>NC_134733.1:21894100-22519100 GCF_049634645.1 Pelodiscus sinensis | reverse complement strand
CTCAGATTGTCCTAGGTCAATGCCCCTGCACTCTGGGGTCCTTCTCTCCCAGGGAACCCCCAATTCCCCTACACTCACTTTGCCCCTGAGGCAGGGACTAGATGAGGACTGGCCGTGGGTCACTGAGGCAAACTGCAGCTGAACTGGCCATTCAGCATTGACAAGGGAGGGTGAACCTGCTGCCTTCCCCTATCATGGCTGTTTCCCTGCAGCCTTCATATCCCTCGGGCCCTGCAGCCTGGGAGCGAGGTCCAGCCAGAGCCCCCCAGCTCTGCCTGCCTTTCCCCAGCCCTGCTCTGTCTCAGGAGCCTCTAGCTCCCCTGGCAGCCAGGTCCCTCCTGCTCCACAGCTAGAGCAAGACTGTGCCTGTCTCTACCCCCCCAGAAGCCTTTGTTAATACAACCCCAGCTGGGCCCTCATTGGCTGCGTCTGCCTCAGCTGTGGGCTCCATTCTCTCAGCCTTCCGTCATGGCAGATGCCCTGTCATAGTACCACACGGCACTTGTGCAGCACTTTAAAGGGCCCGGGGCTCTAGTTACCACAGTAGCGGTGGTGGTTGGGGGCTGCAGGCCTTTTTGTAGCAATGGGCCCTGGGGCAATTGCCCCCTTTGCCCCTCCACGCATCGGTGGGCCTGGCTGTATGTAATTTTAAAGTGCGTTTTAACACCATCTAAACTCTACATTTCAGAGGTATCTCATGATGCCCCTAATGAATGCATGCTCACAGGTGAGATGTTCTGGCAGGAGAGACAAATTGCACTTCATACCTTCCATTGCTTGTTTCATCCCTGGCATATGATTTGCATCGCACCAGGAAATGGTTCTGAATGTTCAGGTTAAATCACAGTCATCCCCTGGATTCAGCCCAAAGAAATATTGTTGCCATTTTAAAGGTTATAGCAACTCCACTTTTTTTTTCTCCAAGTGCTCATTTCTACATTCATTTTCATGTCCAAGTTTGATCTTTTTGGCTCCTTTTAGCTTTCCCTGAAAGATTCATAGCAAAAAACAGGAGGAGGCGGCATTTGAAATGAGCTTTGCTCAGCCACGTGCATTTTCAATGCTTGGTTTCCCCTTTCCCAACAGAGGGAGTCTGGAAAGGGGTGAATGTTGATGGGAGGTTTTCTTATTTCATAACTTGCAAAAGCACGCAAAGGAAGTCAACCCAGCACAGCCAAGGCTGCTGAGCTCATCTCTGACGCTAGCTCTGCTATCAAAGAGCTGTGATCTGGGGAATCATGGTGAAGACTGATACGTAGACCAGCACATCAAGTCGTGAGGGGCACCATTTCAGAATGGGGGAAGGGGCATGTGACATGGGCATGCCAATAGGCAGAGGGCATGGGAGAGGTAGAACAAGGACAGCGGCTCCAGCTGTGTTACTGAGCATGCTCAATGTAAGTCAAGCAGCAGATCGGAGGAGATGAGGAACGAACCCTGCCGGCCTTTCACACATCACCTTTGTTCCACGGCACTTGAAGACTCTAGTTTTTTTGGCAGATAACTTTGCAATTAGCTGACAGGAGCACTGTATCTAAGAAATATTAGAGCCACTCAGCTCTAACATTAAGATATTCTGACATCTTGTGGGAAGTCAGTTCAGGAACATTGGTTAGGGTTAAAATGTTAATGTGGATTCTTGCTTTGTTACTATGTGTGGAGGGAGGGGAAGAAAGAGAGAGAGAGAGTCAGGATTTCTGGACTCTTTCTCGGCAGTGGGAGGGAGAGTCCCTGTCTCTTTAAACTCTCCTCATCTGGAAGCTGTTTCTTACCCCTCAACATTTTTGTTGCTCTTCTCTGTACCTTTTCCAAATCCAATACAGGTTGGACCTCTCTGGTCTGGCACCCTCAGGGCCTCATTAGTCCTGAATGAGGGATTTTGCCAGACCAGGGTGTGTGTGTGGGGGGGGGGGGGTCTCCTGCTGCCAAAAAAAAAATCCAGGAAGTGTTGGCAGAGAGCAAGGAGAGCCAATGGGAAGAAAGCGTTGAGATTTGAAAGGAAAGAAAATCTGCCTGCTGTTTTTCTTTTGTGGGGGTTTTAAACCAGGAGTTGGGCAGGGAGTCGGAAAAGGAATACCTGTGCCTAGAAACGGACTGGACCTTGAAAGTGCAGCTACACAAGTAGATAGGCAATGTGTGTGTTAGATGTGATCAGCTTATTTTCTTTGTGGTTGTTTGGTTGGTTGGTTAAACTTGTCTATGCTGAGTCCATGTTCCCTCTCTTCCCCCATACACTGTAATTGAAGCTGAATTCCAAGGTAGCAATTCTCTCTGTTTTAATTTGTTTTCTTAGTTGCTCTATGACGCCTGGCAACCAAAACGGCTTTGCCAAGTGTATCTTTTTGTTTTGTTAATAAAAATCACCTTTGTTAAGGCGGTGAGCGGATTCTTGTGTCCTGGAAGGTAGCAGGATGTCTGTGTAAGCATGGCTAAGACTGAGAGGTCAGCTATCAGAGACTGACGTTTGGGTTGTTTTCAAACTTTCTTGAGGCAAAAAAAGCTTGGGTGACCCCTCTGAAAGAAGTTCCCAAGTGACTCTTCCTGGGTTCAGGAAGAAAGGGTGGGGGGTGGCCACACACATCCCAAGGGCAGGGAATCTATGACTTACCTATAGAGGCAAGGTATTTTAAGGTCTCTTGCAGGCCCACACCTTCTGCACTCGAAGTGCCAGGGTGGGAAACAGCATTGACATGGGGTGATCAGATCTGCACGCTGTTTTGAAGATGCAGCCATACCTTGACTTTCAATAGAGGCACTATGATATTTTCTGTCTTATTCTCTATTCCTCTCCTAATGATTCCCAGGGTTCTGTTCGCTTTTCAGACTGCCCCTGCACATTGGACAGATGCTTTCAGGGGACTATCTCTCAGAGCTCTTTCGTGAGTGGTAACAGCTAACTCAGATCCCGTCATTTGGTATCTATTGTTGGGATTATACTTTCCCATGTGCATGACTTTGCACTTCTCAGCACTCAATTCCATCTGCCCTTGTGCTGCCCAATCACCCAGTTCTGTGAAACCCCTTTGTAATGCCTGGCAGTCAGCTTTGGACTGGACTATTTTCAGTAATTTTGTATCATCAGCATTTATTCCTATCCCATGTTTCCTGTCTTTTTACCTGGCAATGTTTCCATGAACAGTTAATGATCCTTCAATTACTTGAATGACCAGTCTTTTATTAGCTTAATCACCCTGCCTCCCGCTATTTATAAAAATACTCTCTACGCCGAAGGCAAAGCTGGGAGCAGCACATGCTCTGTTGCGGTTAATAGCTGCATCCGGGGCTAGGAGATGCACTTTAAGCAGACCTCACGTATGAAATTCAGGGGTTCAGACTTCAGCGGGGACTACAGCCTCCCCTTAAATGGAGCCCCTGTGAGCTGCTCCTGCTCGTTCAGAATTCCCGTATTCAGTGCAGCCAGAAGACATACTCATTTTTTTTCTTTGCTGCTCTGAATATAGGAGTTCAGAAGCAGAGTGGATGCCTCGAAGACCAAATTAAATTGTGCTTAGAACAAAGAGACACTTCCACTGAAGTCATCACCTCTAATGGTTCTGTATCAGTGACATCATTTGCTGTTTTGCTTGTGCTCATGCCTGTAAAGGACAGATTTCACTCACACCTGTCAAGGTGCCACTCCTGTGGATTTCATTTGTAGTGCTGAGAGGAGAACCTGTCCCTAAAATAGTTTTTTGTTCACCCTGAGGATGCTGGACAGATTTTTGTTCACCGTGAGGTGGGTTCTGTATTAACAAGCAGTATTAAACCTACACAAAAAGTTGTTCAAATACACGACAAGCAGGTGGCGGGACAGAAGAATGGTGTAATGCACCTTCCATATTTATTTTTGCCTATTCGAATTTTCACGGCCTCCAGAGGTTCAGAAAGCAAGGGTCAGAAATTCTCCAATATTCATCTGAGTGAACCCAGGTGCATAAAGAAGTTTTGCTGATGGCCCCGATGGGTCTGGGCCAGTGTTTTCTGAGTTAAGTTCCTTTCTTAACGATTCCAAGGGATAGCTTCATATTTGGGGTGGAGGGCAAGGGGGTGATGTTTAACAAAGCCCATGCAGCTCCCCTTTGAAATCAAGACAAATTGAAAGGTCTGATCCCTGCAGAAAATCTCTCTCAAGTTCACTCTAATAACGGTCCAATTAACTGACTAATTAGACCAATCACTAACAAGATAGTCGCTTCTCCTACCTAATGCACATGCTTTGCTGAGCATTTTGTTATAGTGAAACATGCATGGAGGTCCAAGGTAGAAAATGTGCCCATCACCGTGGCCTCTGGGGTCACTCTACATGACATATATTTTCTCCTCGTACTTGGTAAATGATTTTGGTTTGCATATATCATGTTCTGTCACAGCACTGCCACTCTAAAAGCCTGACAATACTTATGGTTAATGCACAGGGCTGGGATGCAGGAGATTAGCCTTCAAATCACAGCACTGCCACAGAATCCCTATCTGACCCTGGGCAAAGCTTTTCATCTCTCTGGGACCTTGACGCATCATGTCCATTATTGTGTGCAAGGTGCCCAGCTACTCAGATGACGGACCCATAGAAGATCAGGCCTGTAGGCAGAGTCCTGAGCATTCTTGATCTGGTCATGATGAAGAACTCTGGACAAAGTGCTCTGGGCATGTCCCGCCCTTGCCCTGGCTCACGCTCAGATATATTTCCTGAAGAAGTAAATTCTGCAGGAGGAAACCTCCCACCCCGTTCTCTCAAGTTTCATTTTTGGGCATAGTTCTCTTGAGCATTGCAAACAAATGCAGTTGGCCTGCTAGATCAGAGAGTCATACAGAAGCATACAGAGGGAGTTTCTGAAGACCTCTCCTGTCACAAACAATTACTTCCCAGCATCCCCCAGGTTTTCCATATTATTTTGTTTGACCTTCATGAGAGAGACACTTCTATTGGGCAAGCCATTTTTGCCAGCCCTTTGGAGAACTTTCCTTCAGACAAGTTTCAGTCTGTGGCCATTAGACTGAGACATGCCTCCAGTTAGCCAGCCAAGCTGAGAATTATGAGGTTATTTTAAAACAAAGGCAAAGATGTACCGCATCGAACAGAGGGGCTGGCCCGTGGCCTGCATTACCCCAGAACTCTTCTCCTAGATACGTGTGAGATGCCCCCTTTTAAAGTGACGTTTATAATATAAAAACAACTAGATTCAGACTCCTTCCCGGGATTTCAATCTATGACCTTTCCACCTACCTTTTATTACACTTGCTGTGCTAGTGTGTTTCCTCAGAGTGACCCACGCTCATGAAGATTGATACAGAGAGTGATAACCCATTGATGAAACAGAGTCACGGACACTTGTTCTGGATTCACCATCACCTCACAATTTATAATGGGTTTGCTAAGTACTCTCAGCCTGAAGAACAGAGACACGCATGGCTACATCTAGACTGGCATGATTTTCCGGAAATGCTTTTAACGGAAAAGTTTTCCGTTAAAAGCATTTTCGGAAAAAAGCGTCTAGATTGGCAGGATGCTTTTCCACAAAAGCACTTTTTGCAGAAAAGCGTCCATGGCCAATCTAGACGCACTTTTCCGCAAAAAAACCTCGATCGCCATTTTCACGATCGGGGCTTTTTTGCGGAAAACAGTACTATGCTGTCTACACTGGCCCTTTTGTGCAAAAGTCTTTCGGAAAAAGACTATTGCCCGAATGGGAGCAGCATAGTATTTTCAGAAAAGCACCGACAATCTTACATGAGATCATCAGTGTTTTTCCTGAAATTCAAGCGACCAGTGTAGACAGCTGGCAAGTTTTTCCGGAAAAGCGGCTGATTTTCCGGAAAAACTTGCCAGTCTAGACACAGCCGCATGTGTATGTGTAGAAGAAAGGTTTTGAGGATGTCATTAAGATACCTTAAAGTGCATTAGATACAGTCTACTATATATTTTAGAGTTTGTCTGTTTGCTCAAGAACTCCACCAAAATGGTAAGAGCTAGGACCTCCAAATTCAGTATACAACTTCCTCTTATCCTAACTTAAAGCATGGTAAAAGTTTGGTTTGGCCAGGAAAAAGGGATATGTCTGGAATGGGACTGCTTCACTGGCTATGTCTACACTACAAAGATAAATCGGAAAAAGAAATGCAATTTGCAGTATGCAAATTGTGTTTTTTCCGATTTATTTCCGAAAGAAGCTTTTCTGAAATTTGTCCCATCTACACGGGGCCAAATTCTGGAAAAAAAAAACCTCTTTTGGAACATCCCTTCTTCCTCATAAAACAAGGTTTACAGGGATACCAACAAAACACTTCAGCCCTTGCCAAACACAGAAACAGAGACAGAATCACCAAAGCAAGTACAATCCACAAAACTGACATAACTGAGTGAATGTTGAGGGAGACTGAACCAAGGTAAGCCAGAAAAATAGGAGGAGCCTGGAATAGGATTGCTTTTCAATCAACCTTACAGAAAAGAGAGAAATGGAGAAATTCAGAGTAGTTCTCTGTTTTAGCACAGCTAAATCAATGCTTAAGGTTTGAAAACCAGAAGACAATGTTAATGGAAACCAGTAGTAATAGAGATGTAGCCGTGTTAGTCTGGTCTTGCTGAAACAAAAGACAGGACTATGCAGCACTTTAAAGACTAACAAGATGGTTTATTAGGTGATGAGCTTTCGTGGGCCAGACCCACTTCCTCAGATCAAATTGTGGAAGAATATTGGCACGACCATATATACCAAAGGGAGACAATAAAAAAAAGTGAACACATATAAAATAGACAAATCAGATTTTAGAACAGAGGGGGGATGGAAGGGGGAAGGTTAATTACAATGAGATAATGATATTAGAGGTGATAATTGGAGAAGCTATCTTTGTAATGGGTGAGATAATTAGCATCTTTTTTAAAGCCCATTTATAAAGTGTCAAATTTAAGCATGAATGACAGTTCAGAGGCTTCTCTTTGAAATCTTGTGTTAAAGCCTCTTTGAAGCAGGATGCAGGTAGTAAGGTCGTTGAGACAATGCCCAGGCTGGTTGAAATGCCAAGAAACTTTTTTTTCTTTGTGAAACTGTCTGATGTCTGTTTTGTGTGCATTGGTTCTTCGGCAAAGTGTCTGAGAAGTTTGTCCAATATACATAGCAGATGGACACTGTTGGCACATGATGGCATAAATTATATTTCTGTATGAAATATATTATATTACTATATTAATATAATAAATTATATTACTGGAAACGAAGTTGACTGTAGCCCTTTTTTGTTAAAACATAGCGAATGCTAAACATTTATAGGGATGAAGAAAAAAATATGCTTGATGGAATTCCCATTTTAGAAAAATTACTAAAATTATCTTAATAAAATCAGTATTTTTGAAAAACAATAATTTCAATAAAGCATGTGCACTTCCTTTTTCTTAAGGACCCAGGCAATTCTGGGTAACTCTGTGAATGGTCAAAAAGCTAGAAAATAATTTTTTTGGTGATGGCTTTAAAAAGACTCCTATTGATAGACATCAGACAGTAGAAGGGTCAGGCAAAGTGGGGACAACGCTTCCTCCTTAAACGAATATGGCACTGCAGTGTCTTACCTCCCACTGTCCCTCTGTAATGCAAACAATAAGGAGATGAATTTTGAATACACCCTGACAAGCCAGAATGCTTCAGAATTACTGAGAAACTTCCGAGCATGCAAACACCATGTCTGAAACGAAAGAGAGAAGAAAGACTTTGAAGCAGGTATTGTGATTTGGACACATGACCCATTAGAACTACTGGGAGGCATGTTTCTAAATCCCCTAGACTGTTTTAAAAAATCTCAACCTCTGAGACAATTCCTGTCCAATATATTCTATATGCAAGCTGTGTAGAGAGACCAATGTAAATGTGCATGTTGTCTAGATACACATGAATAATATGGCCGACGTGCTTAGGCCTAGATAAAACCTTTTCTATGGAAATCACTCTGTGCTTTGTTTCTCACCAGCAATAGATATGTGATCTAGATCAGTGGTTCTCAACTGTGGGCCATATGGCTCCCCAGGGGCCACACCCTACCTCTAGGTGGCCACATGGAAAAAACGGAACATTAGGTAAATGATGTACCTTTTTTTCCAACTAACAGCGGCTATGAGGGGGGCCACAGAGGTAAACGAGGCTCAGAAGGGGGCCATGAGCAAAAAAAGGTTGAGAAACACTGATCTAGATGGTGCTTGGTCCTGCCGTGAGGGCAGGGGACGGGACTTGATGACCTCTCGAGGACCCGTCCAGTGATAATATTCTATGAGTCTGTGAATAACTATGTGGGCCCTGAACCCAAGAACTGAACTGGGGACAAATGAACTGAACTCACTGTGTATTCGGTACTCAGGAGGGAGTTCCCATAGCCTGGCTTACTCATCATGGCTTTGGTTTGCACAGTGTGAAATCTTAGTGGCTGCACCTTCCACAGAACCAGACCCTGTCTGGCTAATGATCCCACCAGAGAAAATCTCTCTTGCTCAGTTCCATTGCCCAAACAGTAGCCACATGCAACTTCTAGTCATTCCACAGATCTGGATGGCAGCTCTGCTTTCATCATCCAGGAGAAAACCAGGATCCAGTCATTCACCCCACGACCCCATCTCATCTAATTATAGTGTTGCCAGCTTCTTTCAAACACCGCTATTCAGTTGCACCCATTATTAATGCCTCAGTCTCCTACAACTTCCTCCTCTTACCCGATTCTCTCAGGGCAAGAAATAATGAGCTTAAATTGCAGCAAGGGAGATTTGGGTTGGACATTAGGAAAAACTTTCTACTTGTCAGTGTGGTGAAACACTGGAATAAATTGCCTAGGGGGGATGTGGAATCTCCACCACTGGAGATATTTAAGAGCAGGTTGGACAGACACCTGTCAGGGATGGCCTAAAGATGTTGCTTGGTCCTGCCGTGATGGCAGGAGACTGGACCTGATGATTTCTCGAGGTCCTTTCTGGTTCTAGTGTTCTGTGATTCCTTGATTTTCTCTCCCCTCAGGCTTCCGACCAGCAAGGTTCCCCTCCATCCCCATCTGGCAGGGGCCATTCCCCTCCCCTCTGGTGCGGCACCCAAGGGCCAGGAGGAGGGGGTTGGAGCAGGTGGGCTACTTACCCAGTCTGGTGGCAGACAAGATGGAAAACCCCAACCCCCACTGGCCACCCTCTTGGTGGTGTGGCTGCCCCCAGTGGTTACTCTGCACTGTGCTATTTTGTACTATGCCGGATCTAAAGCAGCAGACACTGGCACTCTTCTAACTGCCTCGTTGTCCTCTGTGTTTCCACTAAATCAGGATAAGTATGAATACCAGGGACGTTTTATTAGCCAGGGGGAGGAACACCTTGAACCTTATGCATAAGGAGCTAATAAGGATGGGGGAGTCTGCCCTCTTGCGAAGCATGGAATGGTATCACAATATCTGGGCTAACATGATGACAGAGAACCTCCTGACGCAGAAGCCTATGTAAATGCTGTGGTGTTTCTTTAACCTCTTATTGACTTTGGCTTCCAAAAATCAATTTTCTTTATTAGCTGATGAAGCTCTTCAAAAGACTTTCTGTACTGAACCTAGATAAATTATTTAAGCAGTAAATTGTTTCTACTCCAACAGTGTTACAATGTGCTGATTTAATAGGATATAGCACCAGGTTGAGATTTAGGAACAAGGTCACCCTGAATGGAACATCTGAACATTAACAGGAACACTAATAAATGATACCTAAGGCCAAGAACTGGTGTACATCAGAAGCAATTAATAGGAAATAGGTTTGCAGCAGAATACTCAGATCTGGCAGCATTGGGTAAGAGGAGGAAGTTGTAGGAGACTGAGACATTCGTAATTGATGCGACTGAATAGCGGTGTTTGGAAGAAGAGTGCAATATTTGAATTGGACGGGATGGGTTTTTGGGGTGAATGACTGGACCCTGGTCTTCTCATTCACGATGAAAGCTGAGCCACAACCCAGATCCGTGGAATGTCTTTAATGGATCTATGTGACCTCATTCGCATACCCTGAGCCTCCCAGAGAAACAGGATCTACAGCACCACAGTGAAGGCCAGAGGAGCAGGAGAGCTTGGTCAGCAATTCTAGCAACAATTCTAATGGTCTTCAGAGACATTAGCCACTAACACGTCATCAGCTTGCTGGCTACGTCGCGAGGAGAAATGCGCAGACTCAGAACAAAGGGGTAGCTACTGACACAGACGCACAAGGAATCACCCATCAGCAACAATCGAGAGAGCCTTTTCTGGTCCTGATTTCATCTCGTTTAGGTCCAGGGCTCCACTGATTTCAGAAGAATGACTCTTGATTTACACTGCTTCAGGATGAAAACCCTTTCCTAGCACTGCAACTCTCTCTCACTCTGAGTACCCGGCACTGCCCGGGTCCTTTGGGGCAGGGGCCTGGCAGTGTGGGACATGCAGGAGTCAGGGCAGGGCCTTGGGGATGAGAGGGGGGGTAGGGCAGGCGGCTGGGGCATGCAAGAGTGAGGGTCAGGGGGATGAGGAAGAGCTCAGGGCAGGGGGTCCCACCCAGAGGGGCTTTCTTGCCCTCCCCCACTGGCTAGTGGGGCCTTTTATCCCCCCTGCCCCATCCCCATCCCCGGCCCCCGCCCCGGCCAGCAGGAGCCTTTTATCCCTCCCTTTCCCTCCCCCACCCACGCCAGTAGGAGCCGTCTCTCTCTCCCCACATGCCCCCTGGACAGCCAGGGCCTTCTTTCTCCCCACACACCCACCAAACCTGCCGGTTGGCAAGGACCTTCTCTCTCCCACCAACCCTCCCAGCTTGCATGAGGCATCTCTCTCCCCCTAGCTTCCCCCATCCGGAAGGGGCCTTTGCCTCTCTATCCAGCAGGAACTTTTCCACCCCCTCTGGGGTTGTATTGTATATAGAACGCAATGTACATGCACCCCTGCCTGTGCAACTTCCATTCCAATTCAGCTGATGATGTGGGTTTTAACGTTGAACGTTTCTGCCCTAGTAAATCTGTTCGTTTCTAAGGTGCCCCAGGACTCCTCATTGTTCTTGTCCACATAGGAGTAGTCTGCGCAGAATAATAGAGACCACAACCTCATCGACTCCTTGGTCATCCAGCCACGGCCAGCTAGTGGCCCAATTGGATCATTTTGGGGCAAAGGTCCTCGGTCCTGACTCCTCCCACCATCTTGCCAACTGAACAGTCTGCCTGTACAATTAGTCCGATCGCCCCATTTGATGTGGAATGATTATTTTTACTATCTTGTAGTCGGCTGCTTCCTCACTCAGTGGCATGCAGGCAGCATGAGCCTCTCCTGAGAACAGGGAGGCAACTGGAGGTCCAGTGCCCTCGTCTCCAAGCATTAGGCTACTCCCACTCTGCCGTGCTTGCCTTTGTATCTCAAACCTCAGGCTCTCGTCATGGGCCGAGAACTTCAAAGCCAGAATCCCAATGGGAGAGACTTCTGCTTCTGAGATTAATATTGGCCTGATCTGTCAAAGCATTTGAATCCCCGTTGAGAATTAATTGTACTAAACGGCAGCTGAAGTGCATGGAGATACACAAAGGACTGCTAGCTACAGACCGATGGCTATTTGGACCAAGACCTGCTTGCTGAACTCCTGAGAGCAAAGGGCCACGTTCTTTCTCAATAGCCCATTTCGAAGTTCAAAGGGCTAAGAGATGTTTTCAGCAAAATGAAAATACCGTGTGGAATTCAATTTCTCCTGACTTGGCATTGGATTTGTTGTAAACTCAAGTTAAACCACAGGTTGAAGGAGCTATTTGGGCCCCCTGGCAAGAGCGCAACAATTCTTCCACACAAAGGTAGAAGTCACTTGACTAAGGGATCTTAATGTCTTGCTTGAGCTTCTCCTTCTCCACACATGCCGGTCTGTATGCACGTGACGGGGGTAACAAAGGGACTGCTTAACGCCTTCTCAAGAGCGGTTTTTGCCTGTGGAGGGCCAAGATTTTAACACGAGTCACATCTCACTGATTGTAATTGTACCGGATCACAGCCTGTAGTCTGACAATTGCTCTGTGCTGCTTTGGTAGTGCAAAACCCCCTGAAATGATGGGCATGCTGCTTTTCAGGACAGTCATTATTATTGCAGTTTTCCATATGGTGTGTACTATACCCATCTGTTTTCTTTTGTCTTCTCTGTGAACTCCCCCGTGGCTGTGCTTGGTGATTGTACAGCACCAAGCACAATGTGCACTTGCTCCAAAGCCACATCTTTGCTCAGCGGATGATTGACGCGGCCATGATTGATCTTCCGGAGTTTGATTTAGCAAGTCTAGTTAAGACTCACTAAATCAAACTCAGAGGGAACCCCTGCTGGCATCAGGTACTCTTGCTCTTGCAAGGGACCACTGACAAGAGAGAGTGAAGCCTGCTCTACAGCCTGAGCTAGCAAGTTGGCTTTTAGCTCATGCTGTAAAGGCACCTGGCTTTAGCCACTGAAGTCTCAGACCCGGGTCATTGGCAGGAGGGACTGAATCTGTCAGCTTTACTTCTAAGTACTCCCACAATACAAATAAAAGCAAGGGCATTCCCAGGTGCCTTGTGGGGGCAAAAGGCCTGATTCTAATTTGCACCGAGGACTTGTTATGCCACTCTGGGGCTGCGTCTAGATTGGCAAGAATTTGCTCAAATACTTTTAACGGAAAAGTTTTTCTGTTAAAAGTATTTGTACAAGAGATCATCTATACTGGCATGTGCCTTTGCGCAAAAGATTTGCTTTTGCACAAAAGCATCCGTGCCCAGTGTAGACGTTCTCTTTTGCAAGAAAGCTCCAATGACCATTTTAGCCATTGAGCTTTCTTGCACAAGAAATATACGTGGCTGTATACTTGCGCAAGAATACTTGCACAAGAGGGCTTATCCCTGAGCAGGAGCATCGGAATATTTGCGCAAGAACCACTGATTTTGTACATTACAAAGTCAGTATTCTTGTGCAAATACTCGCGGCCAGTGTAGACAGGAGGCAAGATTTTGCACAAAATCATGCCAGTCTAGACACAGCCTGGCAGTATAAAGGGAAGCTAACGTGACTATAACTGCATGCCCACTTTACAGCTCCTTTATCCTGCCAGAGCTTAAGTGTAAATGAAACTCAGGCATCAAGTGTTTTCAGCCGACTACTTAGTGGAACAGTAAATTGTTGGTTGATAGGTGGAGCCTAATTATGCAAGAGAAATGCTGAAAACAACTCTGCATGAATCGGTGTCAAATGGGCAAAGAAATCAAATGGCAAAAAGCCCGTTAAACTTCGAGTTCTAGTAACAGAAACCTCTGGGTGAAAGCCAGAGGTAGCAGCAATATGCCCCGCCTCACGCAAACAAAGAATGGGGCTCTTGGCTCTTGGGAAATCAGCCTCAAGTCCGTAAGCTGGGAGAAGCTGGAGCACCGCAGCCATGGGCGGTGGGTAATGTAGGCAAGGGAAGGCATTGCCTTCCCAAAACTGCCTACGCTGCTCAGCTGCCTGGGGAATCTGGGGGCAGGAAGGATTGAGCTCCAGAGCTGGGGTTGGATGGAGGTTGGCTGCGGGGGAGGTTGTGGAAGAGCCGTGGTCTCATGAGGGAAGGGGTGTGGCTTCAGGCAGAAGGGGCGGGGCTTGGGCTTGCCTTTTGCAACTGGGTCTTCACCTGCCACCCCTGACCTCACAGCCCCTGGGCTCCCTCAGCATGGAGAGTCTGTGAGTTCCTAACTGAGGGAGAGAGCAAGGATGCACCACACTTTTCCTTGGTGTATGCTAAGCACTCGGCTGATTTTATGATGGCACTTTTGTTTTGCATTTTGAGAGGAATGCAAATATATTGACTTGTATCCGCAACAGGGCTGCTTCAGAGAACTCCACTTGCCCTTGGCAGAGGGGAGAAGCAGCAGTCTCAATTCATTAATTCGTTTCTGGCACAGTCCTTTTCTCTATCTCGTGAATTACTGTGTTTTTCTCAGCCTGAATGACTAATACCTTATTGATTAAAGCATTTAAATATTTACACTTACCTTTCCTGGGTGCATGAGCCCTCTATTAACCATTTCACATAGCAAATGGCATTTGTATTCCTTTCTCTACACAATTGATGTACAATCATCTACCTTTTGATCTGTACCTCCCATTTGCTTCTGGGAGGAGTGTGGTTAAGAGTGGGAAGCAGGAAGTCAAGACGTGTGTTTTTTATTCACCTCTGTCACTGACTTATTCCCTCCCTTGGATAAGCCACTTAATATTTCTATGTCTCCATTTCTTAAATGGGGACTGTGGTACCTAGGCAGCTCTGACTTAGTAGCTGTGCTGATATATTTCACTTTGGGGTGGGGGTGATTTTTTTACCAGCTTCACTATACCTGTGAAAGCCCTATAGTAGATGCAGTTATTGCAGGCATAAAGGAGACCAAGAGCGGAGTAATTCTTCCCCTTCTCCTGTGGGAACAGCTATAGCGGTAAAAAGTAACTTTATCCCATTATGATTGTATCCCTACTAAGATACTAAAACCATATTATATTAGGCACGGCAGTTCTACATGCTAGTGTAGATAAGTCCTTATCTACCTTTCTGAAGCACCTTGAAATTCTTAGGCGGAAGGTAGTTTAGGAGGCTATTATTATTACCACCAGAGATAATTAATGAATTATTGCGGGTGTTATGGCGCTAGAATAATAATGGCTCTGTAATCTGGGGCTGAGAGCTCCTGGGAGTGAAATTGGACCATGTGATGGACTGAAATGCAAGGCCCAGGTGAAATGGTAGTGATTGTTCTGGATCTGTGTATTACTTTCTCAAGTAAAGAAGGAAGTTTATGGGCTGGATAATAGAATCCCTGGCAGTTTCACTTCATAACTCTTTATGCAAATTGCATGTAAATGAGCTCAGCCTGGTTCCAGTAATCAGCTATGAATAGAAAATGCAAAGAACACAACCAAACAAACCAGAATATACATCTTTGGGGATGCATCCAGTGTTTTAAGTAACCCCTCACCGACTGGAAACATTTGCACCCGCTTATTTTGAAGCCATTCGCTGTAAGTCTTTTCCTATTACCCACGCGTACATGGAGAGGAGAAGGGGGCTGGTCTGTGTCTGTGGGAGGGTTATTTTAGGCCCTAGGAAGAGGAAGAGACAGGGTGTTGCGGAGTTGAATGTGTTGGTTGTTTGAAGAAGGAGGCATGTATGCTATGGCAACCTCTGGGTGGGTAAGTACATGAAAATTCACCCCTAGGCGCTTGGCTTTGTGTCAGTGAATCTGCATCGGGGGTGGGGGAGAGCTGTTCTCTGTGTGGGGGGGGGAACGCAGTGGGAGCAAAGCATGTGTGTGCAGTGTGCAGGGTGGCTGCGGGGCCGGCAAGCCTGGTACCAGGTAAAGTGAGGGCAGTGGGTTGCAGGATGAGGCCTGTGCTTGGTGTGATGTTGAGGATGTACGAGAGGTATGCCTTGGGTAAAACTCGCTTGCCCTGGAACTTTGCTTGCACCTGCTAGAGCCGTCAGGGGCAAAAAAGGGGACGGGACCAGGGAGGGGCTAAGAGAAGGATGTTCACTTGGGAGTGCTAAGGGCAGCCTGCCCCTCGTGCTCTTCCTGCCTGAGGAAACGTCCCAAAGGGAGAGGAAACTCCCCCAGGAGTGTGAATGGCACAGCCCAATAGCCACAGGTGCCTGTCCCAGGGCAGCAGATGCCCAGTGTTCCAGGCCAGAGCGGGGGGGTGCAGGAACACCTGGATACCTTTTTGCACCAAGCAGGTCCCAGATTCTGGGTGGGGGAGGTGACCGAGATAAATGTGTGACTGGCTCGGCAGGGTCAGACCGATGCTCCATCTAGCTCTGTATCCTTCCCCCCCCCCCCCCCATGTGGCCCTTTCTAACTTCCTGGTGCTTTCCTTCTGAAGGAATAGCTGAGAGAAAATATTCCTAGTCCTGCCCCAGACACTATAAAACATCGACTGGACACACCCTCACTTTGTGGTGAATAGTCGCTGACCTTACCATCCCTCAGGGTGTTACCCACGAGTGGGAAGGAGGAATACAGATGGTCCTGAGGCGAGTGAGGGTCTGAGTCACATACTGTTTGCTCCTCACCCACTACTCTGAAATGGCTCAGCATACGCCTTTGCAAGTCAGTTTTCCCTCCTCCCATTCGGATGTCATCCGCCCCCACTGAGGACGCACAACTCCTGTAGGTTCAAAATAGGGACCCATGCTGGCTCAAGAGCTCTTTTAAAGCGCTTATTTGATACCAACAGCAAGGACTCTAGGTGCGTGGGCTCTGTTGCTTAGCAGTGCGCACGGCTTTGTGTGTGCGTGCCCACCCAGCGAGTTAAAAGAGGAAACACTGCAAAGATTCCGGAAAAAGTGAGATTCTGAGAGCACAGAGCAATGACGTACTGTTACGAGCGGGCGGGGGGAGCTGGAGGGATGGAGACACAATAAAGAGATGTAACAAGCAGTGAATGAGAGATATATCCCCCTGAAATAGTCGCAGAGGGGGAGCCATCTTAGACTGTAACTGTAAAAACAACAAGAAGGCCTGTGGCACCTTAGAGACTAACAAAAAATATATGCAGGGTTTTTTCTGGTCTGCAGGACTCCTGCATGTTTATACTTCCCTTCTCTCTATCCATTCCCTCCCACTTCACACCAGCTTCACTCCTGCACATCACCGGATTTCACCACTGGCACTATGCTAAAGACAGTAGTCTCAGGGAAAAATCCATCCCAGCAGCTAAGGTGAATTTTAATTAGCTCTTTCTTGTTTGTTTCCCAACCAAGTAGACTACCTACACCTCAAACCTTCAGAGCCAATGTAGAAGCTGTAAGCCCTGCCCACCCAACATACATTTTTTTATTATTATTTCCACCTCAGGTTTGCGAGGCCAAGAGAATCCTTCTGGCCTAGGCCTTGTGCAATTCCACGGTGTGACTAAAATGTCGTTTTCCGAGCAAAACTCGCCTTTCCTTTCCAGTCAGCTGTTATATGCTGTGGATTCCTCTTGACAACCAAACATGATTTGGCCCACGGTGCTTGTTTTTCTTAAGTATTTACCAAACAACACATTAAAAGAAAACCCAGCCAAGTGAGGCCGACAAGATTTCTCTGTAAAGACGATACACAGCCGTAATGATTGCCTTACGGGAAAGCAGTGTAAGCCACTTGACTCATAGGACAGATGCACATCACAGCCCTACCATAGCGTGGGTTTCAAGTGAAACTGGTTCGGAGGTTATCTCTCTGGATGTCTGGCAAGGAAGAGCAGCTATGGAGGAAAGCTGCATATTTCCAGTTCTACTCCTCTGCATTTATGGGAAGCAACAAAAGTCTATTTTCTATTAGACCTTTTGCTAAAAGCAAGTGCATTCCGCATGACCTTCCACTGCTTATTCAATTGACCTTGGAATAGATAGTATAGCTGTTGCCAGGTTATTTGGGGGAGATCTTGATCAAGAAAGCAGTGAGGACACATGCAACCTATAAAGAGAAGATATGGCCTGATCTCATCAAGAGGTTTGTATGCCTTAATCCCGTCGCACAAACAGCAAGGGCATAAATGTGTCGGTACCAGCAATACATCTCACCTTGCAAGTTTCAGCCATTTGTTCATTAACATTGGGCTTCCAAGAGCCATCAGCAGCTGGGCTCTTGCTGTCATGGCTTTAAATTCTTCCTTCCCGAGTTTTTGTTTAATGTTTGCACCTGCACTGAAGGGCTCTTTCTCTGCACAGTCCCCCAGAGGGTTTCAGATGTATCTATTTTCAACTGGCCGCTTCTAGAGCTCTTTTGCTCACTGTGGTTTAGAGGAAGTGGCCAGCAAGATGCCAAGGCAATATATTACGACACGACAAAAGGACACTAGGTGCCCCAGCAGGAGCAGAGGTCAGCAATTCAAGTGAAATGCAGGAATCATTTTGAAGTACATCTGTATATCTACTTGTGTACTTCAGAACCAAGTTATCTGGGAACCACCACTCCGACATGCTAGCAGTTGCTTTGAATGCATGTTCATCACATCTGCTGCTTGTGAGATCACAGCTAGCGATTGCCACGTGACTGTCACTACTGGGCGCACTAGAAAGCCAGAGTGACACAAGATTGAATGATCAGAAATCAATCAATCATAGGACACTGGAACTGGAAGGGACCTCGAGAGGACATCAGGTCCAGTTCCTGACCTTCACGGCAGGACCAAGCACCATCTAGACCATCCCTGACAGGTGTCTGTCCAACCTGCTCTTAAATATCTCCAGTAATGGAGATTCCACAACTTTCCTAGGCAATTGATTTCAGTGTTTAACAACCTTGACATGCAGGAAGATTTTCCTAATGTCCAGCCTAAACCTCCCTTGCTGCAGTTTAAATGTTCAACAGTGGGGAGTCACCGTGGGGTTTGCAAGAGAGAAGGGGCCATAGGTAGCCTGGGGTAAATGACAAGGAGTCCTGTAGTAACTTAGGGTATGTCTAGACTACATGGCTCCATTGATGGAGCCATGTAGATGAGTTTACTAGACAAAGGAAAATGAAGCGGTGATTTAAATAATCGCCGCTTCATTTACATCAAAATGGCCGTCGTGCTGTGCCTATCAGCAGTTTGGTGGCACAACGGGGCAGTCTGGATGCGCCACGGTAGATAAGGGAAGCCTTTGTCGACCACTCCGGTATGCCTCGTGAGTGGATTAGGCAGGTCGACATTGCAAATGAGGTAAGGATTTAAATATCCTGTGCCTAATTTGCATAAAAATGGCCACCGCGTTTTGCCGACTCAGCATTTTGTCGGCAAAAAGCCGCAGTCTAGAGGGGGATCTGTCAAAAAAGAAAGCCTTTTTCAATAGATCCTGTAAACCTCCTTGCAGGAGGCATAAGGGATCTGTCAAAAAAGGCTTTATTTCTCAACAGTTTCCCCTCTAGACTGCCGCTTTTTGCCAACAAAGTGCTGAGTTGGCAAAACATGGCTGCCATATTTATGCAAATTAGGCATGGGATATTTAAATCCCTGCCTCATTTGAAAGGTCAACCTGCCAAACCTACATCCCTCTGCCGACAGAGGGATGCAGTCTAGACATACCCTTTATTTGGGCATAAATGCAAAACCCCCACTTAATCCGCTGCATCAGCCGACATGGGTTTTGACTATGAAAGCTTATGTGCAAATAAATCTGTTTGCTTTACAGTGTCACCAGATGCCTGATTGTTTTTGCGGATACAGACTAACATGGCTACCGTCTCCGAAACGGGGAAATGGTATTTTGTGCCCTACTATTTTTTAGGAAGTCAGGTATTTAAAGCTCTTGGAAAAGCAGAGTAATGAAGTGAGGGTATGTCTACACTACAGTGCTATTTCGAATTAACTTAATTCAAAATAGTTCATTCGAATTAAGCTAATTCAAAATAACGCATCTATACACAAAAACTATTTTGAAATAGCGTTTTGCTATTTAGAAATAGCACGTCCACACTGAGTGGACCCTGAACCGAAGTTAAGGCTGTCTGGAAAAAGTGCCGGCAGGGCATCAGGTTAGGACTAAGTGTGTGGGGCTGCTGCCTGAGGCTAATTGAACTCCGTGCTAAAGAGACTCTATCCGCACCCAGGACAGACAGTTCTCAGGGTTCCCCGCTTGCTTGTCTACCTCGATGAGGGACAGCAAAGCAGTCCTGTCTTGGAGTGCCCTGAGTGCCCGCACTCGGGACACCACAGCACTTGGCCACATGCAGCCAGAGCTGCCCCTGGGCACGCCGGTGCGTCTTGTGGGGTTGGTGCCATCAATCCAGCTGCACTTGCTGCAGGCTGCCATCCGGGGGGGGTCCATCGGGGGCTGTCAGGATCCAGGAGGCCCTGCGGGAGAGCGTCCACCCCAAGGAGCCCTCGGAGCCTCCCCAATCCTCCCCACCAGGAGCTCGTGCCCCATTCCTCCCTCACCTCCTTCCACTTACCTCTCCCCAGCCCCCCTTCCTGATGTCAAATAAAAGACACGTATGTTCAAAAATAGAAATTGGGTTTATTGAACAAAACGGGGGGGGGGGGATGAACCTCTGGGAAAACTGGGAAAAGAAGGTGGGAGAGGGGAAGAGAGAGGATGGAAGAGGGGAGGGGGAAACCTGGGAGGAGGGAGCTGGAAGGGGGAAGCCAGGGGAAGAAGGGGGAGGGGAAGCTCAGGGCTAGAAATTGTGGGTCTCACCAGACCAACTTGACCTTCAGTGGCCAGGCTGACAGCTATCCTGCCATAGATGGCTGCATTCCTCCATCTAGTGCGGAGATTGGGGACATTGGGGGCATCTTTCCAAAACCTGAATAAGGTCCATGATCTCCACCCTGGACCAGGAAGGCGCCCGCCTTCTCCAGCCCCTGTCAGGCTCCTGGGAGTTAACAGACTGCTCCTTGGGAGCGGTGGAAGGCTGGCTGCCAGTGGCTTGCTGGTTCATGTTTTGGGGCCACTGGGTCAGGGACCCCGATGGCCGCTGCTGACTCTGAGCTGGCAGGCCTGGAGCTGGCACACTCAGGCTGTGTCTACATTGGCACCCCTTTCCAGAAAAGGGATGTTAATGTAGACTTCAGGATAGCAAAATCCGCGAGGGATTTAAATGTCCCCCGCGGCATTTGCATTTACACGGCTGCTGCTTTTTTCCGGCTTGGTGATAAGCCGGAGAAAAGCGCCAGTCTAGATGTGATTCTCTGGAAAATAAGCCCTTTTCAGGAGGATCTCTTATTCCTACTTGAAAGAGATCCTCCGGAAAAGGGCTTATTTTCCGGAGAATCACGTCTAGACAGGCGCTTTTCTCCGGCTTATCCCCAAGCCGGAAAAAAGCAGCAGCCGTGTAAATGCAAATGCCGTGGGGGATATTTAAATCCCCCGCGGATTTTGCTATTCTGATGTGTCTAATCTGCATCCCTTTTCTGGAAAAGGGGTGCAGTGTAGACACAGCCTCACTGTGGCCAGGGTCTACTCCTTTAATGGCTCCGGGGCTGGGGGAGAGGAGAGTAAGTTTTCCTGGTTGTGCCTAGGGTGGCCACCAGGGCTCCCTGGGAAGGGCTGGAGGCCCCCTATTTCAAATTAAATGTCTACACAGCACTTAAATTCAAAATAGTGGAGCTCTTATTTCGAATTTGGTAAACCTCGTTCCACGAGGAGTGACACCAATTTCAAAATAGCTATTTTGAATTATTTTGAAATAGCGGTTTGCCTGTGTAGACGCTATTAAAGTTAATTCGAAATAACTGCTGTTATTTCAAATTAACTTTGTAGTGTAGACATACCCTGATTCCCTCCTACTTAAGGCCTTACTCAGTTAGCGGCCATGAAAAACATGTTACAGACCACGAAATCTGGTCTCTCACTGTGAAATCTGGCCTTGCGTGCTTTTACCCTGCGCGATACAGATTTCTGGGGGCAGACCAGTGTTGCTCAAACTGGGGGGTTCTGACCCAAAAGGGAATGGCGGGGGGGAGGTCACAAGGATATTTCCAAGGGCCACCTTTAGGTCTGTCCTGCTTTTGAAGGGGGCAGTTGACCAAGGGCCCAGATCTGAAGGTGGCAGAGCAGAAGTAAGGGTGAAAGTACCATCCTATGCTCCCAACCAGCAGCTGCCTCTCTAGCTACCCTGCTCTGAAGGCAGTGCTACTGCCAGCAGCAGCAGCAGCAGCACAGAAGTAAGGGCAGCCGCGCTGCCAATCCCCCTACCATAACCGTGTGTCCCTCCCACAGCGCCTTTTGGGTCAGGACCCCCAAAATGATACAACTGTGAAATTTCAGATGGAAATAGCTGAAAACGTGAAATTTACAGTGTTTAAAATCCTAGAACCATGAAACTGACTAAAAGGGCCCTACTCGTAGAACATTTCTCTCTGCTCATTGCAGAGACAATGAAAGCCCTTTTCAGTATTGTTATTTATTATGTATGGCTGTTTATAGCACCACCCACATGCCGGGCACTGCTATAAAAACTAAAGGAACCTAAAACAAAGCAGATGTTCCATAAAGAAAAGAGGCTTCTGACTGGAGAGGGTGCAGAAGTGAGCCATAAATTGATTTGAGGGCTTGAGAAAATATCTCACAGTAAAAGATGTAAACAGCCCAATCTGTTTCTCTTATCAAAGAGAAATTGGACAGGTGGCTTTGTTATGGCATACAAGTACCGTCAAAGGGGGAAAATACTGCCCCCAGAAGGGTTCCTAGATCTGGTAGACAAATCATAACAAGAAGCAATGTCTGGAAGCAGAGCCATCCTTACTTATATGCGGAATATGCAGTTGTGTATGGGCACCTGAAAATTTGGGGCAACCCTGAGTCTTAATGTCCACCCATCCACCTCTTTTTATCTCTGTTCTGTGGATCTGCTTCCTCTGGAGAACCTGTGAAAGAGTTGTTGAAGAGGTAATGAAGCCATTTAATAGACATTTGCCAACCCTAGGACTATACTATGCATTTCTGAATTGACTCAGTTCGTTGACAGATGCTTCATTTAAATGTTGCTTAGAAGATATTTTATTAGTGTGTTGCTGAAGATTATAAAATCACATCTCTTAACAGAATCACCCTCCCATAGCTGCCCTCAGGCATAGGACCAACAGTTTAACAATCCTGCGCAGGGCCCATAAATCCTATAGCATGGCCGTGTCTGGAAGTCGCAGCCATCTCCAAAGTAGAAATGTGACCCAACGTTTTAACTGTGAGGGTGACTGACCACTGAAACCAGTTCCCAAAGGAAGTGCTGGATTCTCTGTTCAGATCTAGCCTGGATACCCATCTAGGAGATCTGATTTGGTGACACCCAAGTTATTGGGCTTTGTACAGAGGTAACTGGGTGGCATTTTCTGGCCTGTGTTATAAGGAGACTAGATGTTCTAATGGTCCCTTCTGCTCTTAGCTTTGGTGACTCTAATGAGCCTATTTCTATCCCACAAGAGAGGGCTTGATTCCCGCCACATTGGCACCGACTTTTACCAGCACAGACCTTCACACAAGGACCCGGGCAAGGGAAGTCCACCAGGAGAAACGGGAGCCTCAGTGGTCCGACACCCATCCACCTTACACTGTCCTTGCCCCCAGAGTGGGCAGAAAAGTGCAGGCTCAGCACATCCAGGGGAAGTCTCTGCCGGTAGGAGTCCAGGTGTCACTCCGAGCTACCCCAGCTGGGCAGGTCCTCCAGGGAGGGGGCAAATGCACAGGCAGGACGACCCACTCCTTTGGGGGCATCTGCTAAGGAGGCAAAGCCAGGAGGCAGGTCACGGACACAGGGTTCAAGTCACACAGCACTGAAATGCAGCTACCATGTGGGTAGCTGAGTGTTCACAGGATCAGTGCTGTCCCTAAGGGAGTGAAGGCCTGGGAAAATCCCCCCATCCCAGCCCCAGGCTCCCTGCCCTGCCTCTCCCCATCCCTGCTCCTGCCCCCACCTGCTCACCTTCCCTCAAGCCCCTTCCCCTGAGTGACGTGGCCAGGGGGCCTGCGCACTGTTATCCAGCCCCAGTGCACTGTGCTCCTCTAAGCCTGGCTCCCAGCCACAGCACTACGGGAAGCAGAGCGAGCTGGGGCCGGGAGATAGCAGAGCGGGGTGACTGAGGCTGGGTCACCCCACATCCCTGGTGAGTGTGAGGATGAACCTCACCCCTCAGTCATCCCCCAAGTCTCCCCAGGCCCACGGGACCCTCCAAAGGATGGGGCCTAGAGCTGCCGCCCTAAACTCTCCAACGGACTCACCAGCGCTGCACACATACAATCCCTTCAGACGTCGGCTATGGGCACGGAGCAAAGAGCCCTGCAGTAGCCGGTAAGGCTACAGCTACACAGGCCATGCCAGTGAGCTGCTAGTCAGGCCACCAGACGTGCTGCGTGAGGCGTGTGCGCTGTAGCGGGTGAGTCGACAGACTCTAAGGCCCCGGCGTTCAGAGTGGCTCTGCATCACTCGTAAGCAGCAGCAGCTGCCCCAGCTCACGTCTCACCCGGATCAGATCTCCAAGCGCTTCACAAAGGAGCTCAGGGACATTCTTCCCACTTTACAGATGGCAAAACTCAAGGTAGCTGGAATCGTCCAGGCTCGGCCTTCTACTCAATCAGGCCCTCGATAACGGAAACTGCAGGGAGATTGTGGAGAGGCAGAATAGAATAACCTGCCCTAGGACTTCTCCACGGCAATGGAGCATATGAAAAATACTGGGCATCTTTGAATGGCAATAAACCAGCACGCGCTGTGCAATAGATTCATGGGAGTGTTGTGAGCAAGACATGAAAAGTCGTCCTTCCGCTCTATTCTGCGCTGATTAGGTCTCAGAGGGAGGATTGTGTCCTGTGTCTGGGTACCACGTTTCAGGAAAGATGTGGAGAAATTGGAGCGGGTCCAGAGAAGAGCAACAAGAATGATGAAAAGTCTAGAAAACATGGTCCATGGGGGAAGACGGAAAGAACTGGGTTTGTTTAATCTGGAAAAGAGGAGACTGAGCAGGGACATGAGAGCAGCTTTCAAGTACCTGATGGAGATGGAGAGATTAAAGAGACTGGGACTTTTCAGCTTGGAAAAGAGGAGAATAAGGGGGGATATGATAGAGGTCTATAAAATCATGAGTGGTGTGGAGAAAGTGAATAAGGAAAACTTATTTACTTGTTCCCATAATATAAGACCTAGGGGCCACCAAATGAAACTAATGGGCAGCAGGTTTAAAACAAATAAAAAGAAGTTCTTCTTCACACAGCATATAGTCAATCTGTGGAACTCCTTGCCTGAGGAGGCTGTGAAGGCTAGGAGGGTTTAAAAGAGAACTAGATAAATTCATTGGGGTTAACTCCATAAATGGCTATTAGCCAGTGTGGGTAAGGAACGGTGTCCCTAGCTTCTGTTTGTCAGAGGGTGGAGATGGATGGCAGGAGAGAGATCGCTTGATCATTACCTGTTTGATTCACTCCCTCTGGGGCACCTAGCATAGGCCACTGCTGGCAGACAGGACAATGGGCTGCTTGGACCTTTGGTCTGACCCAGTCTGGCCGTTCTTATGCTCTTCTGTACCTAAAAAGGTGTTATAAGGAGAAGGGAGAAAAATTGTTCTTCTTGGCTTCTGATCATAGGACAAGAAGCAATGGGCTTAAATTGCAACGAGGAAGGTTTAGGTTGAACATTAGGAAAAAACTGCCTGTCAGGATGTTTAAACACTGGAATAAGTTGCCTAGGGAAGTTGTGGAATCTCCATCACTGGAGATATTTAAGAGCAGGTTGGACAGACACCTGTCAGGGATGGTCTAGATGGTCCTTGGTCCTGCCATGAAGGCAGGGGACAGGACTCAGTGACCTCTTGAGGTCCCTTCCAGTTTTAGTGTTCTGTGACTCTATGACATCTTCATCTCACCCAGAAAGACAGCAACATGTACAGCACCATTCTCTACCCCAGCAGGGACACAGGGCCAGTAACAATAGCACCAGCACTTTCCTGAAGGTCTCTCATCCAAGGACTCATGTAATCCAGCATGGCATATACTTGTGGGGGTCTGTGCAATTCCTAAAGCCTGCCTTCTCACCTTTGTTCTGCCTGCATTTAAGGAGGATTTTTCCTTTGCACTGAAACAACAGGAAAAATATTTCATGCTGAAGATGAAAGCAAAGAATGGTGCACATCTGAGGACCTGGATAATGCAGTGTGATTTTCCATTCTTAATTCAAGGTAGGGTCAGGCTGCTATTTCAGCTCTTTGGTCTCAAAGAAGTGGGAATGCAACCCACTGGAAACAAAAGAACTCATTAAAAGAAAGAGAGAGACACACACAACAATTAACGGACATTCTCAAGAAGAAAATGATCATGAGACTGATTTGGGCTTGCAATCCAACTTGCATTATTTTGCTGATCCTGTGTTCAAGCCCTCCTGTATCATGTACCCAGTGCACAAACCTTAATTGTCATGGCTGGATGTGATCCAAAATCCATGATGCAGAAACGATAAGGAACTGGGTGCACAAATTAGAACAATTACATTGAAATCAAATTCAATTCATCATGTAATCATGCAGATCAACATACCAAAGGGCACTTGCAGTAAATTAAAAGCCTGGGAGATAAGAGTTGGATAAGGTTCTTGAGGAGTGCAACTGGAGATGGAAAAAGTGATTGATTGATTGATTGATTGATTGATTGATTACAGGGTGTGGCAGAGCTGTGGGAATACCAAAAAAAGGTAACCTTTCATTTCCGCTCAGGAAAACTTTTCATATCCTAAAATTCCTTTCCCACCCCTCTAAAATGAGTCTAGGGTCATTCTGCTGAGCTTGGCAGGTGGCAGATAGAAATCTACTCCCGCTCATTCCTGGCCCTTCCCAGAAAGTGTGTGACGAGTGCAATCCTTTGAGCTGCCTGTCATCTTTCCTCAGGACACAGCAGCCGGTTGCATGGAAGGGACTCTCTCCATAAGCATATACGGGGGTGGGGAATAATCGGCTGCACCGTGGAGATGGCACATCGTTGCAAGTGCATGAAAGAAAGAAAGTGACTCAGCAGACACTGAGGGACGAGCATAGACACAGAAGTTGAATGGGCGAGAAACGTCTACTGCTCACGCTCTTCGGGTCTGACAGCTTTGCATTTCTTCTGGGAGCTGCACTCCGCATTCCCGCCATTAGCCCCCTGGATTCACCGGCACCCTGGTGGGGGGAGGGGTCAGACATTTTTAGGGAACATTTCCGTTAAAAGCACGAAAGGGAAGAAAGTGGTCATGAGTGGTGTCCATGCAGCCCTCAAGTGAATTCTTCTTCCCTTCTGCCTTGACTTCTGTGCCACCCAACTCAGCCTCTTCTCTGGCCCCCTGCCTTTAACGGGTTGGCTTTAAGTCCAACATGTAGCCACAGCCCCTTACTCAAAACCCTGTCCCTGCTGTCATTGCAAGAAGCCCAATGAGTCAGCCACGCGAACAGCAGCGTGTGAGGAGGGCTCCTGTCACTGGGCCTCATCATGTGGCTTGGCAGGTCTGGGCTCCAAGGACACCTCCCCACCATTTCACCAATGTCAAACCCGACTTTTATTTTTGACTGAAATGTGCTGGTACAAGGGCGTGGGGGTCATTGTGCCGGCAAGAGCCAGGGACAGTGCCCCAGAGACACTGAGCTTTGGCACCCTGGAAGTCAACGGTGGCCACGAGGCTGAAGAATTGTACAGGGTTGCTGGTGTTTTCAGATGCTGCGCTCTCTGGAGGCCTGACTACAGATATCTGATGGGGTAGCTGGACCTGACTGTCAGAGGATAAACGTTCAGCACTTTCTCCACATTGACGCTTTGATCAGACTCCTTCCTGGGCTTTCAGGTTGGGCAATGCAAAACCAGTACAGGTTGGACCTCCCTGGCCTGGCACACTCGGGACCTGACAGATCCCAGATGAGGGATTCCAACAGACCAGGGGAGGTTATTTCTGGCCCCTGCTACTTGCTCCCCAGGCCTGGACCAGCCACTGGCCTCCTGTGCTCCCTCCCCCACTGCCCTGCTTGTTCCTCCCCACTTCCCTGCTAAGCCAGCCAGCTCAGCTCCCAGCTGCTGGGCTCCTGGTCCCACCGGTCAGCCCAGCTGGGTTGCTCCTAGCAGCCCAGCAGTGGTGAGTCAAGCCGCCAGCTCTCCACTGGGCCTCTCTGGTCCTGTAGTCCTTCTGGAATTGTCTCCTTCTGGACCACAGATGTTGCCAGACCAGAGAGTCCTGGTTTACAGAGGATCCACCTGTAGATGCTTTTGAAAAAATTCTTACACTTATGTGCTATTATGTGCTGTGTTGTTATTTCTCAAACCTCCCCGTGTGACTTCCCAGGGTCCACTAGGTCTCCCTTCGTTTTGATAGGAACCGTGTCACACCGAAGCTAGAGACATCCACATGTATTAACAGGGCCTGGGGGGTTGTCTATGCAAATCAGAGTCTGATTGACCTTCTAAATGTCCCCTTCTGACCCACACGCCCCATTGACTCACTGCATTTGTCCCAATAGGATTGCAACTCACAAATTAATGGAACACAAAGAACCGTGGCCTCTTCCAATAGCACCGCCGATCCACTTGCCTCTTTACCTGGGATTGGCCGGGGGGAGCGGACAGGTAAAGTCACAGTGCCCCGATCAGCCATGAGCGGCTCATTCTGCAGTGGCTCGGGTGAGACATGCCGACACTCACCTCTGGGGGCAGAAAGAAAAGATCTTCCATTCTGTTAATCCACAGCCAGGATCAAAGTTCCGTCACATTGTGAAGAATCAAATTAGAGCATTTCCAGAGACATATCAGAAGGTAAACAAGGAATGTGCCCGAGGGCGTGCTCAGTATGCAGTAGCTTTTATTTCCCCTTAACCACTAACCACATTCTGTTTGATCAATGCTCAAGAAAGCATCTTTGCTATGGGGCACAATACAAGTGGCATACAGTACCGGCAAGGCAGAATTCATCACCGGCAAAGATAAGCAAAACTGTCTGCTGCAGCTTAGGTTGTTAATAAGAGCTCCATCCAGTGCTTTGCTACAGGGCACTTACCTGGCTGTTGATTTGCTGGTTTGTATGTAGGGCTTTTTTTTTCTTTGTTTTTTCCAATCTCCTTGCTGCCATTCAGATTTCATTGGATTCTTGCGTTTAAAACGGCAAGTAGGTCCTTTGAACTAGTGTTAGCTCCTTAAATATACGCTGTGTCTTCATGTGTCATGCAACCAAGCACATCAGAAGCTGTAAAGTAATAGGCAATTACTGCTCTTAAACAGACCAGGCATTCACGAGAAGAATGCGCCGCACCTTAAATTATCCATAAACTCTCTAATAGTGCTTCTATTAATACCTGATTTCTGGCACGTTCCTAATTAGCATGTTCCCGATCAAACCGCCACCTTCCGCTGACAGGTGCCTGTGTGGAGGAGAGGACAGGCGAAACTGTTAAACTGAAATCTGTTAAGTAAACTTGCAGCGTGGCTGCTTGCAGGTCTGGGGGATTGTTTAGCAATAGTGAATCACTGTGTTACTGGGCCACAACCTTCACTGGAGGATGTATCAGGGATGACAGCATTAGCCCAGGAATTTTTGTCTCCACAGAACTAGAAAATGTGACCAACTGAGGGCAGCTGGCTACCGGGGCCTGGTGGAGGGCAAATATTCAGGAAATTGGGTGAATAGTTTCCTGTTCCCTGAGTGAACTGGCCAGGCACTGTTGCCACATAATCATAGAAGGCAGGTACTTGGGGCCAATTAAGAGCTTGCCTGAAGCAGCAGGTTAATCAGCCAGTTAAGGCCTGCTGGGGTCAGTTTAAAAGACTTCCCCTCAGGAAAGGCAGGAAGGAGGCCAAAGACTGAGAGAGAGGAGGTGCCCTGAGCGAGCTAGGAACTGGGAGAGTGGAAGAGGGCTGTGAAGGAGCAGGAAGGGACTTGCTCAGATGCTAGGGAGAAGGTACCAGGAGGGGTGGTTTGGGGAGGTGGTCCAGGGAAATGCTGCCAGACGGGGAGTGGAAGAAATGCTGCCAGTTGCTAGAACCTGGAGTAGTAGCCGGGCCCCCAACCTACCTAATGCCACTGCAGAGTCTTCCCTGAGAGAGGGTGTCATGGCTCCTTCCCCACTCTGGCATGATAAATGCAGAAGTGGGGGCCAGCAAGTGTACCCCAAAGCCTTATCTACCAGGCTTTGGTATAAAACTTCCCCCAAGATCTTAAAAACCTAGATCTTGGGAATAAAACTTCCGCTGCCACCACCCAAATGTTGATAAAGAAATCAGGGGAAAGATCATTTGGGAAATCTTACCCCTAAAACAAAAATCAGGGCACACCATTAACCACTGCCAGGTTAATAAAAAGAAAAGAAAGAACTTTTATTATTACAATATTCCGGTTGCAAGTATAATGACTAGAGAGGAAGGTAACAAAATATACTCATGGAGAAACTCCATGGGCCTAGAACTTAGTTACAAAGAAAAGCCAAAACATCTCTTAAGCAGTGCCAGATCTCAGATCCCATACCCAACCCTTAAAACAATAAAACCTAACGAACCTACCTAAACTTTACCCTACTTACAGAAAATGAAGAATGGTGTCTTGGAGAGAGAGAGAGAGAGACATGCTTGTCCCTCTCTGTAGCTGCAGAGAACTCTCTCAGAGAGACAAAAGGGAGAAAGGAAAAAACCCAAATTCCTTTGTCCCAGTTTGAAAATCCCACCTACATTCCTATTGGTCACTCCACCTGGCTAGGTGTAGTTAACCCCTTAATCCCCAGGCTGCTGGCTAACCCTCATAATCATGACAGAGGGGACCAGTGCAAGGGTTTCACCCCCAACTGTGGACTGGCCTACGATGAGAATGGCTCAGCGGGTTGTGACTTTGGCCTCCAGTAAAAGGCCAGAGGCCATGTGGAGGGTCACAGCGAGCCCCTGAGGCAAACGCTAACCGCCAGGAACCTCCAGGAACCTCCAGGAACCGCAGGACCCACGAGGCATGGCCTGAGCTTTGCCTCAAAAAGCATTTTTAGCTTCGAAGCACTGAGCTGAGCCCGGGCCCACAGTGACCCAGGCTTTCCTCGTGGTCACCTCTCAGCAATTTCTCATTTGGCCTTTAGCGTCCCCCCATTATCACCTAGCCTGTCATTTTGCATTCCCTGCAAAGCGCTTATTGCTTGGAGGAAGTATTTGGACGCACACAGAGACAGTAATGGGAATCAACCCCGAATTGTTCTGTCAGATTCACCAGGGCTTTTCCTTGCGCTCTGTGGAAGAAGCCAACCTCTCTCTCTCCCGAGAAGATAACGGGTAGCAATGGCTCCCTCTCATGCACCGTCTGTTCTGTGCATTTTACTAACACGGGCCTGATTTGGAAAATACCACATGAAAAGGAATAAAGCCCCTAAAGTTTGGTTCCATCCAATCCAGGGTGCAAAGCTGTCAGCAAGAGGACCACGCTCGCGCTGAACTTAAGATCTGTTTAGAAGTGCCACGCTCCTTTCCTCTTGAACCATTACACACCCTAGCAGAATGAGAATGTGCAATTCACGTCTCATTAAATGTTTTTTGAAATATTATCCCTTTGCCTTCCCTGTGTTTCCTCCCTATTAAACAAAACTGGAGCCTCCTTTGGAGAATACAAGCAATTTGTTGCCATAACAACACCTTTTCTCTCCCACTCTGCAAAGTTTAAATACCAGCTTCCATTTGACTGTGGGTTTTTTCCCCCTCTGGAGACTAACTACCACTGTCTCACTTGTAGAAGTAGCTGTGGCGATAGGCAAAGAACTCCTCTCCAAATGCTGCTGGTTCAGATGCCTGCCAGTGTTAATTCAAAGTGACATAATTTCAGGCTGGATCCATGCGGACATGCAATTATTTCCCATGTTTTCTCAGTTTCACAGACGGGCTCTTAGCTCTCCTTAGCTGTCCAGGGAACAGAGCCGAGGGATGGTGCCCTGCCAGTGTGTTACTTGGCCACTCGCACATCAGTCTCCATTGTGTCGTTTACATGCTGAATGCTTTCTTCTGCTTTAGTGACAAGGTTATTAATTAGTCAGCACTTTCCGGGTAGCTCATCCGCATTACCAGGAGGGCCTGTCGCAGATCGGAAAGCTCACATCTGTGCTTTTCGGAGCCTCTTCCGGATGGGAATCAGAATGAAAACCGTTTTCTTGGAAGATTTCTTGGGTTCTGTTTGGCCAGAAGTGTCATTAGAACAACTTCCTATGACATTCCTGATCCCGTCTGATGAACACAGAGGGCTCGTCTACACTGGCCCCTTTTCCGGAAGGGGCATGTAAATTTCACCAGTCGTCGTAGGGAAATCCGCGGGGGATTTAAATATCCCCCGCGGCATTTAAATAAAAATGTCCGCCGCTTTTTTCCGGCTTTTAAAAAATGGATTTTGAAGTAGGAATAAGACCCTCCGGAAAAGGGCACTTTTTCCGGAGGATCGGGGCCAGTGTAGACGCTCTTTTCCAGCTTTTTTAAAAGCCAGAAAAAAGCGGCGGACATTTTTATTTAAATGCCGCGGGGGATATTTAAATCCCCCGCGGATTTCCCTACGACGACTGGTGAAATTTACATGCCCCTTCCGGAAAAGGGGCCAGTGTAGACGTAGCCAGATGGTTTAAAAAGGGAAGAGATTTACCAGATATTTTTGAACCTCAGAGGAATCCAGCATTTAGTATGAGTGAGGGGCAAGATCCGCACTAGTTTTAGAATACCTCACCAAGGGTGTGTCTAGACTACTGGGTTTTTTTCGAAAAAAGTGGCCTTTTTTTAAAAAAAAACTTCCCCTGCATGTAGACTGTGGCCACATTCTTTCGAAAGTAAATCAAAAGAATGTGGCAGTTTTTTCGAACGCGGAAACCTCGTTTTACAAGGAATAACACCTTTTTTTGAAAATGCTTTTTCGAAAAAAGGTGCTATGTAATGCAAACTGTGCTTTTTCGAAAGACAACATCCAGACTGCCTGGGTGCTCTCTTTTGAAAAAGCGGCCTGCTTTTTCGAAAGTGCTGGTTGTTGTCTAGACGGTCTTTTTCAAAAGAGGCTTTTTTGAAAGTATCTTTTGAAAAAGCCTTTTTGAGAGAGGCTTGCAGTCTAGACATAGCCCAAGAGAATGGATGATCCCAATAGTCTCCATATTATTATGTGTGGTTATCCTCTTTCAGCTCTTATTACTCTTAACCGTGTGTGTATAGGGTTAACACTGCGCCAGAGGTTTTACAAACTCAAGTTTATTTGTAATAAAGGATCTCAACAATGGTTTAGCCAAAGGGCCCTCATTTCCGAAACTTACTGGAGAACCTATAATTCCACTGAGAAATTGACTTCCTAACAGGCAGCGTCTATTTTTCTCTGTGTCAAGCAATCATCATGTCTCCACTCCTTCCTCCTTTCAAATTACCTAGTCACCATATTTATCTAGTGAGCTTCCAGTTTCTTATTTATAATTTAATCCTGACTAAATGGTGGTTCTTAAATGCCAGGAGCTTTGATTTTTTTTTTCAAATCAAGATGAAAGCTCCCCAGACCTCTGAGACAAAACAGAGCTTAAGAACTTTCTTTTTAATGTACTTCACATAAGAATTTTTAATACTGCTGTCTGTTACAATTCCAGAGCCTACCTCGGGACTCTCGCTGGGCAATTCTATAACCTTGTCATGTAAACATCAAAATTAAATGCTCCAGCTGAATCAACTAAACTGTATTCACTTAGACAGATCAAACCCATCATCCCATGGCCAACGGGACCTAGGCCAAAACAGCACCATGAGGGAATTCAGTTCAGTCTCTAGAAATCAGAATGTGTGAGAGAAAAAACCTATTTTAAATATTAAGAACCAGTTATGAATATTCATGAGACAGCTGATTTCATAAGGGCCGGATTAGGAGCTCAGAGGGATGCAAGGGCCAGTGGACCCTTTCATCTCTACTCTCCCAGTTCAAATCCAGTCTAAGACACTAGTGACCGACAATTATTTGCTGTCTGACAGTTCTACAGTTGGCAGGCTCAGCACAGCTCGTGGGGGACCGGTGTCCTGGCAGATCACAACGGTTGTAGCTGACTCCCTTCCTGGTAGGCTGAGGACCAGTTGGCATGGAAGGTGAGCCACCTTCTGCCAAGTCACTCCAGTGTAGGCAGGGGGCTGTGTATAGCGGGCCCTTAAAATCACAGTGACACCGGCAGGTGGTGCCAAAGGGCTGGCAGGGGGCACTAGGCCCCACCCCTTCTGCCTCAAGCCCCACCCCTTTGGGGAGCACAGAGCTGCTCCCCCTGGCCCTGGGACCCAACAATTCTGTCAGCCCGCCGAGCCTGTGTGCACCCGCAAACTGCTCAGGGCTGGCCTGGCCCCGGGCATGTGGCGCATGCGCGGTGCCGGAGCTGGCCCCTGGCGCATGGCACACGGTGAGCGCCAGCCCTGGGAGTGCCGCGGATTGGCTGCCCGCGCTCTGGACACATGGCGCATGGGGGGAGCGCCGGCCCCAGGCGCGCGGCACTTGCAGGGCACGACGGCTCCGGGCGCACGCGCTTGGGGGGGGCCCGGCCCTGGGCGCGTGGCTATGGGAGGGACCCGGCACCAGGCATGCAGCTATGGGGGGGGCGCCCCTGGGCGCGCAAGGGGGGGCCCTGCCCTCTGGCACCTGGCGGGCGAACGGCCACGCCCCCTGGCGCCTGGCAACCTCAAATGGTTGGGGACCACTGCCTTAATATATGGCTCTGCCCTGCCTAACATATGATGCAGCCTCAATGAAACTGAGGCGCGATTCTTGGGTTTACAGCTCAGAAAATGAATGAATGAGCCATGAGCTTGGGCTGTTATTGAGCACACTGTCTATGAAGGGAGGGGGGGCTGCCTTCACCTAATTAACAGGTACCTTTTTCCCTCTTCTTTTTCTGTTATAAATGCTGGGTTTCTGTTATTCCTCTCCAGCTCATCTGATGATGTGGGTGTGAAGCTCATGATACTATATATATTTTTGTTAGTCTCTGCCACAGGACTATGCGCTGTTCACCCAGGCAGTCACTTTTCACCTCTGTTGAATGGCGTAAAAGCCCTATAGACTGTAGTATGGTATTGCCTTGCATTATAGGACAACTTTTTGGTAAAAAAAATACTACAAAATCCTGTATATAACTCATCATTTAAGGGTGACATTTTTCCCTCTTCAGAAGGCTGAAAAAGAAAAAGCCAATGCCCTGGTTATTTTAATCTCTGATTGAAACCTACCAAAGCCAATGCCATTCAAACTCTTAGGCTACGTCTAGACTGGCATAATTTTGCAGAAATACTTTTAACGGAAAAGATTTTCCGTTAAAAGTATTTCCACAAAAGAGCATCTAGATTGGCAAGAATGCTTTTGCGCAAAAAAGAATGCATGCCAATAAGGGCTTTATTCCGGAGGATCGGGCCAGTCTAGACGCTCTTTTCCGGCTTTTCTACAAGCCGGAAAAAAGCGGCGGACATCTTTATTTAAATCCCGTGGGGGATATTTAAATCCCCCGCGGATTTCCCTATTACGAAACTGAAAGTTACCATGCCCCTTTCGGAAAAGGGGCCAGTGTAGACACAGCCTCTATGTTTTAAATGATTTGTTGCTCTATCAACTCTTCAGTCCCTGACAGACTGTACAGAAGTTGTAGGGCCTTCCTGCACTGGCCAGGAATGGGATCTATAAGTCTAACCAGCACTCATTGTGTTGGAAATTGCAACAGGGATGGACAGTAGATATTTGGACCAGGGTTAGAAGACACTGCAGTAAAAACACTGGAGCCATGTCCACACTCCCAGCCAATGCGAGGCTTACCACATAGTGAGCTTTGCACTTACGCAATTGTGGGAGAACTGGATTAAGGGGTGTGAGACCCATAGAGACGCAATCTAAGGGAGGATTTATGTGAACCCCTGCAAACTGAAACCGCTGGGTTAAGTGTAGCTCTACAGGTTGAACCTCTTTAATCTGGTACCCTCCGGACCAGACTGGTGCTGAACCAGAGAATTTGCTGGATCACGAGAAGTCAGTATTGTCTAGCAGCATTACCAAACACTGCCACGGCTTCCTGGGCTCTGAGAAGACATTGAGGGGATAATTAGAGCTAAATAACAGCACAGAACACTAAGAGCCAGGACAGGTGGCTGTAAACAAACTTTATGGGACTGTGGGAAACTTGGCCAACCCATCACCTATTAAACTATCTTGTTAGTCTTTAAAGTGCTACACAGTCCTGTTTTTTGTTTCAGCTACACCAGACTAACACGGCTACATTTCTATAATAGACTACCTGATTAGTTGATAAGGGGGAAAACTGCAGTCACTGCAACCCTACCTTTTAAATGTAGTGAGAGTCGCCCGGGTCTTACTTCATTTAAAAGGCAGAAGCTCAGCATAGGACCTGGCTGTGGCTCTTCCTTTTAAACACAGTAAAAGCCAGGTGTCTCTTACTACATTTAAAAAGCAAAGTCGCAGCAAGGGATCGAGTGTGAGTAAGACTCAGCCATGTCGGCTCATGCTCAGTCCCCTACTACACCTCTGCCTCCCCTGCTCTCCCGTGGAGAGGGTGCTGGGAGGAACCGGCTCCTGCTCCTCCACTTTCTGCCTCTGATAGAGGCAGCAAGATGGGGAGGGAGAAATGACTAGTCAAGTAGTGACTTGACTACCTGAGAAGTCTAGGCTTATTGAGTAGTGAACTACTCAATATCTCTTGAATAATAAATGACATTAGCTAACTGTCTGCAGACAATTCCCAAACAGAAGATGTGGAATTCTGGTTCTCACCAATGTGAGACTGATCCAAGAGATATAAAAATGATGGAGAGGAAGAAATATACAAAATGCCAAAGGACCTGACATGGAGTTTATGTGGGCAGGAAAACTGATACAGAATATCTTGATGCTTAAGTATCTCTCACACAGAAGGAAAAGCTTTTCTGAAAATATGGAAGGAAGGAAGGAAGGAAGGAAGGAAGGAAGGAAGGAAGGAAGGAAGGAAGGAAGGAAGGAAGGAAGGATTTAGTCTTTCCAAAGCCTGATACAAAAATCATAAGAGAATAGAATTCAGGCCTTGTGTGCACTAAAAGGAAGATCACCACTGCCATGATTGATCTTCCGGAGTTTGATTTAGCAAGTCTAGTTAAGACTCACTAAATCAAATACAGAGTACCCTCACTGGCATCCAGTACTCCTCCTTTTTTGAGGAGTAAGTGTAGCGGATGGGAGCATTTGCTCCCATTAGCATCCTACTGTAGGGACACCGCCAAACTTGGCTTCAGGTAAGCTGATTCCAACTATGTATACTGTGTAGCTGAAATTGCATCCTTAAGCTGAGCTGCTGGGTCTAATGTAAACCTGGACTCGGTGTTTTCAACATTTCCTTTTATAGTATCAGATTATTTTGATTTGTTGTAATCAGTTATCAGCGTTTCACTTCCAGCAGTCAAGGAGCCTGAGTATAATATATAGAGGTGGGGAACTCCTGCCAAACAGCTTCCATGCATATTCATTCAAATTATTAAATAAATTTGCCTCAGCTGTTTTCACACCCCTTTTGTGTTTGCTTTCTGCAAATATCCTAAAGATTCATCTTTGCTCGTGTGAATCTACATAAATAGCTCAAAAGCTTGAATATTTACTAGAAGCAAATTTGGAATTGCAGAATTAACCAACAACTGTGCAAATTTTGAATGCCACCTAGAGAATGTTTTGCTTGAAAAAGCAATTTGAAATTTAAACTGGGGTGGTTGTATTCATAAGTCACCCACTCGGACGATGGAAACAACATTATGTGACTTACGCAGGTAGGCAGCACTGCACAGATTTTGAAAACACTCAGAAAGCTGATTGCATGTGATCTGGACACCAAGAACTAGTCTCTGAAAATATTCATAAATAATTTGAATAATAAATGAATTTAGCGAACTGTCTGCAGACAATTCCCAAACAGAAGATGTGGAATTCTGGGTATAAATTGCTTACACACTCTTGGGCCCATTTTCAGACATAGCTATCTAAATTAGGGTAGTCACATTTGAGTACCCAAAAGTCCATTTTAGTCATCTAAGCCCCAGTCTTTCAAGTCATTCCATGCAGAAAATCTTACAAGATTGCGGTCCTTCATGCTGATTTGAGCACCCATGTTGGGAAGTTTTATCTAGCAATTCATCCAACTCCCATACCAGCCAATTGAAATGCTGGCTTAAAGAGAAGGTGGGCAAGCCTCTAGGGGCCAAATTTGAAAAATAGGCTCACAAGATTTTCATAATCTTCAAGTGATTTAGGAGCATAAATCCTCTTGAAAGTCAGTGACGTGCTCCTCAATTGTTTGGGCAACTTCGATAATCCCTTTGTTGCTGTAAAAACCATCAGAATTCAAGCCACCATTACCACATGGAATCCTAGAATCCTAGAACTGGAAGGGACCTCGAGAGGTCATTGAGTCCAGTCCCCTGCCCTCACAGCAGAACCAACCACCATCTAGATCATCCCTGACAGGTGTCTGTCCAAACTGTCTTAAATATCTCCATTGAGATATTCATCCACCCCAGACACCTCAGTGCCACCAATATCTAGTGCTGACGATGAGCTCATTCAGACACACACACCTAGACCCTCCTCGTCTAAGCCCAACCTGCAGAAACAGCAATGACAAGCACCACAGTGGCTCCCACCACCTATCCCACCCAGTTGGCCACAACCTCTTTAGATAACTTATTCCAGTGTTTATTCACCCTGACAGGTAGGCAGTTTTCTTGATATCCAACCTAAACCTCCTTACTGCAGTTTAAGCCCATTGCTTCTTGTCCTATCATCGGAGACCAAGGAGAACAATTTTTCTCCCTCCTCCTTGTAACACCCTTTTAGATAATTGCTATAGAAAATATTTCTTCAAAAATTAGAGTAATGTATTATGTTAGTAGTTTCCCTTCCCTATGGCTACGTCTAGATTACAAGCCTCTTTTGAAAGAGGCTTTTTCAAAAGAATCTTCTTTCGAAAGAGAGCGTCTAGACTACAAGCAGATTTTTCGAAAAAGCAAACTACTTTTTCAAAAGAAAGTCTAGACACTCTCTTTCAAAAAAGCACAGTTTGCGTTCAATAGCACCTTTTTTTGAAAGAGTACTTTCGAAAAAAGGTGTTATACCTCGTAAATTGAGGTTTACCATGATTGAAAAAACTGCCGCATTCTTTCGATTTACTTTAGAAAGAATGAGGCCGCAGTCTAGACGAAGGGAACGGTTTTTTTTTAAAAAAGCTTCTTTTTAAAAAAAAAACCCTGTAGTGTGACTCACAGAAAGAAAGAAAGAAAGAAAGAAAGAAAGAAAGAAAGAAAGAAAGAAAGAAAGAAAGAAAGAAAGAAAGAAAGAAAGAAAGAAAGAAAGAAAGAAAGAAAGAAAGAAAGAAAGAAAATGTGATTATCTCTAAGCCTGATAACAGGTCCATAAATGAAATTAAAATACAGTTAAAATGGAGAGTTTTCTTAAAATGAACTCATAAAAAGTCTTTGATGGAAAAACACTTTATTCTTATAACTTTTTTATGACATCTATTCCCATTTTTCCTTTCACCATGAATTTTTAATGACTTGTAATTTTTTGAACTAATTCATTTTGAATCCTCCTCCAGACAAATTCACATTCAATGGAAACTCCCTTTTTAAAGTCAACTATTGATGGCACTATTAAGAAAGATGGTCTTGTACGATGTACCTCAGCATGGAAGAATGCTCGGATGCACTTGGTCAATAAAATGTCTTCCAGAGAATGCCGATAAACAAGAAATCCCTTTCTACATGCCAGAAAATGAAGGTGAGCTGAAAGTACATCATTCTGTAATCCCTCTAGACCACAGGGAGCAAAGCTAGCAGAAGCTGTCTCCCAGTTACTCACTGATAAATGTAATCAAAGCAAGGGCCTTCCAAGGGACAAAGACAGGACATCAGTCTCCAACTGGATGGTCCAAAGTTGGAGAAAAGATCAAGATAAGTCAGAAATTCAAGATTCCAAGCCTTGGATTTTAATCTTCACAGACCGTTCCCAGTTTTCCCTGTGTGTGTGAACACACATGTAAGTATTGATCAGTATGTGTTATGTGTCCCCCTCTGTTCCCAATCCACCAGGGATGTGCATCCATTACAGCTTACTTTCGATCTAGAAGAAGTTGGTTCATTCAGCAGGGTGCAAGCTAAGATTTTGGCCATCTCTTTCTCACTCTCACCCAGAGTTCCAGATGATCCCTGCCAGGAATCGTGGTGGGTTTTGTGTTCTGAACGTTCATCCGTTAGGAATAAAACAGAGACCTCCCAACTCTTTGTGTGCATCCTAGGCCAGCAGAGAGAAAGCTGCCCATACAGCTAACCAGAACTGAATTTATATGGGTCATCTGTGTCCTGTGCAGCTAACTGAGCTATCCAAACCTCCATTCCGTACACCTCTACGTTTTATTAACAGGCCTCTTTAAGGTTATATAGTTTAAGACAGGGCTACTCAACTTTGGAAGCCCCAGGGGCCACAATGATACTCACACCACATGCCGAGGGCCGCAACTTAAGTGTGGTTGCATATATATGCAAATATATAGGGTTGCCAGGTGTCTGGTTTTGAACCGGACAGTTCAGTATTTGAGCTTTCTGTTCGGGAAACACATTGAGAAAATATAAATGTCCATATTTTCTAACTAAGATGTAATGTAGATTGTGATGTAATGTCAGGTGTGTCCGGTATTTTTGTTGAAACCATCTGGCAACCCTACAAATATATTCTTTCAAAAACATAACAAAGAATACAAAGATTAAGGCAAGACGATGTGACATGCAGGCTCCATATAAGTCAGTTCTGCTGATATTAATAAAATTCAATATTTAGCCAATTTCCACCCATATGGCAGCAATTTTAATGAGCAACGACAGCCCAGGAATTTAACTACTAAAATGCATCTCAACAGAAGACCATTCTATTGACTACTTTTTTGTTTTGGCTTCTACCCGTGGGCTGCACGTCAAGCCCCACATAAATGCAAACCAAACCATGAGCCACAAACGAACAGGCTATCACATGGGCCACATGTTGAGTTGCCCTGTTTTAAGAATTCTTTAATAACTGGCCACATCTATTACATATCTGTGGACCTGGCCCTGAAATGCTCTATGTCACTGTTCCTGAATTTGTCAAATGCCTTCCAGGAGTTTCACCCAGAGCATTGTTCCTTCATTGACACACATTTTGTGCCTTGCACAGAGAAGTTTGGCAGCATAGTGAGAAAAGCACCAGGTCCCAGGACTTCAGAACCACTGCCAACTCACTGCTGAAATACAAACCGCAAGTCGAAACCTGCCAGCCTGCCACTGCAGCAAGGAGGTAAAAATGATTAAGAAGATAGTCCTTTTTTTTTTATCCCGCACTAAATGTCATGCTTCGGGGGACTCTAGCCAAGAAAAGTTCAAAGTCGTAATATCAGAAATCTGCTTCTCTTTTCCTTGTGACATTTTATTGTGATATGAAATAGCAGAGGATAAAAGCACTAATGGGGATATTGGGTTCCTTCTTTCAGTGAACGTTTAAAATGCAAATGGGTTATGACTCACATTTATTATGATGTATGCAAATCTCTAAGGGCCCCATTCACAAAGCCAAGTCAGGACAAGCATAGTCTTTCTCTGTGGCTAGGTGTACACTAGGGGATAAGTCGAATTAAGAGATGCAACTCCAGCTATGTTAATTGCATAGTTTGAGTCAAAGTATCTTCAATTGAATTTTGGCGCGTCCACACACTCTCTCTTCGACTTCCCTCACTCCTCATAGGAGCAGGACGACCGGTGTTGACAGGAAGCACCCTCTCAGTTCAAATTGGCATGTCTTCACTAGACCCGCTAATTCAAACCTGGGAAGATCGACTGCAGCAGCTTCAATCTTCTTTGTAGTGAAGAGATGGCCTGTGTGACAAAAAGACTAAAAGATGGTCGCTCCCATCAAAGTTTCTAATTTCCGCCACTCTTTGAATCATTATACAGGCTGAACCTTTCTAGTCCGGCACTGTCTGGTTTGGCAACATCCATGGTCTGGAATGATTTTAATTAGCTGGATGTCCACTTATTATGAGTGTCACCAAGTTTCCCATGGTCCAATAAAGTTAGTTTACAGCCCCCAGTCCTGGCTCTCAGTGGTCTGTGCTGGCATTTAGCTCTAATTTACCCTTCAATGCCCCCTAAGAGCCCAGCAAGAAGTGGCAGTGTTGGCAATGCTGCTAGGCAATATTGACGTCCCGTGGTTCAGCAAATTTCTGGTTCAGCACCGGGCAAGTCCCGAGGGTGCCTGACTAGAGAGGTTCAACCTGTACCGTTAGGCTTCACATACAGTGGAAGACCTATTTCCTGGCATGGAATAAAGACCATATTCCCAGCAGACATGGATAATGCATGGTTTCCAGAAATGTCCATAAAGCTAGAAAGGAAGAATGATCGTGTGGTTGAAGTTCTGGCCTTCTGCCACAGACCCTGTGTGACTGTGGCTGACCCATTTAATTCTGAGCCTCAGCTCCCCTTCTATACAATGGCCAACACAATCTTTCCTTGCTCCTCCCTTTGTCTAGCTTGTCTACTTAGATTGTCAGCTCATCAGGGCAGGAACTACCTCTCCCCATCTCTTGTGAGGCTTTGCACAATGGGACCCTGATTGCAAGGGACTACTGACTGCTATTGGAACATAACAACAAAAGGCAGCGATACCAGAGGATGGCAAGCATGTCATGTTAGTTACCATCGTGTCCGTCCTAAGGTCCTAGAGATGGAAATCTGTTCCCACCGCAAACTCTGTTTGATAAACCTTCTGCAGAAACTTTGGTTTTACCCACCAAAGCTCATGAGCCTTTGTTCGTCTGGTGCGTCTGCACAGCAGGGCTTAATTCGAAATTAGCTATGCACATTGAGCTATGTCAATTGCGTAGCTTATTTCGAAATTGGGAGCATCCACACAGCACTTATTTTGAAAGTGGTCACGCCCTGGTCACGTCCCCCTGCTCTGTTGGTCGTCCCAGTCTCCTCTGGTTTCGCTAAGCTGAGGGTGTTGACCCTCCCTTTAGTCGCTCTGTCGGTCACCTGAGCGAGGAGGTGAGGGGGGTCTGGGCCCTCCCTCTCTCCAGACCCCAGCCCAGGGCCCTAAGGCAGGGGAGAACAACCTCTCTCCCCTCATCTGGCTGATGGGGCAAGGTGCCTCAATGCATCAGCCCGCAGGCTCCAGTCTGCACCCGCCCTGGGCTGCTTCCTCACTCCCTTGCTCACCAGCCGGCTTGTCCCGGTGTTTCCTCTGGGTTCTCAGTCCCTTCATCCGGTGTTCGCCTTCCTCCTCCCTGGCCCTGAGGTCTCTGCCCTTCTATACTCACGAGGGCACCGCCCCTCCCCTCCAGGACGCCTGCGCCGGCGTCCCATGAGCAGCTCCGTCCCCGGCTGCACCCAGCCCCTTCCAGCGTCTTCCTTCACGCCAGTTGCGAGGGGTATCGGGGCTTCCCCTGGGCCGTCGGCGGGGGTGCCAGCCCCATGACTGCCAGGGTGGCGTGTCTCCCCCTCTGCCGCCGACTCCCCTAACGCGGAAGGCGCTTCCCCCGCAGTGTCCGGGAAAGCGCCGGCTGGGCTGCTTGCCACGTGGCACGTCTCCGTCGCTAACCCAGCCGCGTCCTTCGTGGCAGAAAAAGCCGCTCTGTGTCCCCCTGCCCCTCTGGGGGGGGGGGGGGGGCGCGGTTAGTGCGGGGTTGCGCCACCCTGTCACAAGCATTCTTCCTCCGACTTCCCTTCCTCCTCATACAATGAGGGTTGCAGGAGTCGGAGTAAGAAGTCTTCCAGCTTGACAGTATTTCGACATGAGTTTGAAATAATGTTGCTGTGTAGACGTACCCTAAGGTGCCACGGGATTGCTCATTGTTTTTAAAGTTACTGACTAAAATGGCTCTTCCTCTGAGATTTCAGCCTGCTTTTATTCCAAAAAGAAGAAACATATTCTAGCCTGTTATCCACAAGTCTTACAATCCAGGCACCCAGAAAAAGGACGTTAATTTTTATACATATTCTTCTCTGTCATCTCAGCCTCTGTTAAAAGGCTTCCTGGAAGAGAATCCCTGTCATAATTGGTTGCATGTTTTTTCTTTCGTATCTGAAGTGATTAGCTTTTCTGCTCTTGTAACTCTGTATCCAAGTAGTTAGCGACAGAAATGGGGATCCTTTTTGGAGGAAACTTTCCAGTCAGCAACTCTTCCCTGGTGACTGAGCAAGGCTGAACAAGTGTAACCCAAAGCTCTTAGGAGAGTAATTAGAATGAGTCCGTGTTACAAATCCAAAGCCACTTCAGAAGCGCTGGACCAAAACACGCAGGGAACAAGAGCTCTCTACAGTGGAAGGCCTGTTGAGGACAACAATCCCACACGGGCACGGGCAGAAACTGGACTCCATGTGATGTTAGAGTATCTAAAGGTCCTTTCCATTTCTAATTTTATCGGCTCCGCCATCCCGCAATCTTCCCTCAGGCAAAAACCCAACGTGGCCACATAGTTATTTGATTCCACGTATGTGCTTACTTTAAATCAAAAAGAGCAAGCGGATACACACCAGAAAGGAGGCAAATAATTGAGCTATAAACTATAACTTTAATAAGATTTGGCTCCCTTGAATGTTTATGGGGTGAGTTGATTTGTAGGGGGGGGTTAAACTTTCATTTCAGGTTGATGCCTCTCCTAATTAGAGGCTATTACTGCACATCCACAAATAATCTTTCGAACCAAAGTCCATTCCGCAGAGAGTGATCAAAGGATGGTTTAATTAAATTTTCATGTTTAATTCTCTACTTTCATTTCTGCTGTCTCTTTTTGTCTAATAAATGCTGCCCGAGGAGGGGAAGGAGGACCAGCTGGATGGTGCAGACCTGTGGCGATGGCAGGGTGTGTTAGGACCTGTTCCAGAGCATAATGAAGTCCATGGGAGGCTTTCCCTCGCGCTCATTCAGGTTAGGCTCAGGCCCCTGAACTCAAATGCCTTGTGCTGTAAGTTACAATATTTTCCAGAGGATGGGCCAGCGATGATCTAAAAGGATTGTCCCTAATTCTGTCTGTGATTCCGAACATTAATGCCCGCACCCTCCACCAGCTTAAATGTTACACTTAATTTAGGGCAATAAGTTTTCAATTATTAATTGTCTGCTGCACCTATAAATTATACATTTGGTAAAGGAATATTCAAGTCCTAATTGAAAGCAGATGACGGGAAACGAAAAGGTTCTCGCACAGATATAATTCTAAATCATGGTTTGTTTGTGTGTGTGTGTGTGTGTGTGTGTGTGTGTGTGTGTGTGTGTGTGTGTGTGTGTGTGTGTGTGTGTTATTGGAAAGATATATTGATGAGGCAGCAAAGCAAGATGAAAACAATCATCACAGAGATGGTGTAGGATGGAGGAGGTAGGAGACCATGTTTTTTAGCGGCTTCTCAGATCAGGTGCCAGTTCGATGTCAGCAGTTTGACAAACATGAGCCCCCAAATGTTTGTGTGGAGATGGCATAGGAAATGGTGCAGTTTTGGATGAGGCCCTGAAACAACTTCAGATTTTACCCACCTTCTCTCCTCTGTTCCCTGGGCTGCGTCCCACATGGGATGAGACAGGCATTTATAAAAAACATCAGGGTTCGCTGAGGGTCTTATAAAAGAAGCCCACGGGAACTCATCAAAACAAACAGACACTGTGTCTGACTGTTAGGAAGGTCTTGGTGACCCTGGAGATCACTAACAAGGAGAAGAAGCAATGGACTCATAAGACCATAAGAACGGCTGTACTGGGTCAGACCAAAGGTCCTTCTAGCCAGTATCCTGTCTGCCGACAGTGGCCAGCACCAGGTGCCCCAGAGAGGGTGGATCGAAGACAATGATCAAGCGATTTGTCTCCTGCCATCCCTCTCCAGCCTCTGACAAACGGAGGCCAAGGACACCATTTTATCCCCTGGCTAATAGCCTTTTATGGCCCTAACCTCCATGAAATTATCTAGCTTCTCTTTAAACTCTATTATAGTCCTAGCCTTCACAGCCTCCTCTGGCAAGGAATTCCACAGGTTGACTACACGCTGTGTGAAGAACTTTCTTTTATTTGTTTTAAACCTGCTACCCATTAATTTCGTTTGGTGACCTCTAGTTCTTCTATTTAGGGAACTAATAAATAACTTTTCTTTATCAGCCCTCTCCACACCACTCAAATTGCAGCAAGCGAGGTTGAGGTTGGACATTAGGAAACACTTTCTAACTTTCAGAGTGATTGAACCACTGGTTGTGGAATCTCCATCACTGGAGATATTTATGAGCAGGTTGGACAGACGTCTCTCAGGGATGATCTAGATGGTGCTTGGTCCTGCTGTGAGGCAGAGGAGTGGACCTGATGGCCTCTTGAGGTCCCTTCCAGTTCTAGTGTTCTGTGATTTTATGACTATATACAGCTGTGGACATTATCAAGGTGGGGCCTTGATCATTTCTGCCAGGCCTCCGTTGGCTTTGTGACAGTTGTCCAAAGGATGCATTTTGGCCCATCGCTAGAGGAGTCACCAAACCTCGGGCTTCAGCACTTCTGTCCATCCCTCCACACGTCTCAGAAGAGATTGTCCCTATCCTGATCAGCAGTGCACAGATTGGCTGGGTTCGTTGTGATGGTTCTTGTGGGGCAGGATTGGAGGAGGAGGCTGGTCATCTCCCCTCCCCTTGCACAAACTGTGAAGGTCTCCCAAAGTATCGAGTCCTGCCCGATGTGGGGGCGGGGTGTGTGTGTGTGGAATTGGAGACTGTGCCTTTAAGGGATCAAAGGGTCTGCTCCCTCCTCCACCCCGTCCTCTTGGTGCACCAAGGCTCTCTGATGGTGGCCAGATCTGCACAGCTCCCTGTCAGATGATATGAGTGTCACAATCTTGCCCCAAGGAGGTAGGGCCCGTGGAAGGTTCAACTTCTGATGCCCCCATGAACGGGTGAGATGCAAGGTTAGAGGGACCTACAGCCTGCACTGTTGTGGTAACTAAACCAAGCCTGTGCTTCCATTGATGCTACACAAATATTTCCATCCTTGGAAATTGGACTGGAGAAGACATGCTGTTGTCCCACATGGGGCTTTTCATTGGATTCGAGCTGAAATTGTGTGTGAGGCATGTACTTGGTAAGGAGGCTCGCTGGTTCCAGTCTGTATAGTGTCTCCCAGCTGGTTATGTTTTATGGCCCCCAAATCTGTAGGAAATGCCCCAGTCTGCTCCAGCTGGAAATTATCTGGACTTTATAGGAAGTGAAACCCTGACCCCAGGAGCTGGAAGTGCATGAAAAGTAAATTATAGCTCCATACTGGGCAGTACGTGTGCAAGTACTTTTATGAATATTCCTACTTATGTGGCTTTGTGCTTGGCTTGCTGAGTCATTTTTATCATTTATCTGTTCAGTATGTTGATCATCTCAGCCTTTCCACATGGATTAGTGACATGGCACATGCTGGACAAGGTGACGAGCTAGTCAAAACAAATTAACTGACTTTGACAAGTTCAAGATTTGCTATCATAATTTGCTGGCTATATGAGGGCATTGCAAACACTCTAGGAAAAGGCTGGAAAACCGTTGTTTGAGTGTGCAGAATACATCAGAAAAAAATCATTTGCAGATATTTCCAGCACCGAGTTCATGTCCCCTTTCTGTTCGTTCATTTGTTTTTCTGCACATTCAAAAGGTTGGTTTTTTTGTTTGACCAAAAGAAATATGCTTCCAAAAAACTAAGGGTGACGTTGCCCCCACAAGATTGCCGGGGACCCACATTTTATATTTGCACACAAACTCAAAGGCTAGAAGGAATATTGCATGCCTGACCTGAAGAAAGCAATTAACCATTGCACTGCAGCCTTGGATTGCTCAAACAGACCTAGCCACACACAAATGACTGTGTTAGTACCGCTGAACATGAACTAAATGAATAATTTAAAATAAGAAACCGGATGAATTTAAGGCCTGTGTGTGGATATTCCAGGAGAGGAATCAGGGTCTATTTTCAGCTCCTACATTAGTCACTGCAAATGTTTTCACTCCGCTCCCCATTTCACCTCGCTTCCAACACAAAAATATGCAAAGACCCACAAGAAGACTGCTTATTTATTTCACCTTCCCATCTGCTTCCCACACCATGAATGAGATCACAGCACCAGACTACAGAGGCAGCCCACTGCTTTTGACAACTCCATGAGCTACGCAGGTATCCAGAAAAACCTGGCGCTTGGTGGAGGAATAGAAGGGGATAACAAAAATCAATACGCATTGCTCTCCTCCGCTGTCTCCAAGGGAAAGTGCAGTAATTGAAATTGAAATATCTTAAAACCTTCAGGGCAAACGGCCCTTCTGGAATTGCATTATTTGGGGGGATAATAATAGGAGAAATTCCAAGGAGCACAAGAATGTTACCGGGGGGGGTCGATAATGTTTTTGTTTGTTTGTTAGTTCCCTAGAGAATAGCATGTTAGGTCCATGTTTGGTGAGTATCCTTTCTGAATGCAGCCATTGGCTAAAGAAAGGTAGTTTTGACTGTCAGGGAATATTGTTGTAAACCCTATTTCCCGGTGTTCTGTAAACTCAGAGTGATGCATGTTTGCCTGTAATAAGTGATTGATTTTTTGAATAACATGCATGGTTAATTAGAAAATAAATCCTACTCAGTATTGATTCGCTCACTCATTCCCACCACACTTCACAGCCTCTGGGTTCTTTAAACACAAATAGGTTGAGTGGCTTTCCTTCTTGAGGGATACGAGCTTGAGCTCAGCTTCCTCTTTGCCAGCTAGTTTCCTTTGTAACAGGCCCAAAAGCCCCAATCCAGGAGAAATACGTTGCACTCCCAAGGAATGAATTGGCGGCTCCTTTTTAAGACATCTTCCATTTGCAATTTTGTTTACAAGAGAAAAATATATTGCTGATTAGCAGAAAACACATATGCTCAATTCTGGAATTAGGCCTTCTAATTCCAACCTGAGTTATTGTTCCATCTGGCACTCAAATGACAAAAAACATAGAGTAAAGCAATCGTATCCTTGCTTTCAAGTCTGATGTTACTAAAGAATTCATCAAAGTGACAAGACTACAAAAGCCATGCGTTACTACTTTACTATTCCCTTATCACTCGCTGGAGAATAATGCCTGCTCTGAGTTGCATAGGATCTGTTTCAATTATTTTTTTAATTTACATTGTGGTTAAAGCTTGACAGTAAGGGAAAAATCATGCAAAACATTTTCTATAACTCTTGTTATATTAAAAAGCTCCCCTGCTATGAATACTCGGTGCCTTCTATAACAACTGAGTAGTTAACATGCATCAGAAAAAAACATACTTGCATGTAAACGTCATTTCATCTTCCGAGGTGTGTTTTCTTTCTCAATCACCAGTTAAACCTGATCGGTATCGACATAAAACAGCTGATAGTAACATGTGTCAATGCATCACGTATAGGACCTATGTAAATAACCTGGAATCACTGCGAGTAGTGTTCAGCCTTTTTATTTTGAAGACCCCCTAAAATATTTCAAATGGAGGTAGAGACCCCTTGGAAATCTCAGTCATATGCTGAAGACCCCCTGGGATCCATGGACCGCAGATTGAATACCACTCTTCTGGTATTTGACACCCAGACTCGCAACACACTTCCCAGAGCCCTGGTCAGTGTCAGGGGTGGGGCTTCCCAGAGCCCTGGTCAGTGTCAGGGGTGGGGCTTCCCAGAGCCTTGGTCAGTGTCGGGGTGGAAGAGGCAGGGCTAAGAGCAGCCAGCCCTCAGTGCTGCCCAGACCGTGCCACACCTCCCCCAGGCAGCCTTCAGAACCATGTGGCCCCAGGCAGCCTTCAGAACCATGTGGCTACACGCGGCAGTCAAACATTAAGGGGATTTAAAAATGGTGCCCAGATGGGAAGATGCAAATGAAGCTCGGGATATTTAAATCCCGGGCTTCATTTGCAACTTCGAATGCCTACATTAGCCTCCCGACTTCGAACTAGGGGGCTAGTGCAGACATACCCTAATAGTAGTGACATAGAGAAACTAATAAAAGCGACTATCCCTAATCGACTCTGTGTTGAAGCGAATCCGTAACCCTGTTTGTCCATGGCTCTGTGGGCTGACAAGGCCCACTGACAGATGGGGTAAAGTGGGTCACGGCCCCAAGGTCCCCTGACTCAAATGGGCTCGGGGCTCCTGGTGGCGGTGGCACTCCATGCCCTGGGCCCTTTAAATCGCCACCGGAGTGTTGTGCTGCACGCTCTGGGAAGCACTAAGGGCTCGCGGGGCTGGGGGAGTGGGGCACTCCAGGTGGCTCTGAGGGCTGGGGGGCAGGGCATGGCAAAGTCCAGGTGTCACTGAGGTCTGGCTGCCACAGCCCTGCTCCTTCTGCCCACGGCCTCGCCCCTTCCAGGAGAGTGAAACTCCTCCCTCGCACACACTTTGACCAAGGGCCCAGCGCATCTGCTGGCTAGCTCCAGAATATACAGGGGAGCGCATGAAGTGAGAAATGTTTCCCTATTTCTGGTCTCCACTGGTTGTGGGCTGAGATTGAAACAATCAAGAAAAGGCGTCTGGGAAACCCCTCACCTCTGCTCCAGTTATTGGAGTGCTAAAGATTCCCAGGATGGCCCGGCTCAGTTACTAGAGAATTTGAAATCTTTGGTTGGCAGTTCCGGCCTGCACCCTGGCAAGAGATCAAGAGCTCTGTCAATCAAAGCCACAGCTGTGCAAGGAATGATACATCTACAGGGGGAAATTATCCCTTCCCGGTGGCATGGGGCTGTGTTTTCCAGCTCAAATGATTGAATCGGTTAATGCTATCGCTAACAATACTTTAGTTCCGTAGTGCCCCCTTCACCCCAGAATCTGAGTGATTCCCCAGCATCAATGATTTAATCTGCACAGTGTCACTGGGATGTAATTACCAGCCCCATTTCGTGGAAATACTAATGTGTTGAGGAGAACATTTGTCCCTGGGCAGAGGGCCAGCTTCGGACCAGTGCATCATTCAAAGTACATTCAGTATCAGGTTTGCCTGGGATTTAATTGATGTATAAGCTGGTCATCTATGCAGGGATGTGTTTTGCCCAGAGAGGTTAAGTGATATGACCAAGGTCACAAAGCCAGTCAGCAGCAGAGGTGAAAGGAAACACAACTAGACTCTTGGCCTCTAGGCATATGCTCCAAGCTTCAGGCAAGCTGGGCTCAGGCCTCAGCTGAATATACACGTGGCACAGCAGAGAAGAGGCAGGGGGAATGTTCCCTGTAATTTTTCCTAGTCATGTGCAATACATTTTGGCTGTGTCTAAACTGGCCAGTTTTTCCGCAAAACCATCTGCTTTTGCGGAAAAACTTGCCAGCTGTCTACACTGTCCGCTTGAATTTCCGCAAAAGCACTGACGATCTCATGTAAGATTGTCAGCGCTTTTGCGGAAATACTATGCTGCTCCCGTTCGGGCAAAAGTCTTTTTCCAAAAAACTTTTGCGCAAAAGGGCCAGTGTAGACAGCTCAGATTTGTTTTCTGCAAAAAAGCCCCGATCGCGAAAATGACGATTGGGGCTTTTTTGCAGAAAAGCGTGTCTAGATTGGCCACGGACGCTTTTGCACAAAAAGTGCTTTTGTGGAAAAGCGTCCTGCCAATCTAGACGCGCTTTTCTGAAAATGCTTTTAACGGAAAACTTTTCCTTTAAAAGCATTTCCGGAAAATCATGCCAGTGTAGACATAGCCTTTATGTGCACCATGGCAGGTGTGGGTGTGCACCACGAATAGAAACACTTGCTACTGGCTGTGGGTGCTCTGCTAGTCAACAGGGAGGCACTTGAATTGCTCCTGGTACCTTCCCTCTGGCTAGTTGCAGCACCAGCTGAAGAACTGGAAGAACACCAGGCACCTCTGCCCTGGGAGCTCCCCTCACCACTCACCGTGGCTCCCACATCCCCATGGGAGTGGGAAATGGGCAACTCAGTAAAACCTACTTGGTTGTGGAGAAACTTCAGCTGCCATCATTAAGGGAAACTCTGGTTCTAAGCAGCAGGAGTTGAGTCCATGACTGAGCTCAGTGTTCCATCCTTGTGAATGCGGCGAGTCCATGACTGAGCTCAGTGTTCCATCCTTGTGAATGCGGCGAGTCCATGACTGAGCTCAGTGTTCCATCCTTGTGAATGCTGCGAGTCCATGACTGAGGTCAGTGTTCCATCCTTGTGAATGCTGCGAGTCCATGACTGATCTCAGTGTTCCATCCTTGTGAATGCTGCGAGTCCATGACTGAGCTCAGTGTTCCATCCTTGTGAATGCTGCGAGTCCATGACTGATCTCAGTGTTCCATCCTTGTGAATGCTGCGAGTCCATGACTGAGCTCAGTGTTCCATCCTTGTGAATGCTGCGAGTCCATGACTGATCTCAGTGTTCCATCCTTGTGAATGCTGGCGGAGAGCAGTTCAGAGAACCACACATTGCAGAAATATTCCAGGATCCTAACTGCACAGAGATCAGGGTGAAATTCTGTCTCCATTGAAGTCAATAGTGGACTCCCCTGTGGCTTCAGAGCAGCCAGGATTCCAGACTAGGGCTCAGTGATTTATCACTTTGCTAATGTTCTGCATTTTAAATTATAAAATGTTCTTCTGATGCTTCAAAGCATTTGCACTTCTACAAAAGTACTTCTCTGGTAAAAGCAGCTTTTATTTTTAGTCTTGCTTTTCACTTAAAAATCAAGAATTCCCTTTGGATCTGTCTGTAAGTAATGAATTGCAGAGAAACTTTCCAACCTCATCTGAAAGATGCACATCCCAGGGGGTGGAAAATTACTGAAAACTATAATAGCAAGTCACACAAAAAAAGTCTTAAATCTAACCTTTCTGGCCATTTATAATCACATCAAGTGTGATTCATTTCACATGCAAATCCTGCCTCATTTTCTCTAAAATGCACAACTTCAAAACGATTGCAAGAGAAAACCACCAAAATAGAAGACAGACATTCAGATCACGGCCAATGATAAACTTGAACTCTCATTTTTCCTTTGAAATCAGGATCCCTACTGGGGAGGTCAGAAATTAGACGTATTTGCCAGAGTCTTCAAATGTAGTTTTTGGCTCCTCTCTTTCCACAGTAGGATCAGCACAAGTCTGATGAAATATGAGCTTCTATTGTCATAGCAGCGATACTAAAGGTAATCCTTAGCACTTCCATGTAGTTCTTTATGTTCCAAAGTGGTAGGCAGTGTGGCAAGGTTGAAGCATGCCTACCTACATTTTGGGGCTCCTCACCACCTTGAACTGCCGTGCCAGATTCTCCGGTCTCCCACAAACAAGGCACAGAGTTGGTGCTACCACCCCCCCTGCAAATGTTGAACCACTTCAACTCTGGGAAGGCTCAGCTCTAAGGACTCAGCACCCAGGAAACCAACTCCCCAAAGACACCAAAACCCCAAATAAATCCATCATACCCTGGGTGAAAGTTTTACGCGCAGAAATCTTATGAGATGTCTGCTCCTTTATCTGTGAAAGAGAGATATGCACCATGGTTGCTCTCCCTTTTCCCTCTCCTCCCCCCTGGTAACAATTATTTACATTAGGCTTGGAAACAAACAAAAGTGTTTTTATTAAGAATAAAAAGTAGTATTTAAGAGGTTGCAAGTGAAAACAGTCAGATCAAAGTAAGTTACTAAACTTAAAGGCTGCGTCTCGACTGGCAAGTTTTTCCGCAAAATCAGGTGCTTTTGCGGAAAAACTTGCCAGCTGTCTACACTGGCTGCTTGAATTTCTGCAAGAACACTGACGATCTCATGTAAGATTGTCAGTGTTCTTGCGGAAATACCATGCTGCTCCCGTTCGGGCAAAAGCCCTCTTGCGCAAATGCTTTTGCGCAAGACAGCCAGTGTAGACAACGCATTATTGGTTTGCGCAAAAAAGCCCCGATCGTGAAAATGGCGATCGGGGCTTTCTTGCGCAAAACCGCGTCTAGATTGGCATGGACGCTTTTCCGCAAAAAGTGCTTTTGCAGAAAAGCATCCGTGCCAATCTAGATGCTCTTTTCCTCAAATGCTTTTAATGGAAAAATTTTTCCGTTAAAAGCATTTGCGGAAAATCATGCCAGTCTAGACGTAGCCAAAATGAACAGAAAATGCTTAGCTAATTCTAATCCATTAAGAAACTTGTTATATGCAAGACTGAACCCTAAACAGCTGTTCTCATCACAGGACAAATACTTCACGTCAGAGCTTATCTTTACTCTCGTCTGGGTTTACTGCTTCCTCAAAGTTCTTTGTATCCTTTTATGGTGGGCCAGGCAGCTTCAAAGGCCAACTGGAGACAAATGGCCTCCTGTTGCTTAAATCGACTTTCCCTCAGGGCGGGAACCCCTTGTTTGGCCCCTCCTCCCCCCTCCCCCCCCCCCCCCCGCATCACTAGGGAAAAATACTAGGTTCAAGATGGATTCCAGTACCAGGTGGTCTGATCAAATGTCCCTCCAGGACCAGCCACAGCCGGGGCCCACAGGATAAACAAGACCATTCACGCAGGGCTGGCCTTACCATAAGGTGAACTGAGGCGACCGCCTCAGGTGCCAGACTGGGGGAGGGGGGTACCACTAGGTCCCAGAGTGTAGAAAATTGTGTCTGCTGCTGGTGCATGTGTATTCTCTCTGCTCTAGAGGCACAGGGATGGGGGAGTGCTGTGCTGGAGGAAGGAGGGCACAAGAGACTTAACAGGCAGGCAGGAGAAAAGGGAGCATGGGGTCGTCATTTGAACTCCCCGCTCCAGCTGCCAAAATGTTGTGGGCTGGTCCTGCATTCATAGGTCATTTGCCTGCGTGCCAAGTCTCCAAGATTTCAAGCATCAGCAACACCCCCCCCCCCCCCAGCAGACCCAGGACTATAAATAGATTCACGCTTCATATTTCCAACTCCACACACACAAGACTGACACATGCCCCAAAATAGGACCTGCCGACTCAGCCGATCGTCACTGCAACGCTGATACGTTGCATGACCTGTTCTGCACAAAGTTTCCTCGAGCCAGGCCCTCTCCTAGTCGCCAGCCAACCTTCATAAAGCCATGGGGGAGGGAGACGTGGCAGGCGGACATTAACTAATCTCAGCTGTGGGCAAATTCACACAGCGACCTGTTTCCGTTCATCCCACCAGCAAAATAAAAACAAATGAGTGGGTCATAACATTGGCTTGTGGGCCCCAATCCTGAAAATGTCTTTGCATGTGCTTAATGTGACTCCTGTACAGGCCCGCGGACCAGGAGAGCAGGAAAGGGCACAATTGCCCCAGGGCTTGGCTATCCTAAAGAGTTGGGGCCCCCAGCTGCCACCACTACTGTGGCAGTGGCTGGAGTTCCAGGCTGGAGCACTGAAACACAGTCCAGAGCCTCATGCCATGTACACCGGCTGACTTTGTGGGTCAGCGGTGGAGGGAGGGAGGCCAGGCCATCTGGGTAGCACCAGGGTCTGGCTGCTCCATCCCTTCCGCTTCTGCCTGGGGCCCCTCCCCCTCCGTGAGCATGGAGCCACCTTCCCCACATATTGCCCTGGGGCCTGGTGTGTCAGCTCCCTTGCTCCTGTAAGCAGGCCCATTGATCTCAATGATGCTACTCGTGTGTAAACTCAAATGTGCAGATAAGTGTTTGCAGGATCAGAAGTTAATCTGTAATCTCTGTGGGGGGTTGGCCACCCACTGCAGCCTTTATGAACAGTGCTGAGCTGAGCTCAGTGGAGGCCTGTTTGATATACACATTGAATCTCTCTAGACCGGCACCCTTGTGACTTGACTGGTGCTGAACCAGAGAATTTGCCGGACCATGGGCGCTCCATATTGTCTAGCAGCATCACCAGCACTTCCCCTGCTAGCGGAGCTCTGAGAAGACATTGAGGGGTGAATTAGAGCTAACTAACAGCACAGAACACTCAGAGCCAGGCCTGGGGGCTGTCAACAAACTTTATGGGGCCTCTGGAAACTTGGACACACCCATGATAAGTGGCCATCCAGTTAACTAACATCATGCCAGACCATGGATGTTGCCGGATCAGAAAGTGCCAGACCAGAGAGTGCCGGACCGGAGAGGTTCCACCTATACAGTAATACTAGGAGTCAAAACGTTTGCCTGTGTTGCTACCAGCAGAACTTAGGTAACACTTTATCTCCACCCTTTCTCCAGCTTCCCATATTTTCCTTTGGTGGTTTTGCCCTTCACTATTATGGGCAGCCGCTGCCCCTTTTATAAAGGAATGCTAACTTAAATTTCTGCCTGGCACCCACACCTTTGCCACTCCTACTTCAGCTGTACAGAGTTAATGGAGCCTTTCTTTACACTTTCTAACTTTTAGCAAGTCAGATAATTGGGTGGGCCTTATGTTGCTCTATACATCCCCGCCGACAAGGGCCTGCAAGGTTGGACCCCAAGGAGTGCCTATGGAAGGCAGCCGTGAACAATGGCACATGGAGGCCCTCCCAGTGAGCTAATAACGTGGGAACAAACCGAAACACTCACTGCAGGATGGTGGCTGGCAGATTCCGCAGCATGATGCCCCAGCATGATGCCCCAACCCTCTGTGTATCTCATGGGCAATACAGCGATTGCTCATTTAGGGAGGGCTCTGGTCTCTTGGGCTACGTCTAGACTGGCACGATTTTGCGAAAATATTTTTAACGGAAAAGTTTTTCCGTTAAAAGAATTTCTGCAAAAGGGCATCTAGATTGCCAAGGATGCTTTTGTGCAAAAAGTGCTTTTGCACAAAAGCATCCATGGCCAGACTAAATGTGACTTTGCGCCAGAAAGCCCCGATCGCCATTTAAGCCATCGGGGCTTTTTTGTGCAAAACAATTCTTCCCTGTCTACACTGGCCCTCTTGCACAAGTATTCTTGTACAAGAGGGCTTTTTCCCGAGCGGGAGCGTGAAAGTATTCGCGTAAGAAGCACTGATTTTGTACATTACAAGGTCAGTGCTCTTGCACAAGTTCAAGCGGCCAGTCTAGATGCACCCTTGGTGTTTTGTAAAGGCACAGAAGAATGCGTTCGTTTTTGGCACGCAGAAGAGGGTAGTCAGTGCCCATGTTGACGGACAGCCCCCTGCAGAGTAGCCCACCCCATTCAGTAGCACAAAGAGGCTTTTTCCTTTGCAGGTTGCATATAATCTCAATATCTAATGAGCCCAGCACACTGCATTGTGGTGGCCACATGCATGTGCACAGGGGGAATGGAACAAATGGCTGTTGGGGAGGATTTTGCTCAGTGCATGTTACTTTCCACTTGCCAGTATTTGGCAGTCCACAAGGCTCTATCTTATTCCTTCCCTCCAGACCTCAGTAGAGGAGGGAGATGCTTTTGGAACTGAGCTCCTGTTGGCATGCCCCCGAGATGCCATGGGCGTAGGGTGCCTCGCCTTGGGCTCAGACTTGGACGCCACAAGTCTCCATTGGACTGACATGTGAGTTAAGCTTCCAATGCCGTTCTCATCACAGGGTTCCCCATACAATTCCCAGCTTCAGCCCCAGACTTAAACAGTCCTGATAAGCCTTGGGGGGGGGGGGGCTGTTGGAATCTTTGGAAGCTGATTCAAAGTAAGTCCAACCCTGGGTCATTTGAGGCTGGCCTAGCAATGGGCAATATGTGCCGAGCGCTGCTCTCCGGTCAGTCTGTAAATCGCAGCAGGTTAACTAAAAAGGAGCTGAACCACTGAAGTGATGTTGTGCCCATTTTGCAAAGTTCAGACCCGATTGTCCATCATCCCTCACCTCGCTCACTCGTTTACACCAGTGAAGCTGGGTGTCCCAATGATCAGAGCTGCTGTAGCCTTTGCCACATGGTGCAGGGCAGGAGAGAGTCAGCGTTTACAGAACTTTGTCTTTATCCCTTGGATGCAATTGGTCATGGGGCCCAAGGTTAGAACTTGCTCTTGATTTCGTTTTGAACTCCCAAGAAGGCTCTTCTGACACTAAAGGGGAATGTGGCTCTCTGCACAACCCCTTTCCCCGCAGCCTTCCTCTCTCTGCTGGTTGCTGAAATGGAAGCAAAGGTTGTGAACAAGGCAAGTGTGATCCAGTGAACTATATGTTGTCCAGCAGTGAGTGAGCAGCTTGCTGTGACTCTGGAACGTCAGGTTTAAATGGAGGAACCAAAAGGTCTGTCGGACAAGGACACTTGCCTGTGACTTAGTCGTGTGTAATTCAATGAGTGAACCAAAAGAAAAGGTTTGCCTGCAAACAGGCGTAAATCTCTGGTAAATGTTCATGGCTCTGTGTGTTGGGATCATGCACTGCAGCTTAGTCATGCTCCTAAAGAGTTTTCCTTCAGTAAATGCATGACTTCCCTTTACAGTCAAGTAAGACGTAGACGAAGCATCTGAAATGGAAGGTGATCACATTCTAATGAAAAATTCAGTAGAATCATAGAATCCTACGGCTGGAAGAGACCTCAGGAATCATCGAGTCCAACTCCCTGCCCAAAGCAGGACCAACCCCAACTCAATCATCCCAGCCAGGGCTTTGTCAAGCCGGGACTTAAAAACCTCTAGGGATGGAGATTCCACCCCCTCCCTGGGGAACCCATCCCAGCGCTTCCCCACCCTCCTAGGGAAATAGTTTTTTCTACCTAAACCTCCCCACTGCAACTTGAGACCATTGCTCCTTGTTTTGTCATCTGCCACCACTGAGACCAGCCTCTTTCCTTCCTCTTTGGGCTTGTTTAGTCTGCAGAAGAGAAGAGTGAGGGGGGATTTGATAGAAGCCTTCAAATACCTAAAGGGCAGTTCCAAATCGTTCACACTCTCTTCATAGTCACGTGTCCCTACCCCCAATCATGTTTGTTGCCTTCCACTGCACTCTCTCCAATTTGTCCACATAATTTCTGTAGTGGGGCTGAAAACTGGACGCAATACTCCAAATGTGGCCTCACTAGTGCCAAAAAAGGGGAATAATCACTTCCCTAGATCTCCTGGTAATGCTCCTCCTAATGCTCCCTAATATGCTGTTATCCTTCTTGGCTACAAGGGCACAGTGTTGACTCATGTCCACCTTCTCATCCACTGTAATCTCCAGGTCCTTTTCTACAGAACCGCTGCTTAGCCAGTCGGTCCCCAGCCTTTAGCAGTGCCTGGGATTCTTCTGTCCGAAGGACTCTGCACTTGTCCTTGTTGAACCTCATCAGATTTCTTTTGGTCCAATCCTCCATTTGTCTAGGTCACTCTGGACCCTGTCCCTGCCCTCCAGAATATCTACCTCTCCCCCTAGCTTAGTGTCATCTGCAAAGTTGCTGAGGGTACAATCCATCCCCTCATCCAGGTCATTAATAAAGATGTTGAACAAAACCAGCCACAGGACTAGTCCCTGGAACACTCCACTTGACACTGGCTGCCAAAGAGACATCAAGTTGTTCATTACTACTTGCTGAACCCAAAGATCTGGCCAGCTTTCTAGCCACCTTATAGTCCACGTATGAGAAACATACTTCTTTAACAAAGCTTATGATGCGATCTCCCACAGTATTCTTGCCAGCAAGTTAAAGTCAAGGTATATCATGTCTACCACTCTCCCCATATCCATATGGTATACCGTGCCTTGTCATAGAAGGCAATCAGATTGGTCTTGCATGACTTATCCTTGGTGAAACCATGCCGACTGTATTTGATCACCTTCCTCTCCTGCAAGTATTTCAAAATGCATTCCTTGAGGGCCTGCTCCTGGTTTTTCTAGGGACTGAGATGAGGCTGTCCAGTCTGTAGTCCCCCGGATTATCCTTCTTCCATTTTTTTAAAGATGGGAACTACATTTGCCTTTTTCCAACATCCTTGGACCTCCCCTGATTGCCACGAGTTTTCAGAGATAATGGCTAATGGCTCTGCAATCACATCAGCCAACTCTCCCAATACCCTTGGATGCATTAGATCCAGCACCATGGACTTGTACGTGTCCAGCTTTCCTAAAGAGTACTCAACCTGTTCTTTGACCACTGAGGGCTGCTCATCTCCTCCCCATGTTGTGGACCAGTCCGGGAGTTCACCTTGTCTGTGAAGACTGAGGCAAAGACAAAATTAAGTACTTCAGCTTTTTCCACATCCTCTGTTACTAGGTTGCCTTCTCCATTCAGTAATAGTCCCACACTTTCACTGACCTTCTTGTTGCTAACATACTCATAGAAACCCTTCTTATTTCCCTTCTCATCCGTGCTAGCTGCAACTCCAGTTGTGCTTTGGCCTTCCTGATTCCACCCCTGCATGCTTGAGCAATAGTTTTGTACTCCTCCCTAGTCATCTGTCCAAGTTTCCACTTCTTGTGAACTTCCTTTTTGTGTTTAAGCTCACCCAAGATTTCTCTATTAAGCCAAGCAGGTCTCCTGCCATACATGCTATTCTTTCTACATATTGGGATGGTTTGTTCCTTCACCCTCAGTAAGGCTTCTGTAAAATACAGCCAACTCTCCTGGACTCCTTCCCCTCTCATATTAGACTCCCAGAGTATCCTGCTCATCAGTTCCCTGAGTGATTCAAAGTCCGTTTTTCTGAAGTCCAGGGTCCATATTCTGCTGCTCTGCTTTCTTACTTGATCCTTGACTTGGGTCTTCCAAAACAAAGGACTCAGTCCTGCTCCTATTAAACTTAAACCAAGCAACACCATTGATTACACTTGGATCAGAATTAGAAAAATGAAATATATTTTCTGGTATTTTTATTAACCAAATACATTTTGTTAAAAAAATCATACAAATGTTCCAATTTCTCATTAAAACAAAACTTCTTAAAAGTTTAATCTTTGATATTTTCTCTTCCCACCCCCTTCACCTTATCCACATTTGTCAACCTTGATTTTTATTGTTTTCATTTCCACTGGTAAGTGGGAAAAGGGAAAGGAGAGAAATTCAGAGAAGGGGATAGAAAACTCAATTTTTGTTTGGGTGTTCAGAGCTTCCTTGAAAATTGAGAATATGTCAACAAAAACAAAAATGAATTTGGTCAAAATCCCATTTTCACTGGAAAGAAAAAAAAATCCACTGGCTTTGAAGTTCTACAAATGATCTCATAGGAAATGAATTTGGGGGTCCACTTTGCCATTCCTGAACCATGTCTAGGATGTACTGGAAAGATAGCCAGCTGGAAATGCTTTTCACATCCCTCCAAATATTTTCTAGATTTCAACATTTTTCCCATTCCGAATTGCAACACAAAGTCAAAATCTTGAAAATATGTGCATAACGAAATCCTAACTATTTTTCAGATGGGGAGAATTAAAATGTTTCGTTTAGATATGTGCTTGTCAGAGTCTGTCTAATTAGCTTACATTTCAAACACACAAGTAATTTTGTATCAGAAAAACAATTTTTTGTTTAGAAAATGTCAGAACAGTCTGACAATTTCCAAACTTTTCTTTCAACTTCTTTTCTAGTCAGGAGAGATGCCAAATCCACACTTGCTTCATGGACAGTTTCAGTTTTAGCAAAATTGGCATTTGTTGACAAAAATGTGGTTGATAAATTGCCAACCAATTCTAGTTGGAGAGGCTTCAGCCTCTCAGCTCCTGGAGGGTACTCAGCATCTCACAGGGATGAACCATAGGACCCGTGGGCCCAATCCATAGTCCACTGAAGCAATTGGAAAGACAACTCATTGATTACAGCGAAGTTTGAAGCAGGCCTGAAAAGCGCAAGGATCATGAAGCGAAGGGTGTGCTCTCCCTCTCAGCCGTGTGCTCTCCTCACTCCCCCTGAGCCCCACTGGTATCAGTGCATTCCTGGTCATGTAGGGTAGTATCCAACCTGAGGAAGTGTCTCTCCCTCTCAGGTTAGAGGCCTATCTGCTTTCCTCACAGAGCTGGAGGAAAGGGACGCTTGGACATTTTTCATTTAAAAATATTTGAAGTGAGCACATCCCAAAGAAACCAATGGAGGGATATTTTATGACTGAATGGCGACTATATTGGCTTCAGATTTTGTATAAGGTGTCATACTGAAGCAACTCTAATGACCAAATCCTGCTTTGAAAAACACTCGGGCAGAGCTCCGTGGAATCAGAGGCAGGGGAACATATGAGCCGAGGGCAGCCTCTGGTCTCAAATCAACTGCTTAGTGATCAGACTAAGGGAGGGGTGGGCAAGAAGTGGCCTGGTTCACCACAGCGAGCCCGTGGTGGGTCACCGGATGCTTTATTAACCTCAGGACCATGGCCAATGGGAGCTGTGAGCAGCTGTACCTGCAGACATACAGGTAAAGCACCCGGCAGGCTGCCAAGATCTAACCTCAGTGAACCACGTCTTGCCCATGGTCTGCTTATTGCCCACGTAGTGCAGTGCACCACTGTAGTGCTTAGTGAAGACACTGCTGCCTATGGCAATAAAAGGGCTTCTCCCATCACCATAGGTATTCCCCCTCCCCAAGAGGTGGTAGCTGTGTCGATAGGAGAAGCCCTCTCCTCATCATAGCACTGTCTCCAGCGGGTGTGCTGCTGGTATCAATGCATTGCTACACTCCATACCCTGAGCGACTGAGCCTGTCTTGCGGAGCAGGGCTGTGTATAAAATTATCGCTCCGCCAACTACTCTTGTTTTGTAATTGCCACAGACACGAGAGCGGTGGGAACGCCATGCACACCTGCCTCTTTCGTCCTGAACGTCTCCTCCTCCTGAACCAGTTGGCATTTGCTATGATGCATTTCAATGCACCTTTGCTTAATAGCAGGACCAGCGTGTGTGAATAAGGAGATGGCAAAGAAAGCAAGTTAACATAATCAGGCACCTGTCCGCAAATGAGGCCGTTAAGATCTGTATCCTTCTCAGGTCTGCTTCCAGTAGGCTGCTTATAGAGGTAAAGCAGCATAAACTATTTATAAATAAATACATGAATGAACAACAGAGCCAGTTAAATATATTTGAGAGGGGTAAAAGGAAATGTCTATGCATTTCACATGCCTTTGGCTTTCCACTGGTTAGTTTAGAAATTACTTGCGTTCTAAACCCTGTGTATTGGAGCATTGATTGCTGGTATCTCCTGTCGCACTGCTATTTACCATAATACAGAGAAAAGGCTATTCTTTACTGAGGAAGTCCTGCTTCCTTGTGCCAATATCATTCTGGGAGTTATTCAACTGCTATATGAGAAGTGAATGTTTTATAAAATGGAGTGTTTCCTTTTGAAGGATAACATGGTATAGAGCTCCCGTTTCCCTTAGAACTTTAATTTTTACCCTTTGATGGATTTTTCTTGGGGTTTTTTGTATTCTTCCACTCATTCCAGGAACTGATGAATATATTAAAGTCAAATTGTATTGATGTGTGTGTGTCTGCTCCAAAGGGTCTGTGTGTGTTCAAACTAATACAAGTGATGTCAACGTCTAGGGGAAAATCACTTCAAATATTATTTTGAAAGCTGATTTGCAGAGTGAGTTCTCCACCAATATTTTTCCCCTGGGGACATGAGCTGAGAAGCTGACTTAGTAGGTCTGGACTAAGAAATAAGTGTATGGCAGTCATTCTAGTCCCCGTGGGGCTTTCTCTGCCTCACAAAACTAGTTTGACATAGTTCAATGCAATTCTCATTTGCCGTGTTAGGAAGCTCAACTCTGGGATACCAAGACAGCAAGGAACTTTGGAAGACAAATATGGAGGCCCCAATAAGGAAGTAACAAAGGGATACATTAGAAAAGTTGCACATCTTCTGATGCTCACCAGTAATTTCTTGTCCAAAACGTCAGACCTATGTGCACACACCCATGTCAGACATGTAAAAGTTCCTGTGTCCTTTGCATACAGTCTTTAGAATATTAACTGTTGCCCTTACACTGGACTGCACTTAGGAGCTGGGATGGGCATCAGTGGTTTGACCATTATTATAATATAAAGTAGTTAGGCTCCTCGTTTTGCCCTTTTGAGTTTCTGGCAGCCCTAGTAAAGCAACGGTGTGTTACCACAGGGTGTGAGTGTTTCCGGGATTCTACAGATGGCCAGGCCCTTTGCCGCTCAGTGTTTGGACACAGAATACAGTCCTGTTGAGGGAGAGCTAAGCAGTGGAGAAACCATGCATGAGAACTGGATTTTCACATGCCGCGGGGTAGAACTCAAGTGCAGGATAAAATCAGGATCTGAATGCAGATGTGGCATTAAAATCACATTTGAATTATGCATGCTGGGCTGGAGGTGAAGAGTTCATTGCCATAAGCTCGCTGCCTTCCACCGAGAAACATTCTTCTTAGTAGTTCGCTTTTGCGAAAAGGTTGTTCTTCTCTTCTGAGCATCAGGTCACTTTCAGACAAGAGCTCTCAACTCTTCAGTTTCCTTCTCCCCTTTAGGTCAGTGGGTACAATGAATGATCTTTCAGGCACCCTAAGGAACATATTCAAACATGGGACTGATAAAAGTCTTAGGCACTAAAATTCTGCTAGAACCAATTTGATTGTAGGGGGCAGGTCGTAGGGAAGTCACTGAGGATTAAGGGATTCTCTGATTGCCCTTTTGTGTCACTAGATTATTATTAATTATTATTATTATTGTTATTGTTATTATGTTTTTAAATAGCCATTTTGTTATTTGTGGACCAAGAGACATTTAATTAGACACTGCATACACTGTATACACAATTAGATTAATGTAATAAAGGCATCTAGTTTCTATAATGTGTTTGACTTCAGTGCTGCAAGAGGAAAATATTTCACGTTTCTTAATAACAGAAGCACCAGCCCGCATCTCTAGCCCTGTCCTCATTTCAAGTTCAAGGAGATCCATGTATTGTTTGTGGGCAGAGACTACAGAGAGCACTGTTTATCTCTTCCTTTGCTAGTTCGGCCCCAGGCATCCAAGCTTGTGATGCAAACTAACTCTGTTTGGTGATGCAGCATTTTTTTACATGGTGTTGGCTCCTAATTGGATGCAATTTCCCACAAGGAGATAAAATATTTAAAAACAAGCATATGAAAGAGAAAGTCAGGCTTTATTAAAATGACTCCGTCATTTCGAATTGATGCCTTCAAGTACTCCTTTGTAATTCATCCTTATAGGTATAAAATTATCATCTGAAGGAAGATTGTTAATAAAAATGACATTTCTCCATCAGTCAACTTAATTCACAATATAACACTTTCCAAATCCAATTATGTCTGTCTGATGACTGACATTCGGTTCAACATTATTGTTCATGTGGAAAAGTGGATAAAAAATGCAACTTCAAGTAATTTATTATACAAGAAGTCATTTTTATTGGGACAAATATATAAATGTTGCTGAGAATTGGAAAGGACAAGAATGGCAGCAGCTTCTCTTTAAAGTGACAAGATTTCTTCATTTTACAAAACTATAGATCTGTAGAAGAGATGCTACAGCGATATTATACAAAATGGGCATCTTCTGATTGCTTATGAGCTGTACTAACATTAAAATATTATCATGGGAATAGACAACTGGGAGTATATTTGCTACTACTTCAAAGCATAATATTGTTACCAAATGTTCCATTTGCCTCCAGCAAAATGCTCTCTCAATTTCAGCACCATGGACAGGTCCATCTCTCAATGGGCTCTAAACTCAGCAAACTATCCCTGTTCAGCAAAGTAGTCAAGCACACACTTGACTTTACATTCCTACTGGAGACATTGGGAGTTAAGCATATACCTAAGTGCTTTGCCAAAGCAGATCTGTCTAATGCTGAGCAGCTATTGAAAAAATATATTTTGGGAGACTGTAACCAAGTTTGATTTGATCATGTCCTGCTCCCCAGATAAATTTTCTAGATGTTTAAATGACTGACAAAATTGCACACTTGTTGTTGTTTTTTTTAATTTTTAACTAAAAATATTTATCAACTGAGAAAAGAGAAAAGTCCTTGATAACTTTGACAAGTTATTCACTGATTCACTAATTTAATAGCTTTGTGGCTATTCATCCTTCCCAGCCTTATTCATTTTTTGCAAACAATAATGCGAAATAAATTTGTGTGCAAGGGCATGTACATACAAACATAAGGATGGACATACCGGGTCAGACCAACAGTCCATCTAGACCAGTATCCTGTCTGCTGACAGTGGCCAATACCAGATGCCCCAGAAGGAGTGAACACAACAAGCAATCCACACGTGATCCTCCCCTGTCACCCACCTCCAAAGAAACAGAGGCTAGGGACACCATTCCTACCCATCCTGGCTAATAGCCATTGATGGACCTAATCTCCATGAGTCTATCTAGCCCATTTTTGAACCCTCTTAGTCTGTGTCTAGACTGCAGGGTATTTTTGGAAAAAAGTAGCCTTTTTTGGAAAAAACTTCCCCTGTGTCTAGACTACAGCCGCGTTCTTTCAAAATTAAATCGAAAGAACACAGCTTGGCATTTCACGAGGAAGAACGCCTTTTTTTGAAAGTGCTCTTTCAAAAAAAGGCGTTCTTGAATGCAAGCAGGGCTTTTTCAAAAGAGAGCATCCAGACTGCCTGGGTGCTCTCTTTCAAAAAAGCGGCTCACTTTTTCGAAAGAAGAGGTTGCAATCTAGATGCTCTTTTTCGAAAGTATCTTTTGAAAGTATCTTTCAAAAAAGCCTCTTTTGAAAGAGGCTTGCAGTCTAGACATAGCCTTAAAGTCCTGGCCTTCCTCACATCTTCTGGCAAGGAGTTCCAGAGGTTGACTGTGTGCTGTGAAGAAAAACTTCCTTTTGTTTGTTTAAAACCTGCTGCCTTTTAATGTAACATAAGAAGCAAATTTTCAACTCAGAGCTAGGATTTATTGAGAAACAAACCTAAAATAATTTCATGATGCAGTTGTACTGATTGAACTCTCTAGTCCACCACTCTTCAGCAACCTCTGTGGTCCAGCATGATTGTAGTTAACCAGATGTCCACTTAGCACGGGTGTGACCAAGTTTCCCATGGTCACACAGAGTTTGTCTGCATTCGCCACTCCTGGCTCTCTGTGTTCTGTGCTGTGATTTAGCTCTAATTTACTTCCACATGTCTTCTAGGAGCCCAGCAAGCAGTGGAAGTGTTTGTGATGCTGCTGGACAATACTGACCTTCAATGATTTGGTAAATTCTCTGGTTCAGCACTAGTCAGGTCCCAAGGGTGCCAGACTAGAAAGGTTCAACGTGCATTTGTATGTGGAAGGTGCTTTAAAAATGCTCTGCTGTACAATCGATGAAGAGAAACAAGATCGTCTGACTTTAAAAACAATGAGTGGTCCAGTGGCACCTTAGAGATTAGCCAAAATATATAGACTGAGGAGCTTTCATGGCCAAAAGCTCATGATTCTACATATTTTGATTAGTGTCCAAGGTGCCACTGGACCTCCAAGGTGCCACTGCCAGTTATAGACTAGCACAGCTTCCCCTCTGAGATTGTGTGACACCAGTGATGAGTAACACAGCTTGGCTATCAACTCCCTGATATTGAATGGTCACAGAAAGCAGCTTGCAAGCAGCTCCCAGCCTGAGCATGTTTAAAAATATTTATTCGGTAATTGTGAATAGTGGATAAATATGTGATGGGAAAAAGAGCCTGTTTAAGGCCAATTTATGTACAGAGAAAATGGGTGACATTCAATGACTAAGTTGCTAATTGTGAATGATTCGCCCTGCTGCGATTGCTCTTTGGTATTCTCAGGTCTGACCATGCAGGAGGAAATGTACCTTGGGGATTAAATGGAACTTCCGTGGTCCACAGGCCATCTGCATGGTAGTGGTTTTCACTCTGCGCACATACAGTTAAATACCTGAATCCACAGCCTGCTATGTATTGGTTGGGTTGTTTTGGAACGGGGAGGTTTGCAGAAGTCGGATGGGTGCAGACCACAACCATTCTGTTCTACCAGGGACTCTACCTTTCTCCATGGAAGAAACCACAGCACAAACTAAGGCCCACCGAACATGAACGGAGCCAATATTCGTCATCCTGTGGCACTAAATTGCGACATGGTAGGACTTGTCATTTCTTGTGTCTCCCTGGGAATGTTGAAACAAATACATTCTGTGAAGAAAAATACCTATTTGAAAGAAAGCAGGAGACCATTCTACCCCGCAGGCCACTGTATGATACTCATGGAAAAGGGATCGCCATTTTCGCGATCGGGGCTTTTTTTGCGGAAAACAAATCTCTGCTGTCTACACTGGCCCTTTTGCGCAAAAGTTTTTTGGAAAAAGACTTTTGCCCGAATGGGAGCAGCATAATATTTCCGCAAAAGCACTGACAATCTTACATGAGATCGTCAGTGCTTTTGCGGAAATTCAAGCAGCCAGTGTAGACAGCTGGCAAGTTTTTCCGCAAAAGCGGATGATTTTGCAGAAAAACTTGCCAGTCTAGACACAGCCACCCTGTATAAAAGGGTTCTTTCTGAGATTTCTAGTGACAAACGATAATTCTACTGAGAAGGGCACATGCTTATTTGTTCCTTATCTGCGTAATATGAGACAGCTGATGGTGTCCCTACAGTGGCCATGGATGCAAGGGATACCATGCAAAAAATCTCAGCTGCAGATGGCATACGGAGCTACTACCATCCATTGGCATGCAGGTGGTTGACCTAGGAGACTGGTCCATTTTCATATCAGCTATCTTAGGGGTGGCAATCAAGCTCAGACGGTGGTATTGTGCCAAGGGGAGCCTCTTCAGTCCATGGTACAGTTGGGCAGGATGAAAGAATCGCACAACATGCTGTTTATGTGTGTGCAGCAAACACATCTGGTGTCTCTTGCACCTGTTGCAAATCTGTTACTGTTTGCATAATAATGTTGGTACATTTTGCAAAAGCAAGTGCAGTCTGGGAGAAACATGAACTATTCTCATCACAGTTACTCCAGAACCAAACCGTATCACAGAAGACATAAATGAACCAAGCATTGCTAGCACAGTATGAGCAGCTATATCCAAGCACCTGTTCTTCCTACACAACCACAGACTTAAGTCATCTCACTGTTCTGAAATTCACATCCACAAAGACTGTCTGATTCATTAAATGGCGCACATGGAGACATCCACGCCGGCTGGGTAATCAATTAAATAATCAATGGGAAACACATCAGACTGGCTTTGTTACTTGACAGCTGCTTTGTTTTAGTTCCTCCAGTTATACAGAATTTTTGAGGGAGAACGATAAAGGAAAGCAGCCTGAGGGAATTCGCAAGTTGATGCGTTCATTTCTGGACTTCACAAAGACCCAAGTGTTACATTTATTTGATAACGTTGGCTGTCTGAAGAGTTAAAAGTTGGTCTGGCAAGCAACACAGGTGGAAGTTGTGCCCTGCCTCTAGTTATCAAACCAGCATGCATGTTCTACTTTCCTTTAGAAGAAGATTGTGTTAAACAGGCTAATGGATGTAGCTTTTGCTGGCAGCTGTTTGCAAATATCAAACCACATAAGAAATGTTGGTTGCAGTTTGAAAGGAAACAAATAGCTCACATTTGGTTTTTGAACATTGACAAGTATCAACAGTGAATCACGCTGTTACTGGCTGAACATATTGGTCTGATTCTCCTTGTGCTTACATGGGTGTAAATGAGGAATCAGAGCAGTGATGGCATGGTGAAACTGGCACAAGTTAGTGCAAAGTTAGCCCCAAAAGGGATGTGATGTCTTTCACCGCGCCTCGGTGGATCACAGCTCACAATGTCTGATTCAGGACAAACTGCTGAGAAATAGAGCAGACTAACCTATGTTTAGACAAAAGTTTAACTGTGTTCCCAGGCTGGTATAATCTAATGATTGACTTCTCTTTAATCCCAAACTGGTGATTATTCTGAGATGCAGTCTCTTTAGGCATGCCAGCCCTTGTCTCACCACCCGGCACTGGATTCCTTGACGAGTGGTTCCTGAAAACCAGTTTAATCACACATAAGGTTCTTCAAAAACCAAGAGATCAGCCATTTAGCCAGGTCAATGTGTAACTCAGATCCTGCCCGATAATCATGCTGCTACCAGTCTCATAGTAACACAAAGGTGAAGGTTTGTTAATGAAAGAAAAGAAGAAGAGAGTTAATTATGGTTCATAGACATACAAATAGTTGCAAAGCCTTTCTGTAGACTGCTGGCTTGTAAAATCTCTCTGGCTCCAAAAGCTACTTTTTTCTTGAACGTCCATAATTCAGAGAATCCAGGCAGAAAAGTGGAGAAATGGAGATCCCTCGGGGGGTTCTATATCTTTTGCCACGTGCCTGGAAATGTACTGTCTCAAAGCTCCCTGCCCAGTTTGTGGAAAGTTATCAGCACAAGATGGAGTCCAGGTCACATGAGTATATCACATGCCCTTACATGGCATTATGTCACGACTCACAGGGTATAGCCTTTAGCCTTTGGAGCTAGAAGTGTCTGCGGGAAGGGTATCTGGGCAAAATGAGTTTCTTCTATGACCCATCGTGAGAGCTAAGTTTCTTTGAGGCCAGACAGTTATATATTGAGGGCCCATCAATGTAAATGTTATCGGGTGGGTTTTACCCATAAATGCAATCTCATCATAGAATCGTAGACTCCTAGGTTGCGTCTAGACTACAGGGTTCTGTCGACAAAAAGCTTGCTTTGTTGACAGAACTCAATGTGTCTGGATGCTCTTTGTCGACAGAAGTTTTGTCGACAGATACTGTCGACAAAACTTCTGTCGACAAAACGTGGTAGTTTAGACGTACCCTATGTGACGTGCCTGTTAATGATTCTGTACTGGAATTCTGAAAGTCATTGTACAAAACCCAGATGGGCTCTTCTTTGCCCTTTTAACCCTTTTCCACTTCTAGGTGAAAGTGATGTGAGCTGTGAAGATTTTAGCCTAATGCAACTATATTACAGTGCTGGCTGATAGCTTTGAAGCTGAGAGAATATTTCTGTTCTGAAACCTTCTTAGTCATTGTTCGGATCTTTCTCAGGAGGAGAGGAAGGGTACGTCTAGACTACAGGCTTTTGTCGACAGAAGTTTTGTCGACAGTATCTGTCGACAAAACTTCTGTCGACAAAGAGCGTCTAGACACATTCAGTTCTGTTGACAAAGCAAGCTGCTTTGTCGACAAAACCCTGTAGTCTAGACACAACCCTAGGGTGTGTCTAGACTACAGAGTTTTGTCGACAAAAGTGGACTTTTGTCGACAAAACTATACCTGCGTCTACACTACCGCTGAGTTCTGTCGACATAACGTCGACAGAACTCAGCAGTTTTGTCAACACTGGTAAACCTCATTTTACGAGGCATAACACCTTCTGTCGACAGAGTTTCTGTTGACAGAAGGTGTTATTGAATGTAAACTGTCCTTTGCGTCTACACAACCATGTCGACAAAGCAGCTTGCTTTGTCGACAGAACTCAATGTAGTCTAGACGCTCTTTGTTGACAGAAGTTTTGTCGACAGAATCTGTCGACAAAACTTCTGTCGACAGAAGCCTGTAGTCTGCTGGAAGAGACCTCAGGAGGTCATGGAGTCTAACCACCTGCTCAAAGTAGGAACAACTCTAACTAAATCATCCCAGCCAGGGCTTAGTCAAGCCAGGACTTACAACCTCTAGGGATGGAGAGTCCACCACCTCCCTAGGGAGCCCATCCCAGTGCTTCCCTATCCTTATAGGAAATAGTTTTTCTTAATATCCAACCTAGACCTCCCCCACTGCAACTTGAGACCATTGCTCTTGTGCTGTCATCTGTCATAACTGAGAGCAGCCTCTCTCCAGCCCCTTTAGCGATCAGCAAGATGCCCCGTTATATCACAGGAGGTTTCAGACTTGGGCTGTCCCCTACTGGCCCTGTCTGTGAGCATGGCCCAGCAGGGGGGCCAAACACTGACCTGACCAGTTCTGACTGGGGGGAGGGAAGAAGGTTGGAACAAAGGAAGTAAGTGGGGGGAGGAAGAGTTTGGGGCTGGAAACATGATGGAGATGCCTAGGGAGGGGGCTTGGAGACTAGGGCCTCAGGCACCCTGTCTTAAGGGGCCTGGGGCATCCTAGCCCCCCTCCTTTTGCCACATCACATCTATGTGCTGTATTCTGGAAAATCAATAAACCCCTCTCTATTCTGCTGGCTGGTGAAGACTGTTCTGGCTGCCACGGGGGTGCAGGATCGGAGTAACCCGACTGCGCCGTCACACACCCACCTTCCGGCAGTTGAAGGCTGCTACCAAATCCCCCCTCACTCCTCTCTTCTGCAGTCCAAACAATCCCAAATCCCTCAGCCTCTCCTCATAAGTCACGTGTTTCACCCCGTCATAATTTTCATTGCCCTCCACTGGACTTTCTCCAATGTGTCCACACCCTTTCTGTAATGGGGGTGCAGAGTAGGATGCAATACTCCAGGGCTACGTCTAGACTGGCATGATTTTCCGCAAATGCTTTTAATGGAAAAGTTTTTCCATTAAAAGCATTTGCGGAAAAGAGCATCTAGATTGGCACGGATGCTTTTCTGCAAAAGCACTTTTTGCGGAAAAGCGTCCGTGCCAATCTAGACGCGGTTTTGCGCAAGAAAGTCCCGATCGCCATTTTCGCCATCGGGGCTTTTTTGCGCAAAACAGTTTTTAGCTGTCTACACTGGCCCTTTTGCGCAAAAACATTTCCGGAAAAGGGCTTTTGCCCGAACAGGAATGTCAAAGCATTTGCGCAAGAAGCACTGATTTCGGACAGTAGAAAGTCAGTGCTTTTGCACAAATTCAAGAGGCCAGTGTAGACAGCTGGCAAGTTTTTCCTCAAAAGCAGAAAAAACTGGAAAAACTTGGAAAAACTGGAAAAACTTGCCAGTCTAGACGCAGCCCAGATGTATAAGACACAAATCCATGGCCAATACCCTTAATTTCATATACAAAAATGTTGCTTGCCTATTAAGAGGCCAACCAGTGTTAGCAAACCATAATTTTTGCATTGATATCTTATGTGACATGCTTTGAACAAGATCTCAGAGGGGTCGCTGTGTTAATCTGTTTCAGCAAAAACAAAGAGGGGCCCTGTGGCACCTTAAAGATTAACAAGTGCATCTGGGCATAAGCTTTCATGGGCTGAAGTCCACTTCAGCAGATGCATGAAGTAGAATCTTCTGTGTGTACAAGATCGGTTGCAATTGTGTAACAGTGGCAATATCAATGTTATAAATAGTCATTGGAAAAAGGGGGAAATGGTGAGGTGATAAACAGTGGTGGTAAACCGTGAGGTGGCAAAATTTGTAGATGATACTAAACTGCTCAAGATAGTTACGACCAAAGCAGACTGTGAAGAATTTCAGAAGCATCTCATAAAACTAGGAGACTGGGCAACAAAATGGCAAATGAATTTTAATGCTGATAAATGCAAAGTAATGCATATCGGAAAACGTCATCCCAACTCTACGCACAAAATAATGGGGACTAAATTAGCTATTATGACTCAAGAGAGAGATCTTGGGAGTTATTGTGGATAGCTCTCTGAAAACATCCCCTTATTGTGCAGTGGCAGTCAAAAAAACAATAGAATGTTAGGAATCATTAAAAAAGGGGATAGAGAATAAGACAGAGAATATGTTATTGCCTCTATATAAATCCATGGTACACCCACATCTTCAATACTGAGTACAGATGCTATCACCTCGTCTCAAAAAAGATAGCTTAGCATTGGAAAAAGTTCAGAGAAGGGCAACAAAAATGATTAGGGGTTTGGAATGGCTGCAATGTGAAGGGAGATTAAAAAGACTGGGAGTTTTCAATTTAGAAAAAAGGAGACTAAAGGGGGGATATGATAGAGGTCTATAAAATCTCGACAGGAATGGAGAAAGTGAATAAGGAAAAGTTATTTACTTTTTCCCATAATATAAGAACTAAGGGTCACCAAATGAAATTAATAAGCAGCAGATTTAAAACAAACAAAAGGAAGTACTACTTCTACAGGTTAACTGTGAATTGTATGAACTCCTTGCCAGAGGATGTTGTGAAGGCCAGGACTTTAACAGAGTTCAAAAAAGAACTAGATAAATTCATGGAGGATAGGTTCATTAATGGCTATTAGCCAGAATGGGTAGGAATGGTGTCCCTGGCCTCTATGGGTGTGTCTAGACTACAGGGTTTTGTCAACAAAAGTGGACTTTTGTCGACAAAACTATACCTGCGTCTATACTACTGCCAAGTTCTGTCGACATAATATCGACAGAACTCGACAGTTTTGCCGATGGCGGTAAACCTCATTCTACGAGGAATAACGCCTTTTGCCGACAGAGTTTTGTCAATAGAAGTCGTTTTTGCGTCTACACTGTCCTTTGCGTCTACACTTTCATGTCGACAAAGCGGCTTGCTTTGTTGATAGAACTGGATGTAGTCCAGACGCTCTTTGTCAACAGAAGCCTCTGTCAACAAAAGCCTGTCGTCTAGACGTACCCTATTTGTCAAAAGATGGGAATGGGTGATAGAAAAGGGATCACTTGATGATTCCCTGTTCTGTTCCCTCCCTCTGGGGCACCTGGCATTGGCCACTGTCGGCAGACAGGACGCTGGCCTAGAGGGACCTTTGTTCTGATCCAATATGGCTGTTCCGATGTTCTTATTTCAGTCATACAGACTCATACCTTCTCCTATCGAAGTCACTGGAAGCAGATTCTAGAATAAAGGGTTTATGGCTAGATCTCCGGTGGTTTAAATTGGCATCATTGTACTGGCTTCTGTAGAGCTTTACTATGAAAACCTGCTAAGGATGTTGCCCTTCAATGTAGATATGGAAAGGTTTCCATGAATGAATAGGAAAGTGCTGGAGTGTGAAGTGCATGACTCAATCAGAAATGGCTGACTTACAATCAAAGCCTCCAGTGTATTTGACCATCTTTATGTCAACAGGCATCTCTGGGCAAAGCTGGTAGGAAGCAAACCCAATGGAGTCACCATATCCTCTGGGCTGGATCTTGTTTCTTTGTTCTTTTGGACGCTGAGTTCTGTGCGGAAGCCACTGAAAAGCAAGGCCCGCACCACCCAATCTGCCTGCACTTCCTTTGGTGCTTGTGGACTTCTGGGCACTTTCTGGTGCATTGGGAGCACACGCAGGCTAAGTGGAGTTAGACTTTCAATTGAAGACATACAGCTAATGGGATTACACAAGGTGTAAACCATGGTGAACTCAGCCATGACAGGCACTATGACCCAGCCTAACTCCTGAAACTTCACATGATATTCTTATTGATAAACTAGGCAAATATAACTTAGATAGGGCCATGATAAGGTGGGTGCATAATTGGCTGGATAACCGTAGTCAGAGAGTTGTTGTTAACAGTGCTAAATCCTGCTGGAAAGGGATAACAAGTGGAGTTCCACAAGGGTCTGTTTTGGGACCCGTACTGTTCAATATCTTCATCAATGATGTAGATATTGGGACAGAGAGTACGCTTATTAAGTTTGCAGATGATACCAAACTGGGTGGGGTTGCAACTTCTTTGGAGGATAGGGACATAATTCAAAATGACCTTAGCAAGTTAGAGAAATGGTCAGAGGTAAACAGGATGAAGTTTAATAAAGAGAAATGCAAAGTGCTCCACTTAGGAAGGAACAATCAGTTCCATACATACAAGATGGGAAGCGACTGTCTAGGAAGGAGCATGGCGGAAAGGGATCTAGGGGTCATAGTGGACCACAAGTTGAATATGAGTCATCAGTGTGATGCTGTTGCAAAAAAAGCAAATATGATTCTAGGTTGTATCAACAGGTGTGTTGTAAGCAAAACTCGTGAAGTCATTCTGCCGCTCTACTCTGCACTAGTTAGGCCTCAGCTGGAGTACTGTGTCCAGTTCTGGGCGCCACATTTCAAGAAAGATGTGGAGAAATTGGAAAGGGTACAGAGAAGAGCGACAAGAATGATTAAAGGTCTAGAGAACATGACCTATGAAGCCAGGCTTCATGAACTGGGCTTGTTTAGTTTGGAAAAAAGAAGATTAAGGGGGGACATGATAGCGGTTTTCAAATATCTAAAAGGGTGTCACAAGGAGGAAGGCGAAAATTTGTTCCTCTTGGTTTCTGAGGACAGGACAAGGAGTAATGGGCTTAAAGTGCAGCAGGGGAGGTTTAGATTGGACATTAGGAAAAAATTCCTAACTGTCAGGGTGGTCAAATATTGGAATAAATTGCCAAGGGAGGTGGTGGAATCTCCCTCTCTGGAGATATTTAAGAGCAGGTTAGATAGACATCTGTCAGGGATGGTGTAGATGGAGCTTGGTCCTGCCTTGAGGGCGGGGGGCTGGACTCGATGACCTCTCGAGGTCCCTTCCAGTCCTATGATTCTATGATTCTATGTTTCAGCGCCTGTTTGTTTATTGTCTGATCCCACCTGCTCCACTATTGCGTCATTAGAAGAAACTCCCAGCAGATGATGCTTCGGAAGGTAAATCAGACCTGCGATTTGGCTGGGGAACCAAAATTATAGCTATCAGCAACTGCCTGAACTCTCCGCCTCGCGCGTGACATTTTGTATTTATGGAGAGCAACGTCAAGACATGTCTAGCAGGAGGCAGCTCAGCGTCGCATGTCACTCGAGGACGACGTCGATGTACATTGATTTTCTTTTCTTTAGTTAGATTAAATTACAGATGCTGAAACATCGCGTTGACGGAAGAGACGGCCACATGGGCCGGGGGGAGCAATGGCTGGATGAACGCTGATGGAACCCTCAGCGCTGTGCGCATTAAACAGGCCCCTGGAGCAAGATATTTTCAAAATGCATTCCTGTCCCATCAACACGATGAACAATAGACATGATGGCAACATCTCGGTGTGGGCCAGGTGCTCTGTCACCACAAAGAGCTGTCAGTGTATTTCCAGCCCTTTCTTGGATGGTCCTGGGGGGATCTCCTTGAATCAGGCCCTACGTGAGCATCAAGGTGACTGCAGAAGGGAATTGGAGGGCAGGATGGCTAAGGCCAGGTCGACACATGACCCGGAAGGTCGGCTTAAGGTACGCAACTCCAACTACGTAAAATACATAGCTGGAATTGGTTTACCTTAAGCTGAGCTTAGCACCGTTTTCACAGAGGGAGGCCAATGGGAGCAAACGCTCCCATCGGCTTCCCTTACTCCGCCCAGGAGCAGGAATACCAGTTCTGATCAGAGCTGCCCTCAGCGTTCGATTTAGTGGGTCTTAAGTAGATCCACTAAATCAAATGCCAGAAGATTGATCGCCGGTGTGGCAAATGAAGATGGGGCCTAATCCTGGTGCCTCTGAGCTGAGATGCACAGTGCTACCCTTGCTGTGCTGCGTGTTTGACAGCCTGAGACAGCCTTTTCCAAGGTTCAGCTTTCCCCTCCTGCAGCCAGTGCCACTGGTTAACACACGAGGAGAGACACGGGTGAACTCCCCTCTCTCTTTCAAGTGAGTTATTCCAAAGAGAGCATCTTGGCAGCTTCCGTGCGTGTTCCCTAGGACGGGGGCTGCAGTTTTGCTCAGGCCTTATCTACGCCAGACAAAGTGTAGGCCCTTCCCCGGATTACCTCTCCCTTACCACTGTGCAGCCCCACAAAGGCCAGTCACCGCCTCGCTCTGAACCGGTTCCCATTTCTGTTCCACTTTCCAGGCGGAGGTGCTGGGCCACCGCTGTAGTGGCACAAATGGAGCTGAGAGTCGTTCGGCTTTTTCTAACCTGGCCGCGTCCACATCCCCTGCGTGAGTCCCCCCTCATACGTGGAGGCCGCATTATTACTCCCATCAGGACAGCTGAATTATCTGACTCCACAGCAGATGTTTCTCTTGTACCCTGGGGCCTGGCCTGAGGCTTCCATGGCATATCCCCAGACAGCTCCTCTCTTTCCCTGCCCCCCAGCTCTGTGAGTAGCAGCGTCAGCTTCTGAGCCTGCTCTGCTGGGGGAGGGGGAGGCTCGCGTCTCTGCAGTGTGGGACCCCCCTTGGCTAACTGCTTGCCTGTTCTTAATTGGTTTGAGATTTTGGAGGTGTCTTCATCCTGCCTGCTCTAATTTCCCTCCAGTCCAACTGTCAGAAGCAGGCGGCGGGGAGGGGAGGGGGGAGCGAGATCTCTCCGACTAGCTCAGATCGGATGACTGGGAGCTGTTTTGACAGGGCTGTAAAACCCAGCTGTCTGTAAATGCCCCCTGCATTGCTCAGCCACAGTGCCTCCTGCTGCTGGTCTCACGGGGGTCTGCCCCAGAGGACTCCCTGGCATTAGAGGCATCCTGGCGGAAGCAGGTAATGAACTAGTCGTTGGCATGTAGGAGCCTGTTCTGAGTAGCAGCCCTGAGGTAAATCCTGCAGCCGGACGGTAGCGTCAGCGCCCCTTGCTGCATCTTGCCAACGTCTGTGAAAGCTGGCCATGGGCCTACTGGGGGGGGGCAGCCTCACACTTTTCTCTCTCTTGCAGCCCACGTGCCTCGCCGAGCGTTTGGGAGGGGTGGCTCGGGAGGGGTCACCACAGCGCTGACAAACGATAGCTCGCCGTGCCGTTGGGCTCTGCCCGTGTGCCGCTGGCACCGGCTCCCCCAGGAGCCGGACAAATGCTCTGTCTCCGTTAGGGGGGACGATACGCTCTCAGTGTGTGCTGCTCCTGCCAGCCTGGCAAAGCAGGACACAGCTGCATTTTCACCCTTCCTCGGCTTATCATCAGCACAATGAGCCACCACGCTCCGATTGGCTGCACCTGTGCAAACCCACCGAGGGCCTCATCTAGCCGCCCACACCGTCATTGCAGGTGCGAATGCGCCAGAAAGGAGGCCCTGGCTGGCTCAGATTCTAGGTTACGCTGCAGTGAAGGGAGCAGGGAAAGTTATTTTTAATCTGTGAAGAGGCACCATTGAAGGACACCTAATATGATCCTGTTTTTACAGGGTTCCTTTTCAGAGCAGTCCCACCTGTTAGCAGGGAAACTGTTATCGCTACAGTACACTCATGCTGTCTGTTCTTGCTCCTGTCCTTGGCCTGGCTGGGGAATATTTGGGCCCTTGGCTGGTAGGAAGTTGAGATGTTTGGAGAAAACAAAGCAATCTGGTCCCAGCACAGCCCTAACTCCTGGAGCAGACTGGGAGCACATTTAAACTCTGCTCCCACTCTACTCACCTGTAAAATGGGGTTAATAATATTTCGCTATCTCAAAGGAGTATCTTAGGGGGCATCTACACAGCAGGGTTTAACTCGAACTAAGCTACGCAATTGATGTAGCTGAAGTTGTGTAGCTTATGTCAAAATTGGGAGCATCTACACAGCACTTACTTTGAAATCGAGCGCTCTTCCTCGAACTTCCCTTACTCCGCTTACAGTGAGGCTATGTCTAGACTACAAGCCTCTTTTGAAAGAGGCTCCCAGGGGTGAGGGTGGGGGAAGCTCCAAGATAAAAGGGCAGGAGATGTGCAGCAGCGTGGGAAAGGGCAGCTGAAGTTCCAGCACTTGATAGCCTCTGGGCCAAACCAGTCAGGATCCCCTGTCAGAAGCTCCAAGATCTACCGGCAGATCCCGATCCACTGGTCGGTGACCACTGCTCCAATCTTTTCCATCCAGATGTGGAATAATTTTTCTATGTGCACCAAGGCATGTGGGATCGTGCACCACCAGTAGAAACACAAATCTAGCGGTGGGCACTCTGCTCGCAGCGGGGCAGTGTTCGACTCTCTCCTGAGCAGCTGCCCAAGCGCCCAGCCTGCGGGGAACACCGCCAATCCGTGCAGCCTGAGATGAAGCGGATTGGCCTTCTGAAGCTGAGCTTGGAGGCCAGCAACGCAGTCCTACCCAAGGGGCCATCGGAGCAATTGGCTTTTGTTCCCACTAGCCTGTGATACTTTTAATCGGTGGCTTTTCTTAGCTGAAGGTCACTGGTGCTGGGCACAGAGCCCTGGGGACCCACGGCAGGACCAACAAAGCTTCTCCCAAGCTACCAGTTCAACGTGCCTCCGTGTTCCTACCAGCCCTCCCCACGCACCCAGAGTCTGACTCCCCCCAGCCTTGCCAGCAGCAGGAGGTACTGTGGCTGAGAGCAACACAGGGGGCATTTGCAGACAGCTGGGTTTTACAGCCCTGTCAAAAGAGCTCCCAGTCATCCAATCTGAGCTAGTCAGAGAGATCTCTCTCCCCCCTTCCCTCCCCTAAGTGGGGCTAGAACCCGGCCATTGCAGAGCCATGAGGATCTGCCTCCACTTTGCACTTGCCTTGCTCGCGTGCAAATGATTACCCCAGGTTAAGGAGAGCACTGGGCCCCACTGTGTCAGGGTCCCCAAAGGATATGTGCCCCACACGGGGGAATGGGAACTCTGAAGAGCTTTCCAACCTGATCCCCTGCCTCTGGCAGACACATAGCATAGCCGCACCCGGTTCTGTAGTGGGGCTGGGCACTAGGGTTAGCCCCTTTGTCTGCTTTCTACTTTCACACCCTGCTTGGGCTGGGTCAGGGGCAGTGACCTAATGGTGCAAGGCCCCAAGAGCCATTTAGAATCAGAGAATCACAGAACACTAGGACTGGAAGGGACCTCAAGAGGTCACCAAGTCTGGTCCCCTGCCCTCACGGCAGGACCAAGCACCATCTAGACCATCCCTGACAGGCGTCTGTCCAACCTGCTCTTAAATATCTCCAGTGATGGAGATTCCACAACCCCCCCTCGGCAATTTAGTCCAGTGTTTAACCACCCTGACAGTTAAGAAGATTTTCCTAATGTCCAACCTAAACCTCCCTTGCTGCAATCTAAGCTCATTGCTTCTTCTCCTCTCCTCAGAGGCCAAGGAGAATAATTTCTCTCCCTCCTCCTTGTAACACCCCTTTAGGTACTTGAAAGCTGCTATGATGTCCCCTCTCAGTCTGCTCTTCTCCAAACTAAACAACCCCGGTTCTTTCACTCTTCCCTCCCAGCTCTTGTTCTCTAGACCTTTCATCATTTGTGTTACTCTTCTCTGGACCCTCTCCAATTTCTCCACGTCTTTCTTGAATTCTGGTGCCCAGAACTGGACACAATCCTCCAACTGAGACCTAATCAGGGCAGAGCGGAAGAACGACTTCTATTACTCCTCCGGTCTTACTTCTATTACGACTTCCCCTTGGAGAATCAGGGTTTGAAGAAGCACGAGGCGCAGCCTCTGTCACTCTAGTGCAGTGTGTTTGCACCCACTGTGCTTCAGCGCTGGCCCCCAGCAGCTGCCTGCCTTTCGGCAGGATGTCATCCCTCCCTTCCCTAGTCCAGCAGGATTTGCCCTTTTCCGATGGTGGCTTAGTGCTTGCTTGGTGTTAGGGCCAACACCCAGCCCCGCCTGTGAACGCACAGACGCTGAGGGACTGATCTGCAATCGGTTTGCACTTGAAAGGCTGACCCAACCAGCCCCGAGGGGACAAATGAAAATCAAGGCCTGTCAATGGACTGTGTAGCCATTGAGGGTGTGTCTAGACTACACCTCTCTGTGGACAGAGAGATGTAGATTAGGCACATCGAAATTGCTAAGGAAACCGGGATTTAAATATCCCGCACTATATTAGCATAAACATTGCCGTCGCTTTTCTTTTTTTAATGGAGGGGTTTGGTTTTTTTCCGAAAAAGCCCAGCAGTTTAGACGTGGATCCTTTTTCAACGGATCCTGCAAACCTCATTTTTTGAGGAAAACAGGATCTAAAAAGGGTTTATTTTCAACAGATCCATGTCTAGACTGCCGGTTTTTGTTTTTTGTTTTCGAAAAAACTCCGTTTTGAAAAAAAAGCAGCGGCCACGTTTATGCTAATGAGGTGTGGGATATTTGAATCCCTGCATCATTAGCAATTTCAATGTGCTTGATTTGCATCCCTCTGTCGACAGAGGGATTCAGTCTAGATGTAGCCTGAGTGTGAACTCAGGTCACAGAACCAGGGGATCGTGGGAGTTTATACAAGGGGGGTAAAAGGTTAACAGGTTAGCCAGCAGGGGCTGGAACAGCTCCCCACCTCTGCTTCCCCTTGCCTTGGATATTGGAACACGTAGTACAGGTTGAGCCTCCCTGGTCCGGCACCCTGGGTACCTGACCGGTCCTGGAGGAAGGAGTTTGTTGGACCAAGGAAGGTCAATTCTACCCCTTTGCTCCCTACCACTGGCTTCACAGAGCTCTCTGGCCCAAGAGCTCCATGCTCCAGCAACATCCATGGTCCTGCTGGATCACAGATTGGTCTGGGGCTCTCTGGTCTGACACTGAGACGTTCAACCTGCAAGCAACAAATCTGGGTTTCTTTAACCTCCAACTGTCACAGGAACTGTCGTTCCAGTTCCAGGATCCTAAATATTAGAGAGGATCCAAAAATAAATGTTGAAGACAAATGGTTGCTTTTTTGCAACAAGCTCAAATGAATATTCTCCGGTGATTTAAGCCTACGTTATGGCTGCATCCGTGTCTAGTGTAAATTGTCATCATTCTATTAATCTGAATTGGGCCAGAAGTCAGTGGAATTGGGCCAGTTTGTACCAGTTTTTTTATAGTACCTTTGCAATATAGCATCTAGCCACTGGAGTTTAATTTTTTTTAAGTAGCTTCTGTGTATCACAAATTCAGTTCCAGTCCTGTCAGCTGAATTTTGAAGAATTTATGGGTACCATTTGGGTGCCAAGTGCAGCAGGTGTGCTAAAAACTCTCCACAATTGAGATCAGGGCTTAGACCTTAAGGACAGCTACTCGGAAGAGGAAGGAAGGTAGATTCCTGTTGTAAAATGGGGATCATATCACCTAACAAGAGGCAAAGTATTTCTGTGCTTTTCTCTCCAAGGCTTGGTTTACACATCATGGAAAGGTCAACGTAAGATATGCAACTCCAGCTACGTAAATGATGCCACTGGAGTCGACATATTTTATCTCACACAACGGGAAGCCAATGGGAGCAAATGCTCCTGTGGGCTCCCCTTACTCCTTGTGAGGAGCAGGAGAACTGGCACCAACAGGGGTACCTCTGAATTCGATGTAGCAGGTCTATACTAGACCTGCTAAATCGAACCCTGGAAGATCAACCGCAGCATGTGTGCGTGCGTGTGTGTGTGTGTGTGTATGTGTGTGTGTGGGGGGGGGGCGTGTTTCAGAAAAGGGAGGATTGTGACCCAACCAAGTGTTCTGCCCTTTGAACAGGCAATGCAGAGCCCTTGACACGTGCCTTTCTCATGGGGAATCGCGTAGCCTAGAACAATACAACTTGAAGTGCAGGCTGTTAGCATCCGCTGTGCGGCAAACTAGCCAATTGTTAAGTTATTTACAGTGTCTATTAGCTGAAATAAAGGGGAGCTTGCTTGTTTTCACACAAAGCTTTAACACAAATGAAATCTTTTCTCCCTCTCCCCAGCAGCTGCAGTGTGGAGACACTTTCAAACCCGACTCTCAGTAGTTGGAGTGGCTCAGCATTTATATGAGTGTTAGAGAGCATAGACTATAGCCCATTAGCTATAAACAAGATCCCAGTGCTCCTCAGATATATTGCTGCACAATTTGAATATTCTTCTCTGTTAACCAGGGTTATTTGTTTAAAGACAAAAATCTCATCTGCTTATCCCACGGAGCGGTAGCTGAGCACTTTACCATTCTTTGGGGACACAATTTGCGTGTCATTTCACGTTTTACTGTCTCTTATTGGCGGCAGGATTGTTAAAAAGGGAACGAGGCATATTTATCATGTGCCCAGGAAGTCTACCAAGTTAATTGCGACTAGTTAGAGCTAGATGGGAAGGTGGCAAGGGAGTGAAGTCTTACTGGAAATAAGGAATTCTTTTAAAAACGCGAGAAACAGAGGAAGATGATGAGAAAATAAAACCCATCCATCGGGGTTAGAGTGCTGACAAAAAGCCCTGGCATTCTCAATGAATCCAGCCACTCCGTCTGCCTTAGCAAAATCCTCATACAAGTTGCATAAATGTTTATTAGAGGTATAAGTTACGGACTTCTCCGATATGTCACTCCCACGCAGATAGAGAGTGACTTCAGAAGTTCTGTCTTCTGAGACTGTGGCCTCGTCAATACCAACCCCACCCCCTTCACCGTCAATCTAATCCACGTGAGTTCAGCTATGGAGAAGTTGACGGATCTACCATGGTGCTGTGTGTGGTCAGGTCAGCGGGGGCGGCTCTCCCGGCAATGCCAGTGACTCTTGTCCTGGTGGAGAACCACCATCGATGGGAGAGCCCTCAGAGATCAATTAATTGCGTCTAAGCAGACACACTAAATTGACATCCGGCAGATGGATGGCTGCAGCGTTGATCCACAGCATAGTGGAGACAAGCCCTTAGACTCAGGGTGGGGAACCTCTTTTGGGTCAGGGGCCACTGACCCACAGAAAAATCAGTCAGGGTCTACACACAAGTGGGAAGCAAACAAACCCCACATTCTCCTTACACGCCAGAGCCTGGGTGGGGGGCAGGCTAGTAGATTTTGTTGGCTCCCCTACGCTCTAGGGTGGGGCAAAAAATGAGGAATTCAGTGTGTGGGAGGGGGCTGCCAGGAGGAAAGTCTGGGGATGTGTGGTCTGGGCGGGAAGGAGAGTGCAGGAGCGGGTTGGGGGTGGGAGCGTTGGGCAAGAGAGGGGCTTCAGGGCTGGAACACCAGCTCCCCTATACTGGAGGGGGGGGTGAGCCTCAGGAGCTAGACCCAGAGATGCTGGGGGCCGGATCCAGCCCCTGGTCTGTAGATTCCTCACCCCTGCCGTGACTCATATACCTTGTGCTAGCTTTCTGCACAGGCTGCATTTCACCCTCACGTGTATTGTCATTTCCCTTGGACTTGCAGGCGGAGGATCCAGGACATTTTCTCTGATCTGTTCATTTGCCCACAGCAATTTAGCGAGAACTTTGTTAAGGCGTGAGCCTTTATAGCAAATGGCAAAGCAACGGCCAATGAGTTCACTGAGAAATCAGCTACTTCCCTATGTCCACACAGATCTGAGTGATCAAGAAACCCAGTGAGATTCAATATTTTCTTCCTGAATTATATTTCCTCCTTTTTAATCTGCATATGAGATTTCCATTCCTGGTGCCTCGCCAGCCATTTAAGAACATAAGAACAGCCAGACTGGGTCAGACCAAAGGTCCATCTAGCCCAGTGTCCTGTCTGCCAACAGTGGCTAATACCAGATGCCTGAGAGGGAGGGATCACAATAGGTAAACATCATGTGATCCTTCCCCTGTCACCCACTTCCAGAAAATTAGAGGCTAGGGATACCATTCCAACCCATCCTGTCTAATAGATAGCCATTGATGGACCTAACCTCCATGAATCTATCTCTTTTTTGAATCATGTTAAGCCCTAGTCTTCACAACATCCTCTGGCAAGGAGTTCCACAGGTTGACTGTGCACTGACCGAAGGAAAACTTCCTTTGGTTTGTTTTAAACCTGCTGCCTATTAATTTCATTTGGTGACCCAAATTTCTCTTCAATTTCCTTTTAAAACCTCATGATTGTAATGGGGCTTAGAAGCATTTCAATTCCGTCGGATGATTCCTTGCTCACCAAAAAACACTGAATCAGACTCATGTAAGTAACGTTATTCTTAATAGCTATTCTCTTCAATATTTAATTTGAAGCTGAATATGATTTTAAAGCTAGACTGCTCTGTGGTCGTCAGATTGGCCGCCAAAAGCTCTTCCATCTATCTGAGAAACAGAAGCATTCCCTAAGTGGCTATTTCCCAACTCGGGAACGACTTTGAACAAAGCAGATTTTACCCAGCACAATCCATAACATCCTATAGCCCTGCTCATGACCATATACCACAGACTTAATTATATCGGGGAGCTACAGGATAGAACATAGGACTGGGAAGGGTACAGTTTTGTACCTCTGTAGCACATTATACCCTGCAAACTCATTAACTCCTTAACATTCCCAGGTTTTCACAACAGCAACGTGTAGCAGGTAGTGATGAGTCTTATTAAAGGATTTCCATTTGCTCATTAAAGTCAATGATCCTCATATTACAGGAGGAAAGTAAAGGAGAACTCAGATTGGGTAGCATTGCTGTTTGCCAGCAAGTAAGAGAAGGGTTTTGCTTTCAGGAGGCTACAGAATCACCCGAGGATGTGGGCATTCTGCAGACCTTTCTGTCGCTCTCACGGCAGAGAAAGGGAATGGTGGAAATAGCCATTGTTAGTTAAAAAAAAAAAAGACTCCATTTGGGAGGCAGTTCAGACACAATGCCACAGAAGAGAACAACTGTTTTACATAAGTGGAGAGACAAAGATTTCTGTTTAAAATTCCTCCAGCCGTATGTGAGCACCATGTCGCTATTTAGTTCTATTCTCAATGGTTGCCAATAACAACCTAGGTTTGCAAAGTATGAAAGAGGCTTGCTTGCCGGAGGGAGGTAAGACGTCCCAAGTCCAGTCACATGCAGAGCAGCCATGGAACAGCAGGACGACCTGCCTCCCAGATGGATAGTTTGTTAACAAAGTCAGCAGTGATCATGCTCAGGAACTGATGGAGAGGAACTGGGCGGGACTTTCATTAGAGCCAAAGGAGGAACAGGAACGCACTCAACGATGTCCGTAGGAAATTGGAAGGACGGTGAACAAAGGGGAGCATGGGGCGGAGAGAGGTATGCTTCGTTCTGGCACATACTAAAATTATTCTTCCCCTGTCTAGCTTGATCAGAAATGGGATGCATCTCAGGATGCACCTCAGTTACCTATGGGCACGTGGAGTTGGATAGCCTACTGGAAGTAGCCAGAAGTTTGGTGGTGTGGCCTCAGTGAGGGGCAGAACAATTATCACACACACACACACCCCAGTTTCCTTTTGTGGAAGGAGTTGGAGGCCCAAGATATATTTGGCGAGGGCAAGCTGGTCTAGCCAAGCCACAGCGTTCTGCTCAGGAACAGGCAAGGCAGAAAGTCCACCAGGCAACTGAGTAATTTTGCAGTCTGCATTGCTCATGCCACAGTTTGTGGCTGCCCAAAAGGACGTGTCCTCAGCATATCCCCTTCCCCCGCCCCGTCCCCCACAAGCACCCAGCTGCAGCTTGTGCACGGTCTGGGGGAACAGACGATGCAACTAGCCTATTGAATTCAAGGATGACCACAAATCTCAGTACAGAGTTGGCTGGGACGCTGCTTCCTGTAGCTGTCTGTTCGTTTTTCTCAATCTGGGGGGAGGGCAAACTCTTCTCCAAAAATACGAACATCTAATCATTGTGCTCAGTTTATCTGTCATGTTAAAACGGGCGCAGGCAGGTTACGGCCATGGGCCAGATCCGGCCACCAAACCACTGGATCTGGCCCATAGGCCACCGTATCCAACCTGAGGGCCACCCGATCTGGCCCTTGGGGTGTCCAGTTGGGACCCTCAAACACAGAGCTTCCAGGTGCTTCCGTGCAGCCCCACACCACTTGAAGTGACTGGCTGCTCCCTGTGGGTCTCTGCTTTGGAGGGAGGAGGAGGCTTTGCAGACTGTCCCCACCCTCCCGCAAAATCTCTCAGATCCCATTGGCCAGATGGTTTCAGGATCCTGCAGGGCTGCTGGCTGGGAGCTGCTAGGTAAGCACCTCCTGACCATAACCTTCCTCTGGCACTCAAGCCCCTCCCTCCCCCCAACTCCTTGCCCCAGGTCACTATCTCCTGCCCTCCCCCTTGCCTAGGCCAAAATCCTCTCCAGCACCCATACCCCCCTCCCTGAGCCTGTGCCCCATCCGCCTTCAGATTTTGTCACATCCTTTAAATGATATCAGGATGTAGTTTCACAATCATTTTAACTGGCACAATCTCTTGCTTCTCTCCATCAAGTTTCAGAAGCTTTGCTAAGCACTTAGAACAGTCTGCCAGCTTGTTGGATGTCAGAACTGGGGATGTGTTTGGACGTTCCATTAGCTAACCCTCTACGAGTTCAGATATTTCTCCAAGGCTGTAGAGACCGAAGATGGAAATCTGGTCTAGACATGAGGATGGAAGGGCTGTGCTGACCACCTCCCAAGATTTCCCGTGTCCATTCTTTAGGGTTATGTTGATGGTCTGTCCCACAGAATGTCGTCTTCTCATCTTGGCCAGAATGAAAGCCAACAGCTGCCAAGAGATCGTTGCAAATCTTTGGGGAGAGAAAAGTTTAATTAATTCTTTTTAAGCCTCAACTCAAGTTCCTAGGACTGGTTTGAAAAATGGGGACAAACTTCAGGTTGGATTTTTCTTTTATCCAAACTGGTTCACCCAACCATGGGATAGACAATGAGTGTTCTAATGTTACAGACGGGCAAAGAAATTGGGTAGATTCCAGGACTCTCATTTCAACAGAAATGGAAATGAAGACATTAGACCACACTCAATCAGCTATCTGGCCAGCCCCTCCAGATGGAGAATTGGTGTGTTCCCATTCCTCCCCCATTGGCTTCGTACATTAATCATTCAAATCTGTGCATCATTCTATTGATCCTGAGAGCGGAGTCTCTGTATACTTAGCCTGCAGTGCCATTTTTTGTTCACAGTTTTAGCCTGGAAACAGCCTCCTTTTCTTTTTCCCACGTGTCAGGCTGGAATGATGTTAAGGCAATAGAGACGTCCATAAATCAGCACTCGGTTCTTAAAATAAAATCAGGCTTTTATTTTATCGGTATATTTTCCATCTCCTGCTCATTCTGCCTGCAATTTATAAAGAAAAATATAGTGTTGGAATGTTAGAAAGGATTGATGAGGTATTGCAGCTGGATGCTTCTGCAGTGGATTATAGCAGGTACCATGTATAATCAGAATAATGGTAAACCGCTGTAAATTTAAGGAAACATTTAAGATAAGGTTTGACTAAGGGTGAAGGTAAAGCCCTAATATGTCACTGACAATAAAGGAAGCTGCCTACTATAAGGGCACGTCTACACAGCAGTGCAAAAGTCGAATTAAGTTAAGCTATTTCGACTTCAGCTACGTAATTGACGTAGCTCAAATTGTGTAATTTGGCTTTTGGCCCTGTCTACTCAGCGGGAGGCCGAAGGAAAAACACTCTTCCTTCAACTTCCCTTACTCCTCCTGAAATGAGGGTTACAGGAATTGGTGTAAGAAGTTCTCCAGCTTGACATTATTTCAAAATAATGGGCTCGCTGTGTAAGCGCGCTCTTTGTTATTTTGGAATACCGTCAGTTATTCTGAAATAATCCTGCTGTGTAGACACTGCTGTGTAGACATACCCTAAATGAAGCAATCTCCTGTCATGATGTACGCATGCTTTTGACACTATCACAGGACCTAACCACTTCAGCCACCACATCAGAGGCTCATACGACTGTACCTCCTCTAATATGATCTCTGCCATCCAGAGCCAGCAATGCCCCTCTGCCAGGGATCTTGGCCAAACTGAACAGTCTTTGCACCAAAGGATTAATGGACACAAATCAAACTTCAGGAATGGTAACACACACACACACACACACACCTGTCGGGGAATATTTTAACCTGCCAGGGCTCTCAATCATGGATTTAACAGTAGCCATATTTCTACAAAGGAATTTCACAAACCAGTTACAGAGATACAGTGTGGAATTGACCTCAGCATCTGGTGTGGCCCTGACCTTCCTGTCTGGCCAGAGTGCCTAGTGGGTGCAGATCTGGGCAGCCATGATGTTGCCTGATCTTTCCCAGGGGCCTGGAGACCCAGGCAGCCGCACTGCAGCCCTGGCCCTCTCTGGTGCATGAATAGCCGGGTAGCTACTCCATAGCCCAGCCCTTTCTGAGAGGCAGCTGCCCTGCGACCTCGGCCCTCTTGGGCAGCAGGGGCATGGGCAGTTTTGGGAAGACAATGTCTTCCCTTGCCTAGGTTACCTTGCCCTGGGGTTCCAGGCACCTGGGCCTATCAACGCTCCCCAGATGCTGTGACATGGACCATCTGCCACTGGGACTCACAGACTTTTTGTGGGCTGCCCCAGTATTTGTGAATCGCCATAGTTCAGCATGTATAGTGCCGTATGTGCGCTGAGCCAGGACAGTTATCCCTAATAAACTAAGTCTGACTGGAACTTTATATCAACCAGGGAACTGAGGAGCCTCTTTGAGGGAAAGATTCTCAAGCAAGAGGTAGAAATAAGGATGAAATTCACCTCGTGCGTCAGCTCCAGATCTGAGCAACACTTATCCCTCTCTTGAGCCCTCTGGATCAGGGCAAATTTCACCCATGATTGGATCAGAGCTCTCCATGACACCTCTTCAGTGCTCACTGCTACCCTGCTGTGAGGGATGATTTCAGAAGCTGGATGGGTTCCCCTGGAAGATAAGGAGATGTTGAGATGACCAGGGGAGCTGTTTGAAGTCTTGAGGGTAGATTGCTGATTGTGAAGGAAGGAATTTCGCTCTAGAGAGAGCACAGCACCTCTCGTGTATGAGGAGAGAAAGCAGTCTGCCCACAGAAAGTAGGATTGAGGGTACACCATGGAGGCTAATTTGCCCCCAGAATTGTTCTCCTGTTCCTCTGTGCACCCTCCAAGCACCCCCATGGCCGGATGTAGGCATAGCAGTGGGGTACTGAGACACTTGCATGGCCTCCCTGTGCCTTGTATTGGCTCTGTAGCTACAGAAAGGGATGATCACTATAGGAACCAGAATGCAATGAACTTTGCAAACCTAACAGAGAACACAAGGTGGGGGGATCTATTCTTATCTGCATGCGTAGGGGTGGGATGTCAGGAGTTCCCAGTGGGGTTAATGAGAGTTATTTGTGAAGTTCTACTGCCGCTTTGAGAGGAAAATGGTTCCCCAAGTCCTCTATTCAAACAAGTTTCAGCAAAATAAATAAATGGGGATGTATTTAAATCAAGTGGAGTGAGTTTTCTTCTGACTTAAGAATGACAGACAGGCTATATCTAGACTGCAAGTCTCTTTCGAAAGAGGCTCTTTCAAAAGATACTTTCGAAAGAGCCTCTTTCGAAAGAGCGCGTCTAGACTGCACGCGGAACTTTCGAAAAAGCAAGCCGCTTTTTCGAAAGAAAGCACCCAGTGAGTCTGGATGCTCTCTTTCTAAAAAGCCTGTTTGCTTTCAAGAACGCCTTCTTTCGAAAGAGCACTTTCGAAAGAAGGCGTTCTTCCTCGTGAAATGAGGTTTACCACCGTCGAAAGAAAAGCCGCATTCTTTCGATTTAATTTCGAAAGAACGCGGCTGCAGTCTAGACGCAGGTGAAGTTTTTTTCGAAAAAAGGCTACTTTTTTCGAAAAAAACCCTGAGTCTGGACACAGCCACAGAGGCCAGGACATCACCTTTATCTTCCCTTTCTGCACAGCTAGAACCAGTTTCCATGGAAGATGTAGTAGGAACTTAAATCAGAGCTCATATTGTTTACAGCCATAAGACAGACAGACCTTGGAAAATACTGGCGGAAGTTGAGGAAGGAACAGATCAATAGTCTGTGCCAAGTGTCAGCAGGAGATGAGCTAATAAGGCAGAAGATACTCCAGACCTTTTCTTAGTCACTGAGTTACCAATTTCACCATCCCAGCTGGAGAAGAGTTTATGGAAAGAAGCACCCATTAAATGACTTTGCAAGAACTAAGAGCTAATTCGGAGTTCAACTCTCCCTGCATTTGGGTACAATGTTTCTCATGAGAATGAGAAATTAACGTTTTACTGCCTACTACAGTATATAAAGAGAGTAATAAGGTGTACTAATATAACCTTTCTTAATAGGCGGCACTTTTATTACTCCATCTTCCCGTTGCCTCCCTCTGGTTGCTGTACTTGTAAAAAGTTGAGATCTGAAACAGATTTAATCAAATCAGCAAGGGTGGAAAATGCTATTGGAATATAGATCTCAGGTGGAATAAGTGGATGTAGCTCCATTGCCTTCCAGCTGAGGATGTGGCCCAGCAAGTGTAATTATTGTTTTCAAAATGAGTGGCTCTGGGGCACACAGGGTATGTCTAGACTTCATCCCTCTGTCGGCAGAGGGATGCAGATTAGGCAGGTCGACATTGCAAATGAGGCAGGGATTTAAATATCCTGTACCTAATTTGCATCAAAATGGCCACCGCGTTTTGCCGACTCAGCACTTTGTCGGCAAAAAGCGGCAGTTTAGAGGGAGATCTGTCAAGAAAGAAAGCCTTTTCTGACAGATCCCTTAAGCCTCCTGCAAGGAGGTTTACAGGATCTGTCAAAAAAGGCTTTCTTTCTCAACAGATCCCCATCTAGACTGCCGCTTTTTGCGGACAAAGTGCTGAGTCTGCAAAAACGGCGGCCATTTTGATGCAAATTAAGCACGGGATATTTAAATCCCCGCTTCATTTGCAATGTCGACCTGCCTAATCTGCATCCCTCTGCCGACATACCCTAGAGACTAATCTTGAGCTTTCGTGGGCAAAACACACTTCATCAGGTGAATTGGAGTGGAAATAACAGAAACCAAGATATATCTATATCTATATCTATATAGGAAACCCCTGAGATGCGACCACCCAAGTAGCAACCCCCCGCACTTACAACCATTTTTGTAAGTGCAGAAGGGGCCGAAAACCCCTGACTTACATCCTCAGCCCTCATTTACGACAGTGCATGTCGCCTATCGTAAATGAGGGTTCAAGTTATGATGCCCCTGATTTGAGATGCTTCCCCAGGATCCGATCGCATTGCAAGTCGGGGGCTGCTTTTGTGTATATATATGTATATATATAAAACAGCCTATATGCCTAAATATCCTATATTCCTATATGTAGCTAAAAAAAAGCAGACGTACCCTGTTAATTGTAGGACCCATGATAATGAAGCTAGTTAAGTGGGCTGGATGTCTCCCATCCATAGCTTTTGATGTGAAAATGCAGATGTTAATGGCAGGAGAATTGGCTTTGTAATGAACCAACCAGTTAATGTCTTTGTTCAGCACCAATTTCTCCTATCGACTTCCCTTACTCTTCGTTACCCCATGGAACCCGGAATTTGACATATGCATCATCAGTGGTCAATTTAGCAGGTCCTTGATAGACCCAGTAGATCGAACCCTGAAAGATCAATCGCTGGAGCATTGATCTCGGGGTAAGTGGAGACAAGCCCATAGACATTTAATAACTTCACTGAAGAGTTGGAAGTGGCATGATGAGATAGAAAACAAACCGCGCTGTCAGTCCTAGATGAGGTCACTCCAGATTGGTAGGGCATTGGGGAAGTTTACTCTGCATTGTACTTGTCCTTCCCTCTCTGTGCTTCTGGACCTCCCTCTCCAGCAGTGTAAAGCCTGCACCTTGCAACAGCGCACATTTCATCTAAACCACCTGGTGGTCTCTGAACACATTAAAAATAATTAAAAATGAACATCCAAATTGTGGCTGTACACCAATATAACACAGAAGAGAATTTGATCCCTAATTATTACACGTAGAAAAGCTTGTTTAAATGAATCTGAGCGCTGGAGCAAAGAGATTTTTTTTAAGTAGGTTTTTTTTTTTATCTGCATTTTCCATTACCTCCTTTCTGTGTTCCCTGGTGTACAAACTCATTTAGTTTTCTTGTGAAAACATGTTGCTCTAGGTTTTATCGGCTCCTGGCACTGCCCTATTAAATATATTTTGTACTTGTGTATGGAACCGTTTTGCTTAAACTCCCCATTTGCTTTTAATATCTCGATTTTTAGATTCTGTCGTCCTCTTGTTTTTCATGCTTTTCATCACTTTAGGGAGATTATTTTGATCAATTTGACCAATCCTCTTTGTAATTACAAGGGGGAAAAAGCTCAATTATGTCTCCGTCAATGCTGTGTGTGTCTTACAAGAACCTTCGAACAAGTGACTGAAGAATTGTGGCAAGCTCTGCATTTGATTATAAGCTAGGCAGAAAGCATTATAAATACGTGGCTACAGTTAGCAGAGATGGAACCACCAGACACTGGTTCATTTCCTTTTTAGTTTGAAATGCATTGTGTGTTTGGACTCCCGTGCTGTGATGCTGCTGAAAAACGATCACAAGGTTTCCCAGCTGACTGGAGCTGCGCTGATGTTTGTTTTCAGGTGGTTAGAATTTCCTTTTTAGACACATAATGAAACTAGAATGCATTCCACTCTGCAGAGGATGAGAAAGCTAGATTCCTCATTACTATCCCTAACATGGTCGCAGAGTTGAGGGAGATGGAGCAAGCTGGCTAATTTCTCTGTCTCTCGTCCAAGTATATTGAGAATTAGTACACACAATGACACCCCCACTTCCCCAACTGTTTGTGAAGTAGGAATTTACCATGGAATTACCAAGGAATTTATTACTACTTTACCAGGTAACTGTTTGGTAAACTGAGGCATGAAAGGTTCTGTGCAGTATGATGTCAGTATTATAGTCTGAGCTTTGCCACTGTTTCAGCCCATTATCCAGGGACAAAGAGCACAATGGAGATTGCACTTCTTCCGTATGCCTCTGTTCAACAAGACACTTAAGTGCATGCCTAACTGTAAGCACAGAAGTAGTGCCAACACATTCATGTGTTTACAGCAAGGTACATATCTAAGTGCCTTACTGCACCAAGGCCATATGTCGCATGGCAATGTGCCTGTGGGTGAAATTCCATTGGATTTATGGGGACTGTTTGCATTAGCATTTCGCAATGATGCTTTTCTTGGCATTTTTCCCTTTGTCACGGCATTTTGTTTTTCTATGTGAAAAACATTTTGAAAAATATTCTGTATCCAGAACTTCCTTGTTCCTATTTGAGACCCAGTATTTTTCAGGCACAATTTGCTCCAGCAACAGGCGCAGGATGACTAGATGTTCTCATTTTATAGAGTCCCATTATTTGGGGCTTTTTCTTACGTAGATGCCTATTCCATCCCATCCCTGTACCAATTTTTCACACTTGCTATCTGGTCATCCTGAACAGAGCTCTCATCTTTAGTAGCTCTATAGTTATGTTTATATACCCATGGCCAATGTCCTCTTCTATATGTAGCAGAACCCAATTTCCATATGAGCATACCATCCCCAATAAAAGAAAATAGTTTTTAAAACTGTTGGGAACCCCACAGTGTGGACAAGACAGCAATGACTTGGAACTGGTTTTATAACCAGTTTAGTTAAACTTGTTTCGGGAGGTTTCACTGAAGGGGTGGGAATGTCTAGGGTTCTGATGTTTGTTCAACTTTGGCCCCTAGTGGAGACCTCGCCTTAGATTCCATTCTGGGCGCACTAGATGAGACAATCATACTACAAAGATACGCAACTCCAGCTACATGGATAGCATAGCTGGAGTTGTTGTGGTTCAAATTTCTGTGACATCCCCACTGTGACAGGTCAATGGGAGAAACTTTCCCATCGACTGCCCTTACTCTTCGAGACCCAGTGGAGTACCGGAGTCAACGGGGGCATGATCAGCAGTCGATTTAGCAGGTCCTTACTAGACCCGCTAAATCAAACCCTGTGAGATCAAGCTCTGCAATGTCCGTAACCTGGTAAGTGGAGACAAAGCCATAGACAAGGAAACGTTGGCCTTTTGAAAATCTAGCCCAATATGAATCTAACCAACAACACTTCCTGCCAGACTGAGTCCACTGAACTTGGATGGACACAACTGTTGCCCTTTGGACAGAGTGAGGAAAGGCCACATATACATCCCGTTGCTCATGGGGGACAGCATGGAGGTGAGCTGCCTTTACTGGTTTGCCAGGGGCTGCCTTTTCATAAAACATTGGAGAAACAGCCAAACAGGCTGAAATTAAGTTCCTCATGTTTTTATAGTGATGACCTTTCCAAAATATGTCTCTGCGGCCCACCTTCATAATTTTAATGGAGAAAGTACAGCCTATAAACATGATAAAGCTCTGTGAGTTTCAGCCAGCTCTGTTTTGCCTGGGCTTTGCAGCTGCTGTGCTAATCCAGCTACACTCTCCTAGAATAGAGATTTCAGAGCAGCGATGGATGGGTGACATTTTATCCACTATAAACTCACTTGTCTAGTAGGCCAGAGAAATGACTGTAACAGAAAGTTCCTGAGAGTTCATTTTCTTGATTTGTGACAAGAGCAGAAGCTAGTGGGAGAAAACTGTTGGGGGTGGGGAGAAAAAATAAAATGCATCAAATCGGATCTGAATTTCATTGAAGCCAGTGTGGATCTTTCCCTTTGGGTCAAGCCTGAAAAGAACAACAGAGACAAAGTCACCCCGGGAGTAACTCAGTACAGGTTGAACCTCTCTAATCCCTTTTAGGATCAAACCGGTGCCGAACCAGAGAATATGCTGGACCACAGGAGGTCAATACCAACCCTTCCACTGCTTGCCGGGCTCTTAGAAAACATTTAGGGGTAACTTAGAACTAAATCACAGCACAGAACACTGAGATCCAGGACTCGTGGCTGCAAACAAACTTTATGGGACTGCAGGAAACTTGGCCACACCCATGCTAAGTGGACATCCAGGGAACTAAAATCATGCCTGACCACAGATGTTGCCAGACCAGAGAGTGCTGGACTAGTGAGGTTCAACTTGGATGATAACAGGGATGTATTTGGCTGACTGTATTGTCCTAAGAAGCAGCACAGCTCCAGTGAATTCAATGGGGTTATGCTAGTTTGCACTGCCGGGGGGTCTATCCCATAGGGTGTGTCTAGACTACAGGGTTTTGTCGACAAAAGTGGACTTTTGTCAACAAAACTATACCTGCGTCCACACTACCGCTGAGTTCTGTCGACATAACGTCGACAGAACTCAGCAGTTTTGTAGACGCTGGTAAACCTCATTTTACGAGGCATAACGCCTACTGTCGACAGAGTTTCTGTCGACAGAAGGTGTTATTGCATGTAAACTGTCCTTTGCGTCTACACTACCATGTCGACAAAGCAGCTTGCTTTGTCGACAGAACTCAATGTAGTCTAGACACTCTTTGTCGACAGAAGTTTTGTCGACAGTATCTGTCGACAAAACTTCTGTCGACAGAAGCCTGTAGTCTAGATGTACCCATAGTGTTTTACTAGCTCTAGCATGGTGAAAGTCCGCATTTGATTTGAGTCAGTCACTTACCATTCTGTATGTGTGAAACTGATACTGTCTAGGAAGGAGTCCTGCAGAAAGGGATCTAGGAGTCACAGGGGACCACAAGCTAAATATGAGTCAACAGTGCGACGCTATTGCAAAAAAAGCACACCTGATTCTGAGATGTATAAACAGGAGTGTTGTGAGCAAGGCACAACAAAAGAAGTCATTCTTCCGCTCCTCTCTGTGCTGATTGGACCTCAGCTGGAGTCCATTGTGTCCAGTTCTGGGCACCACATTTCAAAAAAGATGTGGAGAAGTTGGAGAAGGTCCAGAGAAGAGCAACAAGAATGATTAACGGTCTAGAGAACATGACCTATATAGGAAGACTGAAAGAATTGGGCATGTTTATTTTGGAAAGAAGACTGAAAGGGGACATGATAGTGGTTTTCAGGTATCTAAAAGGGTGTCACAAGGAAGAGGGAGAAAAATTGTTCTCCTTGGCTTCTGAGAATAGGACAAGAAGCAGTGGGCTTAAACTGCAGCAAAGGAGGTTTAGGTTGGAAATTAGGAAAAACTTCCTACCTGTCAGGGTGGTTAAACACTGGAATAAATTGCCTAGGGAGGTTGTGGAATCTCCATCAATGGAGATATTTAAGAGCAGATTAGACAGACATCTATCTGGGATGGTCTAGATGGTACTAGGTTCAGCCGTCAGGGCAGGGGACTGGACTCAATGACCTCTTGAGGCCCCTTCCAGGTCTAGCGTTCTATGATTCTATGACTGGCATTTCTTCACACATATGACTTTTCCCCATGGTCCCTCTTTTCTGAATCCACTTGCCATGTTCTTCAGCTGCCTTTAGAACACGCTATCATTTGCATGTGTACAAAATAATGGGAATAGAAGCTTGCCAGTCAATTTTGCCAGTAGGAGACTGTTCAGGGCCTGACATTGGAAACCAGCAATGCAGAAAGCCTGCAGCAAGAACATGACAAACAGGAGAAAACAAGATCTCTCTCCAAGCTCTACCTAAACCTCCACAATACAATAAAATGCCCAGTGGAATTATACGCCATCAGAATTCTACACCCAGTGGAATTATACATCATGATTACGGATTCAATAGTGCTGCTGTCGCATCGATCAAAGATCGCTCGTCTATTTATCTGTGGGATTGAGGCTTGTTGGGAAAGCCCAGCAGCTCACTCACACGAGAGACACAAAGCACATTTCAGTCTCCAGAGCCACAGCAATATCGGGTCTGTTTGTGAGGTGTGCCAATAAGGGCGGCAGTTGGTGCTAATTGGCAACCTGACGGCTGATTAGGCTGGCCCACCGTGTACCACATGGTCACTGCTGTCTTGTGAGCATCTCTGTTCATTGCAGGTAAATGACCGAGGATTCTCTGAAGCGTGGTTTCTGAATGACGGTCTGGTTCACGGCTAGACGTTAATGGCATGTCTCTCTCAACACATCTTGTGATTCAGCCCAGTCATAGTTGAATGAGATCTGCGATATTTATACATGCCACTGGGTTCTGTGAAGGTTTGCTGTACCAAAGTGCTTCCGAGAATCCATGAGGTGGCAGTTCACTAATCAGTTGAAATATCTGCTGTTAATTTAGTCCATTTTTCAACATTAATATGATGTTTGAGCATCCACAAAATAAACCCAGTAACAGTCACGTGGTCCAACAGTCGGTGTATTTCCATTGGATAACAGCTGTCCATTGGTTTCCATGGATTATCTATAGCAATATTACCTCTGTTTCAGGAATCATCCTTTAATCAAGTTCATCTCTTGAGAACCAGTGAATCACCCCTGGGCAGTGGTCGTTTTGTCATTAATCTGAGATAGTTTATTTTGCTATAGAAGCTAAATGCATGACTCTCTTGGTACCATCAATTCCCAGCTTTATTGTAAGTAGCTAGGACTAATTCAGACCGTAAGCCCATCTCCGGGCCATCTGTTAACAGGATCACATGCGCACTATGGCACTCTAATGTGAAATTTGTATAAACGCATCCAGAGAATTCAATGCTGCGCGATCCCAATGAATGAGGCTGGGAGGAATTTTCTCACTTTGCAGTGCAGGCGTGGGATCAGAAATGGGCTGAAAATCATGGGGATCAAGATAAACTTTTCAAACCACAGGCAGTAACACACCTGGCACTCCCATTGCTCAGTCTTGGTGTCACCGGACAGAGGCGACGTAGGCCCTTCCTTTTGTGTGACTCTGAGCAAAATCTGACTAGAGACATGAGGCACCAGCCCAGCCTTCATCCTGTGTCACGTTTCCAGTTCACTGTACCAACAGCCCCCTCCCCCAGCAAAATGGATCTCCCCCTTAAAGGCAAGAACTCTTTTTCCCTTGCCCACCCACTGAGAGCTGTTACAGAAACTGCCTGATTACTTTGGCGTTTCCCAGAGCGCAGGGGATGGGCCATAATGCCCTGGAGGAGCCCCCGCTCACTAGTGCAGCATGAGAAGTGTCTTGGTTTACACACAACAGCTAATCCAATATGGACTCTCTCAGGCGAGTCATCTCCTTGCTCCTTCTGTCGTCTCGCTAGGCTGCACTTTGGAGTCTTTGCTTCTTATTACCATCCCTGTGCGGAGGCGAGAGGGCCAGGTTCCAACACACGGCAATGTTCCCATACTTTACATTTTTATAAATGCTTGTCACCTTGTTTGACCTCCAAGTGCCTTACAATGCCTCGGCTCGTTGAGGACTTGGCACCAGTGGGAACATATGTCCCTTGCCAGGGAAAATGAAAAGCATTTTCACCTGCCAAGAATGGAATTCGCCGTTCTAAATTTCCCCTGCAAAGGACAGCTGATGTCACATGCCAGCTAGCGCACGCTGGAAGGGCATTTCATCCAGTGCTATAGGTGCCTGGGATGTCGTTCAGTTCCACGGGCGGTGGATAATGTAGGCAAGGGAAGGCATTGCCTTCCCAAAACTGCCTACACTGCCCAGCAGCCTGGGAGATGCTGGTACTACTTTCGTGGCCACTGGGGAAGGCTGGCCCTGCAGTGCAGCAGACCAGTTCCCCAGTGGCTGGGGAGAACAGGGGCCGTAGCATGGCAGCCCCAGCCTTCGGCTGGGTTTGGGTGCGGCTTGGCTGAGGGAGGGGAGAGGTTGTTGAAGGGGTGTGGTCTGGGGAGGGGTGTGGCCTTGGGCGGAAGGGGCAGGGCTTCAACTGCCTTCCCCAGCTGGGCCTTCACCCGCCACCCACGCTCAGTTCCTACAGGAGATGCAGCTGGCTTGGCACACGGGGGTTAAGTAGGGAGCTGCATTTTGATTTTCCATCGGAAAATATCATTTCAGCCAAACCCAACTTTTCACAAAATGGACTTGTAATTTCCCACCCAGCCCTCGTTTCCAGCGGGTGATCCTCCTCACGCTTACACCCTTGTGCACTGGAGTCACTTCACCGAAGTCAGTGGCGTGTGTGAAGGAAGAGCACTGCTGTCTCCAGATGGAAGTGGAGGTTCATGTCAGGCCATTGTTCTCATCATGGTTTGGGATTTGAAATATGTTCATGTATTTCTTCACAGAGACCTTCCTGGCTTGCCGTCCAATGCGTCATGACTTTGTGAGCAATTGGCTGCCACAAACAGTGAAAAGGAGCAGCAGAGATTTAGAGTGTGATTAACAGAGATGGAAAAGCTCACCGACCGGGTGTAAGCATTGCTCAAAACACAATGGCCTTTTAACGGTAATTGCAGGCTTTTGCATGATAAGCAACAGCTTTTTTGTGTGTTCTTTTTTTTTCTTTTTGGGACCCACATGTGCTGCTCAAATGCTTGAGAGAATGGTGTTGCAGCAGCTGCTTTGTAGGCAATGTGAGGGGAAATACATACCAAGAAGAACTGCAAAATGAACACAGATTTACATATTTTTTGATTTACATGGCTAATTCTATTTGAAGCAAACAGCCGAAGAACTGGGATCAGCTCCAGCCATTCTCCCTTTCTTACGCTAGGTGACAACTTCAGAGAGGAAAACAATTGGGGCAATAGATCTAACAAACAGACGTGTGTTGGGAGCAGGGGTTTAACAACCTATCTTCTCCAGCAAACATCTGATATACTTGCATTGTGCCACATGTCAAAGGCACCATGGGAGAGCAAACACAAGTGCACGGCTGACCAGAAAATTAATGTTCTTCGGCTGTGTTCAGTGCATCATTATTCTCTGTGTGCAGCTGGACTTCCAATAGGAGCTGTTCCCATGGCTGCTTCCACGTTTAAAAAGCCATCACATTTTTCTTCCTCCTCCCCAATGAGTGACAGACGGCGTCACCTTCTGCTGTTACGCGGTGTCGTGACCACGTTTTGACCGCACCTGGGGGGCGCGACACAGGGTGGGATATCACAGTGTTAAAATGAACATTGCCGATAATTACAGAACAAGCCCCCTAAAAACTAGCCTCGCGCTGGGGATTTGTACGAACCGAAAATGCAGGAGAGGCTAACGGGAAGGTCTGTGGAGGATTATGGGACTTTGTGCAGAACCAGAGCCAGGTCATGAACAAGGTTGCCCCAGGACAGAAATTGGTGGGTACAAGGCAAAACTTGATGACTCCGACAGATGTTTCACAACATTACATCCGTGCACATTCTATTAGGTGATACGGCTCCACTTAATGAATTTTGGTAGGTAGTCACAGGCTGGCTCCATCGCCAACTCCCCAGCAGGGGCGGAGCCTGAGGTGGAAGGGGTGGGGCTGGGGACTAGCCTCCACTCAGAGTTGTCTGGGGCCAGAGGTTTTGAAGTAAAAACACAGCAAAGGGCTCGCAGCTCTCAGCCCTGCTGCTAACCGCGTTGCCTGGCAGCCACCTCGGATTGCTGTGGCTATTTTCAAAGCTCGTGGCTCCGGCCCCTGCCAGGGTATCACCACACTAGGAGCCATTTAAATACGATTCTGCTGCCTGAGCCACCGCCTGGAAATTTGGGTGCATGGGCAGCAGGATGCAAATAGAAAGAGGCCAGATGCCGTCCAGGAGCCAGATCAAAAGTGATGTGGGCCCCCAGTGCCGGATCTTGCCCAGCCCTGCACTAACTGAAGAAGCAAACAGGTAATTGTCAACCACTTATAATGCTTCCAGGATGAGTAACATTTGATACAGTGTTTCAAGAGTGGGTCGGGTTTCAAAACCAGCCAGATTACCTCTCAGTAAGCAATCCAGCATGGTTCGGATCTGTTGCAATCTGAGCAGGCTCACCCTTAACGCACGGGGTACAAAAGGCCCAAAGAGACTACTTTTTATCTTGCAAAATTCACTGACAATTTATCTTGGGGACAAATATGAACTATGACAAGTATCAGAGGGGTAGCCGTGTTAATCTGAATCTGCAAAAGTGGCGAGGAGTCCTGTGGCACCTTATAGACTAACCGAACTGTTGCAGCATAAGCTTTCGTGGGCAAAGACCCACTTCGTCAGATGCATGTAGTGGAAATTTCCAAAGTGGGTCTTTGCCCACGAAAGCTTATGCTCCAACACTTTGGTTAGTCTATAAGGTGCCACAGGACTCCTCAAACTATGACAAGTTTCTCTGCAAAAAACTCTAGGAGATGGATATTAGAGATATCATTAGTTTAGAATTTGTTCTTTCCCTGTTTTGTCTTTAATTTAATATAGTGTGTAACCAGACCCACGGAAACAAAATATCTTTAATTTATGCCTAATTAAGGTTCCTGTACATTCACAGCAGCAGAGTATGGTTTTACAGGCCACTTGGCTTTTGTTCTCAGTATTCCACATTACCTCATCTACTTCCTAGCAACTTTGTCCTCCTTGACAGATAAGCCAGTGCATTCCTACCACTTGGTGTCTATTTGCTTTCTAGCAATCAATATTAGTTATTAGTTCATTAATGGTGACTCTTCATTCCAGCATGAAGTCTTGCGTGGAGTTTGCTGGGGGTATGAAAAGATATAGACCTGCTTTGGGCTAATGAGGTAAATGTAAAATAATATTTATGGCCTATAAATCAGATGTTTTAATGCACTGGGAATCTGGAAGATGAACAACTCTATAAATCCTTTTGCTTTAACTTAAGCTATGTTAAGATAAAATATCGAAGGACTAGACATTTGTAAGTGACACCCTAAAGAATAGCCACATTACACGACAGTGGATTTTTCCTTTTGTTCCAGAAAAGTCCAAATGCAAAGGTTTTGTGTGGAATTCAAGAATTGATTCCATCATAGTGACATGCACTACAGGCTGAATCTCTAGTCCAGCACCCTTGGGAAGTGACCGGTGCCAAACTAGAAAACTAGTGACCGGTGCCAGACCATACAAGGTCAATATTGACTAGCAGCATCACCAACACTTCCCCTGCTTGCTGGGCTCTGAGAAGACATTGAGGAGTAAATTAGAGCTAAATCACAGCACAGAACACTGAGAGCCAGGACTGGGGGCTGTAAAACTTTATGGGGCCACGGGAAGCTTGGCCACACTCATGATAAGTGGATAGTCGGGCTAACTCAAATCTTGCCGGACTATGGATGTTGCCAGACCAGAGACTGCCGGCCTAGAGAGGTTCATCCTGGATTCAGTTTAAATGCTGCACAAGTAACAAGAATATTCAAAAGTCTTGCAGAAGCCCAGACACACATGCTTTTGAGAGACAATGTTCCAGGGAATGAATATTATAGTTTCCTCTGAACTTTCAACTTCAAAAAGTATTTAAAAGCTTTAGGGAAATATTTAGTAACCCAGAAATTCTCCCCAAAGAAACAGCCACTACATGCATCTGACGAAGTGGGTCTTTGCCCACGAAAGCTTATGCTCCTACACTTCAGTTAGTCTATAAGGTGCCACAGGACTCCTCGTCGCTTCCCCAAAGAAAGGATCTGGTATATTAGTGGCAGAGGCAGGTTAATTAGGTTGGATTAGAAGTTCTGTGATTTTTCAAACTATTTTGGGGTTTGCCTTTGTTTGCTTGTCATGAAAGCAGATATACTCATCCATCACAAATACTTCTGCAAAATGGTTTTGCTTAAATTCCCATGGCCAGAAGTGGCTATTAGCCAGTCAAGGAGCAAATATCATCCTACGTTATTTAGGTGACCAAGCACCCGGTGTGAATTGTGAACAATGATCTGTGAGCACTCAAAGCGATAACCACGGTGGATAGTTCAGAAGCTGGACTGAGGGCTGAAACTTGCCACCTCATGGTCCCATCTGTCAGACTCAGTGTCTGCTCATGAAAAGGGGCAACATCTACACAAAGCAATGCACACAGCTCTTGTGACCACACAGGAACACCAGTGTTGCTGGCAAGAGTGAGTCTCAAGGTCCAACCTCTGGCAGCAAACTGGAGAAGGTAGCACGTTCTTCTGCCACTACTTGGGTGGGAGAGGCCACCAAGGGAGGCTCAGCCTTTCGGCTTCTCCCCTAGCTGGAACCCAAGGAGGCACAGGGGTACCTGGGAGGATAGAGGTGGAGAAACTGGAGAGGGTCTAGAGAAGAGCAACAAAAACGATTAAAGGTCTAGAAACCAGGACCTCTGAGGGAAGACTGCAAGAACTGGGCTTGTTTAGTTTAGAACAGAGAAGACTTAAAGGGGACATGAGAGCAGTTTTCAAATACCTAAAAGGGTGTTAGAAGGAGGAAGGAGAGAAATTGTTCTCCTTGGCCTCTGAGGATAGGACAAGAAGCAATGGGCTTAAACTGCAGCAAGGGAGGTTTAGGTTGGACATTAGGAAAGACTTCCTGCCTGTCAGGGTGGTTAAACACTGGAATAAATTGCCTAGGGGGGTTGTGGAATCTCCATCACTGGAGATATTGAAGAGCAGGTTGCTCAGACATCTGTCAGGGATGGTCTAGACGGTGCTTGGTCCTGCCGTGAGGGCGGGGGATTGGATTTGATGACCTCTCGAGGTCCCTTCCAGTCCTAGTGCTCCATGAGTCTATGATTCTTTTTTTTTTCTCGGCACCATGGAGAATGGCTTGGAGAAGGCTAGGGAGTTATTACAGTATCCAGACAGGTTCCCCGTGCTTATTCATGATATCCTACCTCCCTTCCAGTTCCCCTGCATTCTCCTGGACTGCCTTGGAGAGATTTTAAAGGGATTTTTTTTGTCCTTAAATCAATCTGTAGCCACCCGGTTGCTTAGCTTGAGGTTAATAATATTTCCCCATCTAACACAAATTACTTAAGGGTTAAAGGGAAGGAAAAGGGGAATCGTGCTCACTCATGGAGCCCTGCAGTGGAAAGAAATGGGAGTGTTTCTTTAAATCTTCAAGACAAAGAACAAAGCAGCATAATGCCATAGAGAAGCCAGAAGCAAATACACTTGTCATGTTACAGAATTAAAGAAACAGAGGTCCCTTCACTCTTAGCTCAAAATGGATTGGATACCAACACAAATCAGGTAATTCAAAGCTACCCAAGGGCTGTTTGAGATGCCAGATAATATCTTCATACCCACACACATCTCTAATCCCCATGTAATTCCTCTCGGTTGAATAATTGCTTTTGCTAAAATCAAGCTGGACTGGCATCATCTTCTTAATTCCGTTGTCTTACATAAACAGCTAATTTATCCTGTTTAATAAGCTCCAGAGATTGTTCAATACACGTGAAACTGGTTTGCTGACGTCAGAAGAATTGTAGAGGTCCCTGTAACAAAATAATAATAATCATAAATAGTTGTTCACTGAGGTGCTTATGTAGGGTATAACACAATAAAAACAAATTAAAATGTGACAGAACGAAAACTTAAAATTCAGACCAATGATGGCACTAATTAGAGAAAGTCTAATTAGAGAAAGGGAGAGAAATTAAGAAAAAGTAGAGTCCACATTTTCAAAAGTGACTAGTGATTTGAGTGAGGGTGATATAACACACTATCAAAGCCACCTCTGAAAAGCAGAAATCTTAAGTAGGACACAGCCAGAGTCGAGGCTAATCAATTTTGGTAACTTAGCCTCTCCCTTTCCCCCCTTTCCCTCTTTTGTGTTAAACCCCCCTCGTTAATGCAGCTGGTGTGAATACGCTTGTGAGATATGGCATATTAGTCTCCCCATTACACAGAAGGGAAATCTGCCTTGCCCACAATCACACAAGATGCTTGTGACAGAGTTGGAAGTGAATGTCGGACCCCAGTGAGGCATCTAACCATTACACCATCCTTCCTCTAAACAAGAAACTCTTTCCTATCAATGCCATGGGCAAAAGACTGGCCTCTACATAACTCCTGTTTGAACGGAAGCATGTCTTTCAAAACAAAACAAAACGAAACATCCATTCTTGATTTCCACTGACAGAGAAATGAATAACCTAAAATTAAAGGTCTAGAAAGCATGACCTATGAGGGAAGACTGAAATAATTGTTTATTTTGTTTAGAAAAGAGAAGACTGAAAGGGGACATGATAGCAGCTTTCATATACAAGAAGGAGGGAGAAAAAATTGTTCTCCTTGGCCTCTGAGGATAGGACAAGAAGCAATGGGCTTAAATTGCAGCAAGGGAGGTTTAGGCTGGACGTGAGGAAAAACTTCTTGCCTGTCAGGGTGGTTAAACATTGGAATCAATTGCCTAAAGAGGTTGTGGAATCTGCATCACTGGAGATATTGAAGAGCAGGTTGGACAGACATCTCTCAGGGATGGTCTAGACGGTGCTTGGTCCTGCCATGAAGGCAGGAGGCTGGACTTGCTGACCTCTTGAGGTCTCTTCCCATTCTAGTGTTCTATGATTCCATGATTCTATTGTTATAAACGCCTCAGATTTTAGGTTTCCTTTGTGTGGGGAAGAGATTAATTAAGATGAAGTAAATTCAACTGTCTAGGCTGGGGTTAGCCCTGGAAAGGGCTGGTCATGTTGACTTAAGATACCATGTTGGGATCCCTAAAAGGCCAGGTGATTTCAGGGCAGAAATACCCATCTGGATGAGGTTCAAGATGAGGAGGCAAATATAGCCACATCCTGAAGCAAAATGGGCTTTAAATCCCCCAAGGTATCTATTTATAGCCACCTGTTCGTCACCTGAGTCTATGCAGACAGATGCTTATGTCTGTGATGCTCTGCGTGGAACAGGGCCCCATCAATCCAGACCCAATTGCAGGATGAGGGCCACAGTCAGTACATGGAGCAAAAGTGACAGCAGCCAATTCTGCATGTTTTGGGAGACAGCAAGAACTGCAGCTGGGCTCTCCTGTAAGCTGTGCAGCTGCTCTGGGGAGATTCAAATGCCTCCCAGCTGATCAGCAATGAAGAGAGATTAAAACAACTGGGACTTTTCAGCTTACAAAAGAGGAGACTATGGTGGGATAGGATAGAGGTCTATATCATCATGACTGGTGTGGAAAAAGTGAATAAAGAAAAGTTATTTACGTGTTTCCATCACACAAGAACTAGGGGTCATCAAATGAAATTAACAGATAGCAGGTTTAAAACAAACCAAAGGAAGTATTTCTTCATGCAGTGCACAGTCAACCTGTGGAACTCCTTGCTAGAGGATGTTGTGACGACCAGGACTTTAAGGGCACATCTACACTGTGGGGCAAAAGGTGAATTAAAATACACAAGCGACGAGGAGTCCTGTGGCACCTTATAGACTAACTGAAGTGTAGGAGCATAAGCTTTCGTGGGCAAAGACCCACTTCGTCAGATGCATGTAGTGGAAATTTCCAGAGGCAGGAATAAATATGCAGGCCAGGATCAGGCTGGAGATGACCAGGTGGATCCAATCAAGGAGGATGAGGCCCACTTCTAGCAGCTGATCTGGAGGTGTGAATTCCAAGAGAGGAGAAGCTGCTTTTGTAGTTAGCGAGCCATTCACAGTCTTTGTTTAATCCAGAGTTGATTGTGTCAAACTTCAAAGAGAAACTGCTGAGCTACAGTTCATCTTTAAGTCTGGTCCTGAAGTTTTTTTGCTGCAGGATGGCTACTTTTAGATCTGCAATTGTGTGTCCAGGAAGATTGAAGTGTTTTTGTATGTTGCCATTCCTAATATCAGATTTGTGTCCATTGATTCTTTTACGTAGGGACTGTCCTGTTTGGCCGATGTATATAGCAGTGGGGCATTGTTGGCACATGATGGCATATATTACGTTGGTGGATGTGCAGGAGAATGTACCAGTGACAGTATGGCTGATCTGGTTAGGTCCTGTGATGGTGTTGCTGGTGTTTATATGTGGGCAGAGTTGGCACCGAGGTTTGTTGCAAGGATTGGTTCCTGAGTTCGAGTTATTATGGTGCGGTGTGTAGTTGCTGGTGAGAATATGCTTCAGGTTGGCGGGTTGTCTGTGGGCAAGGACCGGCCTACCTCCCAAGGTCTGTGAAAGCGAGGGATCATTGTCCAGTCAATTGCATGGCTGAAGTTGAAATAGCTTAATTCGGCTTTTTGTGCTGTCTATACAACTGGGAGTCGAAGGAAGAACACTCTTACTCCGACTCCTGTAACCTTTATTTCACAAGGAGTAAGGGAAGTCAAAGGAAGAAATTCTCCATCTCAACATTATTTCAAAATAATGGCTTGCAGTGTAAAAGTGCATTTTGTTATTTCAAAATAAAGTCAGTTATTCCGAAATAACACTGCTGTGTAGACATACACTAACAGGGTTTTAAAAAGAACTAGATACATTCACAGAGGTTAGGTCCATCAATGGCTGTTAGCCAGGATGGGTAGGAATGATGTCCCTAGCTTCTGGTTGTTAGAAGCTGGGGGATGGGCAACAGGGGTTGGATCACTTGATGATTCCCTGTTCTGATCATACCTTCTGGGGCATCTGGCATGGACCACTGGGCTATATGGATTTTTGGTCTGACCTAGTATGGCCGTTCTTATATTCATACCCACGGCTAGGTTTAATGCAAAGAGCAAAATTTATTCCACACATGGATGGAAAAAATTAGAGGGAACATTGGCTGCAGCTACCCGACAGGCAGGAACTTTGGAGAAAGATTGTTGGAGCCCAAGGTGGCATTCTTTATGCCAACACTCCCTAAGGCCGCCCCTGCGTCTTTGACCCAGTTGTGGGACAGCCAGCGAATCGCCCCAGAGACTCGTCTGACAGATGACTGGCACCTGAGCCACACAGGAATTTAATTCCACTTTCTTTGCATCTACTGAGCATTTATGGGTCACCCTCAGTGTTCCTTGGCGAGGGGATGCCCACGCACCTGTCATCTTTAGCATAATTATTATTTTGTTTGGGATTGGCAAACCACACTGATGCCGCTGACTAGAATTGCTCGCTCTTCCCATTCCAGGGGGCAGGGGCAGGGTCAGTGCCTGTACATCCTGGCTCTCCTCTTTCTTTGGCCAGGCGGGTGCCCATGTTCTCAGGGTCCCACTCGGGGAAGCAGAGATGGCATGACTGGGCCTGGTTTGTCAAAGGTCTCTGGGCACCGGGGTGGGATTCCCGTTGCCGTCCCGCATGTGCACTAATGAGACTGCTCCAGTCTTCAGTGCCAGAGCAAGGCCTCTGAGGCGACTGACTCGGGGGCGGGAGTCATGAGACGTTCTTCTCAGAGCACTGGCAGCCATTTTGTTGGAGGGAGCCTGCACCCTGGTTGCTTTGCAAGTTCACCTCCCCCTCCCCCGCGGCTCTCAGCATCCGTTATTTAACTAAAGCAGGTCGGGAGGACAGTTGGGGGATGTTTCCCGGCACCGCATGGCGGTGAAACTGTAGAGTCAGCAAGCGGAAGCACCCGGGAGAGACGGTCTCCTACATTTGGCCGAAGCTCCAGAGGAAAGCAAGGGACAGTGGATGCAAAGGTGATTTATTTTAGTGATTTGTTTTCTGAATCGGTCTCCCATCGCCCTCTTTCTGAGACCATCCACAGAAATTAACATAACCAGCGTAAACCCAGATGCCTGGGCCTGCGGTAGGGAGAGTGGAGTGGGACATTTTGGTAAAGAAATTGCTATTTTAATCCTGATTCCAAGTTCTTGCCTCTTTCCTCGAGAGAAACACTCCCGTTTCCACCGGGTGGTTAAAGACATGGGATTGATGGCTCGCCGCTGCGGTTCACATTAGTAAACCCTGCAGCAGCAAAAAAAACCCAAAAAAACAAAAACAAAAACAAAAACAAAAACAGGGTGGAATGGATGGGTGAGTGCTGGGCTGGTTGGCTAACATAGACCAGTGACATCGGCAGAGTGTGCGTGCATGTGTGTGTGTGTGCATGGGAGGACGCATGGCTCATTCGACATGTGGGCTTATGTGCCCCCATCTGTATCCTTGTGTGTCTGCGCATAAACGCCGGGGCAGGCATACGTCCGTGTGGGTGCACGTGCGTGGATGGGGTTACATCTCATTGTGGATTTCCAACTGTGACAGCCTGAGAGCAGGGAGCTACCGAGGCCTCATGGAAGGCAAATTAGGACACCTGCAGCCACTGAAGGGGGATGTACGCACTCTAAAAACACTCCCCAGGCCAGGCTAAGGGGGAAGGAGAAAAGGGACGGACTAGAGGAGAACTCAAGGAGAAGGGAGCAGCCCAGAGCAAGAAAACACACCTGAGTGAGCTGGCGTGAAGGTTTGCTCTGCGATATCGGGAACGAGGTGCTGCAGGATGGGTTGAGGAAGTGGCCCAGGGAGGGACTGCTGCATAGGGGGCAAGGGCCAAGCTACACAGCCTGCTCGGGGCTGCCCTCTCCTTTAGGGCCCTGGGCTGGAACCCAGAGCAAGTGGGTGGGACTGGATTCCCCACCCCACCCTCCGTCTGGCTGCAAGGGCCAGCAGGGACTGAAGAAAGAAGGACACTGGACTGGCCAATGATGAAAGAGGCTCTGGTTGCAGGGTACCCTGGCCTTCGTGGCAGTAATTAGGGACACTGCGAGCCTCTGAGGCCCACAAGAACCCGCCAGGAAGCGCAGGACCCACGGGTCTTAGCACAGACGTTGCCACAACTCTAAAATAGCTAGTGCTCAAAAGAGCATCAGGAAAACACTGCACCACCCACACACAGACGCCAGCTCGCTGCTCTGTGGGGAGGAGGCCTCTGGTTGCCGGGGGGAGGCCTGCGACGGTCATCCGCTGCATAAGCTCTTCTTGATCGGTTGCAAAGTATTTTTTATGAGCAGAAGTAAAAGAGAAATTCTCCCCCCTCCCTCTTGGCACTTTGCCTGCCCTCTATTCAGCTCAGCAACCTCACCACATCCCCCACCAAGTGTGTTCAGCCGATAAATGAAACAGAACCATACCCAGCGCAGAAGAAACCTTAAATACTCAGAGCCAGAATTACTTGCAGCCAGAGACGATAATAACCGAGATGAAACACAGCCATAATAATTTGATAATCGGTTTCTCCCTCTCCCTCTCTGTCTCATGCCTTATTTTTTCCTCCCACTGCTGCAGTTTGGTTTCCAGCTAAAGACGCGAGGTACAGGATTTCCTTCTGCCATTATTGTTTTTGGAGACACAGGCACATCACCTCCTTGATTTGAGGCTTGGGGAATCCAGCCAACAGGAATTGGTACTTCCACCGAGTGTCTGAAGGGCTGGAACTCGCAGGAGGAAAAGGAATTGTTCCAGGCAGTCTGTGAAGCTAAAAAACAGGAGCAAAAGGTCAAATTAAGGCAGGACAAATGGAGGCTGAACCTCAGGAAGCTGTTCAGGTGGTGAGAATCATGGAAAAGGAACAGACCCATGCTAAGCACACAAGAAAGCTGCCATAGAAGAAAGATGAAATCTAGACACAGAGGAAAGCCAAGACCTATGCTGGAGACACCGTCACTGAGATATTGAAATCGAGGCTTGGGAAAGCACATGTGCATATGGCTTGAAGGCCAATCCTTCCCCAGCAAAGAGTCGGACTAGGAGGGTATAATAAATCGTGTCCATTTCCCAGTTCTAGCCTCACACCCTGACTGTGACACCATTGAAATCCCATGATCCAAAGTAATTCAGAATCAGTGCCCCAACCGAAAACTCCTTACAGCAAGGGAGGTTTAGGTTGGACATTAGGGAAAAGTTCCTAACTGTCAGGGTGGTTAAACACGGGGATAAATTGCTTGGGGAGGTTGTGGAATCTCCATCACTGGAGATATTGAAGAGCAGGTTGGACAGACACCTGGCAGGGATGATCTAGACGTTGCTTGTTCCTGCTGTGAGGTCAGGGGACTGGACTCGATGACCTCACGAGGTCCCTGCCCATTCTAGTGTTCTGTGATTCTATATCAGCCAACAAAACGGGAGCTCAACACCTCCCAGAGTTGCGCAGCTCCTTGTAGGATTAAGCCCTAGCTCAACAAGCCCAGATCTCATTTCACTGCTGCTCTGGTATAGTTTTAGTTTCAGCTGTAGCTGCTTTCTGGGGATTATTGATTGGCACCAGGTAACTGGGATGTCAGGAGCTGGGTGACGGCGTTACGGATAGTCTCCTCTGAGCAAACGTCTGGTACGACAGCAGAACAACTGTGAGCCCCATTTGCAAATGTGAGTGCCAAGGCAGGGACCCAAATGAGCATTTAATCTGGATATTTGGGTAGCTAACTGCTCATTTGAGTCACCCAGTGAGGAATATGGGCCCAGGTTTGACAGGCTACAATCTATTATTAAATGCTGATAAGGATTCCTACCTGACTGAGACAGTGGAGCTATGTCAGGTTAACCTCATTCATTTCACAGGGCTTATTACAAGTTGAACCTCTCTAATCCGGCACTCTGGTCCAGCAACCTCCGTGGTCCAGCATGGTTTGAATTAGCTGGATGTCCGTTTATCATGGGTGTGGCTACATTTCCCACAGTCCCATAAAGTTTGTTTAGAAACACCAGGCCTGGCTCTCAATGTTCTGTGCTGTTAGAAGACATTTTGGAGTAAATTAGAGCTAACTAACAGCTCAGCAAGCAGTGGAAGGCTTGGTAATGCTGCTAGACAATATTGACTTCCCATGGTCCAGAAAATTCTCTGGTTTGGAATTCATCAGGTCCCGAGGGTGCCAGACCAGAGAGGTTCAACCTGTACTGATTTACACCCAGGTGAGTAAGATCAGAAACATACCCAGTAATTTGGAGGATACGTAACAAGATGGTACCCATTTGCTCCACCCGCTCCCAACTCAACGCCAGGGACACAGATCTCTAGTCTGGATTGGACAATTGCATATCTGCTAGCCCCTAACTGCCGACAGTGCCTCTACCTCAATTTCAGCCCATCTCTCATTCTCCTCTAGCTCCGACTCCAATAACTCTCCCTCCTGAAACACACAGGGATCATTTTTTTCATCGCAGTCATGCTGTACTGACTCTAGTTCCAATGATCTTTTAAGTCAGTAATTGCAGGATTCATATTTTTAGCTTGCGCTATAAATGTGCCCATGAACATCAGTTCATATCTTCTCGGCGTGATTTACCCTGTTTCATTTTATCCAGTGAATTAAACACAAAAATTTCCAAGGCCTATATAGATTCTATTATCGATCTGTCTAAAAATTTACGGCATCCGTCACTTCTCTCCCTTTGCAGCCTGCCTGGCTCTTTGACACACACAAGATTATCCTCGGAAGAAGAAAGGTGCCTGGTGTAGAAGAAATGTTTGCAGGTCATTCTCTGCTAATAGGATATTCAATTTGTGGGGTGATAGTCTCTCCGTAGCACACGAGTGAGCCTGGTGTTGAGTAATTATTTGAAGAGTGAGACATGAATACGTGTCATGTCTTATAGCATGCCTCAGTCTTTAGGGTTCTTCTAACTCCTCCCCATCTATGTTGTCATTAATACTATGCATAATCTTCACCTGAAATATTCCCATTATCTAACGAGAGTCTGCAAAATTACAATGGCATGAACATTTGCTACCCTCAGTGAATGAAAAGATCAAATGATGGATGAGGTACCGTCGATTTTGTTAAGGTGACAGAGAATCAACTGACCTCTTCCCAGAGAAAAGGAAAAGTTAGGCTATGTCTAGACTACAGAGTTTTGTCAGAAAAACAGCCATTTTTCCAACAAAAGTTGAGTTATGTCTACACTGCAAGTGCATTCTTTCGACTGAATCGAAAGAACAGAGGCCTTTTTGCACACTTGGTAATCCTCATTCTACAAGGAAGAAGCCTTTTTTGTGAAAGAGCTCTTTCGCAAAAAGGCATGTGTGGAGGGGGAAGAGGGAGTTTTTTCGGAAGAAGAGGGAAGAGGAAAAAGCACAGGTGCCCTGGTGGCCTTTCTGTCCATAGCAATCAAAGCTTACATGCAAGATAGCGTCCAGGCAGTCTGGACGGTATCTTTCGAAAAAGCAGATCACTTTTTTGATGCGTTTTTGCAGTGTGGACACTGTCTTTCACAAGAAGTTTTGCAGAAGATCTCTTCTGAAAACAGCTTCTTGCACAAGAAGCCTGCAGTCTAGACGTAGGTTACGTCTAGTCTACAGGCTTTTGTTGACAGAAGTTTTGTCGACAGAATCTACTTGAAAGTAGGAATAAGATCCTCCGGAAAAGGGCTTATTTTCTGGAGAATCAGGTCTAGACTGGCGCTTTTCTCCAGCTTATCCCCAAGCCGGAAAAAAGCGGCAGCCATGTAAATGCAAATGCCGCGGGGGATATTTAAATCCCCCGCGGAATTTGCAATTGTGATGTGTCTCATTAGCATCCCTTTTCCGGAAAGGGATGCCAATGTAGACACAGCCATAGCATTTGTTGTTCCATCCTCATGCTAGAGGTTCCATGAGGTGCCTTGTTTAATTTTCTGATCACGTTGCTCTGTGTGTATGTTGGAGAAGGCAGGTCAAAGAAACCTGCCTTGCACTTGAGGTGGGGAGGTTTGGGCCTGTCCTTAATTCCTGGGGGTATGTCTACACTACCCTCCTAGTTCGAACTAGGAGGGTAATGTATGCATACCGCACTTGCTAATGAAGCCCGGGATTTGAATTTCCCGGGCTTCATTAGCATAAGCGGGGAGCCGCCATTTTTAAATCCCCGCTGCTTCGAACCCCGTGTAGCGCGGCTACACGGGGCTCGAACTAGGTAGTTCGGACTAGGGTGCCTATTCCGAACTACCGGTACTCCTCGTTTCACGAGGAGTAACGGTAGTTCGGAATAGGACCCTAGTCCGAACTACCTAGTTCGAGCCCCGTGTAGCCGCGCTACACGGGGTTCGAAGCAGCGGGGATTTAAAAATGGCGGCTCCCCGCTTATGCTAATGAAGCCCGGGAAATTCAAATCCCGGGCTTCATTAGCAAGTGCGGTATGCATACATTACCCCGCTAGTTCGAACTAGCGGGGTAGTGTAGACATACCCTGAGAGAGTTCGCTCCACAGCCTAGGAGCCGTCCCCAAGAACGTTCTGTCTCCCTCACAGACAAGCCTGGCACTGACTGTAGCCTTCCACTCTGCCAGAAGAGCCACATTCTCGGCCCATGACCATCTTCCTGGAGCTACAGTTAGGACATGGGGTGCTTTGAATAGTGAATCAAGCTCGAGGTCTCCACCCTCATCTACAGTCAGGAGCCAAGGACAGGTGGTAACCTGTCTTGCTGAGATGAGGGGCACTGTTTTGTGCAGGCTGACCATCTCTAGTCCGGCGACATCCGAGGTCCAGCATGATTTGAGTTAGCTGGATGCCCACTTGTCGTGGGTGTGGCCAAGTTTCCCACGGTCCCATCAAGTTTATTTACAGCCACCTGTCCTGGCTCCCAGTGTTCTGTGCTAATTAACCCCGAAACGTCTTCTCAGAGCCCGGTAAGTGGTGGCGGGGTTGGAAATGCTGCCAGACAATATTGGCCTCACATGGCCCGGCAAATTCTCTGGTTCGGCAGCCACCAGATTCCAAAGCAGCTGATGTTTTGAGCACCTCATCCATTTGCCCTGCTGCGTAACATCCTGGTTGCCAGCCCTGCTATTCCCCAGGGGCTCTGCTCCTGGCTACGGGTTCTGCTTGGCTCTAGTCCCCATGCAAGGGTCCTGGCATCTGGCCCGTGTCCCACATGGCTACCAGCCCCACACCAGACCCCTAATGCAGAGTACCATCCAGCCAGCAGGCATGGGGTCCTGACCTCTGACCCCACCTGAGGGGTCCTGGCTCTTAGCCCCAGCTCTAAGAGGTGGAGAGAGGTGTGAATAGAGTGGGGGGGGGGGGCTGAAGCACAGCACCCCCACTCCAAAAATTGTTCCTGCACCACTGGAAAAAAAAACCCTCCGTTATTTTTACAGTTCAGGATTTGAAAGCCAACCTTTTGCTTTGGGGGCCTGGTGCATGGTTTTGGAATGACTGGGGTTAGTAGCACTGATGCAGCCTTCAGGCGCCGTGCCCCCTGCCACCAGAGGAAAACTCTGGGAAAGTAAAAGTACACTTGCAAATGAACTCCACTTCCTGGAGATTTAATCTCCATGAGCGAAGGAGGCTGCACTTTCTCCTTTTCAAATGTGGAGTAAGGCAGCTGGGAGTAATTAGAACCTCAATTAGAGGCCCACACACCCACCAAAAATAGGCGCAATAGAAAAGGCGAGCGGAGGGAAGCACAGAGTAGGGAGAAGAAGGTGCCTCCCGTTATCAGCATGACTGGACATCGAAAAGCAGCATCTGGTGGAAAATAGCAGCAATTCCAGGGGAAAGGGGAAATTGTGCCCTGAGAACTAACAATTTGAAAGAAAAGGAGGAGGAAGTCCATTATTTATTCTGCACTGACACTCGACAAAGAACAAGAAGATTCCTGTGCCCTGGTCAGTCACGTCTTAAGCCGACCCTCCTCCTGGGCAGAGGGAAAACCACGAGTCCCTCTCACACCACCAGCAGGATTCCCGCTGGAAAATGCAGCAGGGAAAAGTTCTGACAAAGAAGATACAAGCTGTTGTGGGAACTACTGCTTGGCCGTTCCCTATTGGTGGGAGCAGCTGCCGGGAGGGAGGGGGGCACAGCAGCAGAGAGAAAGGCACCATTTTCCTTAGGTAAAAGGGACCCTCCACCTGTGACTTAACCATAGTCGGTGTCCCACTGTGCTGCAGTCATCACTCAGTGTACAGAACTGACTCGGTGCCAGAAGCACAGAGGCGGCGAGGAGTCCTGTGGCACCTTATAGACTAACTGCCCACGAAAGCTTATGCTCCAACACTTCAAAGACCCACTTCGTCAGATGCATGCAGTGGACATTTCCAGAGGCAGGTATAAATATGCAGGTCAGAATCAAGCTAGAGATGACGAGGTGGATCCAATCAGGGAGGATGAGGCCCACTTCTAGTAGCTGATCTGGAGGTGCGAATAGCAAGAGAGGAGAAGCTGCTTTTGTAGTTAGCGAGCCATTCACAGTCTTTGTTTAATCCTGAGTTGCTTGTGTCAAACTTGAAGATGAACCGTAGCTCAGCAGTTTCTCTTTGAAGTCTGGTCTTGAAGTATTTTGCTGCAGGATGGCTACCTTTAGATCTGCAATTGTGTGCCCAGGAAGATTGAAGTGTTCCCCTACAGGACTCCTCGCCGCTTTTGCAGATTCAGACTAACACGGCTACCTCTCTGATGCAGAAATACAGAGGGACCTCCTCTCTGCTTGATTCCCTGTTCAGGGACACCAAGCAAACCGGAGGCCGAAATGTGGCCCCTTTCCCGTGGCTGGCTCCGGTGTGGCATTGTCTGATGTTTCCCAATGACTCTCCAACAAGGGAGTTGGCCCCCTGATGAATTTTCCCCCTGAGATTCTGGGATGAAATCTAGATTGTGGAGGACACAGGGGGTACGTCTAAACTAAATGCCTCCGTCGACGGAGGCATGTAGATTTGCGTATTCGAAAAAGGGAAATGAAGCCGCGATTAAAATAATCACGGCTTCATTTAAATTTACATGGCTGCCGCGCTGAGCCGACAAACAGCTGATCAGCTGTTTGTCAGCTCAGCGCGCTAGTCTGGACGCTCCCCTGCCGACATCAAAGCCCTTTGTCGGCAGCCCCGGTAAACCTCATCCCACGAGGAATAACGGGGCGGCCGACAAAGGGATATAGGCATGGCCACTCCTAGCTCCCATTGGCCACATACACCGTTCACAGCCAATGGGAGCTGCGGGCTGGGCCACCACTTCCTGCAGTTCCTATTGGCCAGGAATGAAGGACCACAGCCACTGGGAGAAGCGAGTGGCCGGACCTGTGGACACTCAGGTAGACAAAGCATCTCATGGACAGCCAGCGGATCACCCTTACAAGCCACGACCCAAAATGTGAACCCCCCCGGTCTAGACCAAGAGAGGGTGGAACACTGCCATGTGTGTGACTCACTGCAGAGTATAGGCTGTAGGTGAGCCTGATCCACATCGAACAGGAGTCTGTAACAGCTTCAGCTAGGAAACAGCTCCCCTTCCTGACTGTACAGTGGGGAGACCGAGTGCAGACGACCGCTCACAGTCACCGCCCTTCACCTCCCCTGCCCGCTACTGGGTCTGTCCTCGTAGCACACTGCCACAGCCCTACACTGTGAGCTCATGATGAATTCCTTGTCTGCTAAGACCCATCCATCCTTTTCACTGTCACCGGTTTCCCAGAGACACTCCCCCGTTCTGCAGGGCTTGCCGGCATCCCGTGTTCCTAGCTGCATAACCTTGCAATGGACTGCATTAAAGCACATTTCTGTTTAATGGCCTCAGCAAGCAATCCAGAGCGCTCCATCCGGCTTCCTTCCCCTTCTCAGTATTTACCATCCCACCTGCCTTTGTGCCATCGGCAGATTTCTGGCAGCAGTGATTTTATATTTACTTCCAGATCACTGTTTAAAATGTTGACTAGCATTAGACCCAGCACCTACAGCACACTAGAAACACTCCCATGATGCAACACTCCCATTTTTCCCCCATCTGAGGACTGCTTCTGGAGACTGTTCTGTTAGCCAGTTCTTAATGCACGTCATGGGTCTTCTATTGATCCTCTACAGCACTACAGGTTTAATCCAAACGCAATGGATACTAAATCAAATGCCTTACAAAAGTCTCACCGCATCTTCTATCTACTCAATTACTTTGATCCGCCAAACTTGTACTCTCATCAAAGAATGAAATCAGGTTTGTTTGACAAGACTTATTATCCTTAGCCCTGCTAGCCAGGGATTTTTCCCGGATAGCTCTAGCTTCTCTTATCAGTTTTTCTACTTCATAATTTCTATCTTCATTGCTATCGATTGCCCTTTCCCCATTTATTATATTTTTTAATTCATGCCTTCACTTTGCCAATCAATGAAAGCGGGCTTTTATCCAAAGCTATTCCCTTTCCTAATTGTGGAATCCTGGCTTTTAGGATTTCTAATGAAACATCTTTAAAAATTCCCCATTTTCATTCACATTTTTTCTGGATATTTGTTTCTCCTGGGCAAATTTCACTCATAATTTTCCTCAGTTAGGGAAAACATCTATCTATCTATCTATCTATCTATCTATCTATCTATCTATCTATCTATCTATCTATCTAATGATATGGCCAATCCTCTCTTTGCCCACACTGAATGTAATCCACTCATGATTACTGGCCTGTACGCAACCACCAGTTTGATTTAATCCATCTTTATCCAGGATAATGAGGTCCAGCATAGCATTACCTTCTGATGCATGTATTGTCTTTTGCATTGGAAAATTATTATCTTTATTTTTTTTAACAAACCCAAGAGTTGCTTTACTACAGGCGGTGTGGGACTTCAAGCCTATGTCTCCCAAATATAAGTCTCCCATCACAAGACAACTTTTCTTTACAGCCATGATAGGCAGCCACTTAAGAATTAACTTCTCCTCATCTCTGGTTTGATTTGATGGTCTGTAACAGACCATCACCACTACCTCCTCCTGGACTTTCTTAGTTAGCACGTTGATCCATATGCATTAAGGCCCTGCAGTTCTGAATTATGAATGCCTGTCAAACAAATGTTGGTCACACATAGTGCTACTAACACACACACACGCCACACTTTTTTTTTTTTTTTTACCATTTTATCCTTTCTAAGCAGGCTATAACCAGAAATGTTAACATTCCAGTCATGTGAATCAACCCACTAGGCTTCTATAATGCCAGTTGGATATTCTCATTGATGGGAAGAAATTTGATCTAATTCCTTGTGCTTGTTACCTACACTCCTAGGACTGGTATATAAGCAATTGAAATTTTTCTTCTCTTTACTCTCTTCTCTTCACAGCATCATGCCAATCTCTTCTGCCTTTAGGAAATAAGCACATGCCCCGTGCATAATAAGCAGAAACTAAGAAGACGCACTGGCATGGGAATATCATTCCCAGGACCTTCTTCCATCATGAAGCTAGTCTTTGGAAAGTCATGTTACACTGTAGAGGGCTTTGGTTTCATGTCAGCAGGACTTCAAATGTGCAGCCCATGGACCAAGAATCATGAGTGCATCATGGAAACAGATGTCTAGTAGGAGGTGCTCCATGGTTCAAGCAGGCCCATAGACTGATTTCTAAAGAAGAGAAAATATTGACAGTACATGGAAGACATCAACATTGATGGCACAGTAAAAAGCCCTGATAACAATCAGGGCCGGATTAAGGGGGGGGCTAGCCGGGCAGCTTCCCAGGGCGCCAACCTATGGGGGCGCCTGATGGCAGCTGTAAGGGGTGTTGCGCGCCCGGGGCCAAGGGCTGCGTGGTGCCCCTTAGAGCTGCCATCAGGTGCCGCGCACTTGATTGCAGCTGTAAGGTGTGTAGTGCCAGGGGGCGGAGCCACGCATGCACCCAGGGGCAGAACTGTGCATGCATCGCGTGCCCACTGCCCGGGACGCAGAAATGGCTCAAGCTGGCCCTGATTACAATCTATAACAGGCATGGATAATAAGCAGCCTGTTGAGTGGAGAAATCATTACTATGTTGAATCCTTTTGTCAACAAGCTACCTGACAAACGAACCCAAGAACTGATGATTTCATGGCCTAAAGTCTCAGCAAACACTCCTGATCTCACCAGGAGCCTCCATTTCAAAGCTGTGTGAACCTCTAGTAGGAAGTGTTCTGTGAACAGACTTTGGGAGGGTCTACACATTTAGTTAGGGGTTTGATTCCCAGCTGGGCTAAGCCTGATTGAACTGGTATGCCCAAAGGGAGAACACATGGCAATGGGGCTGGTAGGAGGAGCTAGCATTTTGCCCATCTGAAACTAAAGGCAAAGACTCCACCTGACTAGCCTGTCCCACCTGCCACTGGCTGCATTCCCATCTCAGTGTGCTGAGTGGCACTAGCTCTCATGAACAATGTCTCCTTGACCTAGGAACCACACCTGCAGCTCAAAGACCAGACGTACCTTGAACACCATGAAGTTACACCTTCATGTCACATCTCGCAAGCAAATCGGCCTTGGGCCTGGCTTGAACCTCATAGGGAAAGCTCCCAAGCGTTGGTGATTCATAGACTCTTATGGCCTGTGCTATGGAGGACGCCAAACTAAATGCTCCCAATGGAATCCCTTGGCCTCAAACAGCCCCCAAAATAATTCTTAGGGCAAAGTTTTTAGAAAAGCAGCCCCTCGTAGATTCAAAATGGTCAGTGATAGACAATCCACCATGACCCTTGGCCAGTTGTTCCACGCATTACCTATTCTCATTGTTAAACATGTATTTCGAATCTGAATTTGACTAGTTTCATTTTCCAGCCAGTGGATCGTGTCAGACTTTTCTCAGGTAGATTGAAGAGCCCATTATTAAATATTTGCTTCACCTCTAGGTACTTATAGACCAGGGTGGACTATAAGTGGCTGGACCTGCAACTCCCACTGGCTGCAGATCTTTGTTCCCAGCCAATGGGAGCTGCTGGAAACGGCACAGACTGGGGCTCCCCTCAGCTCTCGTTGGTCAGGAACAGCGATCTTGCATCCAATGGGAGCTTCAAGCAGCCGGAGCTGTGGATGTGCCAGAAATAAAGTGACAGCAGACTGCCAAGGGTAACCTTGGTGAACTGCATCTAGCCTGCAGGCTGCTTATTACCCACGTCTGTTATAGACCGTAATCAAGTCCCGCCTTCTTTTTGTGCTGCTAGATCGAGCTCCTTCCCTTTGTCACTCTAACACGTTTCCTAATCCTTTAATCGTTCTCTTGACTCCCTTCTGAACCTTCTCCACTTTATCAGCATCCTCCTTGAATTGTGGGCACCAGACCTGGAATCAAGGCTCCAGCAGCTGTTGCACTAGACGTAAAATAACCTCTCTGTTCCTACTTGAGATTCCCCTGCTTATCCATCCCAGGATCATGGTAGGTCTTTTGGCCACGGGGATGCCCTGGGTGCTTGCGGTCAGCTGATTAGCCACCATGACCCCCAAATGTTTTGCAGAGTCGCTGCTTCCCAAAGCAGAGTCCCCCACTAGGTAAGTGTGACCAACATCCTTTGTTCCTAGATCTACTCATTTGCAGGAAGCCTTATTAGTACACACATTGATTGATTGCACCCAGCCCAGCACGTGATCCAGATCGGCCCACAGTAGTGACTTGGTCTTCTTCCTCATTTGCCCCTCTCCCAGTATGTCATCTTCAGGAGTTGCCATTGTCCCTTCTTGAGCCAGAACTTACGAGACTCCCCACAAGGCTGTGGTGTAGCCCGTCGAGCGGGGTGATTCCATTTCATGGCAGCATGCAAGGTTTGGCGTTTGTTTCACACGCTCGCTAAAATAAAGCATTTTGAACATTTGCCCTGGGATGGGTTCACAACGTCTGCTTTCAGACTGAAAAGGGTCTGGTTTTTGATTGCTCTCTTTTCCTGGGCAGACACGACCAGAGATCCTGGGACCTCAGAATTTCCAATCAAAACTTTGTCAAACTCAATTCATCTCTGTAAAACATTTCTTCAGACATGTGCCATTCAGCTCCAACACTCAGAGAGTTACGTTGTCTTTCTTGCTATGGTCCTGAACAATTGTAGTCAGTAAAAGACCCCCTGGGACACTTCCTTTGACAGCAGGTGTGTTCACGCTAGACTTCTGGCAAGAGTCCAGTTTGAGTAATTCCACCCACCTCCCAAAATGTCCCCTTTGATTTCTGTTGGATACAGGACTCCTAATCTGCTGGTCAGATGCCACAGGAATGCACTCATTTGTCACCCAGAGAAGAGAACAGTAACGGACAAGATTTATATCTTTAATCTTGAGTTAGATTGTGAGTTATGAAAGAGAGAAAATAGAGTGGAGGGAAAAGAAATAAAGGTGAAAAGTTCTAATTTCCCATTTGTCAGAATTAGACCCACATCATCCAAACCAGCATCTGCGCAGGCCTCTGTGTTCAGATGTTTAAGGCTTATGTTATGTATAAATAAAGACCCTGCTTCCTTTAGGATTAGACAAGAGAAATCCATGATTTAGAGCTAGATCCACATAAGCATTGTTTTTCCCAGCCTATTTATTTGATATGTCCAGCTACTCATGGATCTCTCTCCCTCTCTTTCTTCTTGCACTAGGCAGAAAAGACATATGATTGAAACAAGGCTTTGAAGAGGAAAAACCACATTACTTCAACCCAGCATCTGTGAGCAGTAAATAACACTTGTCAGAAAGCTTGAGATGTCTTGGAACTCACCCTTATTCATTCTGCAAAATCTTCTTTCCCAGTGGTTGTTATTGATTTATGGGTTTGTTATGATTATGTGTTTGTTTTACAATAATACCCAAAGACCCGGCGTGCTAAGTGCTGTATATACACGCTGCAAGAGACAGTCCCCGCCCGAGAGAATTTACAGTGTAATACGGTAGAGAAGGAGGAGAAAGGACGCAGTATTGTCCTATTTCACAGATGGGGAATTTAGGCACAGGGAGATGGTGATTTTCCCAGTGTTACAAAGGGAGTTGGTGAAAGATCTGGGAACTGAACTCCTGTATCTCAAGCTAGTGCTTTAATCCCAGAACTCGTCTTCCTCTACTTGTTCTCACTGATGCATGATGCCAGCTGCCCAGTCCTGGAGATCACCATCATGTTCCCATAACTGGCTCATTCTACCCCTATGCTGGGGAAAGGGTTTGTACCGTTAAGCATTACAGCTCCAATTATTCCACACCAGTCCACTATGTGGTGGATCTGCAGTAGTGGGAATGCCATGTGTGGTGAGAGGGTATTATAGGCAAAAGTGTTTATTTTAAGTATATGTAAAAGTTTTCAATACGCCCTAAAGTACCCCGCATCCTAGAACTGACCTTTCAGGGGTGACGTCCTACAGGGCACATGCAAGTTTTTTTCCCCCTCTCTCCCATGAGAACTTCAAGCCCTCATCCTGTTGATGTGACCGCTCCAGACCGAACTGTGACACATTGGAAGCAGCAAGAGCGGGGGAAGGGAAAGAACCGGAAAATGGCATGAGCGAAACCCAAAACAGGCAATCCTGGTTAAACAGTCTATTTTATGACTCAGCGACTGTTCATAAAGAGACTAGAGAGTCCTTGCTGTATCGGAAAGCACCAGTGCATAATAAAATAAAAGCATCATAGAATGGAGAGAGGGTGACAATGAATTCCAGCCCTGCTCCTGGGGTAACGAGGGCAAACATCCAACATATGCATATTCAGAAGGGGAGCTGCATCCACAAGTTCTGTGCGTGTTTGTTTTGTCTTTTGTGCTTTTAACTGGGGCCGTACTCTCTAAATGTGAGTGCTAATTAGTTCACTACATTGATAAGTACACCGATCTGTCCCTTGAAAATCAGTTTGAGGAGGCCTGACATGAGCTAGAAATATATAAAGCTGAACCATCCCACTACCCTGGATATGATTTCCAATGAACTCATTTCTCTTTTCTATGAAAAAAGTGCCCCATCCAAAGTCTGAGACAAAAATGCCACTTCTCCCTCTCTTCTATGCACTCCCCTATAGAAACTTGGCAATGTGTTTATGCGTTGCTACCCCTCGAAAGCAGAGGTTCTTGCTGCTGTTTATCAGTCTTCTCATGTGGCTTAGGCATTTTTCCATGTGTATCATGTCTTTGTGAAGATAATTCTTCAGAAATTCATGTACATTGCAGCCAGAGTGGAAAACTTAATGACCTGATTTACTCCACCTGACAGACGAGTTCTTATTACAGATGGAAACCCTCCCCTTTCCACACCCCCCCATGAAAAGCCTGAGGCACTGTACATTTGATTACAGATGGAACAAACGATGGAAGGGCTCGTGCTTATCAAAAGAAAGCGTCGTCTAATTAAACAATAAGTCACATCAACGTGTGCGTACTTTGGTCTTTGGTGCACTGGGGCAGGAAGGCAAAGGCAAGAAAAATGCACCAGTGCTCCAGGAATGTGCACTCAGATTGGTATCGTAATGAAAGTTTGATTCTAAAAATAAAGGCTGGGTTTGTTGGGAACAGGAGATCTGGGTTTGGTACAAGACTCCCTATGTGTCCTTGGGCAAAATAATTTATCTTTGTCTCTGTTTTCCACTGTGATATCATCTCCTCCTGTGAAATAACCCTTCCTTTTCCCCACTCTTCTTCAGTATTGTCAATCCAGGTACCCTCCCCACGGCAGGGACATTCTCCTAGCAGGGGTATGTGCAGCGCCTCACACATGGGGCATCCGATCCCACTTGGCGCCCCTCAGCACGTCTGTAACGTAACTAATCCTCGAGGCCTGTCACAATGGATCAATGCCTCAGCCGCAAGCTGCATGTGGCTCCCTGCTGCATTCAGATTTACACACCGGACTCATTACGTTAATCCAATCGCACCTGCTGGAATCAATCAGACGGACAGGTGGAAGTTGTATTATTTTTAACAAAGAATCTGGTTCGCGCCAGATCGATTAAATTGGACAACTAAATTAACCAGTGACTGAGGGAAATGGCAGGGCTGTGAAATGATTTACCCGCTGTACAGTGGCTGAGGAAACTCAGCCTCCAGGGGCTGACTCATGGGCCTGGGGGATTATGCAGAGGTTTTTCCTTGCACAAAACAGAGGAGAGAAGGGACGGGGGAAATTAATGTAACAAACAGAAGGTGGTGGAGTGCCAGAGGGGGACCCCACAAGGACCCCACAATGATAGGCAGCACGTAAATGTCCAGACACCAGGAGAAGCAGCCAATGGACTCTAACTCCTAAGCCACACAAGGAAGAGAAACTATGCAGCCATGCTAGCTACTCTGGCTGCCCGTTAAGACTGTAAGGGAACGTCTACATTAAAGGGGAAGATCGACCTAAGATATGCAACTCCTGCTATGTTAATTGTGTTCCTGGAGTCAATGTATGTTAAATCACCATCCACATGACGAGAGCAAACACTCCTCATTAGCTTCCTTTACGCCTCATGAAGAGTAGGAGTACCGGCACTGATGGGAGCACTCTCTGAGTTTGATTTAGCGAGTCTTTACTAGACATGCTAAATCAAACCCCAGAAGATTGACCATGTTGATCTTCTGTGTAGTGTAGACATGGCCTGGGAGAGCAAAATGGGCCCTGGATTGCTTTTCTGTCCAAACAACCTACTGCTTGTTCTGAAGGACAGGTAGAGAGAAGAGCCCGGGCAATTAAAGAGAAAGACGTCCAGTGACCAGGCAGTCTTTGCTTCTGTATCTGCTGTCACCCAGGGCCGACCTTTGTGTCTGCCAAGAGATCCCATACCCATTGCATGCTGCCCATATTTCTTCTCTGTAAGTGAAATACAGGGTCTATCACAAATTCCTCCTTAGAAACAAACTTCATGGCATAAACTTGCCTCTAATTCAGGGGATGAGAAAGAAAATTCACCTATGAGCAAGATACATCATATAACTCTCCCCTTTAGGTTTTTCTTGGACCTTCCTCTGAAGAATCTCATGCTAGCCACTATCAGAGACTGAATGCGGGACTAGGTGAAGAATTGGTCTGATCCATCGGCAACCCCTGTATTCCCAAGTCTCAGAAGGGGAGCCGTGTTCATCTGTAACTTTAAAAAAACGAGTTGTCCTGTGGCACCTCAGAGACTAACCCAAATATTGATAGTATCATGAGCTTTCCTGGGTAAAACCCACTTCCTCAGATGAGCTGGAGAGGAACAGTATAAACCCAGAATTGTATAACAGGAAAAAAAAGAGTCACTTGTCAATTGTAGGACCCGTGCTAATGAGGCTAATTAAGTGGGCAGGACATGGCCCACACTTTGCCCTGAATTTAATGCCTCCTTTTTACATCAAAAGCTGACTGACTTAATAATGCGACATCCAATTAATGTCTTTGTTTCCCTGGGCTTGAACAGTTTCAGTTTTGCAGTCAAATGTCAATTCCATACACTCTGTAATTGGCTGGTCAAAATCCTTTTCCTTTTTTTTTCACATGTGAAGACAGAAAACTACAGGCCAGGAGCTGTAGACTTTTACATGGCACAGGGTCTTCAACTATTTGGATAGATTTACAATTGCCCTTTTTATCCATTTTGCTCTTATGTACTGGGGAGAAAAATATCTCCCATCCCTCTGGCTCTGTTGATTTTCATCTACACTTACTGAGCATGTGTTATCAATAATGAAAGGGAGAATGCTTCTGTGCAACATCTCCTAAGGCAATGCCTCCCAGATTTCTGCCACATGATGACACTCAAACAACGTGTCAGCTTCCTAAGTTTGAAAACCTGAAATTATATTTATTAAAGTAAAGCATTTGGATCCTCCCTGCTCACTTAGGGTATGTCTACACTACAAAGTTAGTTCGAACTAACGGACGTTAGTTCGAACTAACTTTAATAGGTGCTACACTAGCACTCCGCTAGTTCGAATTTGAATCGAACTAGCGGAGCGCTTAGTTCGAACTAGGTAAACCTCATTTTACGAGGACTAACGCCTAGTTCGAACTAGCTAGTTCGAACTAAGGGCTGTGTAGCCCTTTAGTTCGAACTAGTGGGAGGCTAGCCCTCCCCAGGTTTCCCTGGTGGCCACTCTGGCCAACACCAGGGAAACTCTATGCCCCCCTCCCGGCCCCGGACCCTTTAAAGGGGCACGGGCTGGCTACGGTGCCCGAGCCAGGTGCAAGCCTGCCAGCACCCAGCTAGCAGACCCTGCACGTGGCACGGCACAGAGCCACCCACCCGATGCCCCCCAGCCCACCCCCTCTTGCCGGGACCAGGCTGGCGGCTCCCGGGAGCTTGCCCTGGACCGCAAGAGGCGGGCACCTTCCTGGGCTAGTGCGGACATCGTGGACCTCGTCCACGATCTCCGCACTAGGCACAGGAAAGTGGCCGTCTAGGGCAGGAGAGCTGCCAGCCTGGCCACCCAGGACCAGGTGTGCATGAAAATCAAGGGGGTCCACTGAGACCCCCAACACTGAGCCCTGAGCTTACAATGGCCGTACTGGGTCAGACCAAAGGTCCATCTAGCCCAGTAGCCTGTCTGCCAACAGCGGCCAACCCTAGGGACCCTGGAGGGGATGGACCGAAGACAATGACCAAGCCATTTGTCTCGTGCCATCCCTCTCCAGCCTTCCACAAACTTTGGGCAGGGACACCACTCCTACCCTCTGGCTAATAGGACTCCATGGACCCAACCTCCATCACTTTATCTCACTTCCCTTTAAACTCTGTTCTAGTTCTAGCCTTCACAGCCTCCTGCAGCAAGGAGTTCCACAGGTTAACTATTTGCTTTGTCAAGAACAACAACTTTCTCTTACTAGTTTCAAGCCTGCTACCCATTCCTTTCCTTTGGTGTCCTCTAGTCCTTCTTTATGGGAACTCAGGAAGAACTTTTCTGAATGCACCCTCTCCACCCAACCCCTGCTTTTAGAGACCTCTATCCTGTCCCCCCTCCGTCTCCTCTTTTCTAAGCTGAACAGTCCCAGTCTCTGTAGCCTTTCTTCATCTGGGACCTGTTCCCAACCCCTGATCATGTTAGTTGCCCTCCCCTCTCCCAGCCTTTCTCTTCCCCTCTCCCACCTCCTTTTCCCAGTCTCCCCCAGTTTTTTTTCAATAAAGACAGAGTCAATGTTGGAAGAAACGTTATCTTTATTTTGTACATCAATAAGAAGGGGGGCTAAGAAAGGGTAAGTGGAAGGAGGTGAGGGAGGAATGGGGTACGAGCCCCCGATGGGGAGGACTGGGCTGGCTCTGCGGGCTTCTGGGGGTGGAAGCTCTCCTGCAGCCCCCCAATTACTCCCTCTCCCCAGATGGCAGCCTGCGGCAAGTGCAGCCGGGCTGATGGCCGAGTGGTGTGATGTGCCCAGTGTGGGCACTCAGAGCATGGAGATGCTGTCTCAGGCTAGCCGAGGGCTGCGCTTAAAGGGTCCCGACCCCCACCCCGGACACACAGTTCTAAGGGGTGCCCCGCTTGCAAAGAAGTTCTGGCTTGGAGTGCCCTAAGTCCTCCTTTTATGCCCTGCCGGCACTGCTTCCGGCCATCCTTAAGCCCTGTTCAGAGTCCACTCAATGTGGACTTGCTAGTTCGAATTAGCAAAACGCTAATTCGAACTAGTTTTTAGTTCTAGATGCGTTAGTTTGAATTAGCTTAGTTCGAATTAACTAATTCGAACTAAGTTAGTTCGAACTAGCGCTGTAGTGTAGACGTACCCTTAGAAACTGCAGCATCCCTGGAGACAGAGGTGTTTCATGGGGAGTTCTTGGGAAGAAAGAGGTTCAAGGGATATCCAGACACTATGTATGTACCTGTTGGAAATGCAATGACAGCACAGAAGTGGGGCTACAGAAGAAACTGAATTTGTCACCAGCACATAGCAACTAAATGATTTGGCCCCAGAGATTCAAGGCAAGAACTGGTGTCAACTGGTGTAGACTGATTGGAATGGCACAGGTTTGTTTAGTTTGGAAAAGAGAAGACTGAGGGTATGTCTACACTACAGCATTATTTCGAAATATTTTATTTTGAAATAACGTGTCTACGCTTTTTGCTATTTCGAAATAGCGCGTCCACACTGTTTGGATGCTGAATTGCATTTAAGGCCACCCAGAACTGGTTCCGGTGGGACATCAGGTCAGAAGTTACCTTGTGGCCAGGGCAGCCAGCAGGGCACCCTGGGAAGGGCGGGAGGCCCCCTATTTCAAAATAAGCATCTACACAGCACTTACTTCGAAATAGCAATTTTGAAATTGTTAAATTTCATTCCACAAGGAATAGTGCCAATTTTGAAATAAGCCCTCCGCTATTTCGAATTAATTTTGAAATAACTTTCCTAGCATCTATACAAGCCAACTGCTATTTCGAAATACCAGCTGTTATTTCAAAATAACTTGCTGTGTAGACATACCCTGAGCGGGGACATGATAGCAGCTTTCAAACACCTTAGAGTACATCTAGACTACATGATTCTTTCAAAAGAAGCTTTTTCGAAAGAATCTTTTGAAAAAGCTTCTTTTGAAAGAGATCGTCTAGACAGCCACAACTTTTTTCGAAAAAGCGATCTGCTTTTTTGAAAGAGAGCACTTAGGCAATCTAGATGCTCTCTTTCAAAAAAGCCCAGTTTGCAGTCAAGAATGCCTTGTGTCGAAAGCGATCTTTCAAAAAAAGGTGTTCTTCCTCGTAAAATGAGTTTACCGCTGTCGAAAAAACCATCGTGTTCTTTCAATTTAATTTCGAAAGTCTAGACACAGGTGAAGTTTTTTTGAAAAAAGGCCACTTTTTTGAAAAAAAATACTGTAGTCTAGACATAGTCTAAAAGGATGTTACATGGAGGAGGGAGAAAAAATATTCTCCTTGACTTCTGAAGATAGGACAAGAAGCAATGGGCTTAAATTGCAGTAAGGGAGGTTGGGAATTTTTCTCTAACATCCAAGTGGTTAAACACTGGTATAAATTGCCCAGGGAGGTTATGGACTCTCCATCACTGGAGATATTTAAGAGCAGGTTGGCAGACCCCTGTCAGGGATGATCTAGATGATTGTTGGTCCTGCTGTGAGGGCAGGGGATTGAACATAATGACTTCTCGAGGTCCCTCCCTAGTGTTCTATGATTTTATTATTCACCCCACATGAGAACCAGACTTTCTGTCGCAAGCAAACTCATAAACCTCAACTTGCAAGTGCAGGCCTGAAATGTAAAGAGAATCTCAAACATTCCATTGACCGCAGGAACCAATGATGCTCAAAGTGTCACCTTGGGCACATTGCAGCTCTGTGGCGTGGGTGGCGTCTGCCACCCACAGAAGGGGTGGCACAGCCCCCAAAGAAGCCCTGTGTGGATTACACTGGTGCTGCATCGTGGGTTTTGCTAGGTAGGTTTCAGCATCTTTGCCTGGACTGGACTCTCACAGCACCTCACTGCATCTAACTACGCTGTTCACTACTGAAGTCTCTCAGATTTGGAAGACTGTTTTTACAGCGGAACTGGTGAAAGATAGTGCAGAGGAGAAATCCAAGACTGTGCTTGACTTTGAAGGTCAACAAACAATGAGCTGTCCTGTGGCATCTTAGACTAAGTCTAGACTGCATCCCTCTGTCGACAGAGGGATGCTAATGAAGCATGGATGTAAATATCCCGCAGCTCATTAGCATAAACATGGCCACCGCTTTTTTTCAAAATTGAGCTTTTTCGGAAAAAAACAGCAGTCTAGACGCGGATCTGTCGAAAATAAACCCTTTTTCGACAGATCCTATATTCCTCTAAAAATGAGGTTTACGGGGTCTGTCAAAAAAGGGTTTATAGTTTTTTGAAAAAGCTCTGTGTTGAAAAAAAGTGCTGCCATGTTTATGCTAATGAAGCACGGGATATTTAAATCCCTGCCTCATTAGCAATTTCAACATGCCTAATCTACATCTCTTTGTCGACAGAGAGGTATAGTCTAGACATAGCCACAGGGAGAATCTGAAGCCAAACGCAAAATTGGTTCTTTATGGACTATCAAGAGTGGATACAAAACCATGCTTATTAGCAGCTGTAACCATAGTCTCTCATGCAATGGGGAGGCTTCCTGAAAGGTGGCTCACACATTCTCTCATCTTACACTTTCAGAAAGAAAGAACATTTCAAAACTTTTTTAAAATACTTCTGGGTTATCTTCAACATGCCCCATCTTCCCTTTCCGTTTAATCTACACTGACGTTAATTAAATTCTCTTTTCATTCATAAACTCCATCCCCTGAGCAGTTTTACTTTCTGGCTCGAGTATCAGTCGGGTATCAAACATTCCTTCCTGTGGGCTGAATGGACACGTGTACTCCCTAGACAGAGAGCGTTCAATTGCTTTACAATTAGAATTCAGACCACACGATGCTGCTCCCGCAGCTTTGAACTACGCTCATCTGAATGAAGGGTGGCTTCGCCTGAGCTTGTCAGAATGTGTCATTATCATGATTAGTGGTTACAGTGATTTCTCATGGTGATCCTGAAAAAGTGTCACTTGCGTTCTCCTTCCACCTGGAGAGAATGCTGATCCCGTCCTTATGGAGCAACGTGGAACCATTTGGCGATTCAGTAAACTCCTGGTGCTAGCTCTCCGTTTTTATCTTGAGTCTTCCATTCTGTGTCAGGTGTCCGCTTGTCTTAAATAAAGACACCACCAGATTGAAGATTGACAGGCATCTGCTCCACTGGTGCAAAGCTGCAGAGCTCGTGAGAGGTCAGGGATATTACCCGCTCCAGTTTACATAGCTGAGGATAAAAGTCAAGTCTGTAAAATTAAAGGGGTGGGGGTTTTTCTAATGATCTATCACTTCAAATAATTCTGCTTATAAATAACAATGGTTGTATATTTGGATGATATTAATGTTCCAACCCCCATATTATGCCATTAAGGAGTGAGAGGAGAAAGTATAAGGATTGTTTCTTCCACCGTGTCCAAAGCCTGGTCACACGTCACAGATAATGCTTTGCATAAAGAAGTAAGATTTGGAAATTCCTGGGACCCTTCCAAACAGTTTCTTCTCAGACTCAGGAGCCTAGGGGAAATCTGTGGTATAGTAAAACATAAGCATTTGGTTAAATGCTGTAAATGATCCCCGCTGATCAGGAGGAAGGTTTGAACGACGGATGCTCCGCATTAAAACCAGACACCACAGTCATTAGAGACAAAGTCCTCTAGTTAGCGCCTTTAGAAGCTGGGTGACCATAAAAGGTTAATGGTGAAACAAAGACCCGTTCTCTAAGTGTAGGTTATACGTGGCCCCTTTATGGCATTAGAAGCTTTTTAGCCCCAGCATTGTTTTTTCCTTTCTGGTGTTGTCTCTGCATTTCCAGGCTGCAGTTTGATCAGAAAGAGGAAATAGCCACAATCAGATAAGAGAATCATAGAATCACAGAACACTAGAACTGGAAGGGACCTCGAGAGGCCAACTAGTCCAGTCTCCTGCCCTCACGGCAGGACACAGCACCATCCAGATCATCCCTGAGAGATGTTTACCTAAGCTGCATCCTCTTGAAAACTTGAGCCCAGCTTTGGGGAGTCTGAGTCTAGTTTGGAGAGGCGCACAAACCTTTGGCTGTTCATGTGAACCCTATGAGTAGGACTGGGAAAACGCAGAGCAAATCGGGTTCTAAAGACCACTCCAAAATGTCTCACACTGAAACTAACCCCCTTGGTACTATTCAATATGTTCCCTTCGCACACTGAATCCCTCCCACCCTGACAGGTCCGCAGCAAGGTGTAGATACACACTTCTCTGTATCCAGCAGCAAGCGAAATGTTAATTTTTTCCCCCACCAGATCTGTGGCCCTGTTTCCTTGCGCTCTTCAAACAAGAGACAAGCCACAAAACTAGTGAGCAGGCTGACAAACAACGAGGGCTGGACAGTCTCAATTCTGACCATCTCTCCTCCGACTGATTTCAGGTGCCACGTTGTAGCAAAGAGCACAGCTCTTGTGGACGCTTGAGGCGGTCGCCATTAATCTCATGCCTTTGACTGTGTGAGTGTTTTCAGAGTCCTTGCCTGACCTGGCAATTGGAACAAAACCCCCATCTCTCACCTTTCCCCACCCCTTCCCCAAAGACTATGCATTGGGTCTCCCTATTCCTCCTGTCTGCCAAATGGTCCGTGGCCAATCTAGACGCGCTTTTCCGCAAAAAAAAGCCCCTATTGCCATTTTCGCGATCGGGGCTTTTTTGCGCAAAACAAATCTCTGCTGTCTACACTGGCCCTTTTGAGCAAAAGTTTTTCGGGAAAAGACTTTTGCCCGAACGGGAGCAGCACAGTATTTCCGCAAAAACACTGACAATCTTACATGAGATCGCCAGTGCTTTTGCGGAAATTCAAGTGGCCAGTGTAGACAGCTGGCAAGTTTTTCCGGAAAAGCGGTTGGTTTTCCGGAAAAAGTGGCCAGTCTAGACACAGCCCCAGTGATTCCAGACAATGTCCTATACATTTGCTATTCCTCCACTGACCAATCCATGCCTTCAATGACCTTTCTTCTAATGCCCACTGGCCCTTTCACACCCTCTCCTGGCTGGCCAGTGTCGGAATCTGGGATCTGGCTGAATATGCCTCAGATTGGTTCTCAAGCTGCCGTATAGCTGGGCTTGTTTATTATTAGAATTGTGCATTTCAGAATTAAACCCGCAAATCTGCCCTTCCTTGCTTAGTCATAAAAGAGTATTACTTTGACCTTGGCGGGGGAGGAGGTCGCACCATCTTACAACCTTCACTTTCTCTCCATTCCAGGGGTTACTTTTCTTCTTTCTTTGTGAGTGGATTTCTAAAGAAAGGAAAGGAAAGGAAAGGAAAGGAAAGGAAAGGAAAGGAAAGGAAAGGAAAGGAAAGGAAAGGAAAGGAAAGGAAAGGAAAGGAAAAGACTGGCAAGCGAAAAGGAGAGTACTGTGACATATAGACGCCAATATCCTGCTTTCCGGCCACAGCGTGAGGCAAATGGGACACAGGCCGGGGCGATGCCAACCCTTGTAGTTGTTATTTTTGGCACCGAACTGTTCCAAGCATTTGTGGCATGATTCTTAAAATGTCCCTGGCGGGTATCTTTACTACGAGGTCATGTTACGACATCCTGGTAGGTCCTCGTTCCAAATGAGTGAAGCCCAGCTCCATAACGGAGAACTGAAAGGAGGGAGCGGGGTGGAATGGACAAAAGGCAGGAAAGAGTTTAAAAGGGGCATTGATTTTAATGGGGTAACTGATCCAATTACATGGAATCCCATTTTCATTCCAAGCCACCCTTTCACCCCTCCTGTCACAGGAAGGAATTCAGCCCTGGAAGTTGCCAGCGGTTGGCTATGCAGTTCTCTCTAGCTTGTGAACTGGACTCCGTGGTTTTCCTAGCAGGTGCCCTTCCCACATTTGCCACTGAAATTTCCACCTTAGTTTGCAATGTCACAAAACGCATCCTGCAGAACTGGTCCGGAGATCCAACCCCTTGGGCACGGAGAAGTCACCCAGTGCTGGCCCTGTTGGCCGTGGTTCTGTTGGATCATGCCCTGTGTCTGTCAACCTGGCACCTTTTACCAATATTAACATCACAGTTTTATGCAGATGCCAGTTAAGAATCTTGATGATTGGCCTGGAGCCACATACTTTTTATTATTATTATATTAAGAGGAAATAATGTTCTATACCAACTTCCCATTTTATTTGGAGGGTATTAAGAAATGAAACATTAATGGGATGCAGGAAATGAACTGCACATTCAGCTGCTATTTACCAAATTGTTCCTGTTCATCTCTAGACCACAAAACGGGGGGGGGGGGAGTCTCTAACTATGCCCAGAAACATCCCATTTCTACAAAGGCATGCATGGCTGACAGCCACTAAGCACAAATGAATAAATATTTTATGTACTTTAATTTTCTCATCTATGAGCTTGATGTTCTGAGCCTCTTTGCTTTATTTTGAGACTTCATAAATGTTAAAAGCATTTATCCTCTTATTCTTTCCAACCAAAATAAGGCTTTTGCCAGTCTCTGCTCCTGTTCAATTTGCTTTCATCTCTTTATTAGCATAGCAAAATAGCACATTGCCTGCAGTTTACTCCCTTCAGTAATTCTGGCATTCAGATTTTCCCCTTCCTTCCATTGCTTATCACCTGTGTGCTGATCTTCATATTATTCAGGATGCAGGGTGTTTTAGCTCTTTGTGTGCGTTGCATCTGCCCACTGGTCCCTGCTGTCTACTAGGATGTGGCCTGGCTTTTCCCCTGGATTTATTTCATTTTCTTTTTTAATTTTTATTATGAATCTTTTCTCCATTTGCCCCTCGGCCTAATTCTTTTTCTGGCCATTGACCTTTTGTGACTTCTAAGCAGGGGTGAAGGGGCATGGGCAGGGGGCTATGGCATGTGACCTCCCACACACACCCAGGAAGAGCCAGGACAAGCCCCCTCTGCCCTAAACTCCACTTCTTCCTCCCCCTGCTCCACCCTCAGCCCCTCCCACAAGAAATGCTGCCTGCAGGATTAGCAGGGCCCAAGGTTATGACACCGGCACTCACGGGCAGCAGTGGGGCATTGAGAGCAACACAGCCCCAGCTGCATTGCTCCACTTTCCACCAGCGAGTGGCGGGGCATGGACCCCTGTCTCTACACACCACCTATGCTTCTAAGTGATGACTGCCATGGAGAAGGCTGAAGGCAGAAGTCGGCATTCCTAGGCATTCAGCTTCTCTCTCCTGCTTTGCATTTGTGATGCTTGAACACTTCTTTTTGTTTGTTTTTGTTTTGCACGGCTAAGTTCTTCACGTACCCCCATTGCTCTGCTAAGCCAGGGATGGGCAAACACCGGACCACAGGCTGGATCCGGTCAGCCAAGGTTAGCCCCTGGCAGGCCCCCATGCCACCTTATTTACCTGCGCCTCCGCAGGCACCAGCATCACAGCTCCTATTGGCTGCAGATCGCCGGCCCCGGCCAATGAGAATTGCGATCGCCCATACCTGGGGAGGTGCAGGTAAATATAGTGTCAGTGGCCCAGCAGGGGCTAGCTCTGGTGAACCACTGATGTTTTATTGCCCACTTCTGCGCTAGGCCAACATGGGCCAGGGGTGGTGAAAAGACAGCATTTCCATGTGACGATCCCCCACCCAGTGGCCTTTAAGACATGGAGCGATTGTCCCTGTGCAATTCCTAGAGGGAATATGTTCACTTTACAAGAGCCATCGCCTCAACTGAGACTCTAGTGGGAATTCTCAGCCAGGAGGTCAAGGAGCAAATGGGCTAGATCGATTTCTTCCTTTATAGAATGACAGAACTCTAGAACAGCAAGAGACCTCGAGAGGGCATCGAGTCCAGTCCCCTGCCCTCCCGGCAGGGCCAAGCACCATCCAGACATCCCTGACCGGTGTCTGTCCAACCTGATCTTCAATATCTCCAGTGATGGAGATTCCACAACCCCCCTAGGCAATTGATTCCAGTGTTTAACCACCCTGACAGGATGTTTTTGCTGATGTCCAACCTAAACCTCCCTTGCTGCAGTTTAAGCCCCATTGCTTCTTGTCCTATCCTCAGAGGCCAAGGAGAACAATTTCTCTTCCTCTTCCTTGTAACACCCCTTTAGGTACCTGTGGTTACTTTTAGGTTTAGCATCAACCCTCCAAGTCTGACCTTAAGCACAGTGATGGGATCTATAAAACCCACACTGGTGCAGAAGTGGGTAAGGAGCATTTCTGGGCTCAGGAGGTTCTGCTCTGTGGCCCTGGCAGAGCCTGCTCTTGCTGGAGGAAGGGGTTAAAAGTCAGCCAGAGAGCTTAGGAAGGGGAAGGCGCCTGTCCGCGAGGTGAAGAAGGGTACAGCCGCTGGCTGCAGGGGACAGGGCTGCATGGGGCAGCTAACCCAGGCCATAGAGAAGGGACCAGTATTTCCCCAGGCTCAGGAGCCCTTCACTCTCACTTCATTTGCAAGGGGTTTGGCTATCGACTCATCGCTGCCTCTGCTAGAGCCCAATGACCCATTCCGGAAGGGGATACAAGTATACGCCCTGCACTCAGGCTCACAACGTCCCTCATCTCCAAGGGTCTGAGTCCAGGACAGCCCACCCGCGGGGACCTGGAGGTGGGCTGATGGCCTTTCGCTTGCGGGGCTGTTGGACAATATTTACCTTGTGGGCCTGGTTCCCTTGGCTACAATGACATGGCCAGAGGGCTGAGTCTCTGCTTGTGGGACAGGGGACTGCCACAGCCCGGCCAGCTGATGGGGTGGGGGGGAAGGAAAAAGGCAACTGTCCTGGGGACTAGTGATTCTAAAGCCCCGGGCCCTTTAAATCTCCGCCAGAGTGCTGCGTGGCATGCTCTGGTTTTCTCTAAGGGCTGGCGGGTGCACTGTGAGCCAGGCAGCGCTGAGGGCCATCGGGAGCTGGCTTGGTGCACTCACTGCCTGGCCCCACCCCTTTCATGTGAGGCCCCATCCCTTTCATGCGAGAGACCGCCCCTTTTGGGAGTGTGGAGCTGCCCTCCCTGCACCTGGCCCCAGAGCCTGGCATGGCTGTCAGCTCCCCTGGACACACCATTGGAGTGACTGCTGGCATGGGGTGCCAGAGAGCTGGGGCCCAGTGACCTAACCACTAGGCAACACCACTGGTCTGCCCTGTCCCGTCACCCGCACATTGGCAGGATGGCTGGGAAGGAATTTGGCCTGCCACCGCTCATGCTGCACCCAAGCTGAAAATATATAGCCTCGGTTGGTCTCCAGTCCAGTACTGTATCTTCATGGGAGTGCACTTAAAGCAAACCAATGCTTCAGTGAGTCCAAGCCACACACGCAATTGCTGATGGGGGGGGGGGATTTCCCCCCAAATAAATGTCACCTCTGAACTGTGTGTCTCCGTTTCTCCAGGCAGTGCCATTCAGATGCTATTCTCCTAGGGCAAAAAGTTGGCCAAAGGAAGAGAAACGAGCCTTTTAATCAACTGATACTCAGCAAATTTGCCAGGCTAATGAGCTGACACCGGTGCTGGATTTATGCACAAGCTAATTAAGCTACATGGTAGGGCCTCAGAGGATGAGGAGCCTCTAAATACAAAAAAAGTCTCATTGTTAGCTGCATCCTCACCTAGGCATGGGCATTGATGCAAATATACTACTTTATTAGCTCTATTTTCAATGTCCTTTCCGGGACAATAATTCAGCCAACAATGCAGAGAAAGATTCTGAGAAATGCGTGTGTTTGTTGTGCAACTTCCAAAGTGCTCACATGCTGACCGTGGAGTCCAGAGTCAATGTGATCCATGTGAGAGAACCTATGCCCGATGTGCAAAGCACCATACAGAGCCATACCAAGAAACAGTTCCTGCCAGGAGTGACTGGCCATCAATGGAGTGGGAGGCAGAATTTTGGAATAGCTCTGTTTTACATATGGCAAATTGTGACCTTAGAGAAAAGGCTCCTCCTCGGTCTCTGAGTTGGTAACAAAACCATAACATAAGAACTAGGGGACACCAAATGAAATTAATAGGTAGCAGATTTAGAACAAAAGGAAGTTTTTCTTCACTCGGTGCACAGTCAACCTGTGGAACTCCTTGCTAGAGGATGTTGTGAAGACCAGGACTTTAACACGATTCAAAAAAGCGCTAGAGAAATTCAGGGAGGATAGGTCTATCAATACTTATTCGCCAGGATAGATAGGAATGGTGTCCCTAGTCTCTGTTTGTCAGAGGCTGGAAATGGATGACAGGAGAGGGGTTATTTGATGATTCCCTGTTCTGTTCACTCCCTCTGGAGCACCTGGCATTGACCACTGTCGGCAGACAGGACACTGGGCTAGCTGGACCTTTGGTCTGACCCAGTCTGGCTGTTCTTATATTCACCACATATTCAACCCCACAATGCCAGGTCCCAGTCCAGCACACTAGCCACAAAACCAGCCTGGCGCTGGGTAGCCAGATAGTCCGGTGTTATTCACAGGCAGAGTAGCAGAGAAATCCAGGCATGCGGGAATTGCCATGGCAGCAAATGGCACCTGGCCCATGTAGAGAAAGGGTCACCTCCCTGTGGAGTGACCATTGCCAGAGACTCGAGTCTAACTCTGCATCAGCAGAGTAGGGGGTAAAATGTCAACAAGCAAAGGCCTAATAATTCTGACATGGAGCAAGAGGAGACAGGAAAAGGGTGAGAGTGGATGTGACTGTCTGGGCAATGGAAAAGGGCAGTCACAGGGCAGATGGGGGGGCAGGTAAATAGACACCTGTGCTACTCCCACGAGCAGCTGCCATGGGATTGCCTCCTGCAACGTCTAGTTGTCCCGAGGTACCTGAAGAAGAGGCCAACACTTAACGCTCCCCCGCCGTCTCGCTGCAGTCTCCTGTCAGTTTGTTCAATGTATTCCTCTGCGCCATGTACCACAGTCCTGGCTTCATCACGTCGGGTGTGCCGTCGCCACTCCGCCGCTTTGTAAGGGATTGATTTTTAGTCAGCTCGTGTTTACCGGGAGAGTGAAATGCTTCTCTGTCCTTTACTCTCTCATGCTGTGATGAGACATCCTGGACCGCTAGCCAGCCGCTGCTCTAAAAAGGCCTGTATCTATCACAAATACTTCCCTGCTCTTTTTTCCTTAGGTGCCCACTCCAGAGGATTAGCGGGAAAACAAAAGATGTCACGTTACCGAATTGGAGGGAAGCAGCCAGATCGCTGCTGCACCCCTAGGTGGGGGTGTTGGCCCCAGAAATTGGTATGGGGGGAGCCATGTGGGGTATTGAATGGGAGCTTATTGTTTGTTAATCTTATGTACACTATTTATGTGAGTATATAATGTCTATGTGTGTAGGTAGGAATCTGTAATCTGTGTGGAAGCTGAATATTTCTGTGAATGTGGTTAAGCATGGCTATGGACAGGCTGAGTAGAGAAGCCCTGTGGAACAATGACTCTCAATAGGCTATGGACACACCCAAAGAATGGGATTTGTCACCTGAGGGCAGCCAGCAGGAAACATAGAGATTGGCCTCTGACCAGGTGACTTGCTGCAGACTAGAAGAGGCCAGGAAGGAGTATAAAGAGGCCATGTGGTCGATGCCATTTTGTTCTCAGCTCAGCACTTCATCCCAGAGGCAGCATTGCAGGGATTGAAGAGCCCGGAAGACCTGTGAACCCATCCTGATCGCAGGATGTGCAATAAGAACTTTTAAACCAGCAGCTGCAACATCTCTGCTAGAGCCTGCATCGAGGACTGGGAGATTCGGTGCATGTAACGTACTGTACTTTAATAACCTCACTCTCATGCTTTTCTTTCCTGTAATAATAAACCTTTAGATATAGATTCTAAAGGATTGGCCCAGCGTGATTTGTGGGTAAGGTCCAGAGGGTAAATTGACCAGGGATCTGTGGCTGGTTTCTTGGAACCGGACAGAACTTGTTCGGGGTAGGTGGGATTGGGTGCTAGGACCCCCCACCTGTGTATAGGCCCGGGGCCATCTGGGGCACGGATATTGCTGGGGTGTCGGTGGGGTTTTGCTCGGGAGGCTTCAGGCAGGCTGCTGAAGCGCTCTGTGGGACTGGTTTGTGGCCTGTGTGGAGAGGTCGCCAGTCGGGGGCTGTAAGTAGCCCCGGATTTGAGCAATTCGCCCTGAGTGGACGCCCTTAGCTGTGCCCAGACACGGCCCGGTCTGTCACACCACTCCAGAGGATTAGCGGGAAAACAAAAGATGTCTGCTTCCCAGTGAAACATAGGAAACTTCAGCCCTACTCAGAGGGGAGGAAGGGAACACACTGCTTTCAAAGAGCCCTTCACATTCCTTCCAGGCAATAATTCTCTCCCCAATAGGAATGACGGGGGCAGAGCAGTGCTCAGAATGCTGCAGTGTTTGATACCTGATTTTGGTACCTGATTTTTGCCTACCCTTTCCATCTGAAACCTAGATAATTCATACATCTAATTTGGTGTCCTGGCCTTACTTCCCCGCTCCTGGAGCAGATAAGAATTCTCCCTGCGTGCTGTTCACAATCATTCGTTTGTTTGTGATCATTTAAATCCAGCTGACATGTTCCTGCCTGTCCGTTTATCTAGCTGGTCTTTCTCAGGGTGAGATATTGATGGCTGAAGGGGAACACTTCACAGACTTAGCAAGAGATTCTGTGTGAAAGAGAATCCTGGGCCTACATGGAGAACTAGTTGTGAAGTCAACGAGTAATCCCATGCCACCTTAAAGACTAACAAAAATTTATAGAAATGTGAGTTGTCATGGGGAAGACCCTCCAGATGAGTAGGAGGGGAAATAACAGAAAGATAGATAGATAGATAGATAGATAGATAGATAGATAGATAGATAGATAGATAGATAGATAGATAGATAGATAGATAGATAGATAGATAGATAGATAGATAACAAAAGAAGTAAGGAGAGGTAGATACGTTGGAGGGCAGGGACAAGGTCCAGAGTGACCTAGACAGATCAGAGGGTTGGGGCAAAAGAAATCTGATGAGGTTCAACAAGGACAAGTGTGTAGAGTCCTGCACTCGGGGTGGAAGAATCCCAAGCATTGTTACAGGCTGGGGACTGACTGGCTAAGTAGCAGTTCTGCAGAAAAGGACCTGGGGATGACAGTGGATGAGAAGTGGGCCCTTGTAGCCAAGAAGGTGGATGGCATATTAGGTTGCATTAGGAGGAGCATTGCCAGCAGATCCAGAGAAGTGATTATTCCCCTTTATTCAGCTCTGGTGAGGCCACATCTGGAGTATTGTGTCCAGTTCTGGGAAACACCCCCCCCCACCCCACCCCAACTATAGAAAGGATGTGGACGCATTGGAGAGGGTCCAGTGGAGGGCAACCAAAATGATTAGTGGGCTGGAGCACATGACCTACGAGGAGAGGCTGAGGGATTTGGGTTTGTTTATTCTGCAGAAGAGAAGAGTGAGGGGGGATTTGAGAGCAGCCTTCAACTCCCTGAAGGGAGGTTCCAAAGAGGATGGAGAGAGGCTGTTCTCAGTAGTGAGGGATGGCGGAACAAGGAGCAATGGTCTCAAGTTACAGTGGGGGAGGTCTAGGTTGGATATTAGGAAAAACTATTTCACTAGGAGGGTGGTGAAGCACTGGGATGGGTACCCTAGGGAGATGGTGGAATCTCCATCCCTGGAGGTTTTTAAGTCTCGGCTGGACAAAGCCCTGGCTGAGATGATTGAGTTGGGGTTGGTCCTGCTTTAGGCAGGGGGCTGGTCTACACTGGCCGTTTGAATTTCCGCAAGAACACTGACGATCTCATGTAAGATTGTCAGTGTCCTTGCGGAAATGCTATGCTGCTACCATTCAGGCAAAAGCCCTCTTGTGCAAATGCTTTTGCGCAAGAGGGCCAGTGTAGACAACGCGGTATTGCTTTGCGCAAAAAAGCCCTGATCACAAAAATGGCGATCGGGGCTTTCTTGCGCAAAACTGCATCTAGATTGGCACGGACGCTTTTCCACAAAAAGTGCTTTTGTGGAAAAACATCCATGCTAATCTAGACGCTCTTTTCCGCAAATGCTTTTAATGGAAAAACTTTTCCGTTAAAAGCATTTGCGGGAAAATCATGCCAGTCTAGACGTAGCTAATGAGTTTCCACATGGGGGTAGCGGGTTTCCTCCATGGAGTTCATTACAGAATGGGGGCCTTATTGTGTTTGCCCAGAAAACCTGCAGAACTAGCTGCTTTGTCCTGTTAATCAAAATAGTGATGAACTGGGTGTTTGGTAGAAAATAGGGTCCGTGTGCTGCCCCAATGCTGTCTGGCCATTCCACACCTCTCATGTCACTCGCCAGCCACCGTGCAAGAGACACCCCTCCGAAAGGTGCAGGAGCTAGCAGAGCAGGTGATATGGGTTGGGAAAGAGTGTCAGGCCCTTTGCAGGATCTAAAGATGCCCCTCCCATGGCGTGTCACTCGAGGCATTCGGAAGACAAGCGGTGGTGTCCACTGAGGCAGCGAAGGGGAAATACTTCATTAGATGGTAGAGGACAGCACGGAGAGGAGGGGTGGTTCTTGCAAGAGGCACCGTTCATCTGAAGCATTGAATGAAGCCAAGACAATCTCCATTGACCACAGTGTGTCAGAGAAAATGAATGTGCCCTGAGCTAGCCAGATTCCGGCTCTGAAGGAACGGGAATGAAGCTGGCAGATCTCTAGCTCGGTTAACTGAGGGCTCATGACAGCTGCCTTGTGTTTCTATGTGCTGTGTCGCTGGGGCCGTGCGGGTCCCAGAATGTTAGAGAGACAGCGTGGGTGAGATAATGTCTTGTTTAGGCCCATTTCTGCAGGAGAGAGAGAGACGCCGCACCAGACACTGCACACACCCCTGCAGACATGGCAATGAGCTCTCGGTGCCTCTCGTCGCTTCCTGCTGGGACTGCTGGCCACGCAACCAAAATCCCCAGGCCTGGCCTCGGACAAGGCGAACAAGGTGGTTGTCTTGGGCCCCACGCCTGCAGGGCCCAGTGCTGCCTGGTTCCCGCCCACTGCTCTGGCTGGGAGCCGCCGGGCCGTGTGGCAGTGCCAACCACCGCGTACCGCCTTGGGCCCCGCAAACTCTTTGGCCAGGCCTGCAATTCTCGCCTTGGGGGAGGAGTTTTTGTGATACGGGAGCCCCTCCCTTGAGAGCACAGCGTGGCTGAAGCCTGCTCACACACAGGCCCACAGCTGACAAATAGCAACCCCTTTCAGATCCCTGCCAGCCTGTCCCAGCCAGGAAGCTGGTGAAGAAAGTCTCCACGTTTCCTTATTATTTTCTGAGCCCTCTTCCCCCTTTCTCCATCGATAAGCTGTGAGATACCACTTTAAACTTAGCAAGTGCGTTACAGGGGAAGCAGTGGGGAGGTTTCCAGGCTAGTGGAGCCTGTTTTGCTGATGCGTCTTTCTAAAAGTCTGTCAGAGCTGAGACACTTTCTTCCCATGTGATACAAGTAACCAGTTTTCAAAGCTGCCTCCAGGCATATGAACACCTGGTCTCATTAATTGTAATGGGATTTGGAAGCTGAAACGCTAGGTCACTTTAGAAATCTTAGCCATCACAATCTATTGGCTGAATGCTAAACTTTTGTGATTGGACAGTATGTTGACAATGCTGCACACTTCAAGACTAAAGACTTAGGCTATCTGTCTACACATACTGGCTGCGTCTAGACTGGCAAGTTTTTCCGCAAAAGCAGCTGCTTTTGCAGAAAAACTTGCCATCTGTCTACTTTGAATTTGCGCAAGAACACTGACGATCTCGTGTAAGATTGTCAGTGTTCTTCCACAAATACAATGACTCTCCGTTTCGGGAAAAAGCCCTCTAGCGCAAATACTTTTGCGCAAGAGGGCCAGTGTAGACAGCTGAGAACCGTTTTGCGCAAAAAAGCCCCGATGGTGAAAATGGTGATCGGGGCTTTCTTGCGCAAAACCGCGTTTAGATTGGCACGGATGCTTTTCTGAAAAAAGTGCTTTTGCGCAAAAGCATCCTTGCCAATCTAGACGCTCTTTTCCACAAATGCTTTTAACGGAAAAACTTTTCTGTTAAAAGCATTTGCGGAAAATTATGCTAGTCTAGACGCAGCCACAATGTATGCACATAACACAATAACATGGACATGATGTACAGGCTGAACCTCTCTAATCTGGCACTCTTGGGACCTGACCAGTTCCAAACGAGAGAATTTTCCAGATCCCAGGTCCATATTGTCTAGCAGTATTACCAACACTTCCGTGCTTACTGGGCTCTTAGAAGACATTTAGGGATAAATTAGAACTAAATACCAGCACAGAACACTGAGAGCCAGGACTGGGGGTTGTAAACAACCTTTATGGGACCACGGGAAACTTGGCCAACCCATGAAAAGTGGCCATCTGGTGAACTGAAATCATTCCAGACAATAGATGTCTCTGAACCAGAGAGTTCTGGACTAGAGAGGTTCTATCTGTACTTGGTGTCTCAGTGTGCATGTAGATAGATCGATAAAGAAAAAGAGAGAGAGAGAGAATAAAGGGCATGGGTAGAAAGTTGTTACACTGTGTATTTGAGTGAGAGCAAACATTCCCTCAGGGGGTTTTGCTACCATGGACAAGTCCTGACATGCAGAATTATTTTTAATTCAAAGGGTCATCTCTGTGTGTGCGCCCATCTGTAAGCTCGGCTGTCTCCTTGACGCTCTATCAATTTGCAAGGAAGCAGTGAAATCTGATTACTATGGAAAAGATGCAGGGAAGTGACCGTAGAGTGACGTGACCGAATGCATCTTGGGCTGGGTGCCATTCCAGGGGGTTGACTCTTTTCTGGATATTCCCAATCCCAAAGCTGTGAAGAAACAAGAAGTATCCAAAGCTTGTGGCCATAGATCCTTGAGCTGGATGGTGTGTCCATTGGCCATGAGAGCCATAAGCATGGAGCTTCCCCACAAATGAATACGCCTCTTTAGAGCAAGGATTGCACCCTCTAGCTCGGGGCAGGTGCTAAGTGGCCCGTGGGGCAGATGCGGTTCAACAGGGTTAGCCCCTGGCAGGCTGCTGGTTGCTTTATTTACCTATGTGTCCACATGTGCACCCACTCGCAGCTCCCATTGGCCATGGGTCAACATTCCCAGCCACTGGGAGCAGTGCTGCAAGCTGGGCCACCGCTTCTTGCAGCTCCCATTGGCTGAGAACAAGGATGTACGGCAAATGGGAGCTGCAAGCAGCCACACCTGCACTGAGCAGGTAAATAAAACACCTAGCAACCTGCCAGGAGCTAACCCTGGCAAACCAGGTCTGGCCCGCAAGCCACTTAGTGCCACCTCTGCTCTAGATCACACGCAGATGAAATAAAACACCAGGGCTTGAGGATCACAGGTACAGCCCTCTACACAAGTACCCTGAGGATAACAACTCAACTATGCACACCAGCACTCCCCTCTTAGGGACCCTACGCTACTGTTGTTTGTTGCGGTAGCATCCATAGGCCCCAGTGTGGGCTCAGTTGCGCAAAATATACACTGTACACTGTGATAGCTGGCATCAAAAGTTGCACAGACGAAGCTAACTGCAGGGCACAGCAACAACGCAAAACAACTTTTAGGGTGCGTCTACACAGCACCCTTCTCTCGAAATAAGCTACACAACGTGCGCTACACACATTGTGCCATTTATTTTGATCCTATTTCGAAATAGCTTATAGCAAATAAGGGGCGATGCTAGTGAGAGAGATGCAGGAGATGAGCGAAGGGCTTGCAGAACAATGCTCCCGATGCGTCCTAGAAATGGTCAGCACTTTGGGCCTCCACTGAGCCAGGCTTTTATGCAGATGAGCAATGTTGCCTCTAATTTTTTCAATCCTTGTGCTGATTTTTTCCTTCCACGTGCAGAATAATTTTCCGTGTGCACCGAGGGATGCATGGATGTGCACCACCAAGAGAAACGAACCCTGGCTGTGGACGCACTGCTAATCCACAGAGCTGCATCCGACTCTCTCCTGAGCAGCCGCACAAGCAGGCGGCTTACTGGGAAGACTGCAGATGAGTCATCCCTACGCCGTTACACACCTGCTTCGAGGCAGGCGCCTGCTGAGTAGCTCGCTGGGCTGGGGCTTTGTTCTCGGAGAGGATGTTGTCTCTGATCGTTTTCTTACTTCCCAGCGTGGCTCCTTGTTTTCACCTCGTAAAATCTGCTCTCTGGCTCCAGTCCTCAAAGGAACATGGTTACAAGGCCACAAAGCAATGCCAAGGGGCACTGACCGGACCTGAGCGGAGCCCCGACCTGTGCTGAATCAAAGACTCTCTGGGAAGGAGCGCCACCCTGACCCAAGAAGGAACCGGGAAATCACAGGGCAGCGGGGGCCAGGAGGGAGAGATTAATTGCACCGTTTTCCAGCCTCGTTAAAATCTTTGTCATTCCCCTGGCCTGGCTCTGTGACCCTTTCTCCTCATTCCCACACTGCTCAGGAGAACACAGCCGAACACAGTAGCACTGAGAATTCAAATGTCTCCTCCAGGCTCTGAACCATACAAGGAGGATCTGGCTGGCTTGACCTTTCCTGAGTAGTGCACTTAGATGATGGGCCCATTGGTCCTCTTGGCCTCCCCCCACTGGGTGGTACCTGGCCTCGCCTCACTAACCTCCTGGAAAGAGAGGTTGCAGGGCCCCCAATCCTAAGGCAGGGGGGTGAGGCAGGGACCCGACAGCGCTGGACTGGCTGGGTGAAAATTCAGGCAGCCTCTGGAGACCTGCAGAAAACGACGGTAGATTAATACTCCGAGTGAAAGCGTAGCCATGAACGGGGAAGAGACAGGATCGGGATCCTATCCAGGTGTGACCTCCGGGCTGTACGAGGCCAGACAGAAGACAGCACAAGCCTAGTCAGACAAGGGAGAAGAAGTGCATGTAAATACAAGGGCCAAATGAATTCCCTGTGTCATCCCATCTGAATGCAGAGCCAGTGAGAGCGGCCCTCCAAGGAAAGGGCAGGAGACTGGCGAGGAGACTGAGGAGCCAGGAGACTGGCGTTTGATCCCTAGTAACCGAGGGCAAGTCTCCACGCCTGTTTTCCTGCCCAATATTTTCTTTATCTGATTGCAAGATCTTCAGGGCAGGAGCTCTGTCTTCTCACGTGTCGGCAGAGCCCCGTCCATGGGGCCCTGATCTCAGTAGCCCTCGTGCTGCTACCGCCGTGGAAACAACAGTCAAGAGCCCAGCACCACTTGGGCCCATGTTAAGCAGAGCTTAGCCCCAGCTCTGTTTACCCCGCCCCTCTCCCAGGTGCTCGGGGGAGGCACAACGGGCCTGACCAAACCCCGCCGACGGCATTGGAGCCCTCCTGTTCCCCTCAAGAGGGGCGCTCGGGGAGAGCCCCAGTAAGTCTGGCTGGATCACACAGAAGGGGCCGATTGACATCCTGCCCGCGGGCTGAGCTACGTGCCCAGGGAGTTTTCCTTGACAATTTCCCTCCCTCCCCTCCCCACCTCGGGCTGACTTGATTTTGAAGGAGTGCGATGAGCGACCAGAAGATTGACTTGGCATCGCTCGGGTCCTTAACTCAGCTAATGTTTGTTCTTTGGAAAATAAAATGAAAATGTCCAGGCTTCATTACAATCATTGCTGGGGGGCGGGGGCTGGAGAGGAGGGGTTCGGGGTGCAGGCTGCCCTGGGGAGAGAGGACAACCCCAGCCCTGTCTCACTGCAGCAGCTTGGGGTCAGGTGAGAAGCGCCTCGTCATGGCCGCTGCAGCTCCAGGAGGCACAGTCAGGGGAGGGGTGCATGTCCCCTGGCTGGGGCAAGTCCAAGTTCGTCTGTCAGGGAGCGAGGGGAAAGTGCCCTGTTTGCTGCCTTCCTCACTCTGGCTGGGGAGTGTGGGGGGCAAAGGGGAACAGCCAGCAATGTTGCCTTATGAAATGGTAGGAGGCAGAGTTTCAGTCATCCTTCCTCTCTAAAGGGCATCTGGGGGGTGGGAAGCTCAGAGCTGGGGCAGTCCCACATGAAGGAGCCTGGCCCCAGCCAGCCCCTTTCACCTGCCTGGTTCTGTCTCTTTTCTGTTAGTTTTCTGAGACACAATCCCATTCCAGGCAGATCCCATTATCCTGGCACAACCAAACCCTGCCCTTGCTTTGAGTTAGGGTAAGAGGAAGCTGCCTGCCAACTTCGGTGGCCCCAGTGTTTACTGCTGAGGAGGAATTCTCAATCAAATAAACACACGGATAAGTTGTTCCTGGCCGGCTGCGATGCGCGGTGTTTGAAATGAGGCCCGTGGCCTGGCTCAGCCTGACAAAGACCAAGTGCGAAACAGCTGTGTGGGAGGGGGGCAGATGCTTTGAAGCTTCATTTTTTATCATTCAGAGACATAAAGAACAGACTACAACGAGAGCAAGTCAACAGGACAACCGAGAATCCAGCGGCACCTTCCTCTTCGGGTGTTTCAGCACCGCAAGGCACTGAGTGCCCCGGCTCAGGGTCAGGCCCAGAAGAGCGATCCTGCAGCACTAGGGTGAGATCTTCAGCCGTGCTCCGCTTTGGCCTCCCGCTGCTCCCCTTGCCAGCAAGGGCTGCATGTTACCGTGGGTTTCCGCAGGGACAGAGAGAGGTGCCTGAGGAATGCCTTTGAAAGTCCCACTCTTGGCAGCCCTTTCACAACTGGCCACCATGGGCCCAATCGGTATGTGTCCTTGCCATCCCCCGGGAGACTGAGCCGGGGTATTGTTCCCATTTTACAGAGGGCACAGAGCAACTACGTGTCCTGGCCAAGTTCACAACAGGGTGCCTGTAGCAGAGCAAGCCTCAAAGTGGGGTCTCCTATGGCCCTGGCTAGCACTCTGACCACTGGGCCATGTTTCCTCCACAGGCTGGTTCTCACGGCCGGTTTGACTGCCTGGCTTAATGCCAGAGAGAGGTTTTGCCGACAGAGCTGTCATGGAACACTTGTGTTTCCTTCTCAGCGTACTGGGGGGACCCCAAACTGGAAAAGGGATGCAGATTAGACACTTTGGAATAGGCAAATCCGCGGGGGATTTAAATATCCCCCGCGGTATTTGCATTAACATGGCTGCCGCTTTTTTCCGGCTTGGGGATAAGCCGGAGAAAAGCGCCAGTCTAGACGTGATTCTCCGGAAAATAAACCCTTTTCCGGAGGATCTTTTATTCCTACTTGAATATTATTTTCCGGAGAATCACGTCTAGACTGGCGCTTTTCTCCGGCTTATCCCCAAGCCGGAAAAAAGCGGCAGCCATGTTAATGCAAATGCCGCGGGGGTATTTAAATCCCCCGCAGATTTGCCTATTCCAAAGTGTCTAATCTGCATCCCTTTTCCGGAAAAGGGGTGCAGTGTAGACACAGCCCCTCACTTCAGCCCTTGGGAGAAGGATCTTGCTGCCTGCTAGCTGAGGTACCATGGACAGAGCAGGGCTGGGGGAAGGCCGGGTGAGCCAGGGGAGCTACCGCCTGAGTAGCCCTAGGCTGAGGCCCAGCGGCAGGGGCTTGAGGGGCACTAGACTAGCCAGGGCAGCAAAGGCAGCAGGTCCCCACCCCCTTGCCTAGGACGAGTGGCCACGTCAGCCTGCAGTTTGCCCCTAAGGTACAGGGCTGGATGACGACTGGTCATGGGTCACTGAGGCAAGATGGCTATAGGGGGTTGGGGTTTTCTTGAGGGGGAGGACCCCAGAGAGTGGGGGCATTGTGGCAGGGCAGTCCCTGGAGGGAAGGGTGCTGTGGTCCTAACGCAAGGTGGCAAAGCTATTAATGGAAAACAGAGAACAGCAGGCAAGACACCGGCCAGAAGAGGGCGCTCTGGCACTAAGTGGCGCTAACTCCCAGGGTGACCAGCAGGAGGCGCCATGCCAGTGAGTGGTACTGTGTTCCAGTGTCCAATTAATTACCTGCCTGACTCAGATAAGCAGGTCATTTGCTGCGGATTCCGAGACGGGTTCTGCTCTCCTTTCATGACCACATTGCTCCCGCATTCGCCGAATATGTCAGCAAATTAGAGCTGCCCCCAGGCACGTTATTGAGCTGACATGAGTTTGTCACCGTTTGGCAAATACAGACATCGCAAAGGAATTCAGTATCTAAGAAGATAATTCCCCTCTTTCCCTGGTGCACAATAGCCAGCCACGCTCAACCCCGACAGCAGCGCTCGGGTCAGACTTCAGGGTATGAGAATCAATGCCAGGGAATGCGACTGAGGCTTTCTAGACAAAACCTCTGCAGGTGCTCCAGGAGGTCTGTGGTTCGAATGGCTGCAAAAATGGAGTCAGAAGTGGTAGAGTAGGAAAATCTGCCCTCCTGCTATACACCTCTTGCCTATCCGTGAAATATTAACAACAGAGTCAGAGTCTAATAAAACATAAAGCTATTGTGTAAATACCATAAACTTGATAGACAACTGGCACTTGCTACCCACCGTTTCTGTGCAGAAGATTCATTTTAAAGTTGAAATCAAATAAGTCTGCCAGGCTGAAATATCTCTTGGGAAAAAAAAAACCCTGAGAACAAAGGGCGAAAAAGAAATCCGTCTCTACAAAGAAGTGAAAAGGGAAAGACGCTGCCACATCTGAAAGGGAAAGGAAATGCCAGCTAAAGATCTCCATTGTTTAGACAGGGGGACAGGCACAGCTGTCTCGAAAGTCTTTTTCAGTAGCTGTGCAGAAGGGCCTTTTTCTCCACTGACCCTTTGGCTCCTCTTTGAAAATGTAAAGTCTTTGTAACACAGAGAAAAAAAAGGCCCTGCTTGAAGAAGGCTTGTACTGCCACAGCCCCTGTGAGGAGCCTGTGTTAGGGCCAGTTGCAGAAACCGTTTTCACTTCATGATCAGTTAAACCATTTTAATGTCACAATCATTTCAACTTCCTTGGGTATGTCTAGACTATGGGGTTTTATTTAAAGGAGATATGCAAATGTGGTGATAATTTGCATATCTTCTTCCGATCGCTTTTTCGAAAACGGGTTTTTCGAAAATGAAAGTAGTCTGGATGTGGGGTTTTTTTTTCAGAAAAAAAAACCTTTTATGAAAAAATGCTCTTCCTAAAAAAAAGGAGGTTTATGCTTTTTTTTCCCAAAAAACGGGTTAAAAAAAACCACATCCAGACTACTTTCACATTTGAAAAACCTGTTTTTGAAAAAGTGATCAGAAGAAGATATGCAAATTAGCACTGAATTTACACATCTCCTTTCGGAAAAAAAACATAGTCTAGACAAACCTAGATCTGTTTAGCATCTGATCTCTTGTTTCTTTGTGTATATGGTTTTCATGCATGCGCAGAGGCATGTTGTCCATTCAAGCAGTCCATGGACCCTGGCGGGTCATACTAATCATGTGTTCATTCTCTTTGCCTTGCTCAGCGGGCGCACAGCGAGGTCTCAAAGAAATAGCAGAGTCACTTTCATCTTCGATGGATTTACCTCCTGTGAATGTAGAGCAGGAGTGAATTCACAGATTAGGTTACACTGCAACCTGGTTTTCTACCGTGCCGACATTAATGAAAAGCTCTTTGCCAAGTTCTCTGCTCTACGTCTACGCTGTTTCGATTGCTTTACAATTGGCTCTGTGGGCAAATGGAGCAGCCTACAATCATGCAAGTGAGGTCACACACGCTTTTATAAAGAGAGAAAATATTGGCTTGACAACTGGGGTTATCGCCCACTCATACTGCATCTTTTCTGGGAGGGCATGAAACAAACCAGTCCTCTTCATCGGCGCTAGGTTGATCAGCTGACATGAGAGGTGGTTTCCATCTTTTTCCTCTATAATGCTATGAACCTCAGATGATATTTTGTGGTTTATCCTTCCTGGGTAGAGAGGAAGAGGTCCCGTAGAGAGGACCAGTGTCAACACGCATGTACTCTGCGTGTGGTGCACTGTCCGATCCAGTACCACTGATGCCACTTACAGAGAGAATAACGAGTCTGCTCTACAGCCTTAGCTAATAATCAGCTGGCTTTTAGCTCAAGCTGTAGAGGCTCCAGAGGTCCCTGGTTTGATTCTGCCTGCAGATGATTAGGGTCTGCTAGTGTCACACCAGCCCAAAAATCTCTGAACCAATAAGCCCTCTACAAGTGGGCTAAAGGACTACAGAAGCACTTTTCTAAATTTACCCTTAGCGCAACTGACAGATTAACGCTTGCTCACATCAGCTCTAGGAGTGAAAAGAGAGGAAGACAAAGCCCTAAGGATGTGCAGATGAGGTCTGGAGGTTTTCCACTAGGCAGTTCATTGTTTGGGATTTGTTTGTTTGGTGTTTTTGTATCATTTTATCTACTGATTTTTTTAAAACTGAGAAACTGTATTGTATATTAATGAATGCAGGCTGTTTTCTTTCAATTGCTGCTGGACAACTCATTGCGACCTAACTCCCATCTAAAGATACATGGAAACAATGAACAGTCTACCTTGATTACATGCTGCTTTGTTTGGGATTGCAGTTAAAGGGGAGGTAAATCGATACCACATAGCAGTCAGAGAGTTACATGTATCCCTCCCTCCAGTTCCAAAGAAGAGGAGTTTGTGCCCGTGGACAGTGCTGAGGACCGGGGGAGACATACACCAGTGAATTTTAATAGAAAGTCAAACCAAGACAGGAAGCTGAGTAGAAGAAACAAGAATAAATGTTTTACTTCACTTTGCTTCCCTTTATTTTTTCACTTTCATCCTTCTAAATCAAAGCATTTCCCCCAGCTGCATTGTGACAATCAGAGAGCGTACCAAACCAAAGCAGATTATGGAGAGGGTATCTTCAAATCCACCCCAGTAATCAACACAAGTGTTTTGATCCAACTTTGTGAACCGAATGAGCTGATCCACTTTAGTCCCTCCCCCACATGGCTTAACCTGGAGGACTGTGCTAAGTAAGAATGTGAGCTCTTCCTCCAAAAGTTGAAACTTCCTCCAAAAACAAGGGTAATGCTTCTACCAGACACTGACAGCTACATAGCACTGTCCATCCCCATATGCTTCACAAGCTCTCAAAGGAATCTTCTACCACCATTGAAATGCTTTCATGTCTAGGGTGGAACATGGCTGCCTATAAACCCATGCACAGCAATGGCGCACCACGCTTTGGGGCTGCTGCTAATGATGGAATAGCAAAAAGTTTAGTCGGGGTGTTCTGTTTCAGTAGCAAATATTCACAACTCACATTGTGGGGGGTTTAATTAATGTGATATCAAGGAAACATCTCATCTGCCTAGGGAATACATTCCATCCTTATCTTAAGAGATTTTAAGGCCCGAAGAAACCCCTTGGTCATCAACCAAGACATCACTCACGTTGGAGGGACAAAAATGCCCCCTACAATGTGAAGATGTAGGAGGGGATGACTTCTGTGGGCCAAGTCTTAGTTCCAGCTATGCTCATAAAACTAGAAGGCTGTGTCTAGACTGGCCACTTTTTCCAGAAAAGCAGCAGCTTTTCCGGAAAAACTTGCCAGCTGTCTACAGTGGCCGCTTGAATTTCCGGAAAAGCACTGACGATCTCATGTAAGATCGTCAGTGATTTTCCGGAAATACTATGCTGCTCCCGTTCGGGCAAAAGGTTTTTTCAAAAGACTTTTGCCCGAAAGGGCCAGTGTAGACAGCACAGTACTGTTTTCTGCAAAAAAGCCCCGATCGCGAAAATGGCAATCGGGGCTTTTTTGCGGAAAACCGCGTCTAGATTGGCCATGGACGCTTTTCCGCAAAAAGTGCTTTTCTGGAAAAGCATCCGTGCCAATCTAGATGCGCTTTTCCGAAAATGCTTTTAACGGAAAACTTTTCCGTTAAAAGCATTTCCGGAAAAGCATGCCAGTGTAGATGTTGCTGAAGGGTCAGACCATGGAGCAGGCTGAGCATCCAGAAGAACTCCCTGGTGTCTGCAAAGCTTTGCTGTTTTCTTCTTAACCGGGCTCTGTCCCTGGCAGGGCTGGAAGCTGGGGACTGTGAATCCACAAGCCGAACTTCTGCAGCCAATTGAATGAAAACCAAGCCTCCCAGGGTTTTCAGTGTTGGCTGCCGAGTCCAGTCCTGTAGCCATTCAGGGACAAGACTTCTACACTGTCATAGTCGGCGTCAGGTTACATGTGAGCGCCGCTGTCCCAGCTCAGTAGAGTCTCAGAGGTCTCTTTGTGGCGTTACCTGGCATTTAATCGCAGGTATGAGAGCGGCAGTCATGGCTAGGGCTGGGAAAGCAGACCTGAGCCTGTCCCCTACCTTGTCATAAACATAAGCCCTGGCAAATTCTGAATCCGGCCTCCCCCCCCGCACTCCTCCAGGGGCTCCGGCACTGGATGCTTTCTGTGACAAAGGAATCCTGGCTCCTCCTTTTATCCTCCACATGGGGGCTCAGGTAGGCACCTTCATGCTCCCATGCTGGTCTGGACCACCACTGTGTTGTGTGTGCACCCAAAGGCAGCACTAGATGCCCTAACCCCAGTTTCAATAGAGAGAGAGATTCACAGGCCCTGGGTGGGCAGGACAAATCTTAATTGCTGTTGAGGCTTCTTTTGCTGGGCGATCACAATTATTTCTGTAACATAAATGACCAGGATTTCAATGCCCACGGGTGAATCCCCAGCAGCTGCTCACTTACAGTAATGTCTCTTTATGTCTTTTATCGAATCAGTTCCAAGAAGTGTCTTGTTTCTGCTGCAGTAGAGATAAATTCAGAAGAAATGAACCTTCTGCACTCTGAGAACCCGGGAAAATTCCTGGTCAGGGTTCCCGCCAACCAGGGGAGCTCGTCAGCGGTAATTGTGCTGAAGAATATAAATATAGGTTTCAGTTTGAGTTTTGGGAAATGACTGCACAGTGGCTTCCTCGAGAGACATTTTCAGAATGGCACTTTCTTCAGAAAGGAATTTATGGGGAGAAAAGAGTTACAGGCCATTTCACTGGTTGGGAGATCGACCCTGTAAATATCCACAAGCCACTGGAGTTTTAGTCCCACTCCCACATCTCAAAGTCACTACAGGCTGAACCTCTCTAGTCCGGGACTCTCTGGTCCAGCAACATCCATGGTCCAGTGTGATTTTAGTTAGCCGCATATATAATCACTTGAGGATTACAGGCTGAACCTCTCTAGTCTGGTACTCTCTGGTCCAGCAACATCCATGGTCCAGTGTGATTTTAGTTAGCTGGATGGCCACTTGTGATAGGTGTGGCCAAGTTTCCCGCAGTCCCATAAAGTTTGTTTACAATCACAGGCCTGGCTCTCAGGGTTCTGTACCGTTGTTTAGCTCTAATTTACCAGGAAACATCTTCTAACAACCCAGCAAAGCAGTGGAAATGTTGGAAATGCAAACTCTCATGGTTCAGCAAATTCTCTGGTTCAGCACCGGTCAGGTGCCCAGGGTGCCAGACTAGAAAAGTTCAGTGTGTATTAGAAATGGCCCTCAGAGAAAGGTGAAAGACTAAAAGCCACATTCACTGAGTACGCCTCAGAATGGCCTTGTTAAATCAAAATCACCTAAGGAGTCATGTGGGGAAAATGCTCAAAGTCACAGCTTGCGTGGTGTCTGTTAGTTGGATGACTAGAGGACTTCAGTCTGTATCTGTCAGCTCTCTATTCCCCCTAAAAAAACCCAAATAAAGCCACACAGTTATGGTTGCACCCCTGAAATTCATTCCAACTAAGACTGAAAGAGAAAATATCAGCTGACACAGGAGAATATTTCTCAATTTGGTGTCTTAGTATAAAAAGAGAAAGTCTAACATACAGAGCTAGAAATAACAAAAAACTGAGCACAGAAACGCTGTTCCGAAAACCATCACATCAATAAATATGGCTGTGATAGCTGTATCAACACTGGGGAGAAATTCTAACAAGGTAGCAGAACTCCATGCAAAATATGGTGAATTCTGATGCTAAATTAGTTCATGAAAAACCAAAAAAACACCCCCAAAAGTCATGAATTCACCAAGTACAAAAGACTCAGCTGCTTCTGTGCGCAAAAACCGAATAAAACTTCATCATGGTCCTCAGGTTAAATACAGATGCAGCTAAATGGCTCATCAGAAAAACAAACAGAGGCACGGAAGGAGAGCAAAGTTTCCGATTCCCACACTGCGGGAAGAAAATCCACCGCACAAAGTGTCTACGATGGACGTCATCCAAGAAACACACACTCTGTTCACTTGCCTCAGTCACAGCCCAGAGAAAAGGCAACGAGGGTCCATGCAATGATGGGGAAAGTTGAGACACTCCCAGGAGAACTGCTGGTGTGCTGCCAGGGCTGTGAGAAGGGAGGGAGGCTGGCGGAGGGGCCAGGAGAGGGGCTCAGAAGCTTGGGTCCAGTTTCCCACCCTCCCTGTCTAAGTTACAGCAGCGGCCGCACAAACCACAGAGCTGCACAGAATCACCTTCTCCTGGCAGGCCCCCAATGCCATGGCTCACAAGGGCACCCTGAGGGGGCAAGTTTATGGGCTGCCCTCCACAGTGCCTGCGCCGGGGAACCCACCCCTGACTGGAAACGGCTTGTTTATGCCCCCATGCTCTGCGCTGGCCCATGTACCTGGCGTGAAGGGGCTGGAGTGCAGGGGTGAGACTCTGACCCTGGTCTCTGGATAGGCCCAGAGTGTAAATCCATCTGCCCTGCAAAGGCAGAGGGACTGAAGTGGTGCATGTGCTGTGCGCTGGCCCTATGCCACTAGAGCAGGGGGCTCACAAATTCACAGCACCACAGCCCCCTCCTGACAACAGTCATTGCTACACAACCCCAGGAAGGGGGCCTGAAGCCTGACCCTGCCCAAGGAGCCAGGGCTTGGGGCAGGGGGGCCAGGACCAAAGCTGGAGCCCCACCCTTCTTGTGATGGGGCCTAACCTGAATCCCAAGGGCTTCAGCCCCGGGTGGGGCACCTGAGCCCCACACACACGCAGGGCGGGGGGGACAGCTCAGATTTCGGCCTTGGGCCACACCATAGCTAATGCTGGACTTGGCAACTGTGACAGGCCGTTTGCCCTGCACTGGCCCTTTAAAGACAAAAGCCCAGCTCTGAGTGAGGGCTGAGGGCGCAGCCTGTGGCTAATGAGGGCCCCGCTGGGGGCGATATAAAGGGGGACCCCTGGAAGGAGGGGGAGAACTGACGGCTCTTCCGGACAGAGAGCAGGAGGGACCTGACTGCCAGGGAAGCAGGAGGCTTCCTGGAGGTAGAGCACGGCTGGGGAAGGGAGGCAGGGCTGGGAAGCTCTGGCCAAGCAAGCCCCCGGGCTGCAAGGCCTGAAGCTACTGGGGCTGTGAGGGGCAGCCAGGGTAGGCAGGGGCAGCAGGTCCTCCCCCCTTTGCCAGTGATGAGTGGCCATTCCAGACTGCAGGTTGCCCCTGAGGCAGGGGCTAGATGAAGACTGGCAGCTCGTCACTGAGGCGAGGTGGGTACAGGAGAACTGAGTGCCACTTAGGAGGGGAAGACCGTGGAGTGCGCAGCTGCCCGGAAGGGGGTGCAGAGAGACTGGCGTGGGCACTGCCGGAGGGCCGTGTCCTGAAGTGGATGCCGTGGTCAAAGAGGAACATGGGGAGACACCGGCTAGAGGGAGGCGTCCAGCGAGTCAACAAGCTAATTCCCAGAGCAACCCTCTGGAGGGGCCATGGTGGTGAGTCGGCCCCGTAACAGCAACCCACTCTGGGTCCTGACCCACAGTGAGATAAACGCTGCACTTGAGTGAGGACTGACCTTGGGCACAGCCCTGGGCTTGGTGGCACTCTCAGACTAGTTCTCCCCGTCAGAATAATTGCTCCCCTCCCCCCCCCGTCAAAAGAATTGCTCCCCCTCAGGCCACTCCAGGAAGAACCTTCCCATTTTCATTCACAGAAGCGATTCCACATGCTGAATAAATCATTTCTATAAACCCCCCTTGGAGTAGCCAGGACAGCTGAAAGTCTTAAACATTATCCCATGTACTCATCATTTAGGGCACGTCTCCACTGCACGGCTAACGTCGAGTTAAGATACGCAACTTCAGCAGGAAGTGGAAGGAAGAACACTCTTCCTTCGACTTCCCTTACTCCTCGTGAAATGAGGCCTACAGGAGTCGGAGTATTATTTCAAAATAACGGGCTTGCTGTGTAGACATACACGCTGTTATTGCGAAATAATGTGAGGTAAATAGGATGATGTTTCATAAGGACAAATGCAAAGTGCTCCACTTAGGAAGGAACAATCCATTTCACACGTACAGAATGGGAAGTGACTGTCTAGGAAGGAGTCCTGCAGAAAAGGATCTAGAGGTCATAGTGGACCAGAAACTAAATATGAGTCACCAGCGTGACGCTGCTGCAAAAAAAGCAAACATGATTCTGGGGTGAATTAACTTATAATTCTCGTGTGACACGAGAAGTCATTCTTCCGCTCTACTCTGCACTGGTTAGGCCTCAGTTGGAGTATTGTGTCCAGTTCTGGGCACCGCATTTCAAGAAAGATGTGGAGAAATTGTAGACGGTCCAGAGAAGAGCAACAAGGTGAAAGGTCTAGAAAACATGAGCTGTGAGGCAAGGCTGAAGGAAGTGAGCTTGTTTAATTTGGGAAAGAGAAAACTGAGAGGGGACATGGTAGCAGTTTTCAGGTATCTAAAAAGAAGGAGGGGGGGGTTGTTCTCTTTGGCATCTGATGATAGGACAAGAAGCAATGGGTTTAAACTGCCATAAGGGAGGTTTAGGTTGGAAATTAGCACAAACTTCCTACTTGTCAGGGTGGATGAACACTGGAATAAATTGTCTAGGGAGGTTGGAGAATCTCCATCACTGGAAATATTTAAGAACAGGTTGGACAGACAGCTGTCAGGGATGATCTAGATGGTGCTTGGGCCTCCTGTGAGGGCAGGGGACTGGACTTGATGATCTCTCAAAGTCCCTTCCAGTTCTAGTGTTCTGTGATAATAAGCGTGCAGTGTAGACATAGCCTTCGCTTCACCTATGTTTTCTCTCTATTGGAAAAGTGAAAAAATATATAACAAGCACAGACAAACATTTCTCTTTAAATATTTTACAACCATTCACCTCTACCTGTGCTCTTGGTCATTTTCCCGGGAATTGAAAGGGCCATGCATAAGCAGAATTGTTTTAAAATCAATTATTTACTCACAGCAGAAAGACAAAGCTTCAACTTCTTTGTGCTCTGTTGTGGCTACCTCACCCTCCCTCAATCTTGTTTAGTCTTAAAAAGATAAAAGCCAGCTGAGTGGAGATCAAGTTGCTAGTTTTTGCAAAGTGTTTGACTGTTCTTATTGACTGTGCTTTGAAAGGCGTATGAAATACTTTTATTATAAGCTACCACTGCAGTGGTTTAAATAATATTTGTAAAACGATCTGTTACAATTCTATTGGGGTATCGCCTTTCACAATTCTGTCCCCAAACTGGCAGCTTATTGGAGGGAACAGGGAAAGGACAGCATTTCACTGCACTTGAGAAATATATCACTTCTTCATAATAAGGAAAATTGGACATCTGATCGCTTCTCCCCACCACCAGCCATGGATCAGTGATTTGTCACCATTTGTAGAAATTGATTAAAAAATGAAGTAGACACATTTTAGCCCTCTAGGGACATGAGAGGTTTGTTTTAAGCATGTAGAAATGTACAGGTACCAATCCACTAACAGAGGGACAAACTGAAAAAATCTACATAAAAAGCCAAAAACAAATACTTCATTCAGAGTTACTATGAATTTACATTGGTGTCAATGAGATCAGAGTTTACTGTAGCTCTATTTGTCAATATAACAACAATATTAATGAATGGTGGTATCATAGACACACAAGGTGGAAGGGACTCCAAGAGGTCAGATAGCCTAGTCTCCCACTCTGAGGTAGAGCCCGCTAAACCTAAAGGCTGTGTCTACACTGGGCCACTTATTCCGGAAAATCAGCCGCTTTTCCGGAATAAGCTGCGAGCTGTCTACACTGGCCCTTGAATTTCCGGAAAAGCAACGACTCTCTACTGTACAAAATCAGTCGCCATTCCGGAAAAGCTACGCTGCTCCCGCTCGGGCATAAGTCCTTATTCCGGAACACTGTTCCGGAAAAGGGCCAGTGTAGACAGCCCAATAGTCTTTTCCGGAAAAAAGCCCCGATCGCGAAAATGATGATCGGGGCTCTTTTCTGGAAAAGCGCGTATACATTGGCCACAGATGCTTTTTCGGAAAAAGGGCTTTTCTGGAAAAGCAGCCTGCCAATGTAGACGCTCCTTTTCCGGAAAAACTGAAAACGGAATAGTATTCTGTTTTAAGCATTTCCGGAAATTCATGCCAGTGTAGACAAAGCCAAAGCATTCCTGACAGCTATTTGTAGAAACCTGCTCTTAATAACCCCCTAGTTCTGGTGATTCCACAGTCTGCCTTGGTAACCTATTCCAGACCTGAACTAGCATTAGATTTGGAAAGTTTTTCAAAATATCTAACCAAAATAATCAAAGCAATAAACTTCCATATCTCTTACAAAATCATAGACCGCAGAGAAAGAACAGAAGGCACATTGGGTTGTTTTGTGCCATTTTTCTGAAGTCTCTCAAATGGGGGAGATGCTAGGCACAAAGGTGCTAAAAAGAGAGTCACATATGTTTAAAGGAGGAGGGTGCTTTTCTTGTCTTGCAGTGTAGCCCACACTCACAATTTTATTGCATGGCACACAAGCTTTGGTGTATTACTTAGCACCTCATTTCCCGGAGCTACGTGGGATTCTGTGAAAAATCTCAGTTCTCTTTCAAGAACATGTTTCTACCCCTCATGGTCACGGAGGAGACCTTGGAAGCCTGAGCCCTAAAGGCTCCAGAAATGATCAACAAATAAAGAGAAGTTAAAATGTGTTCATCTTTAGAATCTGCTGATGTTGAAGACAATCTCATGTTTTGGGAGCATGTGGGAACTGACTTGTGAATTTTAAAAGACTGGGAGTGGCACTACTGTCCTAATTATAATAGCTATTTTTTTCAATATTTACGTAGGCCCTAAAAGAAAGATGAGGTCTTTCTTCTGGACTGCACACAAATGCAGGCCGCATGCATTTTAGTCACTTTGCATTTTCACCACAACCGGTAATACATGGCTGTGCTCTCCAGTTCTTGTGGGTGCCTAAGGGGAATCATAGAATACTAGGACTGGAAGGGACCTCAAGAGGTCATTGAGTCCAGTCCCCTGCCCTCATGCATGCCCTCAAGGATCTTTCAGTTTTCCACCTTCTCATCCCTCAAAACATACTTTCAGTTTAATGAATCATGATTCTTAAAAATGCAATGTAATTTGACAGGGGTCTCCTATAGGCAGGGGCGGATATAGGGCAGGACGGCCGCCCCGGGCTCCGCAATTCAAGAAGCCCCACACATATGCTGTGTCAAAAGGGGGCCCTGCAAAATTGTGCTGCCCTGGGCCCTGCAAAATGGTCATCTGCCCCTGCCTATAGGCAAGTGGGGGGTAATGTCAAACTTGCACAGCTCTTATTTTCCAAGAACAAAACATTCCCAGAGTGTTCTTCTCTCTCATCACTTGAGCAATTAGATCTTGATTTTCATGCTTTGCTGGTACAAGCAGAGACTTAAGGGGACCAGATTTTTCAGACAATTTCAAACAATTGCAGCAATTTTGCATGGCTGGAAATTTGTTCAAATATGTTTTATTTTCTTTCTCCTGTAAAAAAAAAACCCCTCAGCTGAGTAACTCAGCAACCCCAAACCCTGGAGATTTATTTGTCACCTTTAGATAAATTAGCATCACCAGTAAATTCAAGTGAGATTAGCTAAATGAGCAGCATTTCAAATTCAGCATATTGGGGTTATGCTTTTTAAGCTGGAGTTATTAAAAATTAGACATGAAAAGCTGCATGTATACTGTGTAGGCCGCTGAATAAGTAGGTGGATTTCAAGGATGCTGAGAAATGATGGAGCTGAAATATGTAATTTCAGATTGGCTTACAAAGCTGTGCTAGATGGTTACGAATCTTGCTGAGCTACAGGGACTGAAAGAGCCTTTTTGACCTAAATATGTTTTCAGCGGGTTGGTTGATGATAGAAACAAGCACAAAACAGAGTCAAACGTATTGTATGAACTGAGTAATCTTAGTCTAGAAAATGGCAGTGAAGTGATATCTGGAGACTGATAAAGTTACAAGTCGATGTAATGTTAGACCAAAAATTCCTTGAAGGGGGAAGGAGAGCCTGTATTTCAAGCATAATAAACAGTCTTGACTGGACAAGCTGACATCAGGATAAGTTATCTCCTCTGAAGGAATAAGATGAGCATCCCAGGGGAATTATCGGTACAAGTTGAACCTCTCTGGTCTGGCACCCTCGGTGCTGAACCAGAGAATTTGCAGGATTATGGAAGGTGAGTATTGTCTAGCTGCATTACCCACACTTCCACTGCTTACTGAGGGATGAATTGAGCTAAAGGACAGCAGTGGGATAAATTAGAGCTAAATAACAGCACAGAACACTGAGAGCCAGGGCAGGTGGCTGTAAACAAACTTTATGGGACTGCGGGAAACTTGGCCACCCCCATGCTAAGTGGATATTGAGCTAACTAAAATCATGCTGGACTATGAATGTTGCTGGACCAGAGAGTTCTGGACTAGAAAGCTGTAACCTCTACCTCCAGCAAGCATACCAAGCCACGAGAGCATCTGCAACTACAAATATTTTGCCATTAATGTAACGGTCCAGTTGAAAGCACCCTAATGTAAGGCACGTCTCATGAAATCTTGCACCAATGCTAAATTTACTTAAAAACTTAGAAAATCTATTTTCAAATCAAAGTGGCTCCCTATGGAAAAAGCTTACAGTGGAGACAGAGCAAAGCAAGGCTGGTTCCCCTTTGTCTATGGATTCTGCGTTGCCAAATTCCTTTTTCCCCTCTTGTTAAATGCTTTGGATATAAATGCAATTGCAGTCCACTGATCCAGAAGCAGCAAGCTCACAGAAACACATCTTCCAAAGTATAGAAAAGTAAAATATACACCTCAGCCTTTAACAAGTAATATAATTATAATACTGTGCTTAAACGGAATGGGGGGCACATCTAAATTAAGATAAATATAAAAGCTTATGCTTGACAAGAACCAGCCGTCTCAGAGGACACAATAGCTACTTTGCTCAGCAAGTCTGCAACACAAAAAACCTGCACCCATTTGGCGATACAAGCGACCTTATTCAGAGCAGGGAATTAAGCTAATAACAGTACTCTGGAAAGGAATAGGAATTTAATTTCAAAGCCCAACTAAACAAAGCTTCCAATTAGGACATATAACATTTTCATTAAAAACGCCACCGTTCTTCGCTCTCAGCGTGAATACAGTTCTTCTGTTTCATTTTGTTACTCATATTTCGGTGAGTTCAAGGTGGCCAATTTCTAATGAAATTGCTAGATATTGACTGCGAACGTTAGGCTCAAAATAGCGTCTTGAATGGTTCTTTCATCCTTCACACACTGATTAGCTCCTTGCTGTGTGTAGAAAACACAGCGCAGTCCTGCTTGCTACGAGGGTTGCCAGCTTCCAGACCCCCATGTAGGGCTTTGAACCTGCTGAGCGTCACCTCGTGTGAATTGTCCTGATGATTCCCTATGGGAGTAAGTGCTCGTGAACAGGAGGTGAGTGCTATGGACCAAGCTATAGTGCTCTTAAGTAAGACCAGCAGCGGAGGAGGGAAAGGGGTGCAGTTGCCCTGGGATCCAACGATTCAAAGAGGCCTGGAGCTCTTGGCTGCTGCCATTGCCATGGTATCGGCGCTGGCAGCTTGGTAAGTCTCCACCTGGAACACCATGCCGCATGCCCAGGGTGGCTCTGAGAACTGCGGGGGGAGGAGTTGTGCTCCAGGCAGCACAGAGAGCTGACCGCCCTGTCCCCGCCCCTTCTACCTGAGGCCCCGCCCCTTCCTGGAGCACGAAGCCATCCTCCACACTTTGCCCAGGGGCCTGCGGAGGCTGTCGGCACCCCTGAAGGCTGGCCACCTAGCAGGGCCTGCTCTCCTACACGAGCATTGTTGGTATTTATTTACTAATGTTTATGCATGCAAATGGATATACCTACTAAGGCAGGTGAGCTGGATACATGTGGACATACACAGGTATTTGTTTGCAGACAAGAGAAGGAGACCAAATGAAAAGGAGATCCATCATACCAGCTGTGACGGCGCGTTGGGGTTTTCCCATCTCCTGCACTCCCGTAATGGCACGGACAGACTCCACCAGCCAGTAGAATAGAGGGTCCCCCTTGAGATGGGGGAGCCTGGGCCCCTAAATCCCAGCCCGTTGCCTAGGCTGCTTCCTCCGTGATACCAGCCAGAAACCAAACTAACTCACTTCCCACCCTGCCCAGAGCCAGTGCTCCACTCCCCTTCTTCCCATTGTTCCACTCCCTGGGAGATAACTGGTCAGACAAGTTCAAAGCCCCCTTGCATAATGACTGATCCCCTGTCCTGCTGGGCAGTGCTTCAGACAGCAGCAGTGGAGGTCTCTCACAACCCAAGCCTAGCAACCAGCAAGGTACCCACACTACATCACACCAGCCTTCCCATTTGCCTCAGAGAACCACGGTCCAGCTGTTTTGTTAAAGAAAGGGATGTGGTATTTTTCCTTCCTTTTTTTCCCTTTTTGCTTGCTAGTAGCTGCTATAGAGCCTTGCTGAACACAGAGCAATTTGTCCAAACCATCCCCTGACCTAGTGACCGGAAATATCTCAGTCCCAGTGAGAGCTGTTCCCAACGCCATTTTAAGCAACACAGTGCTACGTGGTAGTGCGGCTAATATGTGCACACCTGCACTTTCACCCGCAAGGAGAAAGACTAGAAAAGCTGAAAAGAAGGAGCAGAAGCTGGGAAGGGGGAGAGGTCGAGCTATGAAGGGAGAGACAGAAAAACCAACCATAGAAAATGTAAGGTTTCAATCTGTCACTTTTATTTTTAAGGTTAAACAAATAGGAATCAGTGCAGCCTGAATGCTTGGCGCTATAGCCACTGAACCATGAAGCCAGTGGTGTAACGACCAAATAGAGAAATGCCTATTTAGTGAACATGATTATCAGGCTCCACCCTCCCTTATTGAATCTGTTGTGCACACGTGATGATTTCATGCTTCTCTTTCCCATACAGGGAGTATGACTTTGAGCCCCGGTCTACACTAGAGCTTTATTTCAAAATATCTCCCTTTACATTGAATTAATAAGCAGAGCGTCCACACTACCAAACCCGTTGTTTCAAAATAACGGGCTGCTTAATTTGAAATCTGTACTCCTGCTTTCCTTGAGGGATAACGCTAATTTCAAAATAGTTATTTCAAAATAGCGGTAATGTGGATGCTCCAGTGCTCCTATTTCAAAATAATTACTTCCCAGGGAAAGTTGAATTAACTCCTCCCCAGCTCTCCCTGGGGCTCTAAGCTGAGGTAGCACATCCACATTAATGGAGTCTGCCTCAGACTAATTTTGAGGCTTCTCCATAGTGAGGACATGCTCTTTCGATTTTGTTATTTCAGGAGTTAATAAATCGGTGTTAAGTTATTTTGAAATTGATACTCAGGGCATGACCACCCTAGGAACCTAAGGGGTAAAAGGGTAGAAGTCACACAGGTATCTCAGAAAGTCAATGGGAGTTAGGCTACGATTTTCAAAAGAATTCCCATGTTTCTTTAGGGTTTTATATTGGCACCGGAGGAGGGTGGCTGGAGACCATGATTTTATTGTCCATTATTTTGTTATTCCCTGTTTTTTATTTGAGGCACGAGAGTTAATAATCCCAGTGCGTGGGAAAGAAAGGAATTTTGGTTAGAGACCTCCCCTGACTTAACCAGGAGCTCTTTAATGGCTTGAAGCTCAAAAAACAAATTCCACAAAAAGGGGAAAGAAGTATGAATATTTAAAAAACCCACAAACATGTAGGAACAAAATTCGAAAGGCCACAGCACAAAATGAAATTAAACTAGCTAGATACAGAAAGAATGCGTCTACACTGCATGCGTAGCTCAAAATAAGCTATGCAATTTGAGCCACACAAATTGTGTAGCTTATTTCCAGTCAATTTCAAAATAACTTATTTCCAAATTGGATGCTGTCTACACAGCACTTATTTCAAAATAAATCGCTTTTCCAAAACGCCCCTTACTCCTCGTGGAATGAGATTTACAGGGACGTCAAAATAGCGAGCCCATTATATTTCGAAATAACGGGTGCTCTCAAAAGATGTGGAATAGCTATTTTGGGTATCCCAGATACTTCTGGTATCCTAAAATAGTGTTGCAGTATCGTAGCTGAAGAGTAACAAGAAAACAGTCTACAAATACATTGGAAGTTAGAGGAAAACCGAGCACAGGGAAGGTCCATTACACAATGGCTACGTCTAGATTGCATCCCTTTTTCAGAAAGGGGATTCAAATTAGACATATCGCAATTGCTAATGAAGTGGGGATTTAAATTTCCCCCGCTTCATTAGCATAAAAATGGCTGCCGCTTTTTTTCGGCACGGAGCTTTGCCGGAAAAAAGTGCCAGTCTAGACACAGATCTTTCGGAAAATAAAGTCTTTTCCGAAAGATCCCTTATCCCTCTTAAAATAAGGGATAAGGGATCTTTCAGAAAAGGCTTTATTTTCCGAAAGATCCACGTCTAGACTGGCGCTTTTTTCCGGCAAAGCTCCGAGCCGAAAAAAAGCAGCAGCCATTTTTATGCTAATGAAGCAGGGGAGATTTACATCCCCGCTTCATTAGCAATTGCGATACGTCTAATTTGCATCCCTTTTACGAAAAAGGGATGCAATCTAGACGTAGCCAATGAGGCAGGGAAAGACAGAATAACAGATAATACATGAATGGCTGAAGGGTTGTTTCCATTTGAACCAAGAAGGTTAACAGATGGGAAGACTGACATAACAAACATCACTGTAAGGCTCTGAGGTTATATTGGGTAAAGAAAAGGTTAAGGATTACTTTGCCAACTTGAAGATATTTATCTTGTCTGTGATTAAATAGTTCCTAGATTATTTAATCTATCTGAAGCAGTCTCTGAACCATTAGGGTTCTCACTGAGAACTCATGGAGGAGAGGAGAGGAACCAGAAGACTGGAAAAGAGTAAATATAGTACTTGTCCATAAAAGTGGGAATAAGAACAATGGGGAAAATTGTAGATTACTCGTCTTACTTAGATCTCTTGAAGGATAATGGATCAAATAACCAAGTAGTCAGTTTGTAAGCACGTACAAGAGAAGAAGGTGATGAGTAACAATCAACATGGATTTGTCAAGAACAAAGAAGCTAATATCCTCCTTTGACAGGATAACAAGTCTCATGGATGGCTGAAAAGCATAGATGTCATATCTCGACTTTAGAAAGGCTTTTGATTGTCCCTCACATGGCCGTCTCAGTTATAGACTAGGGAAATCCAGCTTGGATGAACCTGCTATGCTCTATAAAACCATACTCACTGAGCAGTTATCAGTGGTTCCCAGTTGAGCTGGTGGAGCATATCAAGTGTGGTCCCACAAAGATCGGTCCTGGCTCTCCTGTTCAGTATGATTCAGATAATGGCGTTGAATTTTCACTGTTGCAAGGAGTAAGGGAAGTTGACGGAAGCATTTTTCCTGTTGACCTCCTGCTGTGGAGACAGCGCCAAGTTGAGCTTAAGGTACGTCGACTCCAGTTACGTTATTTACATAGCTGGAGTTGTGTGCCTTAAGATGACCTTTCCCCTGAAGTATAGAGCTGGTCTCAGGTTCTTTTCATGTTTTTTCTGCTGCGCCTTTTATTTCCCTGGTTTTACAATATCTTTTTTTATTTATTTTTCTTCTAGAACTTTCTATTTTTAAAAATACCCAAGCAAGTTGGTTCCCTTGGAAGCGCCATCCCATCTCATCTGCTGGTGCCCAACTTAGAGCATCTTAGGCAGCCTTGTTGATTAAAGTCTGGGTTACACAATACAGATGCCAGTCACTGGTAAAGGATGCATTTCCAGAGAGCTGATGTGTACCCCCGATACAGATCGGGCTTTCAATGACAGCAGCGTGTCAGGAGAAGCGGGGCATCCATGCTAGAAAGGAAAGAAGAATCTTGATTGCTTTAGTATTGGGTTTTTTAAAACCACAAACTGTCATATCTTACATGGACATGACAGCGGAAAATGCCGAGAGCGGCACTTAATCTGTATCAAGACACAATACACATGTAATTCAGTTTATACAAGAGGACTCACCAAAGACATCTGGCTGACATGCAGGAGCTATTTTTCCCCGGTGATCAGCTCTGATGCTGATAGATGGGCTGCGTGGAATTGACAAAATAGGGGGGTTACCATAGTGCTGTTCATATCAGCAATCCACAGCGCTCTATAAATCTGTCATAGGTGGTATGGGGGGATTGTGCCTCTGGCAATAATGTAAAATACCTGTTGAGTCTTTATAAAATCTATACAAAGTTTCTTAGAGCTCGGAGGAAGGAAAATCAACATGGCTGTTTCTCTCTTACTATGTGTACCAGCATAGCATCAGCCAAGGTATTACTTTGATCTCATGCATGCCTTGTGGCAATTGTTCTGATCTCATGATTGCTCTGGCGATTGATCTTCTGTAGTTCAATTTAGTATGTCTAGTGAAGACCCGCTAAATTGAACACTGAGGGCAGCCCCGTTGGCACCGATAGTCCTGTCTGTCACTGTCATACGGAGGAAGGGAAGTCAAGGGCAGTGTTTCTTCTGTCAGCCTCCTGCTGTGGATACAGCACCAAGCTTGGCTTAAAGTACGTTGACTCCAGCTATGTTATTTACATAACTGGAGTTGCATACCTTAAGCTGACCTTTCCCCTGCAGTGTAGACCTGTCCTACTCAATAATATCAGGAGAAAAGTACAATAATATGAGAACAGTGTACAAAACCTGTCAGTTTAAAAGGCAGCAGGTTTTAAACAAACAAAAGGAAGAATTTCTTCATGCAACACGCAGTCAACCTGTGGAACTCCTTGCCAGAGGATGTTGTGAAGGCCAGGGCTTGAACAGGGAGGATAGGGCCATTAATGACTATTAATAGGTCTATTAATGGCTATTAGCCAAGATGGGCAGGGAGAGTGTCCCTAGCCTCTGTTTGCCAAAGGCTGGGAATGGGTGACAGGGGAGGGATCACTTGATGAATCCCTGTTCTGTTCATTAGCTCTGGGACACCTGGCATTGGCTACTGGATTTTTGCTCTGATCCAGTCTGGCTGTTCTTATGTGCTCTGGTTTACAATGGCTTTTCTAGCAATATTTCACTTTATACATTAATGTTACTTTGATTTACTGAGGACTTGTGAGTTCATTATTCAGTCCCCATAAGAACTTTCTGGGGTGCACAAATGCTCTCTCACTAGGATGTGCAGGCTCAGGTTCTTATGTACAGCAAAAGGACATTCAGTTTTGTAGAGCCTGTTCCTCTTCCGTAATTCATTTCCCCTTGGATGGCATCTAATCGTTTCCCGAATGACCCCGCTGCATACGCCAACTAGCTTGTTTATGTAGCTACCCGTTATGTACATTTATTATCTTCTCTGGAAGGAACAAAAAAATACCATATGAAGCCTGTCCCTTATTTAATCTTCTTTGGTTTTCTTTCATGTACCTTTGCCTTAGCATTTATCCCTGTTGGCTTGCTGTGTGCATACAGAATTCTGGCACTGTTATTTATTTCTTCTGCTTTTAAAATTCCACACCAGAGAAGGCTAATCTAGTGCCTAGCATGCCCTTGGCATGAGACTCAATGTTGAAGGTAAATAAAACTATTTTGCTCTTTTATAGCTCCTCTTGCTTGGTAGATTTCATAACGTTTTACAAAGGAGGTCAGGATTAGAGTCCCCATTTCGCAGTGGGAGAAACTGAGGCATGGAGCAGAGCCATGAACGGCCTTTCAGTGTCAGAAGCAGCCAAAGCTGCAGCAGCACTTCTTTGCAACCCTCGCTGCAGCACACACTAGTCAGCAGCTGCTGAAAGGCCTCTGTGACGTCGCTGCCCTTCGGTTCAGCCCTGGTGATGTCCCTGACAACATCACCACCAACCCTGCCTGTCTGGAGGTCACATGTCAGCCAGGCGCAGCTTCCCCGATGATGTCTCTTGGCATCTGCAGATCATGGTGTCATCAAACACCCAGGTCCCGCCCTCTTATCCCTGGCGCTAAAAGCAAGGCCATGCTGTTTGTTCCTGTCGTTTTTCAGTGGTCATAATGTGTCTCTGTACTGCTGTTATCTGGCGACCTGAAATTATAGCATCACAGAACACTAGAACTGGAAGGGACCCCAAGAGGCCATCAAGTCCAGTCCCCTGCCCTTCCGGCAGGACCATGCACCATCCAGATCATCCCTGAGAGATGTCTGTCCAACCTGCTCTTAACTATCTCCAGTGATGGAGATTCCACAACCACCATAGGCAATTTAATCCAGGATTTAAACACCCACACAGGACGTTTTTCCTAATGTCCAACCTAAACCTCCCTAGCTGCAATGTAAGCCCATTGCTTCTTGTCCTGTCCTCAGAGGCCAAGGACAACAATTTTTTCCCTCCTCCCTGTGACACCCTTTTAGAAGCTGGCTGTATCCGACAGACTATGAACCCTGGCTCTCTGGAAACACACCAGCTGACCTCCTAGAAATATCCAACACGTTTACGACAGTCAGATCTCATTAACATGCATCAGGTGAGGAGGGGCTGAAAAGCCCATGAACACCCCAATGCAAATGGAAGAGGGGACTATGCAAACGGCCACTGAGTTCCTGTGGACACTCAGGCACACAGATCATCTGACGCGGCGTACCCCAGCTGGCCCACGCTTTCACTCCATCCCAATGCCCAAAAGGCAGCAATAGACACCAGAACAGGAATCTGATGCAGCAAGATGGGGGGCTGGCAACTTGTCACAGTGCAACACACGCCTGAGCTGCCCCATGGCTGGGAGGCCTGTGGGTATGAACATGCACTGGTCACTGAGTGGCTCTGTGTCGGTAGAGCCATCCTCTTGGAAAAACGGCCAGACTGATCACAGCCGGGAGATGACGTGGCAGTGCCCCACGTGCTAAGATCCCAATAGCTCCCCCTGTCTCTTTACTGCTCACCACCTAGGGTATGTCTAGACTGCATCCCTCTCTCGGCAGAGGGATGCAGATTAGGCAGGTCGACATTGCAAATGAGGCAGGGATTTAAATATCCCGTGCTTAATTTGCATAAAAATGGCCGCCGCGTTTTGCCGACTCAGCACTTTGTCTGCAAAAAGTGGCAGTCTAGAGGGGGATCTGTCGAGAAAGAAAGACTTTTTCAACAGATCCCTTATGCCTCCCTTGCAGGCACCCATTATGCCAATAACCTGATGCGTTGGTTGTGGCCATCTAATGAACCCCCTGGGGATCTAGCAGGCGGTAGGCTAGCGAGAGAAATGGAGACAGAACGTAAGGGAAACCACAGGGGCAAGCTAAGCTCGCATCCAGCCCCTGTGCACCAGCAGGCAGCAGTCCCAGTGTGGGGCTGTCTTCCAATATGAAACACGTCATTTGGATTTGTCACTTCCTGTACATTGCCCCAGTGAACAGCACAGAGGGGACAAAGCTTTTGGAGTTCCCTAAAGCTTATCCTGCCTCTCTCTCCCCCTTCCCACGGTTGCATTGTGGCCCCCGGATTCAGAGTGCTCACATTCACTTGTCCCTTGAAGTAATTAACAGAGATTCCAAAGCGGCTCCATTTTGTCTCTCTCAGGATCCAGCCTGAAAAACTGCTCAAATCTGATGCTGCTTCTTGTTCCATATTTGTTTGCTATACTTCTCCCCCTCCCGTGCCCCTTGTCTGCCTTTCTGATGAAGGCAAAAGCCACCCAGTGGAAATGTGTCAAAAGCTTGGAGGAAGTGGGAGGACCATGCTGTCTGGCGCCTCTTACCAACCCAGGCCTGACCTTCTTCCAAACAGAAAAGCCCACCAGTTCAGTAAGTTTGCAGGGCTCATTCCTTTTCATATTATTGATCTCCAAAATATAATGAGACTTACATTTCTGAAGCAAAGGATGGCACAGGGTTCCTAAACAGTCTAGGCTTGACAAGGCTATGCCACCAAGGAGGTGTATGTCAAAAACTTCCAAAGAAGATGACGACAAATCTTTATATTTTTGTCGCAACCAGGGGTGTTTTCCTCCAGCCTTTCTGAGACATGGCCACAAATTGCATCTTATTCTCTGTTCTTTGTAGCACCTTGCGCCCGCCAGGAGAGAAACGTGGCGTTACATGGTGATAGGGTCTTATAAATGCAAAGTAAAAGCCAACCCCTGTCCAAAAAGCTTTTCAGCTAATTAAGACAAGACACAACACACGGGTGCAAGTGTGGGGGCTGGCAGAAAAAGAGACTCAGAAAAAACCAACCTGCATTTATATAGGCCAGAATATCAGACGGCTCACCTGGCCTTCTACCTACTTGTCATACCCAAGCAATTGAAGTGGAGCTAATTGGCTCTAATTTGCTAAATGATTTGAGGGTTTGCAAGCAAAAGCTGGCTGCACAGCGCATGTTCTCAGCATCAGTGCAGGGCAACACCAAGAAATCAGAACAAGAAGAGTAAACTGTGAGTTTAAGCTTAATGAGAAATTTTGCTATGACAAACTGGGCCAGAGCAGCAGTATCGACATGCCAGTGCGGAATCTGGCTCATATTATTAATGATTTGCAATCATAAGGAGGGAAAGGAATGGAGGTAGCTAGCTGAAGAGTGATTTCCATTAGCCGTTCCTTCCACACGCCGAGGCAGTTAACCTGTGGAACTCACCAACTCAGGATTTTACAAAGGTTGATGTTATTACCATTAATATTTATACATGCGAACCTCTGTAGCCAGGGAGCCATTTTTCTTCTACAGAGAGAACCAATGTTGGCCAGCTGCATTCTGTAGGCGTGGGCGTGGGCATCTTTGACATGTCACTAGATGATCGAGAATGGCAAATCTTATGTGTTAAAAACAGCAGTAACCAAAGAGAAGTGGTATTTGATTAACACTGCTGATCTCAGTATCAAGGCTCAAAACTCTGGTACTTGGCTGCTCATTAAGCATCTTTCAATGCCTCTGTAAGTGCAGTACACAATGAAGAATATAAAGAAGATAATCTACTCTGTAGTACCTGGCAGAGCATTAATCTGCGACATGAAATGACCAGGAGAATCAATGATGACATTGCTGTTATTATCATTATTATTATTATCATTATTTAACATTTATATGAGGGTAGCATCTATCATGCTTGGGCCCCATTATCCTAGGTTCTGTACAAACATAATGGAAGATAGACCCTTCTCAAAGGAGCTTGCAGTTAAATTATTTTTCTTCCCCCATTGGTCCTATGGCAAGGTCCCTTGGGCAGCGTGGTTACCTAGTGGTTAGGTCCCGGAGTTAGCTGGTGACAAAGTGGTATAGGCCTCTGGTGCTAGGGCACAGGGTTTAGGAATTCCGGCCTCTTGTCTGAGTCTAGTTCTTAAGTTTGGGGCATGGCTCTAAGAGTCCAATTTCTCCCTTCTCAGTGGGGGTTTCTTGTAGGTTCTCCCCCTTTGCGCCAGGGGGAGGGGTTGGAAGCTTACGGGCTCCTGTGGCTGACCCAATAGACAGCTCTGGCTCAGGTCCCGCAGACAACAGAACCAGCTCCTGTCTCTTCACTGGTCAGCCCCTAACTGAGCCAGGCTCCTCTCTTATCCTCCCTCCAGGCCTATGATTGGCTGCAGGTAAAATGGGGCTGGGCTAGTTGGACACATGGGACTGGTTTAGCCCCTGCACTGCTAGGCCCTCCTCTCACTCCCTCACAGGTCACATTAAACTGAATATTAGGTGTGCAGGGTCAGAGCAGTGGAAAAATCACAACAAGCAAACCGAACCTGGGCGCTCTGGAGCCTAGTGCATGAGCCTCTACATCTTGAGCTAAAAGGCAGCTGGCTCTCAGCATAGGCTGTAGAGCAAACTCCTTCCAGCTCTCTGTAAGTGGTCTCAACACCACTCCATGGGATAGTGCTCCACAGCAAGCAGGTGTGTGGTCACACCTGCATGTCCTGTGTCAGCCCTGTCCCCCATAGCTCGAGATTTCCATACCGAGTTGCTCCATTTTGAGGAGACTTTTTAGAAACCAAGACAAAATAGCAATGACGATATCCTCTACTGCTTGCCTGTAATAAACCCTCCTTCCCCTCCAAGCAGTGTTTCACTCACTGATAACCCTAGAGGAATGAGGAGAGGGTCATTTCCTCTTTCAGTCGCTGATTGAAATGGTGCACGTGGGTTTACATTGAAGAATCAACCACCTAGACATATTGAGAACTTGCTGGAAGGTACCTGGGACTGACATTTCTCTATATGTTAAATGGTGTCACCTAACAGCCTTTCTAATACTTTGTATTCTACCTTATAAAATTCTTTTAGCTTACAAAATGGGAAATGAAGCAAAAAGACAATTTAATTCTCCCTACGTCCATGTCTTGCTTGGGTAGCTACTAAGTTGTTTGCATTGGCTATTGCATCTTTGATTGCTTTGGGCCAAATTCAGGTGGGAGAGGGACAGGCATGGACATAACATCATGATTGTGTCGGTATTCCTACTCCATGCTATCTAGAGCCTAACACTTCATCTGCTTTTTTGCACATTGGGCAGAGCCTTCTAGTAAACTACTTACAATGAAGGCCCTGTATTTCTCCTCAGTGGTTCCTGTTCATCTAGGGTGCGTCTAGACTACATGCCTCTAGCGACAGAGGCATGTAGATTAGGCTACCCGGCATAGGAAAAAGAAGCGGCGATTTAAATAATCGCCGCTTCATTTCAATTTAAATGGCTGCCGCGCTGAGCTGATCAGCTGTTTGTCAGCTCAGCACAATAGTCTGGACGCTCCGCGGTCGACATCTAAGGCATTTGTCAATCTCCCAGGTAAAGCTCATCCCAGGAGGCATACCGGGGAGGTTGACAAATGCCTTTGATGTCAACCGTGCAGCGTCCAGACTACCGCGCTGAGCCGACAAACAGCTGATCGACAGCGTGGCAGCCATGTAAATTTAAATGAAGCGGCAGTTATTTAAATTGCTGCTTCATTTTCCTATGCTGGGTAGCCTAATCTACATGCCTCTGTCACCAGAGGCATGTAGTGTAGACATACCTCTAGACTCCACCAATACATTTCGTTCAATTTATTCCATCCCACGTGCATTACCTTGAATTTGGCAGCACAAACTCACCTGCCTTTGTGCTGTCCGCTCACTGTGCTTTGCCAGGTTACTTGGAAGTCCATCACAGTCTTCTCCAGAGTTGACTACCCTAAAAACTTTGAGTCATATGAAAATTTTTGCCCTTTTGTTGCTCACTGCATTTCCCAGATAATTAATAAATACATTTACCAGCCTCACTCCTCACAGAGAACCATGGCACATCCCACTGTTAATCTTTCAACATGGGGAATTATAACCATTTTCTTCTATTCTTTAGTTTTGTGTTTCAGTCGAGTGCCAGTCTCAGTTGTTCTGCCCAAATCTCCTTGTGACGGGATGGCACACACCTCCTGTCTGGAGGATTGTGTGTGCCTGCACTAGCTCTGTTCTTCAGCCTTTTTTTGGCTACTCAGACCTGCAGCTGAATTCAACAGCCTGGTGTGAAGAACGACAACTAGTCCTGTGGCACCTTAAAGACTAACGAAATCTACATAGTATCATGAGCTTTCATAGGTAAACCCCACTTCATCAAATGATGAGTTCATGATACTATATCTTTTGTTAGTCACTAATGTGCCACAGGACTACTCATTTTTTAAGTCACAGACTAACAGTGTGAGTCACTCAAAACCCCCTCTGTGGTACACACTTGACAGGGACGCATCTCGGCATCTTCTGTTAGCGTCCCTCTTAGTCTGTTCCCCACTGGGACAGAGAGTGGTGCCTCCAGGGCTTCCCCTCCTGGAGACAGTGTCCTTGCCCTTACCTCAGGGCTCTAACACAGCTCAACAGTGTCTATTCATAGTCCACTGTCTCTCACCAGCTAGCCACTTGGAGCTCTCCATGGTGCTGCTGCTGCTCCCTCAGCCAGCTAGTCACCTGTGATCTTCTCTCCTTAAGATCTCCAGCAGCACTGAGCTGACTCTGGTCCTGCAGCTCCTTTTATAGGGCCTTCCTGGCCCCTGATTGGCTGCTTCCCTCTGAAGACACTCTAGCCTCCTTGTAGGACTTCTCTGTGGTTTGCTGGGCTGGTGTGTGGCAAGGCCACAAGCCCCTAGCAGGGAGCTCTGGGGATTGTCCACCTTATCACATTCCTGTACCGCTTTCATGGGATTTAGCATTTTTCTTCACTTGCTGCTATGTTGGAGTTAGGCAGCTGCCATAAGGCTGCTTTGGGATGCAAGATAATAGTACATAATACTCGGTGTTATAATTGAACGTGTATGATCTTTTCAGCACACATTTGAGATGGTGCAAATTAGCTGTGCTCTGTACTGGGGCTGCAGCAAAGATTTTTTTACCGTATTGCATTCTGCATGGCATCTCAGCTTGAAGAACATCACTGAGAAAAAACATAGGAGCTGCTCCTAGGAATCGAAGAAGCAGAGGTGTGAGGAGCCGTGCCCCTGCGGGTGGTCTAGAGATAAGCTTGGTAGGGGATAAACAAAGTGATTTTGTGGCAAGGCTTTTCAGATAGGCTAGATCATTTGGATCTTGAGCAGTGAGTGTGAAGGGAAGGGATGCCTTTCTGCTTACACAGTGATGCAAGCTCTCTTTGGTGCCAATCAGTTGGGAAAGTACTTTGAGGAGACAGGATCTGGCTGGTGGGAAGAACCTGCAAACTTCTGTTTGTGTTCTGCGATTTTCTCTGCCGTCATCTCCCCATGAAAGCAGTAATCAATGCTCACCAGGCTTTCAGCAAATGAGTGAGAAAGTGTGTGGGGGGGAGAGGATTGTGGGTCTCTTTAAACTAGATCAACAAATAAATTCTGTTCAGAGATAAAAGTAATAGACAGAAAAGCTACCAAAGAGAATTGATCACATGAGTAGAAATAACACAAGCCAAGGGCTCCGTCTCCATGTCACTTAATCCCCTAGGCCACATCTATACTTTCCGGAGGTTCGATGCTCCAGAGGTTGCGATTCTGTAATTTGATTTAGCAGGTCTAGACCTGTAAAATCTAATGCTGAGAGCAGCTCCAGATGGCATCTGCTATCTCCTTTGATGAGGAGTAAGGAACACTCCTGCTGTGTGGACACTGTGTAAATGCCATTTAAGATACATTAACTCCAACTACGTAATTAAGGTAGCTGAATTGCGTATCTTAATTTGACCTCCCGCTGTAGTGTAGACCGGGCCCTAGAGTTTCTTGTAACCCCAAAACACATGGCCCCAGAGGAAAGGACAGAAGTAATCTTGTAACCCCTTTGTAACACATGCCCCCAGAGGAAAGGACAGAAGTAATCTTACCATACACGTGACGCCTACATTAAAAGGGAAGGAGTAGAGTTGTGATTTCACATCCACTTCCTCAGAACTTCCTATCCTGTGACCTATTGTGTAGGAAGCTTAGTGCTTCTTGTGTATTTACAGCTCTCCCCCTGCAATTTCTGTTCTTAAACACTAACTTACCTCTCAACTGTGGCCTCTGGTGGTTTCCCGTATGGTTTGTCTTTTGTCAGCGAAAGTGAACTCAGTGCACGGCAATTCCCTCTTTTCCTACCTCAATTGATTGCTATTCTCCATTACCCTACAGTGCCATATTAAACTCATTAGGCTCCTATACAAAACAGTGGCAGTCTTGCCTAGAAAACGATTTCCATTTCCATCATTCCCCTGTCTGCCTCAATGAACTGCCATCCAAGTGATTTCACTCCGAAACGGGAACTACTAAACCTTTTATGAACAAGCCCCAGACACTGTGGACATATGTACCCCCATGTGCAAACCACACCAGTCCTTCCCGTTCATTAGGGGTCTTGTCGCTCACAGCTGAATGCATCAGGAAAATGCAGTTGCTCAAGAGGAAGCAAAGAATTTGCAGCTGAACCCGTCTGGATAGCTTGCTCAATGCCAGTTGCCATTGCAGCTTTGCTGGGCGGCGTGCTACACGTGCAGCAAGTGTGGAAGGAGAAAGGATGCAGAAGGGGGTGTGGGAAGGAGAGCAGAACTTTTTCCACTCAGTTTCCAAACACCAGGAGATAATATCACACAGCAAGCAGCACCCATGAGCTCAGGCTCTGCGACCGGACTGTAAGAGTGTGCACCAGACAATGCCCAGTGCAGGAGTACTTGCTGACACGAGGCTAGGTGGCCCCATGATAGGACATCAATCTGGGGAGCACAGCACTTAATTTTTCTTTGGACCCCCAAAGCCCCAGGGCAGGGCAGGTAGCAGAGGCAGACACATATCTCAGATGCAATGCTTTTGAGCTAGAAGACATGAAGGCCTTGTTGACGCTGGCATCTTTTGTCAGTGAGAGCACACGCACTACAATGCCACTTTTGTTGGGAAAAACATACAGTTTTGGAACCAAAAACCTTCCAGCCCCGTGAGAGACTGTCATTGACAATAAAGAGAGGGAAAAAGACCAAAGAGCCAGTGTTGACTCTGGCTTTTACCAGTATCCCACAGTGCCTGCCCTGATGGCTGTGCTCAGTGTTCTGTGATCTCTGCTGCCCTGCAGGCCTGCGCCCCTCCCCTTTCAAAGCTCTGGGAAGTGTCTGACAGCTGAGTGAGCGTCTCTGTTTGGGGAACAGAGAAAGAAACAAATCATTGGAATGCTCCTCGTCTGCCCTGCTAGGGACACAGCGGCAGGCAGATTGCTGCTGCCAGGGGAGGGCTGGAGAGACGGCTGTGCTGCTTTGACATTTCTCAGCACGGAGAGCTCCCAGAGCAAGGAGGGAATCCCAAGAAGTGAAGGGATCAGCTCTGCCTTCCCACAACACTGCCCCGTGGTCTGCTTACCCACATTGCTTTGCCCTACCTATTGACAGGGGTGCTAGCCACATGGCCATGAAATGTTGATAATGGGAGGCAGAAAAATTGGTTTGACCAGTTTTCACTTTTGCACGTCGACAGCCAATCCTTCCCAGTGTAGCCAGTGCCTAAGAAAAGGCAACAGATTGCAGGTTTTTCTTTCAGTGCCACTTTACAGATGTTCCCTGCCATGTAGCTTACTCCTTTTAATGCCAGGCACTTCTGATATGTGAAGTGATAAACATTAAGCTCTTCATTCTCCTAACAACCCAATTCCATAAGTTATCTGCAAAAGGGATACAAAGCAAGGAGATGGGTTGAAAATTATTAGCAGCCACTACCTAGCAGTAGCAGGAACCCTGAGCAATCCAGGTAAACAGAACCTGTTCTGTCAGTGTTCCCGACTCTCCTTTGCCGAGGAGATTGCCCAGAAACAGTGTCAACTCCATTTTGTCTGCAGAGCAGTGTGAGGCCAGGACCCACATGGAACTGTAGGGTTACCATGGTGCTGCTCTCTCAAGCAGACCCACAGTCATATGGGTGGAAACAATTTGGGGGGGTGACGGGGTGTTGGGGTCCCCAAAGAAAAAAAAACCCTGAACCCCGCACTGATGCAGCACTCTGCAGCAGAGCCGTGGTGCCCTGGCAGCTATGCAAGGGCTGTTCTGCAGCTGCTGCGGGCGCATGTGCAATAGAACTCAGCACCGACATGCTGGCCAGCAGGATGGCACCTGAGCCGGCGTCCCAGGGAAATGGTGCCAGCTTTGAAAAGCCAGCAACCCCGGCGGGTGGAGAGGAGCAGCGAGCTGGAGGCTGGAGACAGGGGGCCCCGGCTGGTGGAGCCGAGCGGCAGTGCCTGGCACCCAGGAGAAAGCCAAGGGCGGCCCCAACAAACTGGGCTGGACCGGGCTGACAGGAGGACCCCCTCGGCAGACGATGGCACAAGCCCCCAGGAAGAGCTGTGCCCCAGAGACCAGAGGAGGGCAGGAAGTGACCCAGGACTAAGTGGAGAGAATACCCATGGGTCAGTGATTTCGGGCACGTCCCCACCGATTGAACAGGAGGCTGTTGTCCATGTTCTTAGGGTCCTGGGCTAAGACTTGGAGAAGGGGAGGGCCCAGGTCTCCCTGCTCGGGGGAGGCCCTGAACTGCTAAAACTGAGCAAGCCAAGGACAATAGATGGACACATAGAACATGTAACTAACTGGTGGGTGGAGGATCCAAGGTGGGGGACTCACACTCCCGGCATAGGGAGGGCGACAGGCGGCTACCCCAGGAAAACCAATAAATACAGGTTTGCTGAGCAGCAGCCTAGAGGGGAGGGAATGGAATGGGCTGAGCTGCAGCAGCAATGGGACAAATGCTTTTTGGTTTGCCACCACATTCGGCCTTAAAAGTGAGGGGCAGAGGAAGGGGCATTTTGAAAACCTGCTCGGCTCAGACTTGTCTCCACTCATCCCAAAGGGAGTAAAGCTCCTTCTCTGATGCCAGCAGACGTTGCCAGTTTCCCCGCCCCAAAAACTCATTTCCAAGAGGGGTTCGCATTTGAGCTAATCTGAGACACCACAGGTTTCGTCAAATCATAGAATTATGAAAAACTAGAACTGGAAGGGACCTGAAGAGGTCATCGAGTTCAGTCTCCTGCCCTCACGGCAGGACCAAGCACCATCTAGACCACCCCTGACAGGTGTCTGTCCAACCTGCTCTTAAATATCTGCAGTGGAGATTCCACAATCTCCGTAGACAATTTAGTCCAGTGTTTAACAACCCTGACAGATATTTGAAAGCTGCTATCATGTCCCCTCTCTTTTCCAAACTAAACAAAACCAATTTGTTCAGGTTTCCCTCATAGCTCATGTTTTCTAGACCTTTCACCATTTGTGTTGCTCTTCTCTGGATCTTCTCCAGTTTCTCCACATCTTTCCTGAAATGTGGTGTACAGAACTGGACACAATACTCCAGCTGAGGCCTAACCAGCGCAGAGTAGAGCGGAAGAATGACTTCTTGTGTCTTGCTCACAACACTCCTGTTAATGCTTGAGGTGTGGAAGATTCATGCTTGGTCTGTGCCAAGTCTTTCTGGGAGCAGAGGGCTAATAATAACGACGGCTCGGAAAAACCCAGTTCCTATTAAATAGTGCAGGGGTGTCGTCTTTGTGGCTTTTGTAGAGAAATTATTTCAGCTGGGGCCCTAATCAGAGACTGGGGCCTAGAGGCTACTGTCGCAGAATCAGTATTTACACGTTATATAATAGCTCTTAATGCTAATGGATCCCAGTTTCTCCAGGAAAGATCAACCAGGAATCATTTCACCCAATGCTGAAATTCATCTGCCTTGGGAGTGGAACCCAATAGCGATGTAACAAATCACAGCAACCCCGCCCAAGAATTCAGGAGCAGAAGACTCTCCAGCCTGGCGATAATTGCTGAAGAAATATAGGGAAGCGGAATCCAGTTGCAAAACAAATATTTTCATACCTCCTGCCAGCGTTCCAAAGCCTGTGAGAACAGCAGCCTATTTTCAAAGCCAGAGCATATGTGGCACGTAAGACGGTAATCTGACACTAAGTAAAGCATGTTTGGGGGCTGATAAGAAACAAGTCTTGCGCCAGACTCCTGCTTCTCAGTTTTTAACTTGTTTGGCATTAAAATGGCTCTTGCAGCGGCCAATGAGAATTGAGAGATATTGCTGGGAATGGGAGCAGTGCACCCTGGACAGCTGGGCAGCCGCTGTGGGGTCTATAAACCACAGGGCCTTCGGCGGCCAGTCCGATTCACCCTTCGGACGAGATGTCTCTGTCCATCTGAGACATCTGGCAGTACGCCCACATCTTGAATATTGCGTACAGACGTGGTCACCTCATCTCATCTCTTGGCATTGGAAAAGGTTGAGAAAAGGGCAACAAAAATGATGAGGGGTTTGGAACAGGTCCCATGTGAAGAGAGATTAAAAAGACTTGGACTTTTCAGCTTAGAAAGGAGGAGACTAAGGGGGGATATGATGGAGGTCTATAAAATCATGACCAGTATAGAAAAAGTGAATAAGGAATAATTATTTACTTATTCCCACAATAAAAGAACTAGGGGTCACCAAATGAAATTAATAGGCAGCAGGTTTAAAACAAACAAAAGGAATTTTTTCTTCACTCAGTGTACAGTCAACACGTGGAACTCCTTGCCAAAGGATGCAGTGAAGGTTAGAACTTTAACAGGGTTCAAAAAAGAGCTTGATAGCCATTGATGGACCTAACCTCCATGAATCTATTAGCCAGGATGGGTAGGAATGGTGTCTTTGGCCTCTGTTTCTCTGGAGGTGGGTGATAGGGGAGGGATCACGTGAGGATTACCTGTTATGATCCCTCCCTCTGGGGCATCTGGATTGGTCACCGTCAGCAGACAGGATTCTGGGCTGGATGGATCTTTGGTCTGACCCAGTATGGCCGTTCTTATGTTCTTATCTGTGGCAGGATTCAATACGCAGATGGAAGTATTTGAATAGAGGAGCTGGAAAGCACCTCCGCAAATGATCATCTGGGATTCAGCTAGAGCCTAGACTGCAGAATGTGATTTTAAGGTGGGGAGAGCACTTAGCCCTTAGAGCTGCTCTTTGCCGGCAGGCGGAATCAAACCTGGGACCTCTGGAACTTAGAACACGAATAAATGCACGGTGGTTGCGTGGCGAGAGCAATTTACCCTGTGGCTCAATGATTATAGCCGCTGGTACGACAGACATTTGTCAATAAATGCCTGAGATACTCTCCAGCTAAAGTGGTATGATAGAATGCCAAACGAAACCTCGTGGACCAAAATAAATCAGAAACCAATGGAGGTCCAGATGGAGAAGAGAAGATGGGGATACATCCTGCATGAGGACCGTATCATGAGACAAGCGTTAGAATGGAATCCAAAGGGAAAGAGGCAAAGGGGACGTCCCAAACAAACATGGTGATGAAGCTGCCTGAACAAAGTAAAAGCAGCTGGCTTAACGTGGGATCAAATCAAGACCATCGCTAAGGATCGCAAGAGATGGAGAATGACTGTGGAGGCGCTGTGCTTACCAAAGGACTAATAGGTAGATGAGAATCACATTGCGCCCAGACATCGGCAGAGGGGGTGAGAGACAGAAGCATTCCACTCCCCTTCCTCAGTTTTAGATGTGAAGCAGAAGCAAAAAGAGCCTGTTGGGGGTTCAGAGGCTGCAAAGGGGGCCCCAGAAAGCCTGTGCCCTTCCTTCTTGAACTGCACCTCTCTTCTCCCCCTGCAGCACTCAACCCCTCTCCAGAGCCAGGCTGCCTTCCACTCATGGCTAGCAGCGCTCACACCAGGGCACCTTGACAGCCTGACTCCAAGAGCCTTTATCTTTGGCCAAGCATATCCTGGGGTCTGAACACCACTTGTCCCCAAGTGAAAGCTCCTGCATCAGTCGGAAGGGCTGCCTGTGTCCCAGATTGCAGAGAGGGCAGCCAGTCCTGGACCTCTCCCTTTCATGATTTGTGCCCCCTTCCTTTCTCTCAAAGAACCCAGAGGAAACAGCGCCGTCCTGACTGTCACAAGCCAGCCTTCCAGCACTCAGAGTGACCAAAGCAGTTTTGTCAGTTGCGCACCAGGAAAACAGGGGCTGATCTTCCAGCAGCGTGGACTTATTCCCTGGTGAGGAGGCTGTCAATGAGATATTCATATATAGTTATGATGAGTCTGGGCTTGCTGGTTTTCATGCCATCCTCAGCCTGCAGTTGGGATTTATAGATCCTAAGTCAAATGCAAATGAAATGTTATTCAGGAGGAGGGTGGAAAATTGTTCTCCTTGGCCTCTGAGGATATAGCAAGAAGCAACGGGCTTAAATTGCAGCAAGGGAGGTTTAGGTTAGACAATTAGGAAAAACTTCCTGCCTGTCAGGGTGGTTAGACACTGGAATCAATTGCCTGGGGGGGGGGGGTTGTGGAATCTCCATCACTGGAGATATTGAAGAGCAGGTTGGACAGACACCTGGCGGGATGATCTAGATGGTACTGGGTCCTGCTATGAGGGCAGGGGACTAGACTCAATGACCTCTTGAGGTTTCTTCCAGTTCTAGTGTTCTGTGATTCTATGAAGATACCAATATTGTCCATGGTGTTTTCTCTCCCCTTTGGCTTCTCTTCAATGCACAGTTACTTGGCTACGGAGTCTCCTTCATAAAAGGCATATTTAACCACATCATTCCAACCAACACAAAACATCAGACTTTCAGTGTATTTTACACACCCAGGTATAAGGCTCCGAGAGAGAAGAGGAGATGTGTAAGTGGCAGAACTGGGGATGAAACCCAAGAGCCGGGCACCTGGCCCCCTGATTTAACCACCGCCATCCCCTTCTACCCCACAAGGCAGTTTACTGGAGGCTGCACACTTCCCTTGGTGGACAGAGCCATGTAGACATTCTCAGAAGCTGCTTGCCCATAGGTTGCTTCATCTTGAATCATTGGATCATAGAACACTAGAACCGGAAGGGACCTCGAGAGGTCAGCAAGTCCAGTCCCCTGCCCCCACAGCAGGACCCAGCACCATCTAGACCAACCCTGCTGGCAGGCCATCTCACATGGAAACTAAAACCCTGGCTGGGAGGGAGCCAACACTAGTCTAAAAGAAAGAATGATGTAATTATCTGTATCTCTCACAAGCAGGGGAAACTGTACAAGGATGTTCCCCTGCTCATTTCCATCTGTCTGATTTGTTTCTGTTTTCAGCGCTTTGTTTTAAACACCCTCCATTTCTCACTTCCAAGTCCATCCTCTTCACGGATTCATTACATTAAAGAATTCCGTGGTTTGACAGTTTGTACTAGATGAAATCTTCCAGCGGCCTACAAATAATTCATATGAAAATGTCACTGCCGCAGATTCAGGGCACAGCTGTTAAGAAGGGACTGGGTGGATGCCAGAAATACTCATTTTTAACTGTGTGGTGAGTTAATGATTTGATGAGAATAAACTATTTTGATTTGTATTAAACTCGGATTACCTTGTTTGCTTTCCCCAGCAGACGATGATTTATGTAATTGGCAGCTCATATGCCGTGATTTCGTAATGAAGGGATGTGTCAGCTCAGTTTTATGCCTGAAATAAAGGCCAGGGATTCTCTCTTGGGCCTACTTTCTTTCAGTATGTCTACATTTCCGAGCAAGATCAAAGCTGCCACAGTTGATCTTCCAGGGTTCGAATTAGCGGGTCTAGTGAAGACCCACTAATTCGAAGTGAGGGGACACTCTAGTCAATGGTTGTAACCCTGCTTCCTCGAGAAATAAGGGAAGTCGAAGGGAGAATGTTCTTCCTCTGACATCCTGCAGTGTAGACAGCACCAAAAGCCGAGTTAAGCTACGTCAGTTTCAGCTATGCAATTTGTCCCGTAGCATAGATGTAACCTTAGTCTCTCTCTCCCCTTCACTCCAGGGTTTGAGAAAATTTCTCAATCCAGTCTCCAGGCAAAGGTGACTTCTGTAATGCAGCAAAAGCCAATAGCCCCCAGTGCTGAGTGGCTGAAACAACAAAGCTAATGCCTGGGAAAAATCCAGTTCTGGGCCCCTCACTATAGAAATGATGTGGACGCATTGGAGAGGGTCCAGCAGAGGGCAACCAAAATGATTAGGGGGTTAGAGCACATGACCTATGAGTAAAGGCTGAGGGATTTGGGCTTATTTAGTCTTCAGAAGAGAAGATTAAGGGGGGATTTGATAGCAGCCTTCAACTTCCTGAAGGGAGGTTCCAAAGAGGCTGGAGAGAGGCTGTTCTCAGTAGTGACGGGTGGCAGAACGAGGAGCAATGGTCTCAAGTTACAGTGGGGGAGGTCTAGGTTGGATATTAGGAAAAACTATTTCATTAGGAGGGTGGTGAAGTACTAGAATGGGTTCCCTAGGGAGGTGGTGGAATCTCCATCCCTAGAGGTTTTTAAGTCTCAGCTTGACAAAGCCCTGGCTGGGTTGATTGAGTTGGGATTGGTCCTGCCTTGGGCAGGGGGCTGGACTTGATGATTCCTGAGGTCTCTTCCAGGCCTAGGATTCTATGAAAACAAAGAATCCCATCCAAGTTCTAATTTGGTCAGTAAAAGTTAATGGCTATGTTCCAACTCAGACATACCCCACGTTTCAGACTTTGATGGTGGTTCCTGTGCTGGACAGATTTCCACACTCATTTATAGCTTCATGCACCCTTCATTCTACTGCTCCATCATGTGGAACCCACACACCTTCTGGGGGTGGTGCCCTGTCCCACAGAGTGGCACGGAGACCACTTACAGAGAGAAGAAAGAGTCTGCTCTGCAGCCTTACCTGAGAACCAGCTGACCTTTAGCTCATGCAGTAGAGGCTCATGTGCTAAGATCCAGAGGTCCCAGGTTTGATGCTTGTGTCAGTGTTACACATGCACAATACAGCGACTTTGCAAAAGAACTTTACAGAAGCTCTGGAGGCTCGGCTATATTTGTTGTGTCCATGGTGCATGATCTGTCCCATTCCCGACATTTGTATTAGTGGATAATGGAAGGAGAGCAACTCAGAGTTTGACACACATGACGGAGAGTCAAGAGGGCTGGATTCCAGCACCTGCTGTGAGCAAATTGCTTTTTTTCTAGGCATCTCGATGCCAATATTCTATAAGCCAGGGTGATGCTGTTTCCCAGCCCAGACATCCAAAGAACTCCTCTGGGGGTGAAATCTTGTCCCTGTCTAAGTCAATGGCAAAACACCCATTGAATTCCAGTTAGGAAATGCTAAGGAACTCCTAGCCCCGTCTCTTCTTTTCCTGGGAGAACACTGGACAGATACACTCGGGCCTCACCGTTATCAAGCAGAAGGAAAAACTAAGCTCTGACCCTGCCCAGGTTTTGAAAATGGCTGGAGGCACCTTTTATAAAAGAAGCATGGAAAGAACAAACCGTTTCCTTCGTTGGTCTTGACTCCTATCGAAACAAGGCTCAAAACTATTATTAACCGTTATTATTACTACTAATGTAGCACCAAGAAGCCCTACTCATGGACAAGGACCGAGTAATGCTTAGCGCTACACAGACACAGAACAAAGGGATGCGCCAGGTTCTGTACAAATATATATGGAAACAGTCAAATGAAGAGTCAAAGATGATTCACAGGCGATGGGCCCGGTGGCTGTGGGATTAAAAGTGTATGCCCAAGTGATAGCGCCAGGGAGAACGGAGACGAGTGGAGAGGAAAGATCAGTTCAGTTTTGGGGATGTCCAGTTGTGTCAGAGATGTGGCTGAGACAAGACTTGGACAGAGAAAGGCAGGTTGTGAAGGACCGATTTGCTTTTAAAGAAACACATTCTTTCCCCTCTAACCTCCGGGTTGATGTTTCAAATTTCTAACCTACATGGCATTTTTTTTCTTAAGAAAAGTCTGGAACCCAAGCCAAAAAATAATCTAGCTTGACTATTCTAGGATCCTTCAGTCACATATTAGAGGCGAATTTCCAACCTGTTTTGAGGAAGGTCTGGAAAGACTAGTTTGAACTAGACCGCAGTAAAAATCAGAGATTTATGCACAAACCACTCAGCTTTGCAATGAGATAAATTTTGATGAGAAAAATCATCTGTTTTTATTCCCATGGACTTTCAAGAATAATATTACAATTCCGTCAGCTCTTGGTGATACTCAAGGAGTGCAGAGTAATACATTACTTCCATGGTAAAATTCTGCAATAATGCACTTGAATCCAAATACTTCAGAGGCTCATGGGGAAGTTCTGCAATTAGAGCTAAGACCCAGTTGCTTCAGTTTCTACAGGGAGAGGTGCTGTCCCGTAGAAAAGGCAGATTCAAAACCACTCTGATACTTTTATAGCAGGCCAGGCTTATTTTGAAATCTGCATTTGTTTTCAGAGAGCTTAGAGAATCACAGCAAACATAGCAGAAAAAGTAATCTGCTTTGGAAAACTGATCAGTAACGTGCTAGTCCAAAGACTTTGAGCAAACTTAATGGAGAGCTGAGTAATTAGCACAACGAGAAATAATAATAATAATTAATAATAAATGGAGCCCAGAGAAGCCCCCAAAATGTTAATGACAATCTGCATTGACTCAAGGAATTGCTGAGATGCAGGGAATGTCATGTAGGCACTTCCCATTTTGAAAGTCAAATCTTCCTATCATCCGGGGTGTTGTGGTGGACATCTGGCCACTTGCTGTTTGCTCCTGCGGACACGAATGGTACAATCATGGCCACCTGTACTCAGTTCCCTGCCTCTACATTCTGCAGGCTGGACCTCCTTGGTCTGGCACCCTCGGGACCTGAGCAGTCCCAAACTAGGGAATTTGCCAGACCAGGCCTTGGGCTCTCCCAGTGTTCCCCAGCTGGTGGTGACCCCCGCCCCTGAATTACCCCCAGCCCACCTGCTGGGATCTGCTGCCCCGGTGAGGCTCCTCTCCAGGCCACCAGCCCAGAGCTAGCCAATGGGGCTTTGCACCCTGGCTGGTGTCCTCTCCAGCCGGCCTCACTCCAGCTGCAGCAGGGCTCCATGCCCCCAGCTCAGAGACTTTAAGGTCAGAAGGGACCATTATGATCATCTAGTCTGACCCCCTGCACAGTGCAGGCCACAGAATCTCACCCACCCCTCCTAGAATAATCCTCTCACCTATATGAGAGGCTGGCTGCCAGCCACAGGGAAACCTCTGCATCTGGGGCTCTCTGGTCCTGCAATATCCATGGTCCTGCCGGATCACAGATGTTGCTGAACGGAAGAGTCCCAGGCCAGAGTGGTTTGGCCTGTACCAGGAAGGAAATGTTAATTAATCGGTGAAGAAGGGCATTGGGAGACAGAACTCCTGGGTCCTCCTATTCCTGGCTTTGTCCCTGACTGGTCCGTGTGACTTTGGGCCGCTCACATGACTTCTTTGCAATGAGGGGAGCCCATTTGCGCTATAGCGACAAAGAATATTTAACTGGCTCCCCAGGGCAATGCGAGTGTTGGGCCTGGGAGCTCAGCTAACGGTGCTTTGAGAGCCAAAGGGGAAAGGAGCTAGTGTAGGGAGCCACTGTTCAGTGTCACAACAAAAAGTGAGGCTCACGTGGAGGGAGTGACTCTGATGAACTGTGATGTTGCCAAACGCCCCCCTCCCCCCCACACACCAGCTCTGGTTTTTGACGTCCCTGCTGGGCAGTGACTTTTCTAGTTGCTGTTTTGTTCACTCTGGGTGAGCCCCAAGACCCTACAAGTAACATCTGACCTCAGCTTCTATCCGCCCGGCCTTGGTTCGCTCTCGAGTTCTAGCCTCATGCCCTTTTGTGGGGGCCAGCGGCTGGTCGGAATGACGGCCGTGAACATTTTCCCCACACGCTCCAGAAATGGATATCAGAATCTCAGAATTATAATCGCTAAAGGGTTTTGCTTCCCAGCAGTTGCCGAGCTAATTACCGAAGCTAGAGGTTCTGTCCTTTGGAGACCTTTCAAGAGCCGTTATTAATGGCGTAATTAATTCAAATGATCTGTACTTTCAATTCAACCTTTGGCTCTGTGAAACCCAGATCTACAGTAGCACTTGATCATGTCTCTTCTGAAACGTCTACTCCAAGCTATAGTCTTCCAAATACAGTTGCAATCACCCCAGCCTGGGCATGAACATACCCAGCAATATAGGAAGAAGAAATTGACCCAGATGTTTGCTGGGGTTAGCTCACTAGCAGTATATTTGGGAAAGCTCTGAACATTTACTGTCTTTTTAATCTGGGACACTCTTTCAGGACCTCTCTTAAGTTGCTGATGTGGAGTCAGAGATTCTGAAAGGTACCATGATAGCTTTCATACTTCTCTTCGTTGGTGGAAAACGTACTGCCCTTCTTAGCCCTAAAAGATATCAAGCGATGTTTCTGGCAGATGTCCGTGGAGCTGATTATCTAAGAAATATGAACTACTATAATGGACTAGTTAGTGAGGGAGTGGGCAATAAACCTCCTAGTGCAGACTGGGACACCACTTCCTGCAGCTCCCAGTGGCCAGGACCTGGGGCCAATGAAAGCTACAATGGCTGTACCTGCAGACATGCAGGTAAATAGCATGTCTGGTGGCCTGTCAGAGGATAACCCTGGCAAACTGTGTCCAGCTTGTGGGTCACTTATTGCCCACCCCCGGGCTAGTGTATATGTGCACTACTGCATTTGACTGGGTGGACTCACACCTCTACTCAACCCTGTTGGGTCAAATAACGGTTAAACCAATTATTTGTGGATGAATTATTCAATGCTTGGTAGAAATTTGAACAAATCACGTGTAGTCTAATATTCAACAATCCAAAGAGCTGGTGGGGAAATAGAAAAATATACACACACATCCTTTATTGGAAGGAAAATGCCAAAATTCTTTGGATACATGATTTGCAACAAACAATTCAGGCAGCTCTCCTCTATAGCCCTTCAAAGGCTAATGGCCAAGGGAAAGATTCCCCTTGGAACTCAAGAGGTGGGGGGTACATGGTTTTGGAAGAGATCAGAGGTTCAGCCCAGACGTTTGGAATACTCGTGTTGTGTAATATAACAACAGCAAGTCCTAGGAGGCTGTTGGATTGGTCTAGTTTTTGGTTAGTCTCACTTGCTATATCCTGTAGCTATTTCCGCTACAGCTCTCTGCGCCAATAATGATTTGAGATCTCTAACATGTTGCCAACTGCCAGAGGGACTCCACACACATATGGGAACTCTGATCTTGCCACGGCTGTACAAGCGATGTGCACTGACTTACTAGGCAGACCATAGGGAAATTTCGTTCATTTCACAGCGGAGTGGCAGGGAGCCAGGCAACTGATGTCTTGCCCACCTGGTTTTCTGGGACAATCGCTCCTTTTCTCACCAGATCTTTTTCAGTGGAAGCACTGGCATCCGTTCTTTCAAACGTGAGTTCCAAACGAGCTTGTAATAGGAAACGATGTATACACAGCTGCCCCACGCTTGTTCTGTAAATTCCTAGGCCTCCCAATGGCAGATCTCAGAAAGCCAGCGTGTGATCAGCTTGCTCAGTGCAAATGTCTCTTTCCACCAGCAGCCCTCGGGAGAGCGACGGGAACATGCAAACTACGGAAACAGCTGCTATTTTCTTGGGAATGGAGCCCCTCTCGTCTCTGTCCATTTGGAGATTTCCTAAAGCTTTTTGCATCTTTATGTTGCAGATCACACAGCATAAAAGCCTATCTACAGACAAACTGCCCTGACATGCAGCCAAGCTAAAGGCATTTATGTATGTGCACCCAATGGTGGAAAATGTTTTGCCTGGTGGCTTTGTATGCATTGCAGCCAAAAGAGGTTCCAATCATGACTGGCTTTAAGAGAATTTTAATCAGTTCTTTAGGGGAACTTTGAAAATGTAAAGACTGGAATTGTGACTGTTCAACATGGCTTTCTTATATTCTGTATTATCGATTGTTCTTCTTTATTCATACAGGTTGAACCTCTCTAGTCCAGCACCCTTGGGACCTGATCGGTGCTGAAGTAGAGGATTTGCTGGACCACGGAAGGTCAATATTGTCTAGCAGCATCACCAACACTGCCACTGCTTGTTGGGCTCTTAGAAGACATTTAGGGGTCAATTAGAGCTAAATAACAGCACAGAACAGTAATAGCAATGTAGCCGTGTTAGTCTAGTCTAGCTGGGACAAAAAACAGGACTATGTAGCACTTTAAAGATGAACAAGATGGTTCATTAGGTGATGAGCTTTCGTGGGCCAGACCCACTTCCTAAGATCAAAGGGATACAATCAAAAAAAAGTGAACACATATAACAAGGACAAATCAAATTTCAGAACAGATGGGGGATGGGAGGGGAGGTAAATGTCTGTGAGCTAATGCTATTAGAGGTGATAATTGGGGAAGCTAAGATAATACTATCATTAGCTCACAGACATTTACCTTCCCCCCCCCCCATCTCCCCTCTGTTCTGAAATTTGATTTGTCCTTTTTATATGTGTTCACTTTTTTTGATTGTATCCCTCTGGTATATATGGTCATGCCTATTTTCTTCCACAATTTGATCTGAGGAAGTGGGTCTGGCCCACGAAAGCTCATCACCTAATAAACCATCTTGTTCATCTTTAAAGTGCTACATAGTCCTGTTTTTTGTCCCAGCTAGACTAGACTCACATAGTCCTGTTTTTTGTTTCAGCACAGAACAAACTTTATAGGACCACGGGAAGCTTGGCCACCCACATGATAAGTGGCCATCTGTCTAACTCAAATCATGCCAGACCATGAATGTTTCCGGACCAGAGAGTGCCGGACTAGAGAGGTTCCACCGGTATTACAATAGCCCCAGTATGCTAAGTGCTATGCAAACCAGCAAACCAAAACTATCTGGCTACGTCTAGATTGCATCCCTTTTTCGTAAAAGGGATGCAAATTAGACGTATCGCAATTGCTAATGAAGCGGGGATTTAAATCTCCCCTGCTTCATTAGCATAAAAATGGCTGCCGCTTTTTTCGGCTCGGCGCTTTGCCGGAAAAAAGCGCCAGTCTAGACGTGGATCTTTCGGAAAATAAAGCCTTTTCCGAAAGATCCCTTATCCCTTATTTTAAGAGCGATAAGGGATCTTTCGGAAAAGGCTTTATTTTCCGAAAGATCCACGTCTAGACTGGCGCTTTTTTCTGGAAAAGCTCCATGCCGAAAAAAAGCGGCAGCCATTTTTATGCTAATGAAGCAGGGGAGATTTAAATCCCCGCTTCATTAGCAATTGCGATACGTCTAATTTGCATCCTTTTTACGAAAAAGGGATGCAATCTAGACGTAGCCTCTCTGTCCTGTGTGACTAACTGTGATTCATTATATTTTCACACCAGGAACATTAGTTTCAACTGACCATCAATCCAGCCTGAATGACCTGCACTCAAGTCTACTGGAGTAAGATTGCATGCTCCGCAACTGTGACATGCCTCTCAGATCTCCATCCCAGAAGGTAAGTTTCTACGTAAATAGATACACCCCATTCAGCAAGCCCTGGGGAGAGGATAAGACTCTGAAAGTATGTGGCTAATAGAAAAATGCCCAGTTGTCCTTAACTTCCTGGAAGACGTAAGGTGATGCTAAACACAGACACTAGTACTGCAGTGGGTGCATATCAGGACACGAGGAGGTGAGTGGAATTGCTGGGCCAGATTCTCAACTGATGTAAATCAGCCCATTTCCATTGACTTCAGTGAAGCTACACCGCTTTACAACAGATGAGGGATCTGGACCAAAGCATATTCTAAAAGCAGAGGTTTTCCAGCTGTTTGTCAGCAGGGTTGATTAATATAAAACCATCTCTGGTAACAATGAATGTCATCCCGTAGAAATCAAGTGCAGACTATTTGCAATTTTAGAGCCCTGCAGAATGAGACGAGCCTTAAGTGAACCTTAAACAGTGTTCGTCACAGGCTCCATTTCTGGAATTACATTATCTCCTCCCAGGGATTCTGCAGAGCAGTTATATTTTCAGGGATGAAGTTGTCTATTACACTAACTTAACCCCGACAATAGTTTTAGTAAATGCTCCCTTATACAAAGGTTTCTGCCAATAAATGTGATTTATAATTAGTTCAACATCAGGTTTATCTCTGCTGTGCACATATTTTGTACAGGGTTTTTGAAGTAAATATTGAGACAAAATAACTAGAAGATGGTATAATAGCTTCGTTTACTACATATTTCACCTGCTCTACTGTAGGGGAAAATACATGGATTACATTTATGTGCCTCCAGATCCCAACCTCCTCTCAGGCTGCTTGCTAAGCCCTCAGAGCACGTCTATGCTTACCAGAAGATCAATACTTCGGAGGTCAATCTTTTGGCATTTGATTTAGCGGGTCTAGTATAGATCTATAAATCAAATGCTGAGGGCAATCCCCACTAGGGTCCAATATTCCTCCTTTTGCAAGGAGTAAGGAAACCCGATAGGAGCATTCATTCCCACTGGCCTCCTGCAGTGTGGACGCCACCAAGGTTTAGCTTAAGGTAAGCCAACTCCAGCTACGCATTAGCCAACCTTCCTGGTCTAGTGTAGACCATGCCTCAGTGGTCCAGATCTTCTCAACTGGTGTACCTCAGCATAGCACCATCCAAGTGATTACAGCCATGCCACTCTCTCCTAGCTAAGATCCAAAGCACATATAGGGAAGGAAGTCTGAATTAAACCCAGTGTGGTTCAGACAACGAGGGAAAGCTGTCCTGTTACAAAATATGCTGACCTTAATAATCTGCACTGGAGATGCTAGCAACCTAGAGGAGACTATGAAAATATATTTGGGGGAGTCTAAAGTGATTTTGGAATGATATGCATTGAAACCAATAAGTGTCTCCCATGAAAAGGCTAAACAGGTTACTTTAGTCTGATGGTAGCAAAATAGATTACAGCCAAGCGCTGAAGACGTCTCTGGCACATCAGAGCTGGAGGATGATATAAATATTCCAGTTTAAGAAAAGGTGATTTATGGGCTTGAAAGCAAAATAGAGGAAATTGATGATATATGGAGACTGTTTCTAAATTATATTGGAAAACAATTTAGATCTCAGATATGAAAGATTATAGATAACTCCAGACATGCAGCATGGGGGCATGGAAATCATTGAATGAAGAGGAATGCAACTCTTTTATCTTAGGTGTTTGTGGTGTTTTATTTTATATTGGTTGGAGGAGGAAAGTAAGAAATGCATTTGATTTGTATTAATAAAAAGGAGGAAGTTGAACTGTGTGTAAGTCATAAAACAATAAGGAAGTAATATTAAAAAGTTTGTTACGCAGTCTCTGGGAAACTTTTTGTGGCTAAGTTTTGAAAAATATTCTCTTTTCACCATTGGGACCTGCATTAGTCCTCAGTGAGTTTTGTGTTACATTGGGAAACGTACCACTGATGTGCAGAAAAAGCCAGAAAGTAACAGCTAACAACGCGCCAAAGGGGTGCAGCCGTTTTTGCAGAAAATAACCACTCTTATCTCTGGAGGTGCAATATGGTGTTAAACATACAGGCAGATTGAGCTGACAAGTGTCACTTTCTAGTTCAAAAGCCAAGCACGCTTCTGAGGCCTGCCGTCACAAATGAAAACTCATCGTAAATCCATGTACAATTTTCCTGCTGTAATTGGCAAAGAAGTCACAGACGACAGATGTTAGTCACAGAGTGGACTGCGTTTTGGAAGGAGCAAAGGCCCAGGTGCAGTACGACGGTTAAACACGTGCTTAATGCTTTGCTGAATCAGGCCTTACCCTGCCGATTCCATAGTGACGGTTCCAGGAACCTGGCTAGAGTGGACTAAAGCAGAAAATGGGTATAGATCTGTCTTCCACCTTTCTGTCAGGGCTATTCCGGACTAAGTGTATTTGTTTGGATGGTGCAAAGGGAAAATGCAAGTAAAATGAAAGAGAAGCAAGGCAGAATTTGACTGTGTGTACTAGGCACATACAAACTAGTGGAAAAACAGGCCCCAACATCCACCTGCGTCCCCCTGCCCTGCAGCCTATGGGGGTGGGGGAATGGGGCCAGGCTCCAGAGGCTGGCCCTGGCCTCCAGCAGCCTCCCATCCACATGGCCTGTGGACCTGCCACCTGTCCAGAGCCAGGCCATGATTATTCCTGGCCCTGACCTCTCCCTGGGGGATTGGGTAGATGAAGGAGCTAGGAGAAAGGTTGAAAGTACTTTTGTGCATCCGAGCAAGAGCTACCACAACTCTGGGTTGTGTGGTGCCTGCATGCAGGACAATGCCTCCAAAGGGCATGGGGTGATACATCCCTCTAGGCAGCCAGATAAGGTTTTGTTATCTCTCAAAGGAACTGGTAGCGTTTCAATGCAACACCAGACTCACTCCTGGGCACAGAACTGACTCATATCCCAGGCCGTGCATTGGCTGGGTTCTTCACGGGTGCCTAAGGGAGTTAGACACCCAAATCCTAATTTCAATGGGATTCAGGCACCTAACACCCTTTGACTCAGTTGGAAATCCCAACCACAAATCCTACTTAAGCCATCAAACTAAGATTTCAGTTGCACATGGGCCTCACGCAGTTTGTTTGCATAGGGGAAAATTTTAACTCTGGTTGTAATATACTGGAGGAATGTTAGGTTCCGAGGCATTTTTCACGGCTTATGAATCATAGAAACACAGAACACTAGAACTGGAAGGGACCTCGAGAGGTCATCAAGGCCAGTCCCCTGTCCTCGTGGCAGGATCAAGCACCATCTAAATCATCTGTGACAGATGCCTATCCAACCTGCTCTTCAATACCTCCAGTGATGGAGAGTCCACAACCTCCCTAGACAATTTAGTCTCGTGTTTATGAAGTTTTTCCTAATGTTCAACCTAAACCTCCCTGCTGCAATTTAAGCCCATTGCTTCTTGTCCTATCATCAGAGCTCAAGGAGAACAATTTTTCTCCCTCCTCTTTGTAACACCCTTTTAGGTACTTGTAAATTGCTCTCATGTCCTCTCTCAGTCTTCTCTTTTCCAAACTAAACAAACCCAATTCTTTCAGTTTTCCCTCAGAGGTCATGGTTTCTAGCCCTTTAATCATTTTTGTTGCTCTTCTCTGGACCTTCCCCAATTTCTCCACATCTTTCCTGAAATGTGCTGTCCAGCACTGGACTCAATACTCCAACTGAGGCCTAATCAGCACAGAGTAGAGCAGAATCACTTCTCGTGGTTTTCTCACAACAGTCCTGTTAATGCATCCCAGAATAATGTTGGCTTTTTTTGAAACAGTGTCACACTGTTAACTCATATTTACCTTATGGTCCACTATGACCCGTAGATCCCTTTCTGCAGTACTCCTTCCTAGACAGTCGCTTCCCATTCTGTTTGTGTGACACTGATCATTCCTTCCTAAGTGGAGTACTTCACATTTGTCCTTATGAAACTTCATCCCTTTTACTTCAGTCCATTTCTCTAGTTTGTGCAGGTCATTTTGAATTATGACTCTGTCCTCCAAAGCACTTGCAACCCCTCCCAGCGTGATATCATATGCAAGATTTGTAAGCGTAATCTCTATGCCAATATCTAAATAATTGATGAAGTTATTGAACAGAACTGATCCAAAAACTGACCCCTGCAGAACCCCACTTGTTATGCCTTTCCAGCATGACTGTGAACCATTGAAAACTACTCTGAGAATGGTTATCCAGCCAGAAATATACCCACCTTCCAGTAGGCCCATCAAAGTTGTATTTCCTTAGTTTATTAATAAGAAGGTCATGTGAGATCGTATCAAATGCTTTACTAGAGTCTAGGGATATTTCATCTACCACTTCCCCCTTATCCACAGTACTTGTTATCCTATCAGTTGTTCTTTACAAATCCATGCTGGCTGTTACCTATCACCTTATTAACTTCCAGATGTTTGCAGGTGAAAATCCTTAATTACTCGCTCCGTTATCTTTCCTGGCTCAGAAGTTAAGCTGACTGGTCTGTAGTTTCCTGGGTTCTTCTTATTTTCCTTTTTATACATGGACCCTAGATTTGCCCTTTTCCAGTCTTCCGAATCTCTCCCAACTTCCAGGACTTTTCACAGATGATAGAAGTGGTATCTGAGCCATTAGCTATCCAATCTTTGAATATTCTAGGTTGCATTTCATCAAGCCCACCAGTGACTTGAAGACATCTCACTTCTCTAAGGAATTTTTAACTTGTTTTCCTGTTTTAACTTCTAAAACTTCCCCATTGTCCACTGTGTTACGCATGCAGTCACCACCAACCTTCTCAGTGAAAACTGAAACAAAGAAGCCATTAACCACTGCTGTCAATTCTAGGTTTTCTGTTATTGTTTCTCCCTCCTCACTAAGCAATGGGCCCACTCTATCCTTGATCTTCCTCTTGCTTCTTATATACAGTGGTTTCTTATTACCCTTTACGCCTCTATGTAGATTGAGCTCGTTTTGTGACTTTGCTTTTCTAATTTTGCCCCCATATACTTGTGTTATTTGATTATATTAATCATGTGAACTTTGATTTCCACTTTTTTTAGGACTGCTTTCTGATTTTTAGATCATTTAAGATCTCCTGCTTAAGCCAGGGTGGTCTCTTGCCAGATTTTCTATGCAGTTGAGTTGTTTGCTCTTGTGCCCTTAATAGTCTCTTTGAAAATCTGCCAGCTGTCTTCAGTTGTTTTTCCTCTTAGTTTTGCTTCCCATGGGACCTTACCTACCAGCTCTCTGAGTTTGCTGAAGTCTGCCTCTTGAAATCGATTGTCTTTGTTTTGCTATTTTCCCTCCTACCATTCACCTAAGCTGTCTTCCATTTTCAGTTTCTCAACTAGTTCCTCCCTATTTGCTAAAATCAAATCAAGCTTCTAATTGGCAAGAATGTTTCATGGGATATAAAAGAAAGAGCTTGTGTGGAAGCTAATAGATTCCATACATGGAAAAGCTGATGTGATATTATTATGTGCAAGAAAATATCTATATCTAAATATATTTTAGAGTGTATATGTCCATCTGTCTGTCTGTCCATCGGTGAGTCCGTTTGTTCACAAACTCCTAAACAGTAAGAGCTAAGACAACCAAATTTGGGAGGTAGCAAGGCCAGGGTTTGGTTGTGCCAGGACAATGGAAAGTGCTGGGAATGGGACTGTTTTCCAGAACATGGACAGGGAGGGGGCAAAGAGGAGGAATGCAATACTCATAGTGACCACTGGGGCAGCCACATCAGAAAGACACTGGCCACTGGTAAATGGCCCCCTTACCTCAAATAGTGCTGGGGGAGCCCCTGCAACTCCCTGACTTCCTGCACACGGACTCGCCAGCCCTCCACCCAGAAGATCCAATCCCCTGAGGAGAGGCCAGGAACCAGGCCCAGCTCCCCCGAGAGGAGAGACATCCCTCCTGAAGTCTGCAGGCCACAGAGGGACTGCTGAAGTCCAGGATTAGCCCCTGGAGCCTGGCCCCATCCCCCCCTCCACAGGCTGCAAAGATGAGGGCAGCTGGAGGCCAGGGCTTGGCCTGCAGATCCTCAACGCCACCAATCAGCTGCAGGGCCTGGAAGAGGAGGGTGCTGCAGGCCAAGGACAACCCCTGGAGTCTCGTTTCCCCCTCCCCAGACTAGCGACAGGACAAGAGGGTACAGTTCTGGCCTCTGATATCTTGGCTTGCCCCCACCCCAGACAGGCTGCATGGCAGGTGTGTCAGATGGAGGCCGGGGTCAGCTTGCCAACCCTGCTTCAGGGCTGGTAGGAAGATGCTGGAGGCCAGGCCATCCTCATGCCCCCCCCACCCGACCCCGAGCCCAACCGCAGGGCCCAAGCCCCTGTACTGGCTCTTTAATCTCTCACACCCACAACCCCCTGCACTGAGCCCTCCCTTAATGACCCAATCAATGCTGGGAACATTTGCTAGTATACTATAAATCCCGTCCACCAGCTACACCATCAAGGCGCTTCGCTTTAAAGCACAGACAGCATGTTAGCATCTACTGACAGTGATTTCCTTGTAATTAAGCCATCTTTCAGATATCTACAGGTCGCTCTTTGAAATGCCACTGGCATTATATATGCATTATTAGCAAATGTATGAAGTCTGAGAACTGGGATAAAGCGGCTACGATGTAATGCAGAATTTATAATTTTGGTCCCGAGGATGCCGACTTATTATAAATATACATTCTGTTTCAAATGGCAGATGACACCTGGCATTTTGGGAAGCCTAGCACAGGATCTGTCATGAATAAAACAATTTTTTGAACAGCATCTTAGAATTCAGTGCACTCTGAACAGTCAGAGAAACCAGTTCAGTAGATTATCAAAGCTTGATTCTCTAAAGAAAGTTGTTGGGTTTTTTTTGTTTTTACTGGCTATGATGAATTTGTGACACCTTAAAGCTTAATTAGGAGGAAGGTAAGAGTAGGAACAATTTATCTTGCCTGTCCCTTTAATATGCTGATGGGCTGGTAGGTGCAGAGTTTTAATTACTTATTCATAATTTGTCGAGCCTTCGTCTCAAAAGAGCTGGTAGTTACAGAAGAGACAGTGATGCTAGTGATGGTGCTGAGTATGTTGGAGATAAACAAGATTTAACCAAATGCAAAAATTTTGTACTTAAAAAAATTACAGTAAAACATATATTTTTGATATCCAGACAATTTGAAAGCCAACTACTGAGCTGTCACACGTTAATTAGTCCCATCTAACGTAGTTTGCATCTGGCCTTCAACTTGTTCAAAGAACAAGCTCGTCTGTCAGTTTTTGCCTCCAGCGCTTCTAGGTTTTTCAGTTCATAGTTTGCTGCTTAATGAGTGTCATTTGAATTCAGGATACTGGCAGGGAAATAATAAAGATATTGTTCGAACAGTGTGTGACAATACTCATTTCTAAAGCGTGTTCTGTGGTGCTGTCACTTTTTTTCCCCTCCCTCGGTGAGGCTCACAAACAATAGTTTCCCGAGTTTCATTTGAAAATTCATATAATTCTCAACTACAACCAGAAGTTAAATGTTCAACTCCTTCCCTGGTAGTCCAGAGTGAAATATCCATCTCCAAGCATCAGAGGTACAATGTGTAGGGCAGATCCCCATATGATGCTCCTCAGTCCAGAAGTGGTCTTCAGTTTGTCACATGCTTACTCAGACATTATGATGCTATGCAATGAAAACCAAACTGTGTAGTTAAAAACAACGAGCAATCCAGTAGCACCTTAGAGATTAACCGGTACATTAGATCAGGAGCTTTTATGGGCAAACCCCACTTCATCGATGAGTTTGTGTGGAAAAAACAGACACAAAGGGATATATAACAGCAAAAGCAGTTACCTATCAATGGTAGGGCCAGTGTTAATAAAGCTAACTAAATAGGCTTGATGTGTCCCATTCATTGTTATTGAATGGGTTGAGGGAATTGCCTTTGTAGGGTATTAACCAGTTAATAACTTTATTCAAGCCCATGTTGATGGTATCAAACTTGTAAATGAACTCTACTTCTGCAGTCTCTTTCTGTAATTGGGTGTTAAAATTCCTTTGTAGAAGGATGGCTACTTATAAATCCATTATTAAATGTCCAGACAGGTTAAAATGTTTCCTTACTGGTTTATGGGTATTAGCATTTCTGAGTTTTTACTTGTGTCCATTTATTCTTTGTCACAGAGACTCTTCAGTTGGGCCAAGATCCCTGGCAGAGTGGCATTGCTGGCACTGGATGGCATAGATCACATTAGAGGATGTGCAGTTGGATGAGCCCCTGATGTTGTGACTTATGTGGTTAGGACCTGTGATGGTATCAGTTGTGTAGATGTGGGGACAGAGTTGGCAATGGGGTTTGTTGCAGAAATAGATTCCTGGATGAGTATATATGGAGAATGGGGTGTGGGGTTAGAATGCTGTCTAGCTGGCATGTGTCACACAGCAGAGATCTGGCCAGAAGACACAGGCCCTGATGGAAACCCAGGGGTTAGTTTTTAACTAACTGGCATGTTGATTGGGCAGTGTCCTGGCTTCTGTCTACCTAGTGAGTTGCCCCAAGAATACACCAGGCGGGTCAATTACTGGTGGCAAGAGACCCAGGGACTCTTGGCAGTACACAAAGCTGTCCCTTTCCATATCTTGGTGGAGGGACTATCCCTTCACCTTCTCCCTTCTCTGGTCCTTCTCACGTGACCAGAGAACTGCAGTATCCAAAGTCAATATGATGTTGATTGGGGTTCACTTCCAGCAAGCTTGACTCCAGTTTCCTTCCCTTTCTTCCCCTCTTTCCTTGGGTTTTTCCCCTTGTTCTCTCCCACTCACTTCCTGGCTGTCCCTAATATAAATAGTAATATTTTCATCTATACCTTCACCAATTACTCTACTGAAATTTAACAAACCAGTCCTAAAATATTGTAACATGACTAACTAACCAATTATATCCCACCCCCTTAATTGGTTTACACCCAGCAAAATTAATTATACAGAAGACGGAAATGATCAAGGAAGCCGGTAGAACCAGACAGATAAACACTAGAGTGGGCCCTTGCCAGACAGAAAATGAACAACCCAAGTTTCGATGACTGGCTTGGAATGTTTGGAATCAACTATCCAATCTTCAGGTGCTTATAGATTACCAGCTCTGCCTACTTGTTTTTCCCTTTGATATTTTCATACCTTCTGCTCCTAGTTTCCTGCCCCCTTCCTTTTTTTCCCTTCCCTCTTCTCCCCTATTTATTTTGAGTCTGCACATCCTAAACTGAAAACTCCGGTCATCTGAAGAAGTGGGCTGTGACCCCGAAAGCTCATGATTCCATCTACATGTTTTGTTAGTCCATAAAGTGCTACCTGACCACTTGTTGGTTTTTTGTAATTTATTCTTACTGGTTTGTCTGTGCTCTTCTATACGCCTCCACAGGCAGGCCTGAATAGCTATGTCCTAACACATTCTCAGGCAGTAAATGGGTGATATCTGTGCCAAAAAGGTCACTGTGCTCTCCCCAGGGACAGTCAGCTGGCACAAGAGACTGCGCTCACTTCCTCTCAGCTGTGACTCAAGCCATGACTACAGTCCAACAGAGGTGGCTTGTCCCACCTTGAAAGAGATGTTGCAGTCAGCTCAGGGCTGCCTTCCGGGCTGAGATCCAGGAGTCAGAGGCAGATGTCCAAGCCAGAGCAAAGTGATGCGCCAGGGTGGTTGGGCCTGAAGGCAGTACTGCCACTGGTCAGCCGTCCCAACTCTGCCACATGCTGTGTGACAATCGGAGTCCTCCTCACAGGTGCATCTGAACTCCATGTTCGAAGCTCTCACTCATGCAAGCCCCCTGTTGCTGACCTGGGTGAGTCAGTTTCGACAGCATAAGGACCTGCTGGCCTCTCCTCCCTTTTGAGCATCTGGCACCATGGCCAAACCAAATCTTCTGGTACGGGTCTGAAACATTTATAGCATCACTGAACACTAGAACAGGAAGGGACCTCAAGAGGTCATCAAGTCCAGTCCCCTGCCCTCACGGTAGGACCAAGCATCATCTAGATCTCTGGTGTCCCACCAGTTCTGAAGCAGTAGCCAGTATAGTGGTATCTGCTATTGTGAAATAGCGACTCTCAAGTGGCCAAACACCCACATGTGGCTAGTGGCTACAGTGCTGGATACCACCAATCTAGATCATCCCTGACAGATGGCTATCTAACCTGCTCTTAAATATCTCCAGTGATGGAAAAGCGATGAGGCATCCTGTGGCACCGTATAGACAGATTTATTGGAGCAGAAGCTTTCGTGGGCAAAGACCCACTTCATGAGATGCATGTAGTGGAAATCTCCAGTGATGAAGATTCCACAACCTCCCCAGGCAATTTATTCCAGTGTTTAACCACCCTGACAGTTAGGAAGTTTTTCCTAATGTCCAACCTAAACCACCCCTGCTGCAATTTAAACCCATTGCTTGTCCTGTCATCACAGGTCAAGGAGAATACATTCTCTCCCTCTCTGGTTCAGAAACTGGAAACAAAAGTGCAACAATGCAGCAGGAAGAGCTTGCGCTGAGCTCACCACCTCTGTGGCCACCCATGGCTATCTGTGAATGCAAGCGAAAAATAAAAGCCGGGCTCTCTTTGCACTGCAGTCGCACCTTGCAGACAGGAATCTCAAAGCTCTTCCCCAACCTGAATGAACAGCCCAGCAAGATAGATCAGGGAGCATTATTAGTCCTTTTTTGCAAATGAGGAAACTGAGGCACAGACTGTTTAAGTCAGTAGCCTGCCAAGCCATCTGGGGTTCATCTGGGAGGACAGGCCAGATATTATGACTCCCAGTCCTAAGCTATAGCCACAGGACCATCCTTCCTGCCCCATCCATCAATGTTCAGACACAACAGGGATGGACACCAGACATAACAGAGTCCCCAGAAGACTTCGAAGACTCTGAAAAGCTACAGAAAAATGTCTCGGTGCTTCTCAGAACTCTGTGAGGTTGGCCCCTTCCTAATAATCACTTGAGAATTTTACTAGCTAACCTTAAACAGTGTGAAAGAAAGAAGCTAAAGGCCCACTGAGTTGGATGTAAAACTTCAGAAATCTGAGACGGAGCAGGGTTGATTTCCCAACTAACTGGTGAAATGGATTAACATTTTTCCTTTAACATTTCATTTGCTGGCAATGGAGGAGAAAAAAAAAAGTGATTTTTCTATCATCCAAGCTCACGTCAAAAAGACTTTTATCAGCAGCATCTGCCTGTCGTCCATGTTTTCCGTTAATTTATATTCTGAGAGTGAGCATCACGCAGGGCGTATGGTGGAAGAATTATAGCAGTCACTTGACTTACTTCTGAGTGGTGTAGAATTGATTGTACTTTCAGTTTGTCAGCAAGATAAATTCTTTGATGGGGATGGTTTGCTCCCTCTAGCAAGACCACACTCGATTTCATAGAGGCAGCTTTTATTGATCTCTCTTTCTTCTGCTCTTCTCTTCTAGGCTAGGACAACTGATGCTAATATGTCATCCAGGGAGATAACAACATTCCAAAGGCCCCTAAGTTTCTGTGGCTTTGGTATAAGGCAAGATCTCAGTGGACTTGAAAGGGGAAAAATGCGCTTCTTATCATTGTCAATAGCACTTCAGCCCCTCAGTCGGTGATGTATTTAAAAGCATTACTTGTTAATCTTCCTCCTCCTCCTGAGAATTATAGCAGCTATTGAATATCTGTGTCCTGTCACACCATGATGGGGACTAAAGCTGATGAACTTAAAATGGACTCAGAGTGACAAATATTATTTAGAGAACAAGGCAACAGGAGTGGCACATGATTATGAAGAAATACAGTAATGCCACTCCTCAGATTAGGAACAAGCCTCTTACGTTTGTCTTGTTACTATTACAAGATATCGTAGAAACACAGAATCCTAGGGTGGGAAAATACCTCAGGAGGTCATCGAGTTCAACCCCCTGCTCAAAACAGGACCAATCTCAACTAAATCACCAAGTTTAAGTCACCACGGCCTGATGAAATGCATCCTAGAATACTCAAGGAGCTGAGAGAGGAAGAATCTGAGCCATTAGCTGTCATCTTAGAAATGCCATGGAAGACAGGAGAAATTCCAGAAGACTGGAAAAGGGCCAATATAGTGTCCAACCATCAGTAGGGAAATAAGAACAACTCAGGAAACTACAGACCAGTCAGATTAACTTCTGTACCAGGAACAATAGAGCAAATAATTAAGGAATTTCATCTGTAAACATCTGGGAGAGAATAAGGTGATAGGTAACAGCCAGCATGAATTTGTAAAGAACAATCATGTCAGACCAATCTGATAGCTTTCTTTGATAGGATAACGAGCCTTGTGGACAAGGGGGAAGTGGTGGACGTGGTATACCTAGACTTCAGTAAAGCATTTGCTACGGTCTCGCATGACCTTCTTATCAATAAACCAGGGAAAAACAACCTAGATGAGGCTACTTGTCAGGGTGCAAGCCCCCTATCGTGCCTCATTGCCCCCTGACTGTCCTCATCTAGCCCGTCTCAGGGCAAGTTACAGTCTGTATGGGTTGCTCATCATTGGCATCGGGGTTGTCTCAACTGCCCTGCTTACGTAGGCTGCATCATGATCCGCCTCCAAACCAGGGCTTTGTCTCCAGCCCCTAGCCAGGGGGAGTCTTGGCTGGCCCTCTTCCAGCCGTTGCTGGCTATCCCCCAGCTTGTCTCCCTCCAAGGAGCTCCTGCTTCCTCTGCAGTCAGCTCTCCACTGGCCCCCTAAGCAAACTGTCCTACCCTATTTATAGATGGCAGCTGGGCTCTCACTCGCCCTAATGGCTTCAGCTGGGCTTTTCCAAGCCAACCGGGCTTTTCTGTGTAGCTGACAGCTGGGCTCTCATTAGCCCAACAGCTTCAGCTGGTCCCTCTAATCCCGCCCTGCCTCAGGGCCTGAGTCCTGGTCTTAAAGGGCCAGTGCAGGGCAGGCGCCCTGTCACACTACTATAAAGTGGGTGCATAACTGGCTGGATAACCATTTTCAAAGAGTAGTTATTAATGGTTCACAGACATGCTGGAAGGGCAAAACAAGTGACATTCCACAGGGGCCTGTTTTGGGACCAGTTCTGTTCAATATCTTCATCAACGATTTAGATAGTGGCATACAGAGTATGCTTATTAAATATGCAGATGATATCAAGTGGGTAGGGGTTGTAAGTGCTTTGGGGGATAGGGTCATAATTCAAAATGATCTGGACTCACTGGAGACATAGTCTGAGGTAAATAGGATGAAGTTTAATAAAGACAAATGCAAAGTGCTCCACCTAGGAAGGAACAATCAGTTTCACACATACAGAATGGGAAGTGACTGTCTAGAAAGGAGTACAGCAGAAAGGGATCTATGGGTCACAGTGGACCATACGGTAAATATGAGTCAACAATGTGATATTGCTGCCAAAAAAGCAAACATGATTCTGGGATATAGTAATAGGAGTGTTGTGAGCAAGACACAAGAAGTCATTCTTCTGCTGTACTCTGCACTGATTAGGCCTCAGTTGGAGTATTGGGTCCCGTTCTGGGCACCACATTTCAGGAAAGATGTGGAGAAATTGGAGAAGGTGCAGAGAAGAGCAACAAAAATGATTAAAAGTCTAAAGATTAAAATCATGATCTCTCAGGAAAGACTGCAAGAATTGGATTTGTTTAGTTTACAAAAGAGCAGACCAAGAGGGAACATGATAACAGTTTTCATGTACCTAAAAGGTTGTTAGAAGTAGGAAGGAGCAAAATTGTTCTCCTTGATCTCTGATGATAGAACAAGAAGCAATGGGCTTAAATTACAGCAAGGGAGGTTTAAGTTGGACATTAGGAAAACTTCCCAGCTATCAGGATGGTTAAGCACTGGAATAAATTGCCTAGAAAGATTGCGGAATCTCCATCACTGGAGATTTTTGAGAGCAGGTTAGATAGACACCGGTCAGGGATGAACTTGACTGCGCTTCGTCCTGCCTTGAGGGCAGGGGACTGGACTTGATGACCTCTCAAGGACCCTTCTAGTTCTAGTATTATATGCTTCTATGATTTAAAATGATCCCAGCCAGGGCTCCTCCTTCTGTCATCTGTCATTACTGAGAACACCTGTCTCCATCCGCTTTGAAACCCCACTTCAGGTAGGTGAAGGCTGCTATCAAATCCCCCCTCACTCTTCTCTTCTAGGGACTAAACAAGCCCAAATCCCTCAGCTTCTTCTCATAGGTCATGTGCTCCAGCCCGCTCTTCATTTTTGTTGCCCTCTACTGGATTCTCTCCAGTTGCCCTGGGGGGGGGGGAGACAAAGGAGTCTTTCTGCTGAAAAAGGCAAACATTGGTGCCTGAAAGTCAGCATTCGCTGAGTAGCATGAGTCCAGAGATGAGGTTTTAGATCACTCACCTAAAATCAATCAGGGTCCTCGGTGTTGCTAAATTATATCAATATTAATACTTTAGGGCCAGTCATTGGTGTGATGTGTAAGGTGGAATCTTTTCCGATGAAGTGATTTGCTTGTCATTGAACGGTGCTCCCTGTGCAACGTTCTCACCTCAAGCTGGCCAGCCATGGCTAGTAGCCGTGATTGCAGCGTGTCACATTTAGCTCCAGCTTTGACCCCCACGGCTCTGGGCACAGCAGTTCAGTCACTTGATGGAGCTGCCGCCAGGCTGAAGAAGCACAAAGCATGTGAGCATCTAGAACGCTCACTGCCTGTCTAACCCCCGGGCCTGAGCCCTAACCCAGGGACGTTCAGGTAGCCCCAGAAATGCCGAGCATGCTGAAAATCAGAACTGGTGGCACCAATAGATCGCTCAGATCATTCCAGTGACCTGGCAGGCCGGTTCGGATCAGGGAGCAGTGAAAAGCACGTTAGCAAGCCCCTGAACCATCCCCTCATCCAGTATAAACAACACACCCGGCGCCACCCCGCGAAGCTTTCTCAGTGCGCATTGTGGGTGAATTTGGAAAATTTGCTCAGCCAGATTGGTCTCAGCCCCCCTGGACCAATCCCAGTGAATCCAGTCACCAGCAGGCGAGTGTGACCCAGACACGGCAACTAGTGATCAAACGGTTTTTCCTCTCAAAGGAAAACGAGCAACTTTGTTCCTAACCTCTGCATGATCTCCAAAGAGTGCTCCAGCTGAGCAGAGCTCTTAGCAAGCCAGGTGCCAAGAGACTCTACCTTTGATCTCTGTGCAAGACATGCGTACATCAGTCAATGACCATGCTTGTCTCAGATGTGGTTAAATCAGCCCTCGCCCATTAACTCACAGTTAGCAAACAAACTGATCCTCCCCCCATCCCTGCAGAATTTTACTCACCAGCAAAGGGATCCAATTATTACAGTTTGATCTGGACCTAGAGTAGAGACTAAGTCAGCCTGCTGTGTCTCGGTTAAAGGTGACGGCAGTCGACCTTTGTGTGATTAATATGAACAGCTGCCAAATGCGCTCAATTACAGTCTGCAGCACTTTGGGTTTCTTGGGTAAGGTTGAGAAGAAAAGCCCCATTGGGCAGCTAATGCTGTCCTGCATCTCTGGCCCCTTGCCACCTCACCTTGAGGGTGCATCTAGACTACAGGCTTTTTTTGACAGAGCCTTTGTCGACAGATACTGTCTACAAAGCCTCTGTTGAAAAAGAACATCTAGACTACAGCCAGTTCTGTCAACAAAGTAAGCCGCTTTTTCAACAGACGCTCACTTTTGAAAAAGCTCAGTGTGGATGCAATAGCGCCTTTTGTCAACAGAACTCTGTCGACAAAAGGCGTTATTCCTCGTACAAAGAGATTTACCGCCGTCGACAAAACTGCCATGTTCTGTTGACAGAACTCAGCGGTAGTGTAGACGCAGGTATAGTTTTGTCGACAAAAGTCCACGTAGTCTCGACATACCCTGAGAGTTCTCCCAGCAAACACATTCTCCGCGGTTCTGGCTGTTGTGACAGCTCCAATTGCTGCCCCCTTCCAAAAACAGCCAGGAGGAAAAATGAGCAGAATTACCAGTGGGAAATCTAATTAAATCCTCTTTGACATAATCCTCCCAATCCCGCAAAGCACCCCAGAGCCAGCGGGAGGTCTGGAGTGCTGAGTATTTTATGGGAGTGTGGCCATCATGAAACAAGGTTTCCAAACAAGTCTTGTCTTCCCGTTTATTCAAATGGCAGAGACTCAGACTTCTCTGGCTACCAGGGTGACTAATGGTCTGGTTTTTCACCTACTGGAGTCAATAGAAGTTTGGCTCTGTGGCTTCCCTAGGAGAAGGACCAGCCCCTAACTCAATTATTCACTGGATGACCAATTTGGGGGGAAAAAAGGCTCACTTCTGAATAATTAAATTCTGTTGATTAAACAAGGCAACAATCATATGGGATAAGATGGCTAATGGTCGGCAGCAAAGGGAAAGAATTCTAATTGTAATTCTTGTAATTGTAAAGAAATGTTGAAAATATTACAAAATAAACTCCAGCTCTATTTACAGAACATCTTGGGAAATCTTTCTGCAGCTACACGCCACCTTAATTGCAAATCTGCACAGATGTTTCCTTAAAATTTGAAAAGTGATTAACAAATAAATTGCAGTAATACTTGTCTTGTTCAAAGTGTAACCATAAATAGTTTATAATGCCTGGCTATCCAAGGATCTGGGCACTTTATGACAAATCAAATACAGATTAAACGATTAAAATATACATGACTGAAACAATTAATATGAAAACCAAGCCACAAATAATATCAATATGCCAGGCAAACCATTCAAGAAAGCAAACACACAGTATCTCACAATGCAATGTATCCGTTCAAAGGTGGCCTGATTCTGTGGGCTGGGGTAACCGATTCATTTTGTGCACTCGCTGACTGTTAGTTTTGCCTCTGCCATGGGGCACAGAGGATGTAGCTCCCTATTCTGGGAGGCAATTTGAGGAAAATATATTATTTTTAAATGATTCATAATGAAAATAAAAGATTGCTGTGAAACAAGTGCTAAGGTGAATGCTCCTGTTTACCCCACGGGAAATGTTTTGACTTTACTGGAGTTCACCAGACTTAGGCAACAGAGATCAGAATATGACCCGCTGTCTAGGAGTAGCGGAGTTGTCTATACCAGTGATGGGCAACCTGCGAGCCGAGGGATGCATGCAACCCATCGGGGTTCTATGTGTGGCTCAGGAGGTATTTTGTTACCGTTGACCATCCGTGGGGTTTCCAGTTTCCGCTGGTTTCTGTCTGCCTCCGTTTTTTCTATCGATATTACAAGTGACCCGCACGTAAACCCAGGGCAGAGAAAGGAGGCACATGCTGATTGTACACAGCAATGACTGGGAGAGCCAGGCGCTCCCTCTGAATCCAATCACAGCGCAGTGATGGTTCAGTCGGCACCACCCTGCTAATTGGAAGGACGCAAATGCAGTGAGCAAAAATTCCCCTATCCCAGGAGACTGTCTTGGTTATGACAATCTTGTGGCCACTGAGATGAAGGAGACCACTCGTGGCCACTGAGATGAAGGAGGCCCCGTGTGGCCACTGAGATGAAGGAGGCCCCGTGTGGCCATTGAGATGAAGGAGGTCCCTTGTGGCCACTGAGATGAAGGAGGCCCCTCGTGGCCACTGAGATGAAGGGAGGCCACTCATGTGGGCCACTCACTAGCCAACATGGTCCCTCACTAGTCTACCCCTACTGTCAGGTCTCAGTTCTTCTTTTAACTCAGCAGTGATGTTTGAAAGGCGCCACCTCCCTATGGCTACGCACCTTCCCAGGCCGGGGCAGGAACAGCAATAAATATTTAAAGAGCAAGATACCTACCTCCCCACCCAGAAACCTGGGAACACTAGACACCTCCCCTCGGTGCCCTTCACAGGAAAAGTGTCACCTCTTGTAAGCATGAGTCTCTCTTTCTAAAACAAGAAACACGGCATGAACTCAAGTTACGGTGCGGAAGGTCTAGGTTGGATATTAGGGTAGGGAAGCACTGAGATGGGTTCCCTAGGGAGGGGGTGGAATCTCCATCCCTAGAGGTGTTTAAGTCCTGTCTTGACAAAGCCCTGGCTGGGCTGACTGAGTTGAGATCGGTCCTGCTTTGGGCAGGGGGCTGGAGTCGATGACTCCTGAGGTCACTTCCAGCCCTAGGATTCGAGGAGTCTAACTGGAGGCACACCACCCAATACATTAGCGTGCACAGTAAGTAAAATAGCTGCCCAAGAGTATCTTGGGCCACAGACCCGTGCCAGAGTTTCCCCATTTGCCAATGTGAGGGTCTGATGGACAAATGTCTCTTTGACATCTCGTTCTCCCTCCCCCTTTTCCCCTCTGGGGCATCCCCTTCTGGGGGTGTTGTCCAGCATCAATGAAGCCCCAAGATACTGGAAATCCACTTGGAGCAGCCTATCTCCAGCTCTGAGAGGGGAAGGGCTCCCATGAAGAAAGGCCTGCCCCGAACCTTCCCTCACAGCACCTCTCACCTTGGCGCTGTCTCTGAGCCAGTGCTACCTTCCTGCTCAGTCAACTCTGTGCCTCTTTCACCATGCTGCCCCCGCTGTGGAGCCTCCCCTCCTGCCCCTCTGTGTATCAGCCCCTCCACACCCATTCAGTTAGGTACCTTCACCCTCACCCAACCAGTGATGTCAGTTGCTGGGGTGCTGGGCAAAGGGGATTGTAACAAGATGGCTCACCCCTTAGAAAGCCAGAGAGCTGGGGCTAGCCAAACCCAAGTACAGAATGGACTGAATCAGGTAATTCCTGAAGCAGGGCAGCGGCTGGCTGCAGTGAAGGGAGGAAAAGTGTGAAGACAGTGGAAGTATCTTGAAACCAGAGAGTTGCCTCTGGCAGGGAAGCCTGAGAGAAGCCCTGTCCAAGTAGGGAGCAGCTGCACAGACCCCCGGCAGAAAGGCCCAGGGCTGGGAGGAGGAAGAGGAGCCCTTGTGTTGTATGCACTCTGCTAACTTTGAGTTTTATTTGCAGTTTGTTTTATATTAATAAACCCAGTCCCCCCAAAAGGGGTATTTTTGACCAAGGAAATGTCTGAAGGGAAGTTTTATTTGAAGAGTTGGAGGGGAAACTGAGGCAGGCTACCTGTAGCATGCCCCTACCCCACAGGAGGGATCCAGCCCAGTTCCAGGTGTGACTGTATCCAGAGAAAGCCTAGAGAAATCACACTAGGTACAGGAAAAACATCCCCCCGTGCTGGTGGAATGCTAATGCAGGCTCCCAGGAGCTGGGTGTAGCACATCGCTGAGCTAGAGAGATAGGAAGGCTCCTTTTCGAGTGTCGGTCCATGTGTCCTGTTAGCCTGGAGCCATCACCCTGAGGGTGCAAAAGGTGGCAAATGGGAAGCAATGAAGCAGCAGCGGCGAAGCTTTTTCATTTGTGGAAAATCTGATTCTTTCTACGTGCTTCAGTGCAATTCGCTGCTCCATTCTGGCTCTGAATATACATTATTTTGGATTGTCTGTGCTCTTCTGCTAAAAAGCATCAACTTTCTCCTGCACCTCGCCTCATTACAAAGCTCACCGTAACGTCCTCGAGGCCGAATGTATTTGGGTGTCAGTTCTGACTTCCGTCTGCAGTATTTTCTTGTACTGCAATTACCCGGAAAGTCAGGGAGCATGTCCTATATTTTAATTCTTATGGAACAATCCAGCTGGCTAGATTGCTGCTGTTACAAGAACTGGCAACCATGAAATGTTTGTTCTGTATCTGTTGTTGACTTTTTTTTAATTCATGCATAATTCAAGCTACATACATAATCCCAGAGTAAATACACACATGACTTTCCTGTTGACTATTCCTTGACCTAGTTACTCTACACACATGGAATGTAGGGGAGTTTAAAAGATGAGACCTTCTGGAATTTCAAGGACTCACAGATAGGTCATGCACATCTTGAAGCAGAAATTTACCAAAAGGCATCTAAAGTAAACTCTGTAGTAAGTGTCCTCAGCATCTTTGGTATATCGTCAAAGGTTATTATTGCCTGTGGCATCACATGGTGGTTGAAGGGTAATAAAACTGCATTTCACTACAAAGGGAAATGCCAGTGTCATTTTGCTAGGGACATAAAACACAGAAGATTGGAAAGTTCTGGATTTGTGTTTTGTTTTGTTTTTCTTTCTCTTCAAAGCTCTGAACTGAGAAGTGAAAAGATTGACATTAGATGGGTGTTTCCTAATGGAATGGTGATATTTAAACGTAGAGATAGGCACAGCACAAAATCACAGACACAAACTTCAGAGAAGTTTATATCTGGGTTTGGACAAGGACCTTGTCTCTGCCCTTATGCATGACTTTGGATAAGATTAGATTAGATCAGATCTAAAACACCACTGCTAACCATCAGTATATTTGGGGAAGTTGAGATTAGTTGACTATGTTAATTAAAGTTGATCAAATTATTTTTGTCAAAGTTTTTTTTTCAATCCCTTTGACACCTCTTTGTATGTGCTAATTATTTGCAAAAAAGACCATGATGTTTACTAATTTGGACCCCAAACTAATAAAGTGTTTAAATACACACTTAAATTAAGCAGATGAGTTGACCCATCAAAGGCCCCTTGAGGTTAAATACGTGTTTAAGTGCTTTGCTGGATCCAGGGCCTCATAGAGGAGGATGGGAAATTTCAGTCAAAATGAAATTTCAATGAAAAACTGCAACGCAAAAGACAGCTTGTTTGGAAACTTTTTAAAGACACCATAATAGAGGCCCAACTTAAATGTATACCCCAAATTTAAAAACATAGCAAGAGACCTACAACAGTGTCACTGTGGCTTAACCACCATGTAAAAGAAGCAGTGAGGGACAAAAAGGTATCTTTTAAGAAGTGGAAATCCAATCCTAGTGAGATAAATAGAAAGGAATATAAACACTGTCAAATCAAGTGTAAAAATGTAATAAAAAACATGTTGTTATTTCTTTTTGAGTTTTTGGCTAGCTGTTCCTCAAAATCTTTTTTTGCTTTTCTTAAGTACATTAGAAGCAGGAAGCCTGCTAAAAAACCTGTGGGTCCCCTAGATGATCAAGCTATAAAAGGAGCAATCAAGGATGATAAAGCCATTGCGGAGAAACTAAATGATTTCTTTCCTTCAGTCTTCACAGCTGAGGATGTTGGGGAGATTCCCGAATCTGCACCATCCTTTGTGGGTGATGAATCTGAGGAACTGTCCCGGATTGAAGTGTCATTAGAGGAGGTTTTGGAACAAATAGAAAAACGTAATGTTAACAAATCTCCGGGACCAGATGGCATTCATCCAAGGGTTCTAAAAGAACTCAAATGGGAAATTGCTGAGCTATTATCTGTGGTTTGTAACCTATTCTTTAAATCGGCTTCCGTACCTAATGACTGGAAGGTAGCCAACGTGACACCAATATTTAAAAAGGGCTGTAGAGGCGATCCTGGCAATTACAGACCGGTAAGTCTAACTTCAGTACCGGGAAAATTAGCCGAAACAATAGTAAAGAATAAAATTGTGAAGCATGTAGAAGAACATAATTTGTTGGACAAAAGTCAACATGGTTTCTGCAAAGGGAAATCCTGTTTTACTAATCTATTAGAGTTCTTTGAAGGGGTTAACAAGCATGCGGATAAGGGGTATCCAGTAGATATAGTATACTTGGATTTTCAGAAAGCCTTTGACAAGGTCCCTCACCAAAGGCTCTTGTGTAAATTACATGGCCATGGGATAAGAGGGAAGGTCCTTTCTTGGATTGAGAACTGGTTAAAAGACAGGAAACAAAGGGTAGGAATAAATGGTAAATTTTCAGATTGGAGAGGGGTAACTAGTGGTGTCCCCCAAGGGTCAGTCCTGGGACCAATCCTTTTCAACTTATTCATAAATGATCTGGAGAAAGGGGTAAGCAGTGAGGTAGTAAAGTTTGCGGATGATACCAAACTGTTTAGGATAGTCAAGACAGAAGCAGACTGAGGGACTCCAAGAAGATCTCACCAAACTCAGTGATTGGGCAGCAAAATGGCAAATGAAATTTAATGTGGATAAGTGTAAAGTAATGCACATTGGGAAAAATAACCCCAACTATACGTACAGTATGATGGGGGCTAATTTGGCTACGAGAAATCAGGAAAGGGATCTTGGAGTTATCGTGGACAGTTCTCTGAAAACTTTCACGCAGTGTGCAGCGGCAGCCAAAAAGGCAAATAGGATGCTAGGAATTATTAGGAAAGGGATAGAAAATAAGACCCAGAATATCTTACTGCCCCTGTATAAAACTATGATACGCCCACATCTTGAATACTGTGTACAGATGTGGTCTCCTCACCTCAAAAAAGATATTTTGGCCTTGGAAAGGGTTCAGAAAAGGGCAACTAAAATGATTAGAGGTTTGGAACGGGTCCCATATGAGGAGAGGTTAAAGCGACTGGGACTTTTCAGTTTAGAAAAGAGGAGACTGAGGGGGGATATGATAGAGGTCTATAAAATCATGAGTGGTGTGGAGAGGGCCGATAAAGAAAAGTTATTTATTAGTTCCCTAAATAGAAGAACTAGAGGACACCAAATGAAATTAATGGGTAGCAGGTTTAAAACGAATAAAAGAAAGTTCTTCTTCACACAGCGTGTAGTCAATCTGTGGAACTCCTTGCCAGAGGAGGCTGTGAAGGCTAGGACTATAATAGAGTTTAAAGAGAAGCTAGATAATTTCATGGAGGTTAGGTCCATAAAAGGCTATTAGCCAGGGGATAAAATGGTGTCCTTGGCCTCTGTTTGTCAGAGGCTGGAGAGAGATGGCAGGAGACAAATCGCTTGATCATTGTCTTCGGTTCACCCTCTCTGGGGCACCTGGTGGCCACTGTCGGCAGACAGGATACTGGGCTAGAAGGACCTTTGGTCTGACCCAGTACGGCCGTTCTTATGTTCTTATGTACCTCTGGGCTAACTTTTATACCGTACAGCCACTTGTGCTCAAAAGTAAGCTTACTGTGTACCGCAAAGCAGATTCGGTCGCTTGAGTAAGTGACTCTTCGCATCAGACCTGAAATTCTCTTTTCACAAATATCACAGAAACAAAATGTTGATCCTATGAGTTCTGATGAACAGAAAATCATACAGCATTGAACAAGTAAGTTAAACCCTGATGTCTACACCTGTATGCACAGGTAAGTAAGATTATCCATATTTAATAAGGGAGTAAACTGAGCCATCCAGAAGGGATGTGAGTTGCCTCGCGTAACACCACAAATGAAAAATGGAATCCAGGACTGACAACCAGCCCCACTCTAACCACTAAACTACGCTCTCCCATGAGGAGATCATACTAATTATACTTAAAACAAATCCTTTGTAATAAGTGCTTAGTGCAGATATGTGCCAGCACTTAAAGACAAGAGGCAGATATTTATGTTCAGCACTTGCTATTCACTTTGATGTTTCAGGATGATAGGTTTCTATGATCCCGCTCACTTTATCTCTGACTATTGGCAACTCTTTTACTAAATGATTTTTTGAGCACTGTTTATTTCACATCTAATATCCCAAAAGCCAGAAGGAAGAGCTCAAAATAGTCAGTCAAAGAGACTGTTGCTGCTGGCTGATAGTGTGCCAGCAAAAGTATCAGGCTTTCCATAATGCTTTTTTGTCTTGCAGTTGCAAAAGGAGAAATAAGAAATTCTTAATAAAATCCTTTGAGAACACTGCATAATCGGCCTACGCAGATCATCTTGGATAAAATAAAAGGGGAAAAGCAGAACTCATTAGCAGATAAGATTAGTATAAATTCTGCAGAGCCTTAAAGAGGTCACTCATATAACTAAAAAGAAAAGAAACTCAAAGCTAGGTCCTGACCAATGTTCACCAACGGAGATGTAACAAAAATGGCTGGGGAAACAAATCTGCCCTCAAATATTACATAGCTATAAAGCAACAGTGTTAAAGAATAATCCATCTAGGGAAGCTATAAAGAAATACTGGGATAGTTATTATTTGGGATAACCCATGAGTATGGGTGATTCTAAGAGACGGCCCTGGTGTCTAATTCAAGTCTTAATTTCCTTCACCTTTGCCCTCACACTGGGCATAATATCAGATGGGAGAGCTTTGCGACTACAGGTTGAACCTCTCTAGTCTGACACCCTTGGGACCAGAGAATTTGCTGGACCACGGGAGGCCAATATTGTCTAGCAGCATCACCAGGACTTCCAATGCTGATTGGGCTCTTAGAAGACATTTAGGGGTAAATTAGAGCTAAATCACAGCACAGAACACTGAGAGCCAGGACTGGCAGCTGTCAACAAACTTAATGGGACCGTGGGAAACTTGGCCATCCCCATGATAAATGGCCATTCAGTAACTGAAATCATTCCATACCATGGATGTTGCCAGAGCAGAGAGTGCCGGACTAGGGAGGTTCAGCCTGTAGTCCTCAAGTGATTATATAGACAGCTGGCTTCTGTACAACAGGAGAGTCCTAAAGAGGCTAGAGAACCAACCATGGGCTTGTTGTGAAGATGATATTATGCATGATGAGTGCCACAGAAAAACAGCCCCAGAGCAATGGTGAACAGCAGCTTAGCACCCCATACAGAACAGCACGGTGGAGTGCAGGGACATCAGGGAAAAGGCCCACACTTACAAAGAGTCCTCAGGGGTCTTTGCTAGATGAGACGGGTTCGCTACGGACAATAGTCAGATAAAGCTGCACCTCTGTCCTTGGGAACACGGCTGAGCGGTCATTGAATTCGGTCTCCACCTGTGTGTTCTGTGACCTCTCAGCCTGACGCTCATGATCAGCAGGCTATTCGGGTTACTACTGACTAGGGTCACTACTGACTTGTGTCACTACCAACTTGAGCCACCACCGCCTTGGGTCACAACCAATTCAGGTCACTACTGACTCGGGCCACCACTGAGTTGGGTCACTAACAATTCAGGTCACTACTGACTTGGGCCACCACCGACTTGGGTCACTACCAACTTGAGCCACCACTGACTTGGGTCACAACCAATTCAGGTCACTACTGAATTGGGCCACCACCAACTTGGGTCACTACCAATTCGAGCCACTACCGACTCAGGTCACTACTGACTTGGGCCACCACCAAGTTGGGTCACTACCGACTTGGGTCACTACTGACTCGGGCCACTACCGACTTGAGTCAGTATCGATTCACGTCACTACTGACCTGAACCACCACTGACTTGGGCCACTATCTGCAATTGGAATTTGCTCACAGAGACCAAGCAGTCAGCAGAGCACGCCAAGAATTCCTCAAAGGCAGCGGAAGGGGCTATCTGACCAGATCATAGTAACAGCATCTTGACCCTGACTCGTGACCAAGAGATAGTCACCTCTGGCAATTCTGAGCCAGGCCAATTTCATGCAGCCAGAGAACAAAGCCCAGTTGTTTCCCCACTCTCCATTGTGTTGTGCTTTTATTTCAACAGCCTCCCAGGAATGTGCACGGCACCCGGGAGCTAGGATGGAGGAGAGTCATCAGTGACAATGCCCAGGGGTGTCTGTCGGGGGCCATGTTTCAAAGTGCGCCATGGGCCTGCTTTGGGAAAGCTGCTAACGGGCCTGCACCCCTTTACTTTTCTAATGTGTCTATAGCCACAGAGCTTCATAGCTCCTATTGGCTCTGGTCTGGCCAATCTGATGTCCCCATTGGATGGTCTGGAGAATGACAATATTATTCCTGTTATTCCAGGCTGGTCCTAAAAACCACTCCAAACTCTGACAAGGGTTCTGAATTGGGAGATTACAATCAGACTCCATTTGGTTTTCACGCAGGGGTAATAGTCACTGACCTGCTTCTTGTTTTGGTACATGATTGGCTGCTGGCTGGCATATTCTATCAGTCTTCTTGGCCCTGCCTTCCAGTCCATTAACCACCTCACAGCCTGGATACAGCTATGTCTGCCTCGACACACGGATTTGTCAAAGTGAGGAATATGAACTGGGATTTTCATTCATTGTCTCAGCGGGGGCTGGACACTCCGGGCTAGACTGGATGCAGAATTGACCTGGTTTAACCAAACTGTGTGGACACACTTATTTCAGTTTCAGGGATTTATTTTGATGCAGCTTAAATCAACATGGGAATCCACCTAAGTGGGCCTGAAATTGGGGGGACCATGGGTTGTAACAGCAGTGTTAAAGGAAAGACAAGACAGAACTGAAAGGAGGGGATCGAATCTGTATCTTAGTTCTCTATAGACGAATACATGAAGTATGGGGAATAAGCAGGTGTCACATGACCGAATTTGAGGGAAGCAGCTGGATCATGGCTGCACCCATAGGTGGGGGTGCTGGCCCCAAAAATGGTATAAAAGGGGGCCATGTGGGGTGTTGAATGGGAGCTTACTGTCTGCTGCTCCTGTGTACGCTATTTATGTGAGTGTATAATGTCTGTGTGTGTAGATAGGAATCTGTAATATGTGAGGAAGATGCTAAAGGATTGGCCCAGCGTGATTTGTGGGTAAGGTCCAAAGGGAAAATTGACCAGGGATCTGTGGCTGGTTTCTTGGAACCAGACAGAACTTGTTCGGGGTAGGTGGGATTGGGTGCTAGGACCCCCCACCGGTGTATGAGGCCCGGGGCCATCTGGGGCACGGATATTGCTGGGGTGTCGAAGGAGTTTTGCTCGGGAGGCTTCAGGCAGGCAGCTGAAGTGCTCTGTGGGACTGGTTTGTGGCCTGTTTGGAGAGGTCACTAGTCTGGGGGCTGTAAGGAGCCCCGGATTTGAGCAATTCGCCCTGAGCGGACGCCCTTAGCTGTGCCCAGACACGGCCCGGTCCGTCACAGCAGGAGAAACTTGAAATGCTAATAACTAAACACAAATATGACATAGTTGGAATATTGGTTCAGAAGCTTGCTCAAGAAAGACAGGCAGTGAAAAAAGGGAGGTGTTGCTTTATATATTAAAAATGTACACACTTGGACTGAGGTGGAGATGGACATAGGAGACAAACTTGTTGAGAGTCTCTGGGGGTATGTCTACACTACCCCGCTAGTTCGAACTAGCGGGGTAATGTATGCATACCGCACTTGCTAATGAAGCCCGGGATTTGAATTTCCCGGGCTTCATTAGCATAAGCGGGGAGCCGCCATTTTTAAATCCCCGCTGCTTCGAACCCCGTGTAGCGCGGCTACACGGGGCTCGAACTAGGTAGTTCGGACTAGGGTCCTATTCCGAACTACCGGTACTCCTCGTGAAACGAGGTGTACCGGTAGTTCGGAATAGGCACCCTAGTCCGAACTACCTAGTTCGAGCCCCGTGTAGCCGCGCTACACGGGGTTCGAAGCAGCGGGGATTTAAAAATGGCGGCTCCCCGCTTATGCTAATGAAGCCCGGGAAATTCAAATCCCGGGCTTCATTAGCAAGTGCGGTATGCATACATTACCCCGCTAGTTCGAACTAGCGGGGTAGTGTAGACATACCCTGGGTAAGGATAAAAGCGGTAAAAAACAAGGGTGATGTCATACTAGGGGGCTACTACAGACCACCACCCCAGGCAGAAGAGGTGAATGAGGCTTTTTTAAACAACTAACAAAATCATCCGAAGCCCAAGCCTTGGTGGTGATGTGGGACTTCTGCTATCCATACATCCGTTGGGAAACTAACACAGCCAGGCACAGATTATCCAACAAGTTCTTGGAATGCATTGGAATTATTATTTTTTTATTTCAGAAGTTACTGAGGGTGGGGGAGTTGGGAACTGTTCTAGAGTTGATTTTAACCAATAGGGAGGAACTGGTTGATAATTTGAAACTGGAAGGCAGCTTGGGTGACAGTGATCATGAAAGGACAGAGTTCATGATTCTAAGGAATGGTAGGAGGGAGAAGAGCAAAATAAAGGTAGTCAATTTCAAGAGGCAGACTTCAGCAAATTCAGGGAGCTGGTAGACAAGGTCCCATGGGAAGCACAACTAAGAGGAAAAACAACTGAAGACATATGGTGTTTTTCAAAGAGACGCTATTAAGGGCCCAAGAGCAAACTACTCCACTGCATAGAAAAGACAGGAAGTTTGGCAAGGGACTACCCTGGCTTAAGCAAGAGATCTTGAATGATCTAAGAATCAAAAAGCTATCCTAAAAAAGTGAAAATTAGGTCAAAGTTGAAAGGATGAATATAAACAAATAACACAAGTATGCCGGGGGGAACATTAGAAAGGCGAAGTCACAAATCAACCTCAAAGTAGCTGGAGACATAAAGGTGAAGAAGAAAACATTCTACAAATATATTAGAAGCAAGAGGAAGACCATGGACAGAGTGGAACCATTTGCCAATGAAGAGGGGAAAACAATAACAGCAGAGTCACAAGGAGTTGATTGAGTAGATATCATTAAAAATTCATGGAAGATGGGAGATATACCCCAGAAGACTGAAAAAGGGCAAATATAGTGCCCAGCTATTAAGGGCAACTCAGGAAATTACAGACCAGTCAGCTTAACGTCTGTGCCAGAATGGAGAAAATGGAGCAAATAATTAAGGAAGCCATCTGCAAACATCTGGAAAATAATAAGGTGACAGGTAACAGCATAGATTTGTAAAAAACAAATCAGCTTTCTTGTGCCTTGTGGATATGGGGGAAGCAGTAGACGTGGTATACCTAGACTTTAATAAAACAGTCAATACAGTCTCACATGATCTTCTCATAAATAACTATGGAAATATATCCTAGATGGGGCTTTTATAAGGTAGGTGCCTAACTGGTTGGATAGCCATCCCCAGAGAGTAGATATCAGTGGTTCATGGTCATGTTGGAAGGGCATAATGAGTACAGTGCTGCAGGGATCAGTTTGTGGACTGGTTCTGTTCAATATCTTAATCAAGGATTTAGATGATGGCATAGAAAGAACACTTATAAAATGTGCAGATGATCCCAAACTGGGAGGGGTTGCAAGTGCTTTGGAGGATAGGGTCATAATTGAAAATGATCCGGACAAACTAGAAAAATGGTCTGAAATAAATGGGATGAAGTTTCATAGGACAAAGGCAAAGTACTCCACTTAGGAAGGAATGATCAGTTTCACACATAGGGTACGTCTAGACTACACGCCTTTTTTGAAAGAGGCTTTTTCGAAAGATACTTTTGAATAAGCCTCTTTCGAAAAAGAGCATCTAGACTAAAACCAGCACTTTCGAAAAAGCAATCCACTTCTTTGAAAGAGAGTACCCAGGCAGTCTGGATGCTCTCTTTCGAAAAAGCACAGATTGCATTACATAGCGCCTTTCTTCAAAAGAGCACTTTCGAAAAAAAGCGTTATTCCTCGTAAAACAAAGTTTTCTGCGGTCGAAAAAACTGCCGTGTTCTTTCAATTTACATTTGAAAGAATGCAGCAGCAGTCTAGACACAGGGGAAGTTTTTTTGAAAAAAGGCCTCTTTTTTTGAAAAAACCCTGTAGTCTAGACACACCCATACAGAATGGGAAGTGACTGTCTAGGAAGGAGTACTGCAGAAAGGCATCTAGGGGTCATAGTGCACCATAAACTCAATATGAGTCAACAATATGACACTGTTGCAAAAAAAGCAACCGTGATTCTAGGATGCATTAACAGGAGTGTTGTGAGCAAGACACGAGAAGTCATTCTTCCACTCTATTTCGCGCTGATTAGGCCTCAGTTGGAGTATTGTGTCCAGTTTTGGACATCACATTTCAAGAAAGATGTTGAAAAATTGGAGAGGGTCTAAAGAAGAGCAATAAAATGATGAGAAGTCTAGAAACCATGACCTATGATGAGGGAAGACTGAAAGGATTGGGTTTGTTTAGTCTGGAAAAGAGAAGACAGAGAGGGGACATCATAACATCTTTCAGGTACCTAAAAGGGTGTTACAAGGAGGAAAGGGAAAACATTATTCTCCTTAAACTTTGATGACAGGACAAGAAGCAAGGGGCTTAAATTGCCGCAAGGGAGGTTTAGGTTGGACATTAGGAAAGCCTTCCTAATTGTCAAAGTGATTAAACACTGGAATAAATTGCCTAGAAAAGTTGTAGAACCTCCATGACTGGAGATTTTTAAGAGCAAGTTAAACACCTGTCAGGAATGGTGCGTGGTCCTGCCGTGAGGGCAGGGGCCTGGACTTGATGACCTCTCAAGGTCCCTTCCAGCTCTCGTGTTCTATGTTTCTAAACAGGAAGAAGCCCTTCTTAGACCAAAATAAATGTCCTCCTCCCACACACACTCTGGGAGCTGCACCAGTTTAACCAAACTGGTGCCAGACAGTGTGTAAACAAGGCCCCAGGAGAACCTAATGCTTTCTCTTGGAAAGAGGGACCATAGAGTGTAAGTTTCTAATGGCCCCCTCTGGCCACCAGTCATCGATGAGTTAGTGAAGGGCCAGGCATATCCATCAGTTCCTGTTTACTTTAGCAGTACCGTGTCAATGCAATCGGTGGATTCCCAGGTCCCAGCTGGCATTTCCTGACCTTTCGGGGCTTAAATGAGACTATTCGTACACAGCACATGCTTGCTTTGACGGGCGATAGTTTGTTTCGGTGGCTGCACACCAATCTATTTTCCTGTGGCAGTGCTGAAATATGTATTTGTGAAAGGCAAACAAATTGCATTTTTTTGATTATGCCTCCTCGTTTCCTAGAAGGAGAAACTGTCTAATTGGTTTACATTAAGCAGATGCACTGTTTGGAGAAGGAAATTAAATTGAATCCCACTAGATGTGTCGGGAGACAGACGTGGCTCAACGCAACCATCAGTCGGCATTCAGCAATGCGCCAAAACACGTTTTGAGAAATTGCAGCTTGTGTGGGGAGGGGTTGTTTGCACTGGCACTTCCCCGGTGACATAGGCCACCAACCCAGCCACCACCTGCACCCTACACCTGACCACGGAACTGAGGCCAAAGAAGTAGAGGCTGCAGGGGAGTAGACTGGCAGCTGTCACAGACAGAAGGGCAGACGAGATGAGCCAGTCCCACCTGGCCTTAATTCTTGGATTCTTTGAGCAACTTGAGGTCCAGGTTCAAAATCTAAAGGCATGCTCTACACTAGAGGGGAAAGTCGACTTCAGATACGCAGCTCCAGCTACGTTAACTGCATAGCTGAAGTCAAAGTATCTTAAATGGCATTTTGGTGCCGACTACACAGTGGGAGGCTGACAGGAGCAAACGCTTCTATCGGCTTCCCCTACTCCTCATGAGGAGCAGGAGTACTGGTGCCAACGGGGTCGCCTCTCAGTTAGAAATAGCAGATCTTTACTCTTAAAAAAAGGAATAAGGGATCTTTCGGAAAAGGCTTTATTTTCCGAAAGATCCCCGTCTAGACTGGCGCTTTTTTCCAGCAAAGCTCCAAGCCGGAAAAAAGTGGCAGCCATGTTTATGCAAATGAAGCGGGGGGGGGGGGATTTAAATCCCCGCTTCATTTGCAATTGCAATGTGTCTAATTTGCATCCCTTTTACGGAAAAGGGATGCAGTCTAGAGACAGCCCAGAAGATTGATCTTCTCTGTGGCGTAGACAAGCCCCCGAGGAAAATTCCAATGGAGGCCCAGTGACTGTATCTCAGCAATAAGCAGGATTTCATGCAATTCTAACTCCATCAGCTTGGCCCTCTCTGGTGCGCCCCTTCCTCACAGGAAGGAGCAGTAAGCACCGTGCTGGTGAAGGGAGAGATGGATTGGCCCACATCCTGTAAACTAAGAAGAGGGATTAGAATGCATCCTCAGAAACCAGGTTTCCTTTTCAGTCACATGTACCAGACACCTTCCCGTTCTATGATACAGCGAGCAATAAATCAGGAGAGGAAGAAGAAGGGCAGCGTCTGGCTAAACTGTTTTTATGAGCTGCAAAATTATTGGCAAACCTATTTGGGCTTCCATTGAAAGAGGAGATTTTATTTTAATTTATGTTGTAATGGAAGCTTGTAACAGTGCAGTACCATAAACACAAACAGCACAATCTTATAAAAATTTCATCTTTATCTATTTTGGGGAAAAATAGCCCTGTCTGCCTAATTGAAGCATCTGTCATTCTGACATTAAATAGTGCATCTATGGCCCTGTTATTATATTTCCTTGCATTTCTCAGACACTGTTAAATTGAAATAACACTGTTGGCTTGGAGATAAAGGGAGATAATAAGTATTTTATAATGAGCAGAAAAGGAGGATACATCTTCCGTCAGAGCTGAGAATTGCTTTATCTTTTTAGTCGTGGTGGCTTTCTTCCCCTAAAGGGTTTTTTCTTCTTTTCTGCTGCTCCAATTTCTCAGCTTGCTAATAAAAGTAAGATCAAGTGAGGAGCATTTGTACAAACATTAAGAGACATGACCGTAAGACAGCTTCACATCGGCATTTGAAGTGCTAGTCTTTCTAAGCTGTCCCAACAAAGGATTTTCGATGCTCACAGAGATGTTACACAGCGAAGCTGCGTTTAAATCATGTTAAGAAAGGGCACATCAGAGATTATTTTTTGTCATGTAAAAAAAATTCACTTCTTTGCCCCGCATCGTCATTTATAATCACTCCTTCAAAGCGTGACACCCAAATTCAATTCCCTAGTTCATTTTCTCCCTTCCAGTGTGAGCGGCCAAGCTGGCTTCATGCCCATTGCAGGCTTGTTTGTGAGCACGTGATCTGGGCTTGCATTTGTAGTGATGCTCGGGTGTCATGGGGTGCTGCAGACGCCGACAGGTTGCCGTGGCAATCTCAGGAGCGGGGGGGGGCTCTGCGCTTGGGGTATGTCTACACTACAGGCTTCTTGCGCAAGAACTGTTCTGCGCAAGAGTTCTTGTGCAACAGGTCTTGCACAAGAGCGTGTCCACACTGCCATGTGCTTTTGCTCAAGAGATGTGCTTTTGCACAAGAGCGTCTATGGCAGTGTGGAGACACTCTTGCGCAAGAAAGCTCCTATGGCTATTTTAGCCATAGGCGTTTCTTGTGCAAGAAATTCCTGTTGCCTGTCTACACTGCCTTCTTGTGGAAGAGCTCTTGCACAAGAGGGTTTATTCCCCATGGGGAGAGGAATAACTCTTCCGGAAGAAGCCCTGTTTTCTGACACTGTACTATAAATTGATTAACATTGACTTGCGCAAGAACACACATGCAGTGTAGACACCCGGCAAGTTTTTGCGCAAGAACAGTTGTTCTTGCGCAAAAAGCTTGCAGTGTAGATGTAGCCTTGCTGTTCGGTTGTTGTAAGGTGGCCTACAAGCCGCCAGGCCTGCAGCTGTTGGCCTGTCGCTGTGCAACTGTACAGGTGTGGGCTGGGGTGGGTTCCTCCCAGGCTGGCTTCCTGTCCCACGGTTGCAGACAAGCCGTGAGGCCCTGCCCACATGGACTGATGTATGGAGGGTTGGCTGGACAATACCACATAGACGCAGCTCTGAGCATCCTTGCCTCCCACCTCAACCGGCATCCATGTCAGTGTAGCCGAATGGGCAGCTGTTTTCGCCTCAGTCACCAGCCATCGGAACAAACAGGCCCGCAGAAATCTCCCGTCCCCTACTAAAACAGGCTTGTGAAAGGGGCTTGGGGGAAGCTGGGTGAGACAGTGGGCGAAGGAACCCCACTGAGGAGGAGCTGCCCAGAGGTGGGGACAAGCAGGTCTTCAGCATCTGGGAACTGAAGGCCTTGAGCGTCAAAGGGAGCAGGCACTGGGCTTTCCGGATAACTGACACTCAGCGGCTGGTATTCTGCTTGTGAAATTGCACATACAGCCCCAGGCCCTCGGCGATGCACTGGCAATGCCAGCAGGGGGTCAGTGCAATCGTGGGATAGGGCTTTGCAATAAAGGGAATTTTTGTTGGGCTTGTTGTCTGCCTGGCTGGGGCGGCGAGGACGGACCTTTCTCGTTCCAGGTGCTCTCTGCTGCGCAGCCTCCTCACCTCCATAGACGGTTTCTCTTCCGCCACTCTGCGCAGTGGGCTTGTTTGCAAGTCCCCGAGCCGGTTTGCCGCCATATGTGCGGCCACCATTTCCCCCTGGGCCTCAGGAAACCCTTGATGTAACACAGTGTAGTCCTGAGACGTGGATGCCAACCCAGGCTCCTGGCAGCAATGCTGAGCTCTGTAACCCTCTCGCCAATATGCACCAGGCGCCTTCTGCTAACGGTCGTGTCCCTCTTTACGAGGGGCCCTTGGGTCAAAGTGCCGAGACTGTCCCGCGAGGATTCCCATTGCTGCTCCAGTCTGCGGGACCCCAGCTACTACCCCAGTGAGTGAGAGGCACGAGGGGCGGGGGTGGAGAGGAAGTGGGCCGGCCACATGTGAAACCCCAATGGGCCGCAGGGTGCCCACCACTGGATTTCAATCTTGCAGCCCCCTGAGGCGAAGGAGAGCCACCCATGCGACCTACTCACTAGTCTCGGTTGCCCATCGCTGGGGTAGATTTGGTGTCTGGGCTGGTATGTGTGCACCACCACTATGGAAGGCTGATGTTGGGAGCCACCAAGGGGTGACAATAAACACAGGAAGGGAAAGTCCTTCTGACATGGAAAGCAAACTCCTCCGAAAAAAAGTCGTAATATTTATCTGCTCCTGGAGGATGCTGAGGGCTTGTAGAATCCCTGTCCCATTTATTTGCCAGCCAGTTCTTCTGCAGACTGGCTCATGGGGCATTTAATAGTTCAGCAATCGACCGATCTGCAGCGATTTTAGTTCACTAATAACCGGGATGCTGAAAAATAAAAAGAAGGGGTTTTTTAAACCTTTCCCAATCAAATGAAGTAGACACCAAGCGATTCCTAGGAATAAAGGTGCATAATCCACATTTGACAAGCTTCCCCATTATTAAAAGCGCCTTTTGCGCAAAACAAAGTTGGCCAAATTGTGGCTGCACTAGATTGCTTAGAATCCAGCCCGCCTCCTGCAGTTCAGTGCAGCCTTTGGAGACTACAAATCCCAGCGGGCATTGCACCATCTGGAGCCCAACGGTTATTGCTCAGAGAAAGACGTTGGGAGCAGAATGAAGGCAGGGAGCCGGGGTATCAGTGCTCTGTGAACGAGGAGAGACCAGAGCATCCGTCGCTAAGGTGACTTTGGATAGAACTTTGGGTACCTCCTGCTGTAGAGTAAACCAAAAACAAGCTGCTCAGAAACAAACCTCCGGCTGGTTTGCATTGCAAATACCATTAATATCTGTGAGTCTCCAGTGGGGCCCTCTCTCCCCCATGCCGGGCTGGCGCCAGGCAGAAATGTCAAGCTTTAAATCAAACGTAGCTACCCAAATTAGCACCCTTGTGGTGCGGAACCACAAATGATTGTAGGAGGACCATAGGTGGATAGTTATGAATCAAGCTCCATAATAAATTTCCTCCACTGCGTGGGGAGACTCCTGTAGTTTCCAATTGAGAAACCATGCAGGAGGTGCTGCAAGACGTTTTGTTATATTAATGGTGAAAAATGCAACATGAGATTTATGGGTTTCCCTACAGCTCCCTCTAAACACAGTCGGGTTCTTACCCTCCCGGCCAGCAGCTTCTATTTCCGAGCAAGTTCATGGTCAAATTAGTGGGCACCAATCAGTCCCAATGAGTGCTGCAGGGTGCCAGTTCTGCAGGTGATTTGTCTACAATGATTTCACTCCAAGCGGACAGAAGTAGAGTCAGGTCATCCTGGTTTATGTCTCAGAAGTCTCTAGTTTTGGAGGGACAGGCTGACAGTCCAGCACAGTGTTCCCTCTAATTTTTTCTATCTGTGTGTGGAATAAAGTTTGTTACATGCACTAAGGCATGTGTGGAGGTGCACCACCAGTAGAAACAGATGCTGAGGGCACTCAGCTAATGACTTGGGCAGCATCTGAATCTTTCCTGGGTGGCCCCAAGCACACAGCTTATAGGGAACACTGGAGAACCTCAAGATGGACATCAATTTTACCTTTTGGATCTTCTGTGTTCTTCTCAGGGCTGAAAGCGCCACCATGTGATGGTCTGGGAAGCAGAGAGGCAGGGCTAGGAAAGGTAAAATGTGAGACCTGTAAATAATTAAATGGTAACGTTTAGAAAGTGACAGGTGTTTGCTGACTGGTTAACCCAGAGGCGTAGGTGTGAGCCTTATTTCCAGGCCTCGTGGGGCTGTCAATACCCTGGTCTGTCCTGGGGGGCTTTTTTGTGTGTTTTTTTTAGTTTGTTCACTTACATTTCACAGCATCAGAGTGTTTTTTTTCTCCCCCTCTCTTTGAGACTCCTGATAGAGGATCTATTTTTTCAGGCCTGGTTGTAATAAATGTAATTTTTCAGAAGAAATAGATTTACCCTTTCGCTCCAAGAGGTGAAACTCCATCCACTTCAGTGGTAATGAATCCAGATTTGATTCTCCAACGCTGAAGTCCTGGATGAAATTCACGCATTCGCTCCCGCCTCCCCCCCCCCCCCCCAACACAGCGAGAAGAAATTACAGCAAACCAGCCACTGCAGACAAATGAAGCGAGACTGTTGCCGTTCGCAGTCAGTAATTCAGAGGGTCTGAGTGCCTTGAAAAGGTCGCCAAGCCAAGACTGTTACGGTGTTTAACGCAGAATAAATAGCCTCCTTCGTGGGCTTCCAGTCTCCAGCCAGACTCCCGGGACAGCTGACGGTTGCTCTCAGGGCAGGTGTTATCCTTTAATCACCCCGCTCTGTCTGCATTCTGAGCTGCTACTTCTGCTGCCTTTGGCTCCTGCGCTTTGGGCACCTGCCACAAGAAGCCAGGTTCAGAGGTGGCCAGGCTAATGCTGAGGCTTTGCAGGCCTACCTGCCTCGCTGGGCTTCCTTGAATTCTGCAGCTTCGGACTGGGCTCCGCAAGGTCAGCTCCTCCGACAGGCTTCAGCCCTCAACTACCTCCTTGGTAATGCCCTTCCGGCCCTGCCCTGGGAGCTATCTGGCTGGCCAAACCCGTTCCGTAGCCCAGGCTCTGCCGGGCTCTTTCCCAGAAGCGCTGTCTTCGCGGGATGATGTGTGGGCTGCTTATTTCAGTCGCGTTAGTGCTAGATACCCTCGTTAAGATCCCAGCCTCGTGCTGGGTGCTGTGCAAACTCCTCGCAGGAGGCAGCCCTCTCCCCGCCACCCAAAGAGTGTTCCATCTCGATGAGGCAGACAAAAAAAAGGGGAGGGAAATGCAGGCCCAGAGAGAGGAAAGGGCTGTGATAGATCAGAGGCAGAGCCAGGAACAGCCCCCGGATCACTGCGGTGCTCTCTGCCTAATGCCAGCCGCGGCTGTTTGCAGACGCAGTAAAAATATCGCACCGGTCAGGCAAACAGTATGACAACATTCATCTAACCATCTCCTACTCAGAGCAATAGGATGCTTCTGGTCTTCGTCTTCTCTGGCCCATTTGTCCCACGTGACACCAAAAAGCATCATCCGCTGGAAAGATCCACTCCATGCGCCTCCCAGGACTTCAGAGCAACACATGTAGAGGCTGCCGTCAAGGCATGGCAGGGTGGGAGATCGTCCCTCCTGGCTGAACTGGCACTTTCTCGGTCTATGGACAGGCTGAGCGTATCCCGTCAGTGGAGTGTCCTTTCCTTGAGGATTCAGCTCTTTAGTGGTGTATTAATGGAGGGGTCCCAGTAACCTGGGACTCAGTTTACTGGGAATGACTACCAAGGAGCCATTCCAGTTTGCTCTAGATCAGGGGTCTCCAAACTTTTCAGCCCGAGGGCCGCATTAACTATCAAACAGCAGTTCGGGGGCCGCTTTAACGACGGGGAATTTCAGTTGCCTATTGCGCCCTCTGTCGCAGCGCGGCCGGTACTCTGACCATGCACTCCCTCCAGTGCTGAAGGGGAGGGAAAGGGGGGCCCGGGCCCACCCTCACTCACGGGCCCCAGCCCCAGCCCAGGGCCCTAAGGACACGGAACCAGCTGGCTCCGGTCCGGCTGACGGGGCTCCTGCCGTAACTCGTCAGCCCGCCAACTCTAACGAGTTCTGCCCTGGGCTGCTTCCTTTCCCTCCTCGTGTGACCCTCTACCTCCCCCCACCGTGGGGCGGTCACCTTTGATTCGTCCGTCAGGCTGACGGTCGTATATCCAGACGCCCACCCCTCCCGCCGGGGCTGGTCCTGCCGTCTGGGTGGCCGTCGGGTCTGGACTCCTGAGAAGGGGGGGGGGCTTTTCCCCCTGCTCTCCCCTTCCTCTGCACGCTGTCCTCCCCTCCTGCTTGCCACCGCTCACTCCTTCCCCCCCCCCTGGGCGGAAGGGGTCACCTTTTTAAAGTTCCCGCCGGGGTTCACGTTCCCCCGCACGTCGCCGGGCGGGCGTTACCACCACCGCCCATCCTGCCCACTGATTGGCCGGCTGCCCTGTCAGTCTGGGCGGGGGAACGCCGCCCGTGCTAACCTCCGCCTTCTGCGCCGTTTGCCGCCGCGCGGCCGCTTGTCAGCGGAGCGGCCCGCTTCTCCTGCCCCGGCGCGGCGTGAGTACACGCCACACACCCCTGACAGGGCCCCCCCCCCCCCCCCGCAGCAAGAAGGGCCCGTTCGGCGGCGCCCCAGGGACGGGCGGGGGTCGCCTCGTCACACCGGCACGCGGAAGGCGGGGCCAGACAAAAAGGTCTCCACGGGCCGGATGAGAGGGCCTCGTGGGCCGGATGCGGCCCGCGGGCCGTAGTTTGGAGACCCCTGCTCTAGATAAAGAGCAGGTCCAACGAGGTGTGCACACCCTTACTCAGTCCCTAGGGCTCAGGGCATAACTTCCTGTGGTCTTGCAGGATCTTTTTGCCAGTGAAAGAGCCTCACACAATAGTATCCCTACTCCTTCTTTATTAGCAATGACCAAGTCAGCAGCACACACGTGCTATGCACACAGTGCCCTGCCCACCACTCCTGATTCAAACAGGCAAATTTTCCCTGTTGGCCAGGCAAGGTCAGTCTCTCTGGATCCTGGTTGCTGCATGTTTCAGTAATGCAGAAGATTCTTAACAGCTCTGGTCTTAGGCTGGGTCTTGGTGGTGAGTTCTTCCAGGTCTTTCCATCTTCATCTTCATCTTTACATAAGAACGGCCAGACTGGGTCAGACCAAAGGTCCATCTGCCAACAGTGGCCAATGCCAGGTGCCCAAGAGGGAGGGAACACAACTCGTAATCATCACGTGATGCCTCCCCTGTCACTCATTTCCAGACACCATTCCTACCCATCCTGGCTAACAGCCATTGATGGACCTAACCACCATGAATCTATCTAGCTCTTTTTTGAATCCTGTTAAACTAGTCTTCACAACATCCTCTGGCAAGGAGTTCCACAAGTTGACTGTGTGCTGAGTGAAGAAAAACGTCCTTTTGTTTGTTTTAAACCGGCTGCCTATTAATTTCATTTGGTGACCCCTACTTCTTGTGGGAACAAATAACTTTTCCTTATTCACTTTTTCCATACCAGTCATGATTTTATAGACCTCTATCATATCCCCCCTTAGGGTAAGTCTACACTTGCTCCCTAGTTCGAACTAGGGATGCAAATGTAGCCGACCAAAATTGCTAATGAAGAGGGGATTTAAACATCCCACGCTTCATTAGCATAATCTCGCCCGTGCGCTATTCCGCTTGCCAACTGATTCGAACCAGGAAGTGCGCTCCGGGATGCGTCAGTTTGAATCAAACCCCTTGGTTTGAACTAATGTTACTCCTCAAAAAATGGAGAGTAACGTTATTTTGAACCAAGGGGTTTGATTCAAACTAACACGTCCCAAAGCGCACTTCCTGGTTCGAATCAGCTGGTGAGCGGAATAGTGTGCGGGCAAGATTATGCTAATGAAGCACAGGATATTTAAATTCCCGCTTCATTAGCAATTTCGGTTGGCTACATTTGCATCCCTAGTTCGAACTAGGGAGCAAGTGTAGACATACCCTCAGTCTCCTCTTTTCTAAGCTGAAAAGTCCCAATCTTTTTAATCTCTCTTCATATGGGACCCGTTCCAAATCCCTAATCAATTTTGTTGCCCTTTTCTGAACCTTTTCCAAGGCCAATAGATCTTTTTTGAGATGAGGAGACCACATCTGTATGCAATATTCAAGATGTGGGCATACCTTGGTTTTCTGTTCCTTCTTTTCCTTTCTCGCTAGTCTCCTTTTTTGACCCCAATTTATATACTGAAACTTTGAGTCCTCTTTACCTCTGCCTTAACCAATAATTTTACTACAATTTTACTAGTCAATCCTAACATATTGTAGCATAATTCCCTGAGCAGTTGTATCCCGCCACCTGAATTGATTTACACCGAGCAAGATTAATTATAGAGCCGACAGAAACAATTAAAAATCAGACAAACAATAGGAGAGCGGGGATCATAGTCCCAGAAGGAGGATTTCACAACCCCCACTATCGATGAAGAGTTTCTGGCCAGACGAGATCTTGTCAAACTCAGTTTTCTTTAGCCATCTTGAGATCTGTTGCTTTCTCTGGTGACATTGGGTGCCATTCGGACAGGGTCTCCTTCAAAACGGCTTGGTATCGCGCTATTTTAATTCAGTTTAGACGGTGCATGTGGATGTGACTCCCTCCTTCACAGCTGATGGCTGCTGCTCTTTCAGTCTGGCTGCAGATGAAGGCCTGATGCTCTTGGCCTTCCAGTATGGCTACCGGCCTTCCCAATATAGCTACCACAGAAGGCCATAGCCTGACAAAGGTGCCCCTGCCATAGTGGGCAGGAAATCTAACTGTCTCGGGTAGCTGATGGAGCTTAAAGCTCTCATACAAAACTGAGCTTTGCTAGTAAACTCCCCAGGTCAGCTGAGTGTCAGCTATTGATAGCACTGAGATGGTTATTTAAAGGTCATTGTGCCTGGCAGGGTAAAGGAAACTAAACCGCAGCAGCTGCCGATCAGTCTGCCCCGAGTGCTGTCTCTGTGGCAGAAAGTTGTGCGCCGGGCGGTGGGGGGCATGCCGGCCCTGGGATATGAGAGAGACGAGGTGGGACTGGTAGTATCTTCTGCTGCACCCGCTCCTGTTCGGGCGAGAGACACACGCAGAGAGACCAGCAACAGTTTTACTCCCCCACGTTATTACTACAGGCCGTAATGGAAACCAATCCACTCACAAACCTTGTTTTAAAAAATCTAGCCTAGCTAAAGCGGTGACTCCAAAGGCAAATCAGGGGCTGTCCGGAGGGTATCTGGATCTGGACCAGGACACTAAACCACACTACACGTATATTGAGAGGAGGACCAAGTAGAGAGGCAAAGGGGTACAGCAGACAGGCCAGGAGAAGGGGGGCCGGGGCCAAAGGGAAGAAGGGAGGGAAAGAAAAGAAAAGGGGGATCACGCAGGGGAGAGGCTGGGCTGAAAGGGGTGGGGCGCTGACTCCCGCCTTGTCCCCTCATCTCACCCAGCCACCTGGGTAGTAGCCGCCCCTGCTCAGCCCTGGTTGCCCCACCCGGGGGTCCCAAGCCAACTCCCAGGGCTCAGCAGCTGGGCTGCCCAGCTCCGTCACCCCCAAGGCATCCCCACCCCAGGAGCAGCCATCCGCCACATAGCCGGTGCAGGCTGCATGGCTGCCACGGAGCAGGAACCGGGGCTGGTGAGGCTGCGCCACAGGGTCAGACTCACAGCGGCCGGCTCCAGCCACAGTGCACCCTGTCCGCATGCAGGCTTGTGCCTTATAGGGAACGGCGGTCCCCAGTGGGCGGAGCTCATTAGCCGCTGGGGGCGTGGCTTGGCAGTGTGCTGCAGCCCAGCAGACAGGGGTTCGCGGCCCGCCACCTGTCCGCTGACCAGCGGTTGGGAACTGCTGGTCTAGTGTGTCCCTACATTAAAACGCCTGGTAATTCATTAATAAAAAGGAGGAGGTCCAATCTGATAAAGAGAGGGCCTGCCATAGAAGATGCCATTTCCCAGGCCCACTGATGGGACGTGGGGAAAAGGGACAGGCCCCAGGGCCTGACAATTCTAAAGGACCTGGGGTTCCCGGCCCTTTAAATCGCCGCCAGAGCTCTGCGCAAGATGCTCCAGGCAGCGCTAAGGGCTGAGGGTTGTGGGAAAGATAACGTGGCATGTTCACTGCCCTGGCCCCTCCTTTTCCACTTGAGGTCCTGCCTCTTCTGGGAGCACGTAGCTGACCTCCCCCGCACGCACACACCTTGCTCCGGGGCCCAGCGTGGTTGTCAGCTGACCTGAAGCTTCCAGAATATTCAATATCATCACCAAAATATTATTTACCACATTTCTGCAACTGTTTTCCAAGCCCAGTCCGTAAGAAGAGGTCCCAGATTCCACCACACCTGCTGCAAATCAATCCGTCACTACCCATAAAAGGCCTGGGAGAACGACAGTGGCGCTAATCATGGAAAAGATACCCAGGTGACTGTAGGAAGCACGCACATCAATCATTGTCGGGGTCTCCCTTGAAAAGCAGAAGCCAGTAAACAAAGACCAGAGCACAATGGCATCACCGGGGACTACAGAAATCTCACAGCTTTGCCAGGTCTTCAAGCTTCTGCCTTTTCCGCCTGGGCGGGGGTTTTATTCTGCTCCACCCTGAGCTGAAATGAAAAACTCCAGGCAGCTGGGACTGTGACCTGGCTACAACAGTGCACAGGAAACCCAAGAACTGAGCCCCTCTGTTTCCCATTGCTAACAGGGTGAGTTGGTTGGTTGGCTGGTTTCTGAAAAGACTCAAAAGACTCTCAGCAAACCCGCCTTTCATAAGAAGTCATTCTTCTGCCCTACTCTGCGCTGATCAGCCCTCAACTGGAATAGTGTGTCCAGTTCTGGGCGCCACATTTCAAGAAAGATGTGGAGAAACTGGAGAGGGTCTAGAGAAGAGCTACAAGAACGATGAAAGGTCGAGAGAACATGAGCTGCGAGGGCAGACTGAAAGAACTGGGCTTGTTTAGTTTAGAAAGGAGAAGACTGAGAGGGGACGTGACAGCAGCTTTGAAGTATCTAAAAGGGTGTTACAAGGAGAAGGGAGAACAATTGTTCTCCTTGGCCTCTGAGGACAGGACAAGAAGCAAAGGGCTTAAACTGCAGCAAGGGAGGTTTAGTTGGACATTAGGAAAAACTTCCTGCCTGTCAGGGGGGTTAAACACTGGAATAAATTGCCAAGGGAGGTTGGGGAATCTCCATCACTGGAGATATTTAAGAGGAGGTTGGACAGACACTTGTCAGGGATGGTCTAGATAGTGCTTGGTCCTGCCGTGAGGGCAGGGAATGGACTTGACGACCTCTCGTGGTCCCTTCCTGTTCTAGTGTTCTGTGATTCTAGCCATCAGGTTCAAACCTGCCAGGCCCCTGGGCCCAGGGATCAATGACCAACTGCAAATGCCTCCCTGTTGGGCGTTCCGGGGGTTCCCGCCTAGGAATGTGCAGTACTCCGCATGCTGATGTCATGTCGGTCCAAAGTGAGGCACGGGGGCGGAGCCAGTGCGCCAGAACCCCATGAGAACTAAAGGTGCAGGGGGGGGTTCTGCAGCACCCCTGGGCTCCCGGCCTAGCGCCCAGAGCCCCCGCTGCCTCCCTCTGTGCTGCGGGCTCTGCTGCCAGCCCCATTCCTGGGGACCCAACTGCCTCCCCACGCTTTGGGGGTTCTGCTGCCGACTCCAGGCCTGGGGTCCCACCTGCCAGCCCTGCATGCCGGGGGGCTCTGCTTCAGCCCTGCGCGCTGGGCACTCTGCTGCCAGTCCGGGGTCCTGGCAGCTGGCCCCATGCATCAGGACTTTGTTTCCAGCCTCGGGGGGGAGAGAAAGACCTGGGTAAGGGGGGATGTCACCGCCCCCTCTCTTCAAATGTTCCCACGCCACTGCCCGAGTGAGACTGGACACAAGACGTTGCTATAGATGCTGTGACTGTCCACGGTATCCTAGTACTTTTGGCGAGAAAATGTCTACTTTTGGAAGGGATAAAATTCGCCTACTTCAATGCAGAAGGTCTCTTCTCCAGCCCCACTGAGCCATCCTGCCTATCTGAGATGACTGCCCATCAGATGCTATTCTGGGATAGACCCCATCGTGCCCCCCACAGTTACTGCAGTCTGTGTATACGGGTATTGCTACCTCCACCAGCAAAATGCAGCCACCTCTGGAGCATGTGGTCCCCCAGTAGAACACACTGAGAACAGGCATAGGATGTGCTATCGCAGGCCAGAGCACTGATATATCTAGTCCAGAGTCCTTTCCTCCCCACTAGATGATGCATGGAAAATGACAGAAAACAACCAAGTACCTGACCAAATGTGTGATGTTATACGTGGGAGGAAAAAATGCTTTCTGAGTCCTGTGGTGTTGAGTTTATTACCCTGCCAAAAATTGCCCTCTTCCAGATGAGTTTCATTGACCTTAACTGACTCCAAATATCTCTTGCTAGCATCTAGTGCTGCCCACTGGCTCCGAGTGGATGTTAGCTAAAATAAGGCAGTGAAAACTTGCCCAAGTAAATGGCATTTAGGGGAACAAAAGAAGAGCTATTGCTTATCCTAGAAGCGTAAGATGTCTAATTGAGATTTCCTTGAAAGCCATTGGCAATAATTAAAATTGACTCTTAATACTTAACAAACTAATTAAGAGTGCTGGACTGGATAACGACACGGAAGTGTAAGTGGCATTTAATTGGACTACAATGAATCATAATTGGGACTAAGTATAGCACAGAACAATAAACAACGTGCCGGGAAAGGCTGTGGCCAGCTGTCAGGAATGACAACTGACGGATTGCAGGCATCGGGGCGTGGTAGGGACATGTCCCTTTGCTTTGACCTTTCTCCTACTGCAGAAACAAAGGGACAACAGTGAACCTGGCAGGCAGCAGGTTTAGGGACTGGTGAAAATTATTCGGCTTAACACAGTCCATGGTTAACCCCTGGAACTCCTGGCCACAAGATATCCCTGAGGCTGAGCGCTCAGAACCATTTTAAAAGGGTTCGATGTGTATATGGATACTGAAGACAGCTATGGCTTCAAAGGAACCCAACCCTCCATCTTCCGGGTATATATTGCGCTCTCAGGCCATGTCTACACTAGGAAACTATTTCAAAATCGATTTAATAACTCCCGAAATAACAAAATCGAACTAGCGCGTCCACACTACAGGGAACCTCGCGATGGGTCCGAGGCAGGCTCCGTTCTTGTAGAGCCCCAGGAAGCCCTGGGGAGTCATTCGTTCGAATGACTCTGGGGAGGAGCTATTTCGAAATAGCAGCACCGGCACATCCGCACTGCCGCTCTTTTGAAATAACGATTTCGAAATGAGCGTTATTCCCTGAGGAATGCAGGAGAATGGATGTCGAAATAAGTGGCTCGTTATTTTGAAATAACGAGCTTGGTCGTGCGGAATTACGCTTATGAATTCGACGTATGGGGGGTTATTTCGAAATGGAGCCCTAGTGCGAACCAGGGCTAACCGTTAGGGAAAGATTTCTCTGATGGGCAGGTAAGTCCAGCACTGCTCACCCCAGGACGTCTGGTACTGGCCAGATGAGCCAGGCTACTGCCCTAGAGGGACGTGTGGCCTGGCCCCGTGTTGCAGTCCCTACATGGGACGGGGACGGCGATTTCCTGCAGTGCCCTGGGCAAGCACGGCCGAGTGAAACATACGTAGTTCACCCTTGCGTGGTGTAAAAAAGGGAAATGTGTCTGAGCTACCGTGGGGCTCTGTGTGAAGTCTTAGGGGAGGCGTGATGAATGGCAGCCCTGGGAAGAGTTAGGAGCATCAAAGGACTCTTCAGCCACGTGCCAACAAGAACAAACTTCTGGGTAAGCGGGCTTGCCAGGGGTGTCACGGATGCTGTGGGGAGCCACTGGGCCCTGCACCCCCATCCGCAGCCAGATGTGACTCTCAGGTAGAGCAGGTTTATTAACCCACAGGGACACAGCGTAGAACAGACCAATCAGCACAAGAAGCAGAAGCAGCCAGCACCATCCATCTTAGGGACAGGGGGCTCAGCGCCAAGGGCCCTGCCCCCATCTCTTCCCCCCATTCCAGTGAGAGTCACTTCCTCACCCAGCAGCCCATCTCCCCCTGCAGCCAGCCCCGCCTCCAGCCTTTGTCCAGCTCCCCAGGCAAAAGGTGCCCCATGTCCCACCCCACTCCCAGGTTCCGGTTACAGAAAGCATACGTGCAAGAAGCTGTCACACCCACGTGCCCATCCCCATCTCGCTATTGGTGCAGTGCCCAGGGAAACTGAGGCACGCAGGCCAGTGGAATCCCATGGAACATAACAAAGCGAGCAGTGCCGAGACAACCCCCACTTCATAACACCAGGCTGTGTCTAGGCGCAGGGGTGTGCAAATGTACCGGTGAGAGCCCTGTTTGCCCCATTATAGTCCCCGTGAACCTCTTAGCACATACAGCTAGAGCTGTGCAAGGCAAAGTATTCCTCTCCTCTTTTGGCCCATGCAGATCTCCCCTCCTCTGAGGTTAGCTTTGAGTTTCAGCTACAAACAAAGGATCTCAGCGGGAAACTCATCCAAAATTGTCCAGTTTTCTCCAAAATACAGATGCAATCCCAAAGTGCTTTGCACGGCTTTCACCCAGAATGTTCCAGGAGCTGTTCCTCGAGCTGTCTGGAGAATTCCACAAACCTGGGTCACCTGTAGCAGGTTTGTAACAATTTGCACACCGCTCTCACCTTGACTGCAGTATGAGAGCTGCTGGGAACATGGAAATGCCTCCAGGTGGAGAGGCTGAAGGAATGTGCCCGACCCACGGTACAATTATTAGCACTTCAAGGAAATTCTCTTTTGTGTCTCTCCAGCCCAGATACTTGTCTGATTTCTATGGCACTCCCTCTAACTGATATCAACCTTCGCCATTACTCAAACTTCATAATCCTAGCATGAGAGGTGCATCGCCACAAAGGATGCCCTTTAGTGCCATTGTTTCTCCAAAATTTATTGATCTGTAGTCTGCAGTTCAACTAATCTTAATCATAATAATAGCTGGAAGCACCAAAGCATGAAATATGAAGTTGGGAGGGAGGACGGGAGGGGTTGAAGCCTGCTCACGGTTGAGAATTAGTCACTGATCTTTCTCCGAGATGTTTCAAAATGTAACTTGAAATTGAATGACCCAAAAATCATTCTTATCAAGAGAGCACCTAAGCGGAAGTTAAGTGCGATCAGTGTTCGTTCAGGTCAGCTGCTATTTGTGTGTGCTTCACTCTGTCTGTGCCTGCGCTGTTAGCATGCCTGGAAAAAAACACCAAAGCCCCAGCGCTGGATGGAAAGGAAAGAGGAAAACAATTTATTAGAGTGACATGATAATTCTGCTTCTTTTGAGAAAAGGACCTACTTGGCCTCACTCAAGAGGCTGAATCTATTAGTCAAATGCTCCTTTCGGGAATTTGCACTCTACTTGGGACAGAGACCGTCAGAATAAATAAAATCACCAGTTACCTTGGCCTTCCTAGAAATCCATCAGTAATTCAAGTACACCTGTGAGGTCTACCAGGCCTGGCTTGTCTTGCCCCAGGAGGCAGTGCACACAGTCCAAACAGCTAACAGACTGTTAGGAACCATTAGCATTAGGAAAAGGGTAGATAATAAGGCAGAAAATGTCATAGTGCCAGCCTATCAATCCACAGTACACCCACACCTTGATCACTGTGCCGTTCCAGTTGACACATCTCCAAAAAGAGATATTAGAACTGGGAAAGGTACAGTGAAGGGCAATAAAAATGATCAACTGCTTCCATGTGAGCAGAGATGAAAAAGACGGGGAGGTTTTCGTTTGGGAAATGGGGGGGGTCTACACAATAATGAAGGGTGAGAGGAAAGTGAGTCACACAAGGACTGGCGATCACGCAGTGAATAGGCAGAAGGTTAAAACCCAGTGTCATGGCTCGTTCCCCACTCTGGCATGATAAATGCAGAAGTGGGGGCCAGCAAGTGTACCCCAAAGCCTTATCTACCAGGCTTTGGTATAAAACTTCCCCCAAAATCTTAAAAACCTAGATCTTGGGGATAACACTTCCGCTGCCACCACCCAAATGTTGCTAAAGAAACCAGGGGAAAGATCATTTGGGAAATCTTCCCCCTAAAACAAAAATCAGGGCACACCATTAACCACTGCCAGGTTAATAAAAAGAAAAGAAAGAACTTTTATTATTACAACAATATTCTGGTTGCAAGTATAATGACTGGAGAGGAAGGTAACAAAATATACTCATGGAGAAACTCCATGGGCCTAGAACTTAGTTACAAAGAAAAGCCAAAACATCTTTTAAGCAGTGCCAGATCTCAGATCCCATACCCAATCCATAACACAATAAAACTTAACGAAACTACCTAAACTTTACCCTACTTACAGAAAATGAAGAATGATGTCTTGGAGAGAGAGAGAGACATGCTTGTCCCTCTCTGTAGCTGCAGAGAACTCTCAGAGAGACAAAAGGGAGAAAAGAAAAAAAAACCAAATTCCTTTGTCCCAGTTTGAAAAGTCCCACCTACATTCCTATTGGTCACTCCACCTGGCTAGGTGTAGTTAACCCCTTAATCCCCAGGCTGCTGGCTAACCCTCATAATCATGACACCCAGCAATAGGGCGTACTTCTTCCCACCACCCACATATAACAGGGAGCACTTATTGCCAGGATGGCATGAGACCACACATGTAGTACGGCTGCAGAAGGAATGAGACTTACTGGAGGAGAGGTCTGTCGTGGCTATTCGCCAAGATGCTCAGGGATACGCCCCATGCTCTGCCTGCTGGCAGCTAGGACTCCATCATGGGACGGTTCACCGGATAGTGACCCTGTTCTGTTCACTCCTTCGGAAGCAGCCGGCGCTGGCCACTGTCGGAAGGCTCCTGATTTCTACACTGGCTGTTGATCTGAGCGGCAGGGCCATTCTTCTGCTTGTAGGTGTTACACTGCTGCTCAGAAGCCCACATATCCAATACAGAAAGCAGTGCCCCTTCAAGCAATAAGGTCCTCGTGCATAAATGAGTTCAGCATTTCCCCCGTGTCCGGAAAAGCTCAAACCCTAGCAAGGGTGTCTCATCAGAGACAAGAAGCTTCAGGGGGTAGCCGAGTTAGTCTATAAAGTGCTACCAGACCATTTGTTGTTTTCTTCTGTACAGACCAACAAAACATGTAGATGGGATCATGGGCTTTCGTGGGCACGGCCCACAAATACATCTACATGATACCATCTACATGTTCTGTTGGACTCTAATGACAACAAATGGTCTGGGAGCACTTTATAGACTCACAGCCATATTTTCTGTACTATCGAGCTCTATTCTCTTCTATAAACGCAGGGTCCAAATTAATCCCTGGTGAATCCACTGGCTTCACTTCCTCTCAGGGTCTCTGAGGAGGAGCTGAGCGAGTCTGTAACTTTAAAAACGACGAGTCGTCCTGTGGCACCTTAGAGACTAACAGAAATAGATATCGTATCAAACCCCCCTTCCTCAGATGAGCTGGAGAGGAATAACAGAAACCCAGGATTTATAACAGAAAAAGAAGTGGGGGCGGGGGGAACAAAAACAAACAAAAAAACTAAAAAAAAAGGTACCAGTCAATTATAGTCTCGGTGCTAATGAGGCTAATTAAGTGGGCTGGAAGAGTCCAAGGTAAGTATGGGACAGTTCCAGCCCACTTAATTAGCCTCATTAGCGTGGAGACTACAATTGCCAGGTATCTTTTTTTTATCCTTTCTTTTTCTGTTATAAATATTGTGTTTCTATTATTCCACTCTGGCTCATCTGAGGAAGTGGGGTTTGCCCACGAAAGCTCGTGATACTGTCTCGATATTTTGGTTAGTCTCTCCGTGCAAGAGGACCACTTGTGATATTCCTGCTAGACAGACGTGAAGGGGGAGGCCTCCTTGCCCTCCACCAGCAGCTGACACTGGTATCCCTGCAGGCGTCTGAGCCTGGCCTAATCTGCACCCATGATTCCTGCATGGGTGCAGAGCACCCTTTGTGCTTGCTCACCCTTGCACTCAGGGCTGGCCTTACCATGAGGGGAACTGAGGCGGCCACCTCAGGTGCCAGACTCGGGGGGGAGGGCGCCACTAGGACCCAGAGTGTAGAAAATTGTGTCTGCTGCTGGTGCATGTGTATTCTCTCTGCTCTAGAGGCACAGGGATGGGGGAGTGCTGTGCTGGAGGAAGGAGGGCACAAGAGACTTAACAGGCAGGCAGGAGAAAAGGGAGCATGGGGGCATCACTGGAGCTCCCCGCCCCAGGTGCCAAAATGTTGTGGGCCGGCCCTGCTTGCACCGACATCCTGCTCAGCCGCACCTGACGGGGCCCCCCCTTGTCAGCAAGGGGGGCTGTCTTCTTGTGAAACCCACGTCCTGCGCGGGGCAGGCGACAGCGCCGTGACCAGTGCAGGCATGAGGCTGGCTGCAGTGAGATTTCACAGCTAGACCAAGCACTGCTCTGCTCTGAGGATGACACTGTCCTATGCTGTCAATCATGTCAAGGGGACAAGTTACTTAAACAATATGCCGGCCAAGCCAGCCATGACCGCCCCCTTCCCCCCCCCCCCCACTCCGCTGCACACCCTCGCCTTTCTGTTGTTCTATCATCAATACAGAAGACCTTGAAGCCACAGTAGGGTCACTGAACAGACTTCAGTGTGAGGTTGCCCCGCCAGTCTAGGGCAGCTCCATTATGCACCCTGTCATCTCGCCCGACTTAATTGTGTTGTTCCTTGCCATGGTTTGAAAACATAACCTACTTTAGAGGCTAGCGCCTACGGACGCAGCTTCTGTTCTGGACTCTTTTTCTCTTTTTTTTTTTTTTTTTGTTCAACAATTTTTAATTCAGTCACTTGGGTCTTCCAGGAGATACTAAAGTAGGGTAATAAATCCCAATCGGGCTATCGGGATCTACTGCAGCCCACCTGGCAGACCTTCAGCGGGGTTTGCTCTCAAGAGGCCCTTTCTCTGCTCAAGGCTTCACCGACATGCTAGGAAGGAAAGGCAGTCTGGTGGTTTAATTATAAGATGCTTCCTGCGTCGAATAGCACAGGGAAGGGATTTTAATACTCTAAAATATCAGCCTGAAAATGTACAAGGTCGTTCTGAAGCAGGGGTCCTATCAACGCATAGCAAACGCCTAATGTTCTTGATGAACAGGAAGGACGTAAACATAAGCCAAAAGCAGGAGGTCAGCTCAAGGCCAGTGCACTACGAAAGTCTCACTTAAACTCTAATAAACATTCTCACTTCAACTCCCTTTCACTTCTTGTTCCAGTGGAGTCCTGGAATCAGTGAGAGAGCACTCAACAGTCGATTTATCCCATATAGACATGATAACCGACCCCTGCTGGACTGATTTCACTATTCACTGGATTGATGGGCAATAGGCCACGTACCTGAAGCCGACATACTTAGATCTACTTTGCTAACAGAGGGTGAAATTCACCCCTAGTAGTTTCTGCAATTTAATAACGTTCCCACCAGGGCAAAGCTCTTCAGGTGATTGACCTGATGAGCAGAAAGAGGAGACATTGTCAAAGCCAGGAACTCGGAAGTTCAGACCAAGGGTACGTCTAGACTGCAATGCTATTTCGGGATACCACAGGTATCCCGAAATACCTACCCTGCATCCAAGGAACACGCCCGCTATTTTGAAATAGTTTACATGGATGCAGTAATAGCATGGCCATTATTTTGAAAATTGTGTTCCACTAGGACTAAGGGATGTCTCAAAATAGCACTTTATTTTGAAATTTGGCACTGTGTGGACATGCCAAATTTCAAAATAGCCTATTTTGAGATAAAATCAAAATAAGATATGCAATTTGCATAATGTAAATTGCATATCTTATTTTGATTTTAGAGTGCAGTGTAGACGTACCCCAAATGACCATGTCTCTGCCCATCTGTTCCTCTGAAAGGGCATCCGGTTTCGCTCTAGTCTCCTCCCTCTGGAGTAAGATTAGTACTGAGGGTGAAACGTACAACCAAGAAAGGGGCAGTATGAACATTAGGAGCCACTGACTTCTCATGTAAGCTCTCAAAATCGTGTGTAAATGGGGCTTCAACAGTGCAAAGGCCTGGAGCAAGCCCTGTGCCCAGGATCGAGTAGATGGCCTAAAGTTTGGTCACTGTAATTATTCACATTGATATGAGCACATATATAATTGTAAACTTTTGATCAGCATTTTCAAGGCCATCTGGACATTAGTCAACATTTAAACTCACGTCAGACCCTGAAATAAATCACCCTGACCCCCTTAATAAACTAACTCCACACTTCCAAAGTCAGAGGGGTTTTTGCTGACCATTAGGTAAACAACACCACCATTCTGTTGGATTAGTATGGGGGGGTTTTAAACTCTTGTCACTTCATGGTCTAATTAACTTAATTTTCAGACATGAAGTGCACAAGACTCTTTAACCCCTGGTTGTGATTTTAAGTCATGAGGGCAAATAACTTGGCAGCTTTTCATCTCTCCTCGCTGTTTTTTTTTTTTAAAGCATGTCTTTGCTAAAGATTTCCAATCACTCTAGTGTTTTCCACTCAACGGGAATGGCCATGGTAATTCCATCCGTGTCTCAAATGGCTCTGAGCGTACTTTTGTTTCATGGGTAGCAGGAAGGTGGCTGCAGTAAAGTACAGAGATATCAGAACACTAAGGCCTGGTCTACAGTACCATGGGAGGTCAATATAAGTTATGCAACTTCCTCTACTTGAATAACGTACCTGAAGTTGACATACTTAGATCTACTTATTACAGTATCTCCACTGTGAAAAGTCAACAGCTGACGTCTCCTGTTGACTCCTTACTCTTCGTGTTCCAATGGAGTACCGGCGTCGATGGGAGAGAACTCGGTGGTTGATTTATCACAGGCAAACTACAGCCCGCAGGGCACATCCGGCCCGCCAAGCCATGGGATCCGGACCACGGAGGCAGTGGGGAGTCCCTTGCTTGCCCCACAGCCCCGCACGCCACTCAGAAATGTGGCTGCAGGGCGCTTTCTCTGTATGATTGCGGAGGGGAGGGAGGATGATTCAGATGCTGCTCCCACCCCCAGCACAATCCCATTGGCTGGTTTCTTGATGTTGGCCAATGGGAGCTGCCTGTTTGAATAACAGGCAGCCACAAAGCACAATCCTCCTGCTCACTCACTCAGGCACATGGCTCAGCAGGCAGAAACATTTTAGGCTCTGCAAGCCTTTAGCTCTGCAAGGAGGCAGGCTGGTAAGTCTCCTGGCAAGAACCTGTCTCTGGCACCTCAGCACCTCCTTTCCCCAACCTTCTGCCCCACACTCATGCCCTGCTACTCCACATGTGCCCATACCCCTTCCCATATCTGGCACCCCAATCTCCTGCCCGAGATCACAGTCCCCTTCTACCTTAGGTCACATCCCAAACCCCTGCACCCCAGTTCCCTGGCCTAGGTCACAACTGTCTCCTTTGCCCAAACTTCCTCCCAGACCCCATTCTCCCTCCTGCATCCCAATCCCTTACCCCAAGCTCCCTTCTGCACCCATCCCAGACCCCGCACCTCCTCCATTAATACCATGGAAGAGTGTGGCCCTCAACCACTTTCCAAAATCTTGGGAGTGACCCCCATAAAAAAATATTGCCCACCCCTGATTTATTGTGTCTAGACACAATAACTCAATCCCTGCTGGATTGATTGTTGCCTATTGATCAGGCATATAGTGAAGACATGCTAGGTTTTCCAAAGTGCCCAGCACCCATGCCTGGGATCAGGTTTCCGGAAGAGTTCAGCATATCAATAGGATGTTGAGCTCTTGAAAACCTCACCACGGGTGATGTGGAATGATGGGAGTGTCTGGGCACTGGGCATGTTTGAGAATCTATCCCCAAGTATGGACGCTGATCTTTTGCAAACCTATCCCTAAGCTCATTGGAAACTGTAGCTGCTTGTTCCTAAAATCACGTCACGCCGTAAAACCAGATTTAATTTGTATTCCTCCCAATGCCAGCGCCTATCAAACACATTCCTTGGGTCCTGGTGTTTGAGAAGGTGTGAGGCACCATGCATGGTGAAACATTATAACCCCTCCTCTGCAAGAGGCAAGTGAAAGAGAGAAAGAGACAGTCAAGTGAAAGAAACAGCAGCTGCTCTATTGGAGATGGAGCGAGTGAGCGATAGACACGATGCACAGGGATCCATGGGGAATTCCGTGGGCTGCAGCTAGAAATGAAGGGCAGGGAGAAAGGGGCCATGTTTTGTTTCTTTTTTCAAGCTCTCTTGTGGCAAAAGAGTTTGGGGTACCCCTTGGGAAAAAGTTCAAGTATTTCTCCCTGGTTTTCAGGGTTTTATTCAATTCTTTGATGGTGGCAGCCTGTCTCCCAGGGCCAGGAATCTGTGACTCTGTGGAGTTTTTGTAAGCAGAACCTATAGAGGATGGTATTTTTAAGGTCTCTTGCGGGCTCCCACCTTCTGCAGTCAGAGTGCCAGAGAGGGGAACAGCCCTGACACCGCCTATGACGGGGATTCTACAACCTGCCTCATTCAGAACTAGCTAACCTAACCCTCCACATCTTTCTTACACTGTGGTACCCAGCACTAGACACAGTCCACACGCTAAGACCTCCCCAGTGCCAAGCACAGCAGGATGGTTACCTTGCATGTCATCGTATGACACGTCAGTTAAGACAACTCTGCATATTAGCCTGTTTTGCAATTATATCACTTTATTGACTCTCGTTCAGTTTATGAGCCACTATGACTCTCAGAACCTTTTCAGCAGTGCTGCTGCCTAGCCAGTTAGTCCCCATTTTCTACTTGGGCATTAGACTTTTGTCTTCCTGAGGGTAGAACTTTGCCCGTGTCGTCATTGAATTTCATCTTGTTGATTTCTGAACAATTCTGCAATTTGTCAAGGTGATTTTGAGTTCTAATCATATCCTCCAAAGTGCTAGCAACCCCTCCCAGCTTGGTGTGAGCTACAAATGTTATAAGGCTGCTCTCCACTCCATTATCTAAAGTTTATAAAAATATTAAATCATTCCAAACATTAAATACCTTAGCCTGCGTGATGACATCTGTTATTAGCTCTCCTTTCCTGCAAAGTGGAGGACCTACAATTTTCTTCATCTTTCTCTTGCTCCTAATGTACTTACACCCAGCAAGGGACATAAAAAAGCAATAAGTAAAGGTTCTGTAACTCATTTTGGGCCTTAGCCGTTGGGGTTTACATGCCTGTGCTATTCTTTTGTACTCATCCTTAGCAGTTCATCCATGTTTCCACCTTTGGTAGGATTCCTTTTTGATTTTCAGACCATTAAAGAGCCTCCGGTGGAACCACATTAGCTTCTTCCTATTCTTCTTATCTTTTCTTTTCATGCGGATACTTTACTTTTTGCCTTTAATTTTGTCTGTATGCCAGCTCTCCTGAACAAATTTGTCCCTTGGATTTTCTTTCAGAGGACCTTCCCTGCTAGTCTTCTGAATTTGTAAAGGCTGCTTTTATGAAGTCTTTTGGCCTTATTCTGCTGTCCTCAGTCCTTCCCTCCCATATTATCATGAAGTCTATCATTCCAGGATCCCTTTCATTCCAAATTGCCTTCAACCTTCAGATTCACTACCAGTTCTTCCTCGTGAGTCAGAATGAAGTCTAGCGTAGCTCCCACTCCTGCCCCAGCCCAGTTACTTCTTCTGCCTTCAAAACAAAAATTTGCCCCAACACATTCCAAGAACTTATTGGAAATGTTGTGTTTTGCCATATTATTTTTCCAACCGATATCTGAGTAGTTAAAGTCCCCCGTTATCATCAGGTTTTGTGTTTTGTATATTTCTGTTCTTTGTTCTAGAAATGCCTCTGCCATCTCTTCCACCTGATTTGGCAGTCTAGAGTAGACTCCTACCATGACATCACCCCCGTTTATTCCCTTTTTTATCTTCACTCAGAGTCTTTCACCGGGTCTGCTTCTCTTCTTTCTGGACCTCAGAATCAGTGTATATATTCTTGGCCTACAACTCAACCACTCCCTCTCTCTTTTCCCTGCTGTCCTTCCTGGACAAGCCCAGGGTGCGTCCACACTGCCCCCATCAGTCGAAATAAGATACGCAATTTGAGCTACGCAAATTGCATGTTTTATATCGATCTAATATTGAAATAAAGCACTGTTCTGAAACGTCCATCAACCCTCGTGAAACAAGGGTTACAGGGACACCGGAATAGCGTACCCGTTATTTCAAAATCTATTTCAAAGTAGTGGGCACATTTAAAGCCATGGAATAGCGATTTTGGGATACTTCTGGTATCCCAAAATAGTGCTGCTATCTAGACATAGGCCCGTAGACTGATGGCCCAATCTTCAGATTTAGCTCAGCAAATCTCAGTGATGCCAGTTAAGTCATAATTTCTCTCCTTTAACTTCTAGCAACTCTGAATACATTTAAAGAAGCGTTTTATTGTCCTCTCCCCCTTACCAGCTAGTGGGTGTGTTTTCTTCAAACTTTTCCTGCTGGCTGTTTATATTAATTTTTTCTTGTAATAGCTGTGTATATGTATTAGTGTCAATTGTCTTTTGTCTCATTTATGTTTAATTGATACACATTTAAATGCCAGCCTTTTTGCTTGTTTGTTTCTTAGTCATTCGCATGGTGGTTGTAACACATTTCGATGCTCTTACTAATGTAACTGTACTATTTTCTAAAGCTGGTCAGAATTTTCCTAATTTCAATAGTTCAATGAAAATTTTCATCAAAATGTGGAGGGAGGTGGGGGATGGGGAGGGGTAGCTACAGATGATCAGAGTATGGCTAGAGGAGGAGTGGGCACAGGGGGAAGAGAAGGGCTGGGGCAGGGGTGGGGGGCAGGTCCTCAAAGGGCTGAGGGGAATGAGAAGAGCAGGAGTGAGGACAGCAGAGGAGGGTGGGGATTGGGAGGCAGCAGGCACTAGGGGAGCAGATGGGGCAAAGGGAGCGTAGGAGACACGGCAGCAGAGAGAAAAGGGAGAGGTTTATAAGATATTTATTAATAACTTGGGTGCCACAGTGGCACACGTCCAAACAAGCCCCATGAACTCAGTACTCGTGCACAAAACAAAATTCACTCTGCTCATGGGAGGAAAATCTTAGAAGGAACATGGCTCCCAGCCCCTCCCCCCGAGTTAATGCAATGCAAGTTGGGTTAATGCAATTGCAGGATAGTTGCATGGGGGTGTTCCTGTTGGGGCCAAACCCATCCCTATTGGTAGGAGGACGGTGGAAGGAGCTCTTAGAGGGGGTCACATGACATCTTTTAGTTCTGGTCATGTGTCCATCTTGACTCCGGGAGTACTACCTCCAGGGGTGGTTAATGGAGGCCAAGGGGTGTAGTTAATGGAGTCGGGGGTGTGGCTAATGGGGTCAAGAGTGTGGCTAATTGAGGTTAGGGGCGTGGCTAATGTGTCCCTTATTTCAGTTCAGAAAATATTGTCACCATACTGTTAACACATAGAGCTCTGTGATCATGCACATGCTGGTTTGTTTCATTGACTAATCTGGAGTGAATGTGAGGATCCTGACACATGGTTCACAGCGATTGCCTTTAGCCCTACGGCCGCCTGCAACAGTTTGAGAATGCAGGACTTAAAGCGTTGCTGTTAGGTTATTTTGGAGCATACTGAGGCAGGCTCAGACAATTAGACTCCTTAAGGCTGATGAATACAGATGAAGAGATGGGATTTTCTTTTTCTTCTTATCAGACTTCAAATCCAAAGAGACCAAAAATGAAAATCTGATTAGCCCCCAAACCAAATTTCCCAGAGTAATTTAGATGATGCTACATTAGGCTCTTTACATGAAAACAATTTCTTTGGAATAAAGCACAAAAATTAATATACAAAGTAAATGGGATTTTTTTTCCTCTTTAATTTATTTGAAAAGCTTCTTGGAGGATTGCTCTGCTTATAGCTGTTTTCCTCACTGTCTGTTTGAAGGGAACTTTTGTCTCCATCTTAATTGGTTTTTTCACCATCCACTATTGAGCACTCTGTTGTCCTTGGGTTTAGAAAAGACAAGGAAGTTTTTACAGAGAAGCCAGTGAGGAAGGAAGGGAAACTTTTTGCATCGCTTATTCCTGCATCAGTATTTAGTCAGCAAATCCCCCTCTTTTCATTTAGTTTCAGCTTTCCAGCTGGTGTTCAAGGCTTAGGTTTTTCAGCTGGACACCTGAGCTATTTATCAAGCAGCTCTTCAGCTGGAGTACTCCAAAATAACACCAATCAGCGCGGTGAATTTCCTGTGCACTTATTCCTTTACTGTCTCTCACTCCAGAGCAGTCGATGGCCCCTAGTCTAACCACACATGACTCTGGCTCCTCCCCTAACAGTGGGGTATCGATAAGAACGTTAGATAGCCGTCCAAGCAGCGAGACTGTCCAGCATGCTGGGAGATTTTTAGGGGCAAATCTAAATAGAAATAATCGGTGCTCTCCAACTGTCATGAGCTTAAACTCTGCAGGAAAGGGCAGACCCACCTGTAAGCTGTTCTAACCAAATTTCCTCCCACAGCCCCGTCCACCGCTACACTAGATCATAACGAACAGGCCTATGCTTGTCATAGCATTTCACATCCTGTGGTTATACACAGCACAAGCTTTGCTCTGTCATCTCACCTCGTCTCTTCGACTGCCCCGCATGTCATCGTTAACCACAGGCCATCTGTTCCCCTCCCCTTCCCTAACAGAGTCCAGGCTCTTCATGGTTTATTCATATTTATTTAGCTCGTTTAAAGCGCAATCACATTGTAAGAGACTCGCCATACAGCCACGAGGAGTTGAATTCCCTGGATAGCCACCACAGTCATTCTCGGCGAGTCAAATGGGATCTTTTCAAAGGCTTTTCTCCTGCAGCTGGGAGCTGGCAGATGCGTTAAACTGTGAGGCATGAATAATACATAGCAGGGTTGCTCGTACGGAAGACACTATTTCCACATCTGTTTTGACAGTTTGGACATTTTCTGGCACAGCACGAGGTCAGTGGCTTTGATTGTTTAGATTAGACTTAGAGGAGAAATCTCTCGTTTGGCGACCAGCTTGCATGAATTTGCTGGTTGTAGGTGCGGGAAGGAAGGGTCCCCGGGGGCTGCAGCACTCCCGGGGTTTGGGCATCTCGGCCACATGCTTCTGCTGCCCAAGTTCCCGGCAATTGGCCCTGTCCCCTGCCACCCAGGGTCCCAGCTTGCTGATGCCCGGGGGTTCCACGGTCGACCTTGGGTCCTGTTTGGCTGCCATCCCCTGTGTGCAGGGAGCTTGGCTTCTGGGCCCGGGTCCCACTTGGCTGTTGGCCCCAGTGCTCAGCCACTGGGTCCCCCGCAACCACCATGCCCTTGGTCCTGGCTGCGGGGCCTGCTAGTGGAATCCCAGCTGCCCGGCCCAGCGCCAGGAGGCGGTGAGGCGCTTTCACAAAGGTAGGAGGAGGATGCCGTTTCCATGCCATTGTTGCTGGTTTTACCTTTGCATTAACTTCTTGTGTGCCCACAACTTTGTTTACACTTAGGCTGCATCTACACTGGCCCGATCTCACGCCAAAGCGGCCGCTCTTGTGCAAAAACTTGCTGCGTGTTCTTGCACAAGTAAACATTGGCCGCGTGTTCTTGCACAAGTAAACTGACGTTCTAATGTATAAAACCAGGGCTTCTTTCACGAGAACTCTGACGCTTCCACTCAGGAAGAAGACCTTTTGCACAAGAGCTCTTCCAGAAGAGGCCAGTGTAGACAGGCAACAAGAATTTCTTGCACAAGAAAGCCCTATGGTTAAAATGGCCATCGGAGCTTTCTTGCTCAAGAGAGCGTCTACACTGGCATGGATGCTCTTGTGCAAAAGCACATCTCTTGTGCAAAGGCACATGCCAGTGTAGATGCTCTCTTGCGCAACTACTTTAACGCAAGAACTCTTGCGCTAAAGAGTTTTTGTGCAAGATCACGCCAATGGAATGTGAGTGAGCACAAACTGACATTGTCCAGAACCACCTGGACACCCGGCCTCTGAAAAAGCAGACCTTCAAATGGGTCTCACGTCAAGCACCCAAACATCACTAGTCATAATTTAAAGCTGCTTTGCAAACACCAGAAGGCAAAAAGCTTGAAAACTAAGTCATGTCCTCTTCCTAGATATTTAAGACGAGGAGTGAGTCCAAAGTCACATGATCTCATTTCTTCTCTGATTTCTTTTTTACATATGGATTTGTAGCATTAGGATTTTCAGTCACAAAATCCAGGTAACATTTTTGGCTTGATGATTTTGGGGGGAAAAAACTTTTCATGCACAATTGTTTGGGCAAAGTGCAAATATCAATGGGTATGAACAAGTGTGCATGGAAAGTGAAAACACTGATAGATATGAACAGGCATGCATGAAAAGTGCATCAATGGGTGTGACCAAGTGTGCACGGAAAGTGAAAACACCGATAGGTATGACCAAGTGTGCACGGAAAGTGAAAACACCGATAGGTATGACCAAGTGTGCATGGAAGTGAAAACACCAAGAGGACTTTGCAGAACTTAGCTAACGTGAAATTTGGCTCAGGATCTCGCTCAGAAATCTCACCCTACGGCACCTCAGTCCAGAACTGAGCTCTTCACACTTCCCGTGCACACCAGTTCTTTGTTGTCTCATGGGAACTGGTGCCACCTACTGAACTACCAGCATCATTTTCTGCTGAGCTCTGGGTTGCCCATAAGAACTGGCCGGTCTGAATCCTTAGCCGGGAAAGTTCTGCACAGACAGGCATCTGCCGTTTATAAATGTTAATTGTAATTGGCAGGTGTAAAGCTTTTTGCATGTGAATAGAGCTGCCCCAGGGCTCAGTGTAAACCTGTGGCTGGCTGCAGAGTATTTCAGCCTTTTACAGTCCTCAGCAGCCCTTACTTAAAGGTGTGGGAAGTTTCCTGCCATTTCCAGGTGATGGAAAGCTGGGGGCACGTAAAGAGAATTTGTGTGTAATCCAGTCTCCTCCCATCAAATCGGATTGACTGCTTTCCCATCTCCGGTGACAAATGTGTGCCTTCGTTTGCAGAGGTGCTGCCTATCGGTTATCACAATGAGTCCAACATCACTGGCACTTCAGAGAATCTGGCCAGAAGAATTCAGCAGCTGAGAGATGGGGATCAACCATTATTTCCACTTTTTTGTTTCTTTTTAAGACAGTGTCTGGCAACACAATTGTGTCTATTGCCTGCAATATTAGCTTAAAGTTTACACGGTGCCTTGAGAGCCTTTAAATCAGATTCAGTCTAGTTTACAATTCATCTTTCCTGGGATTTTAGATTTCATAGGAAGTCAGTCTCAGGGCACGCCGCCTCTAAGGGCACGTCTACATTAGACCTGGAAGATCAGATTATGTCAGATTATAAGGAGAGGCTGAGGGATTTGGGTTTATTTAGGCAAGAGAAGAGAAGAGAAGAGAAGAGAAGAGAAGAGAAGAGAAGAGAAGAGAAGAGAAGAGAAGAGAAGAGAAGAGAAGAGAAGAGAAGAGAAGAGAAGAGAAGAGAAGAGAAGAGAAGAGAAGAGAAGAGGGAGGGGGGATTTGACAGCAGCTTTCAATTATGAGTCAGCAGTGTGATACTGTTGCAAAAAAAGCAAACGTGATTCTGGGATGCATTAACAGGTGTGTTGTGAGCAAAACACGAGAAGTCATTCTTCCGCTCTACTCTGCGCTGGTTAGGCCTCAGTTGGAGTATTGTGTCCAGTTCTGGGCATCACATTTCAAGAAAGATGTGGGAAAATTGGAGAGGGTCCAGAGAAGAGCAACAAGAATGATTAAAGGTCTAGAGAACATGAGCTATGAAGGAAGGCTGAAAGAATTGGGTTTGTTCAGTTTGGAAAAGAGAAGATTGATGGGGGACACGATAGCTGTTTTCAGGTATCTAAAAGGGTGTCATAAAGAGGAGGGAGAAAACTTGTTCATCTTGGCCTCTGAGGATAGAACAAGAAGCAATGGGCTTAAACTGCAACAAGGGAGGTTTAGGTTGGACATTAGGAAAAACTTCCTAACTGTCAGGGTGGTCAAACACTGGAATAAATTGCCTCGGGTGGTTGTGGAATCTCCATCTCTGGAGATAGTTAAGAGTAGGTTAGATAAATGTCTATCAGGGATGGTCTAGACAGTATTTTGTCCTGCCATGAGGGCAGGGGACTGGACTCGATGACCTCTCGAGGTCCCTTCCAGTCCTAGTATTCTATGATTCTATGAATTACCTGAAGGGGGTTCCAAAGAGGATGGAGAGAGGCTGTTCTCAGTGGTAACAGACGACAGAACAAGGAGCAATGGTCTCAAGCTGCAGTGGGGGAGATCTAGGTTGGATATTAGGAAAAACTATTTCCGTGGAAGGGTGGGAAAGCGCTGGGCTGGGTTATCTTGGAAGGTGCTGGCGTCTCTGTCCCTAGAGGTTTTTAATCCCTGGTTTGACAAAGCCTTGGATGGGATGATTCAGTTGTTTTGGTTGTACTAGATGATCTCCTGAGGTCTCTTCCAACCCTAGGATTCTATGATTCTAGTATGCATCTCCAGCTACATAAAATACATAGCTGGAGTCAGTTTACCTTAAGCTGAGCTTTGCGCCCTCTTCCCAGTGGGAAGCTGACGGGAGCAAAAGTGACTATGAGGAGTACTGGCACCGACTGGAGCTGCCCTCAGAATTCGATTGAGCGAGTCTTAACTAGACATGCTAAATCGAATACCAGAAGATTGATCTCCAGCACAGCAAGTGGAGTAGTGGCCTTAGAGTGGCATGGACACAGTGCATTTTGGTTTGCTTCTGTTGATGGAACTCAGTTGTGAACAACCATCCTTTGTGTTTTGGTTGGTGCAGAGTTCCCCATGAGCACTCTGAGAAACAAGCTCAGTGTCCCTTTGACTCCCCCCCAGATCGACCCTGCCGAGTGCTGTACAAATGTTAACAGTTTTAGCTCACACTTGAATCTGCAGAACATAAGAAAAATCAGAGGGTCTATTGCATTAATGGCCCCAAAAGGACTCAGACCAATGAGCCTGTACAACGGTTGATGCAATCAGAGTTAGCCAAGCACTGCAAGTGAAACTGAAATCACCAGTCATATCAAAGAACCTCTCAACTGTACTTAATGTCTGTTTCAAGCGCGGAGTTGCTAATGGCTTGATTTTGAGACGTGTCGAGTGCCTTCACTTGCACTGACCTTAGTGAAACTTGACAGCAATCAGCACTTCCCAAGGGGCTCACGGTAACCAACAGGATTGGGCCCACATGTGTTCCTGAGCTACAGTCCGGTTGTTGTCTGGCTGAGGACGTGTTTCAGCGCTTTGATTGTATTTTACAGTATTTCCTTGATAAAGACGTCTGTGTTTTGCAACTAATTTAAAGAGAACATTTAGCAGGAGACTTAAAGTAAGCTCTTGCCTATGGCACATTCAGGCTTTGAACATTATTGCACTGGAATTCTACCTTCTGTTCCAAGAAATCAAGTAATGACTATTTCTGTTGTCTGTTAAACTCTCTCTCATGAATCCCTTCTTGTCCTACTTCAGGTGTGTAGCTATTTCAATTCTATATGGCTATAAACCCAAATGTCGAAGACATCAATGCTGAGTTCAGAGAGACAGCTGCATAAAACACAGCCTAATTGCCTAATTATTCTGGAACAGATTCACGAGGATTCATTTAGCGCTGTATGTACAGTCATTTTGCTGTGATGATGTTGTAGGGGGAGGGCTGTGGGGGAGAGAAAGATCTCCAAGATATAATCAGGAGAAATCTCAATAGAAATCTGTTTTTTCATTACCCTTTTTCTTCCGTTTTTAGGGAATCTCCCCTGTATAAAAGCTGCTGCAATATATCCTTAATTATAATCATTCTGTTTTATTACTAGGGCTTACCGCTGATTGGGCAGTACGGCACAAAGTCGGAGGTAAGGCTGCTGGGCACACTAACAAAACTTCACCCTTCCCAATTTGCCACTGCAAAATTACCACTTTCCAAAGCCTATAGCTTAGGGTTGAAGCAAAATGCAGGACAATGTAGCACTTTAAAGACTAACAAGATGGTTTATTAGATGATGAGCTTTCATGGGCCAGACCCACTTCCTCAGATCAAATAGTGGAAGAAAATAGTCACAACCATATATACCAAAGGATACAATTAAAAAAAATGAACAAATATGAAAAGGACAAATCACATTTCAGAACAGGAGGGGGATGCAGGGGGGGGAGGAAGGAAGGTAAGTGTCTGTGAATTGATGATATTAGAGGTAGGGAGAGTGGGATGTTTGTGAGTTAATGGTATTAGAGGTGATAATTAGGGAAACACCCTATAGCTTAGGGTGTTCCTCAGTACAGAAAAAAAAATGTTATCTTCAGAAAGCTGGGAGGGAAAATAGACTTTGTCCTGCTTGCACAGCCATGTGAAAAGCAAGATTTGAGGCTGTTTTTAAATTGGATTGTGCCCACAGCAAACTCAAGTGTGCTGGATTTAAATCTCAAGCCACCATCCCTTCCATGCCATTCAGTTCCCTCTAATACCTGTCATGGAGCCCTCTTAAAGCAAGTGCTTCTGCAGCAGCCATGATAAGACCTCTCCCACAGGCTGTGCTGAGGAGACAGGCTGAGGTGATTTTTGCTGGAAGTTGCCCATTGAACCAGTTTGAAACCAGTCTTGGGCAAGCTGTTTTGAGTCATTTAACACGAGGCCACCAAGCTAGAAAATGCAGCTCCACCAGTGACGGAGGGGGAAGGGCGAGATGGCCTAATAGGGTTTTCCCAATTCAATTTTCATTGCAGCTGTGTCTAGACTGGCAAGTTTTTCCGCAAAATCATCTGCTTTTGTGGAAAAACTTGCCAGCTGTCTACACTGGCCACTTGAATTTCTGGAAAAGCACTGACGATCTCATGTAAGATTGTCAGTGCGTTTCTGGAAATACTATGCTGCTCCCATTCGGACAAAAGTCTTTTCCCGAAAGATTTTTGCACAAAAGGGCCAGTGTAGGCAACACAGTACTGTTTTCTGCAAAAAAGCCCCGATCATGAAAATGGCGATCGGGGCTTTTTTGCGGAAAACCACATCTAGATTGGCCACGGACGCTTTTCCACAAAAAGTGCTTTTGTGGAAAAGCATTCTGCCGATCTAGACGCGCTTTTCCAAAAATGCTTTTAACGAAAACTTTTCCGTTAAAAGCATTTTCGGAAAATCATGCCAGAGTAGACATAGCCTGCGTGTTTCCAGGGAAGCCTCTTTAGTAGATAACCTACTTAACCCGAAGCCTGCACCTTTCCACCCCTGAACTCTGTAGACACAGAGACCAGTGGTAAATTTGTCTCCAGCATTATCTGGGTCTGACTACTCTCCCAACCCCATCCCCTGCTCTCAACCCCACACGCACATGCACACACATTTGTTTTTCTGAGAAAGCACCTTCTTCGTCGTAACATGAAGGGTGGCGTGAACTTCCTCCTGGGCCAGCTCTTTTTAGAGTCTTGTCCCTGCAAATTCAGCTTTTTCATGAAAAAATATCTGGTGTCTCTCTGCCAGTGTTTCAGATAATTTGATTTCCATAATACAGCTGTCATGGTGAGCCAAAAAGATCTCTCTCCATCTTCCATTCAAACACCCACAACCAGACATCCCGGCACACAGTGTGAGACTGGCATGACTATTTACAATGAGCAGTCCTGTGGCTGCTTCGAGACCAATACGTTTATTAGGTCATGAGCTTTCATGAGTGAAACCCACTTCATCAGATGAGTTGGAGTGAAAATTACAGAACTGGGGATATATATAACAGCAAAAGAAGGAGGTCCTACAATTGACAGGTAATTTATTTTGTTGTTCTATATACCCTGGATTCTGTAATCCCCACTCCAACTCATCTGATGAAGTGGATTTTACTCACAAAAGCTCATAACCTAATCAATCTGCTAGTCTCTAAGGTGCCACAGGACTACTCATTGTTTTTATAGTTACAAACTAACACTGCCACCCCTCGGAGAATTTTTATGCCTCTTTACAGCATCCATTACAGAAGTGAAGGAGAAAGGCCCAATTCAGGGCCCAATTAAGTTAATGGAAAATTCTTGTCAGAGCTATTAGCTAACAAACACAGAGAGACAGTCCCACCATTCTATGCATACAGACTGGCACTTCCACCAAAACCATTTCTAAAACATTTTGCTTGTAAACATTTACGATGTCTTATAATTGACTCAGCTCTGAATCCTTCCCAAGCATTATCAGGCTAACTATATAGTCACCATTGTATGTTTCCTTGCTTCAAGAGGCTTAATGATTTTAGTCCTTACCCCTGCTTTTAAAAATGGAAAATCTGCAACTGCCCATGGCTAGCTGGGTTACGAAACATACCAACCCGCCTTGTGTTTGTCAGCTGGGAATAAATTGTGCACACTCTGTATTCCTTACTCTGTGTACATGAATTTTTTATTTCAGTGAAGGTGGGATGGTTAAAAACTTAATGCACCCCAGAATCAGGTTTGCTTGAGTTGCTCTGTATTCATTGTGGGAGTGTTAACAGGAGTATTGTGAGCAAGACACGAGAAGTCATTCTTCTGCTCTACTCTGTGTTGATTAGGTCTCAATTGCAGTATTGTGTCCAGTTCTGGGCACCGCATTTCAAGAAAGATGTGGAGAAATTGGAGAAGGTCCAGAGAAGAGCAACAAGAATGATTAAAGGTCTAGAGAACATAACCTATGGGGGAAGACTGAAAGATCTGGGCTTGTTTAGTTTGGAAAGGAGAAGACCGAGAGGGGACATAATAGTGGTTTTCAGATATCTAAAAGGGTGTCACAAGGAGGAGGGAGAAAAATTGTTCTCCTTGGCCTCCAATGATCGGACAAGAAGCAATGGGCTTAAACGGCAGCAAGGGAGGTTTAGGTTGGACATTAGAAAAAACTTCCTGTCAGGGTGGTTAAACAATGGAATAAATTGCCTAGGGAGGTTGTGGAATCTCCATCTGTGGAGATATTTAAGAGCAGGTTGGACAGATATCTATCAGGGATGGTCTAGACCACACTAGGTCCTGCTGTGAGGGTGGGGGACTGGACTCGATGACCTATCGGGGTCCCTTCCAGTTCTAGTGTTCTATAAATCTGTGCTTCTAAGCTACCCTCACCTCCCAAACAAGATGGATTACTAAGGGTATGTCTACATTACCCCGCTAGTTTGAACTAGCGGGGTAATGTAGGCATACCGCACTTGCAAATGAAGCCTGGGATTTGAATTTCCCGGGCTTCATTTGCATAAGCCGGGCGCCGCCATTTTTAAATCCCAGCTGGTTCGAACCCCAAGCCATGCGGCTACACGCGGCACGAACTAGGTAGTTCGGACTAGGCTTCCTAGTTTGAACTACCGTTACTCCTCATTCCACGGCCGGTAATCCTGCTTCTCCAGGAGTAAAGGAAGCTAAGTTTGCTCTCATCAACCTCCTGCTGTGGGGACGGTAGGAAAACTCGAAGCAAGGTACATCAACTCCAGCTACATAATTAATGTAGCTGGAGTTGTGTATCTTGATTCAATGTTACCATGTAGTGTAGGCCTGGCCTTCCTAAGCCCTTTCCCTACACAGGCAAATGTCCCAGCATCGCATTCTCAATCGCACGTCAGCTACGTGGCTGCTGATACTTGTGTCTGGACATGTGTACAGGGCCAGATTCTGTCATCCTCATGGTCACTCTCCCTAGTGGTCTCAGAACATTTGCTCACACTGAGTAGCACCTACCTCTGTGAAGGGTGGGGTGTATTTCTCATCCTGAACTGTGCAGAGATGGGGCTGCAATAAGTCCAGGTTAATTCTCAAATTTGGCTACGTCAAGACTACAAAGTCGAAAAACGATATGCAAACTGCAAACTGCAATTGTATATCTTTTTTCGCTTTTCTGTCAAAAAAGGCTCTCCCGAAATTTGACGCATCTACACGGCACCAAATTTCGGAAAAACCTGCTCCTTCAACACATTCCTTCTTCCTCGTAAAACGGTGAAAGAACGTGTTTTCTTGGATGCAGCATTATTTTTCTGGGATACCTCTAGCTTAATAAAGAACATTTAACATGCATGTTTAACTTTCACTTGTGCTTTATTTAACAAGTGGCTTGAAAAGCTTTCTGCCTGAAAAGAAAACCCCCACACATGGTGGAGGGGGGGAAATTCTTAAGAAAACGATATATTCTTAGACACTCTCTACTGTACTGTGAAGAAGCTGCTTCCATGTGACATCATCCACCTAGAGTCAGCTGTGCCTTCAGGCTGTGTTCACTGAGGCTATGTCTAGACTGCAGGCTTCTTTCGGCAGCAGCCTTTCCGGAAGAGATCTTCCAGAAAAACTTCTTGTGAAAGAGAGTGTCCATGCTGCAAAAGCACATCGAAAAAGTGATCTGCTTTTTCGAAAGATAGTGTCCACACTGAATGCACTCTATCTCGCATTTCAGCTGTGATTACTATGGACGGAGTGGCCACCAGGGCACCTGTGCTTTTTCCTCTTTCCTCTTCTTTCGAAAGAACTCCCTCTTCCCCGTCCACACACGCCTTTTTCCAAAAGAGCTCTTTCAGAAAAAAGCTTCTTCCTCATAGAAAGAGGTTTTCCAATGTTGGAAAACCCCCTCTGTTCTTTCAATTTTCTTGGAAGAACGTGATTGCAGTGTGGACATAATTTTTTTTTCAGAAAAATTAACATTTTTCTGAAAAAACTGTAGTATGGCTATACCCCAAGATAGAATAATCCTGCATGTAAGTGTCTCAAAAGCAGAAGAGCGAAAGGTTAGAACCAGAGCCCAGTTTCCCCTGGTCCCAATCAGAGTGAAATATCATTTTGTTCCCTGTTCTTTCCTCCCTGCCTTACTTCTGGAAGGGTAAAATATCTTGTAATCTTGTCAGGGGATGTGCCAGGTACCAGGTGTCTGAAGGTGAGAAAAACATACACACAAATCAAAAAGTCTCCTGTGATTGGTCAACCCTGACGGCTCAGCGGACAAGCTGGGGACTTTGGTGTGATGGGTTAGATCATAGAAGTTCCCTTGAGATGGTGTGCTGATCAAGACACAGACTCCTATCTTCCTGTCCTCGGGCCCCCCCCACGCCGTCCTGCTGGGCTAGAAATTCTGGTCTCTCCGGGTTACAGCTACACTGCCAGTTCTTCCGGCAGAAAATATGCTAATGAGAGACTCATTAGCATTAGTTGTGATCTCATTAGCATATTTTCTACCATTTCTTTTTGTACAAGGTGTTTTTGCACAAAAAGAAGCAGTGTGGATGTGGGTTTTTTTGTGCAAAACATGGGTTTTGCTCCCAAAAAATGTTCACATTACTTCTTTTTACACAAAAACCCCTTGTGCAAAAAGAAACAGCAGGAAATATGCTAATGAGGTTGTGACTTATGCTAATGAGTCCCTCATTAGCATATTTTCTGGCAGCGTAGACGAAGCCTCCCAGACACGGCGCAGAGTTGGGGTTACCACCCTCCTGCAGAGCCACACAGATATCGAATCAGCTCAGCTTCAGGAGGACTCAACTATAAGGCTGCTGATTGGTGCCTTTTGGGTGCTGGTTTCCTGGGTGCAAAGCCCCCAAATCAAACCATCATATCTTGTGTAAAAGTTTTACACAGAGAAAGCTCATAAAGATGCTGCCCCCTTTAAAGAGAGAGATGCACAGTGGTTGCTCCCTTCCAGGAAACAATTATTTACACTGGGTCTGACAGTAACTTACTTTGATCTGTCTTCACTTGCAACAGCTTTCATCCGACTTTTTACACTTAATAAAAACACTTCTGTTTATTAAGTGAAAATAAAAGATGCCAGCTAATTCTACTCCACTAGCAAGCTTGTAACATTCAAATTCTTACCTTAAACAGTTTTTCTTACCTAGGCCAGAGTTGATCTTTTTCTAACTTAAGTCCAGCAGCTTTGCCCTCACCCTTTTGCTACAGTTCTTTTGTTTCCAGGTCTCTTCACATGTATACTTCTTAGTGTGGGCAATGCAGTTTCAAAGGCCAGTTGAAGACAAAGATTGGATTGCTTTCGTTTCCTTAAATATCAGAGGGGTAGCCGTGTTAGTCTATAAGGGGCCACAGGACGCCTTGTCGCTTTTGCAGATCCAGACTAACAGATGTATTGTAACGCATCTGACGAAGTGGGTCTTTGCCCACGAAAGTTTATGCTCCAATACAACTGTTAGTGCTGTAGTGTAGACATACCCTTATAGACTATTTCAAATTAACTTAATTCGAAATAGTTAATTCAAATTAAGTTAATTAGAAATAACGCATCTATACACAAAAACTATTTCGAAATAGCGTTTTGCTATTTCGAAATAGTGCATCCACACTGAGTGGACCCTGAACTAAAGTTAAGGTTGGCTGGAACCAGTGCTGGCAGGGCATCAGGTTAGGACTTAGCGTGTGGGGCTGATGCCTGAGGCTAACTGAGCTCCGTGCTTAAAGGGACCCTACCCCCACCCTGGACAGACAGTTCTCAGGGTTCCCCGCTTGCTTGTCTACCTCGATGAGGGACAGCAAAGCAGTCCTGTCTAGGCATGCCCTGAGTGCCCGCACTGGGGACACCACAGCACTCCGCCAAATGGAGCCAGAGCTGCCCCTGGGGACACCAGTGTGTCTCATGGGGTCGTTGCCATCAGCCCACCTGCACTTGCTGCAGGCTGCCATCTGGGGGAGTCCATAGAGGTGAGGTCTGGATCCAGAAGGCCCTGAGGGAGAGTGTCCACCCCGAGGAGCCCTTGGAGCCTCCCCAGTCCTCCCCACCGGGGGCTCATGCCCCATTCCTCCTTCATATTCTTCCACTTACCCCTCTCCAGCCCCCCCTTCCTGATGTCAAATAAAAGACACATATGTTCAAAAATAGAACAAAACTGGGGGAGGATGGACCTCTGGGGAGACTGGAAAAAGGAGGTGGGAGAGGGTGGGGGAACCCTGGGAGGCGGGAGCTGGAAGGGGGAAGCAAGGGGAAGAAGGGGGAGGGCAAGCTCAGGGCTCAGGGTTGGGGGGGGTGTCTCATTGGACCAACCTGACTTTCATGCAAATCTGCTCCTGGGTTCGCATATGGCCTTTGGTGGCCAGGCTGGCAGCTATCCTACTATAGACGGCCGTGTTCCTCCATTTAAGGCTGAGATCATGGAAGTTGGGGGCATCCACCCCAAACCTGAATAAGGTCCATGATCTCCACCCTGGACCAGGAAGGCGCCCGCCTTCTCCAGCCACTGTCAGGCTCCTGGGAGTTAGCAGACTGCTCCTGGGGAGCGGTGGAAGGCTGGCTGCCAGTGGCTTGCTGGCTCATGTTTTGGGGCCACTGGGTCAGGGACCCCGGTGGCCACTGCTGGCTCTGGGCTGGCAGGCTTGGAGCTGGCACAGGCACTGTGGCCAGGGTCTATCCCTTTAATGGCTCCGGGGTTGGGGGAGAGGAGAGTAAGTTTTCCTGGCTGTGCCCAGAGTGGCCACCAGGGCTCCCTGGAAAGGGCTGGAGGCCCCTTATATTGAATTAAGTGTCTACACAGCACTTAATTCAAAATAGTTATTTCGAATTTGGTAAACCTTATTCTACGAGGAGTAACACCAAATTCGAAATAAGGGCCCCACTATTTCGAATTTATTTAGAAATAGCAGTTTGCCTGTGTAGATGCTATTAAAGTTAATTTGAAATAACTGCTGTTATATCGAATTAAATTTGTACTGTAGACATCCCCTAAGGTGCCACAGGACATCTTGTTGCTTTTGCATTCCTTAAATAGACTCTCCCCAGGGCAGGATCCCTTTGTTCAGTCTCCCCATCCCCATGGAGAAGTACTAGATTCAAGCTGGAGTCCAAGCACAGATGGTGTGGCCACACCGCAGTTTGGGCTTACAGGAAAAATAAAACCTTTCACAGCTCATTGGTTTGAGTATTGAGTCATTAAGTTCCTAAAATATCACAAATGGCCCTCCTTAGCACACTTAGAATTAAAACCAGATTCACCCTCCATATTCCTAACTTTGCAGTCAAGAATGCTGCATGCACAAAATACGATAGTCACAGTCAGCAGATTATAACTTTAAAATTTTCATAAAGTGGGGGAAGCTATGACACTTGGTTTGCCAGGGATCAAGAGCATAATGGAAGACAAATGCAAAAGGAGCTCAGACCATGTCGTTAGTCTGAATAACGATAGGAGTCCCCCAAGGTCAAGGGTGTTCCTAGTGAGGTTTCTGGTTCGCACTGATTAGAGATGGGACCTCACCTTCACGTTTCTTTGAATCCAGGGTTCAAGTGCAGCTCCATTGCTAGTCTTTAGGGGTAAGTCCTCCTCCTCACTGGGACCACTTGCTGCTGGGCTGCCCTTCCCATGAGCGGGGCTACAGTCAGGGATGGGAAAATGCCAGGAGCGTGGCAAAGGCCAGAAGGGCAGCCTGGCATAAAAGCTGGAGCGCACACTTTAATCTAGCCCAATATTTGCGATCACTAGACTGCGAGAAATGAGCGTTCCCTGGAGTCACAGCTCAGCGCCGGATCACAACGGATGCTAATGCTTAAGGGTCTCCTGTGCCCAAGCAAAGCTCCCTGGTACGGCTCTAACCCCAGTACTTCGACAGGTGGGAAACGTGGTTTGGTGTGGCCAGAGCTACCCAGACCTCATGTGTTCCACTCTTATGACGAGAGCACGGGGAGGTGCTGGGCAGAGGGGAAATGCCCGTTTGGGATGGAAGAAGATGCACAGCCTCCATCCCTGGGGGGCAGAGCTTTGGGGACAATAGCTGGAAACAATGGTAGCGTGAATCAAGCCTGTCCCGGTCATTCGTCTTGGCCAACTGAAACTTTCCCCTGGCCATTTGTGCTTCCCTTTACTGTTTTATTAAAGGTTCTAGGCCAGTGGTCCCCAACGTTGAGTGGCTGCCGGGCGCCTGGGGGCGGGGCCACGCACGAGCCGTGCGCCCGGGGGCGGCACTGCGCATGTGCCCTGGGGCCGGGGCTGGGGCCGCCCACGTGCCCTGGGCCGGCCCTGCGCATGTGCCGCGCGCCCAGGGGAGGGGCCGCCCATGCATCCCGCGCCTGGAGCCGGCACCATGCATGTGCCGCGCGCTGGGGGAGGGGCCAGCCCAGATGTTTCAGCGGGCGCCCAGAAATCCCCCGGCGGGCGCCATGGCGCCCGCGGGCACTGCGTTGGGGACCACGGTTCTAGGCCCTCCGTTGGCTTCCCGCAAAGAGCTACCAACTTGCAGAGCATGGAAACGATTCCTCCTCTGCTTAAGACTCGTTGCTGCAGGACTGAACTCTGCAGATGACAGGATGCTGTTTTGGCACTCCACCAACGAGGCATCTCCATACATCACTAACCCAGCAGGGCCGCTGCCACCTGCGTCAGAAGAATCAAGCAGGTGTGTCCCGTGTTCGGCAGTGCCCCGTTTCACACGAGCCTGCAAGCCGGTTTTGAACTGGTGGGGGCTTCAAGAAGATGCATCTGCTGGGGAATTATTAACAGGACTCTTCCTGGATTAGTTGCTGTCGGCTCAGAGCACCAAAAGAAATGATTTTCCTTCCTAATGCCTCTTTTCTTCCCCTGTGAGTCATCTTTGGGCTTGAAATCAAATAGCCCCATCTCTGCTGCAAAACCAGAGAGCACATTTAAGGAGCTGATAGTAATGGTGTTCGGAACATTTATGGCCATTCCGTCAAGAATAACTATTTAAACGCCAAGGCCTCCTAGTACCCACAGCCCATCTTCCCAGCTGAAATGCCACCAGCAGCACCAGCCAGGCAACCTAGTAATAGCAGTGGGATGCGATTCCTTCTAGCTTTCACTAAATCAGGATGCAAGTGATGCTCCTTTCAGCATGACATTTCCCAAAGCCTTGTCCCTGGACAAGTCAGAGGTTCCTGGTCCTTCCTGGCTGGGACGAGAGCATCAATGCCCTCCCTCGTGGAATGAATAACGATATTTTGACCTCTCTTCTTCCAGTCTGAACTGCAAACATCAGCCAGCACAAGCAGCGTTTTCTAGGCTCAGCTCAGCCCCGCTCGCCCCTCGTGCATAATGAACATCCTTCTCTAAGTTCCACACCCACTCTCATGCATGCCATTGGGGGGAAGTTCAGCTCGAATTCATCCTTCAAGCAGACTAGCCCAAATTCCAGGAGACAATGCTGATGCACAGAAGCACTAACCCATCGGTTTTCCACCAGCCAGACAAACTGCTCGTCGGTAACACTGTTGTGACTCATGGGGTTATACAGGCAGGCTACATGTTCAGACCTGATTGCCTCAAGGTAGGCTCCGAAATCCATATTTAAGCATGTAAATAGAAAGCAGCGCAGTGCTGAGCTCTGGAGATAATGGAGCGGCACCTCTGAAAATCAGAGCACTTTGTAATGTAGGTGCCTACATGTGGATGTAGGAGCCTGGGGGATACCCAGCCAACAACCAAAGCCAGGGCAGTGAGTCTGAAAGCCAGGTCCCATGTTTCAAGGGTGCAAGGTTCATGGTTAGATACACACCTGTCAGGGATGAGCTAGATGGTGCTTGGTCCTGCCGGGAGGGCCGGGGCTGGACTTGACGACCTCTCAAGGTCCCTTCCAGTTCCAGGACTCTATGATTCTATCCTGCCGTGCTGAAAATAGACACGGGTGTTGGCCTGGCCAGAGACCAGTGCCGCCTCCAGGTTTCAGAGACCAGTGTCCTGTCCCTTCTGTCCTGCAATGCAGCCTTGTAACTGAGCAGAACTTCCTCTTTTCTTTTCTTCCACACTCTCCAGCTGCAGAGAAGGAAAAGCCCAACTTGCCAACACCTGTACTCCAAGCAGCTGAACTAGCTGTCTCTGTTACCAAGCAGGGACTCACTGGGAAAAAGCACTAAGACCTGTGTGGGAAAAGCTGGCAAATATCATGAGTAGCCTGTCCCCAGAGGGTTCCTGTTTCTTTCAAGGCTAGTTTACATATTCTATTCTAGCTCCTAGGAGCCAGCTCCAGCCAAAACATTCTGCATTGACACGCAGTCCTACTAGTCAGAGAAGAGTGTTGGAGGCAGGGAGAGGGGGCGGAAGAAAAACAGGGCTGATTTGGAAGCTTGCTGGCTTTTTAGAAGCATCTCTGAATTTGCTGGGCAGACGGCTAGTACAATGAGAGCAGGAACAGGTAAGTTCCCTGGTCTCTCCTGCTCCTCAGGTCCCTTTAGTTCTCTCAGGTAACAGTGGCAGCCAAGTACAGCCCAGCTGTGTGTCTGGATAGCTGCTGTGTACAGGACAGCACATCGTTAAGAGATCCCAAGCCTCAGCAAGCCAACCTCGAGTCGCCGTGGGATCCGCGACTGAGCCGTCTGCGCACTGTTTGAACACGCCCGACAGCCTGCTCTCGCCCTCCCCCTCCTCCTTTTCGTGGTATGCCAGCTGCAGTCGGAACCTCGGGGGGAATTGGGCAGCCTATATGTCCTGCCTTCCTGGCCTGCACATCCTATGTGCCCCTTCCACCACCCGCCACCCATGAGCACAAGAGAGTAGCTCAGGCTTTCATTTCTGGGTGCACTGGGTTAGTGCCCTGTGCTTCTGCAATGAATGGAGAGCTGTGTCATCCACGCGCGTGTGTGTGTCCCTATATCTCACCCAGAGAGACACTCGCTATCAGAGAAACAGAGTGAATGGAGAGTTGTGTCATTCATGTGTGTGTGGGGTGGGTGTTTGTGTCCCTATAGCTCACCCAGAGTGGCACTCACTATCAGAGGAACAGAGTGAATGGAGAGTTGTGTCATTCGTGTGTGTGTGTGTGTATGTGTGTGTGTGTGTGTGTGTTCCTATATCTCACCCAGAGAGATACTCACTATCAGAGGAACAGAGTGAATGGAGAGTTGTGTCATTCGTGTGTGTGTGTTCCTATATCTCACCCAGAGTGACACTCACTATCAGAGGAACAGAGTGCATGGAGAGTTGTGTCATTCGTGTGTGTGTGTGTGTGTGAGTGTGTGTGTGTGTGTTCCTATAGCTCACCCAGAGAGACACTCACTATCAGAGGAACAGCGTGAATGGAGATGTGTCATTTGTGGGTGTGTGTGTGTCCCTATATCTCACCCAGAGAGACACTCGGTATCAGAGGAACAGCGTGAATGGAGATGTGTCATTCGTGGGTGTGTGTGTGTCCCTATAGCTCACCCAGAGAGACAGTCGGTATCAGAGGAACAGCATGAATGGAGATGTGTCATTCGTGGGTGTGGGTGTGTCCCTATATCTCACCCAGAGAGACAGTCGGTATCAGAGGAACAGCGTGAATGGAGATGTGTCATTCGTGGGTGTGTGTGTCCCTATATCTCACCCAGAGAGACACTCGCTATGAGAGGAACAGCGTGACTGGAGAACAGTAGCGCACACTGTCTCCCCCATGCATGGCTCTGCGTGTCTGTGTCTAGGTATCCAAGCCTGAGCAGCACATGCCCCTAATTCTCCTTCTCAGAGGGAAATGCACAAGGGAGAGAGGCCACTGGCTGCCAGACAAAGTCCAGCCGAGATCACCTCGGGAAACCCGTCCCTCAGGGTCCCATTGGAGCGGCAGCGAACCGGGCACGCCTCTCAGACAGCGGGACAGCACGATACAAGCCAACTGCTAGGATTTCGCCGGAGACAAATAGCCCAGCCTCCAGCCCTCCCCGAAGGTTAAGGAAATGTCTCCTCTGACCAAGCCAGGAGGCAGTTTACAGCCCATGTCAGACCTGGGCCTTCCTGCAATTCCCACAGGACGAACCTCCCTGACCAGCGCCATTTGGGACCTGGCAGGTCCCAAACGAGAGAATTTGCCGGAGCGGGGGAGGGGTTCCCTGTCACTGGCCCCCACGTCCATTGCCTCTGCCCCCGCAGGCACCCTGCCTCGCCTCATCCCAATCTAGCTGGGCTGCTTGCCCAGCTGCTGCCGGCTCCCTGGGCGGCCCACACTCTGAATCCTACTTGTCATGGGCTGCCACGGAGCTCTGGCCTGGGCTGCCACGGGGCTCTGGCCTGGACCCATGTTTTATGGGGCTGCCATGGAGCTCCAGCCCAGCCCCACCCTCTGTGGGGCTCCAACCTGGCCCCATGTTCTATGGGGCTGCCGCGGGGCTCTGGCCCCACACTGCCGCAGGCTGCTGGGGGGCTCCAGCCCCAGTCCTATGCTGCCCCTGGACTTCCAACCCTGTTGCCCCTAGACCCATCTGGCCTCCAGCCCTTAGGCTCTGGGTCAGTCTGGTCCAGGGGCTGCCAGGGTCCTGTGTCAGACCTCGGATATTGCTGGAGCAGAGCGTGCCCGTTTTCAGAGGTGCAACCTGGACTAGCAGAGCCAAGATTGGGTCCCAATTCGATGATATGAAGATGGATAAAATGGACTGGGCCCTGGCCCCCTGCATTGTGGCAGGAGAATCAGCCCTGGTTTTACAACAGCCCCTGGAGTGAATGCAGCCCGTGTGGCTTACCGTGAAAGCCGTACTAGGATGTGAAAAGCATCCCCCAAGGGCGGAGATTGATATCTCACTAATGGCCTCAAAACCCTCCTTCCTGCAAAGAGCTGGTAGCCTAGTTGATTCTCCGTGGTCAGGAGAATACATATTTCAATCTTGAAAGTTCCTTAATTGATAACAGTTTGAATGATGTTTCCGTTCACTGACCTCAAGGGCTTGACAGGCCTGGCGTTGTCTTTGCCACGCCCCTGTGAATTGGGCAAGTATTAATGCCCCCCTTTAGCCAAGCAGGAAGCTGAGGCAGAGAGAAGCTAAGTGACTTGGCCAAGGGCACACAGGAAGCCAGTGGCAGAACCCTGACCTCCTGAATCCCACTCAGGAGCTTTAGCCACAAGCCTGGAAAGCAGCCTTGAAGAGAAGCATTTGGACCAAGATTCAAGGAAAGACAGAAAGGTTGTTCAGAGCTCAAGGAATATTTCAGCTCTGCCAGATTCCACGGCGTCTCTCTGGAAGGTGTCTGCTTTTCTCAGGTCTGCATTGTGTGACATCTGTGGTGCTGATTTTGGCAGGACACTCCTATAATGCGACTGTCCCATGGGGCATGTTTAGATGGCCCTTGGCTGAATGCTTATGGCCCACGGCCAGAAAAACTAGCCCAGGAAGTAATGTCTGTGGTGCAAGGCTGCCAACCCCGAGGAAGGACTGAAATGATTTTGATGTTGCTGTGACACTCCTGGGGTGTTTGACATTCTTTTCCTAAAAGCTAACTAAAAGGATGCGCTCGTTAGTACAGTGGGATGCGAGAACATAATTAAGGTATTCAAGCAACAGTGCAAGAATGATGTTGTTTACCAATGTCAATAAAAAAATAAATAAATGAAGGTTGTAATGTGGAATTTTCCAAGGGAACTCCCTGAACTGTATTGAACTGGCATTTCCAGATGCTTTAGATTTCATCGGGGAGTCTTTTGGAAGAAACAGTGCAAGGTGGTCTCGGCTGTCATCTAGCCAAGATTAAGATATTTGGGTCTGGGGGACTAAAAAAACCTTCAGCAAGAATTTTTTTAACCACATGTAATGAGATTGAAGAGGTTAAAAAGCAAAACTCACCTGCACTGATGTGGAAACCAAACATTAAAAGCCACACTAAAGAGCATGTTTTTATTGGACATGAAGAGAGGGTGAAAATGGTTCCCCCTGAGTTAAAGAAGCATCTTCATTGGTCCCCTGGTGTTTAGCCGCCCCTCTGCACATGGGTGACCCTCTCCCAGGAACAAACCACTTTCACTATCTCTGGGTGTGTCTAGACTACTGAGTTTTGTCGACAAAAGTGGACTTTTGTCGACAAAACTATACCTGCCGTTACACCTATTACTTTTCAGGAAGAACGGCATTGCGCAAGAGAGTTTTTCTTGCGCAAGAAGGGGAAGTATAGACGCTCCTTCTTGCGCAAGAGCCTCTTCTGAAAAAAATGGTGGCTCTTTAGGTATGCAAATGAGGCTCGGCAATATTCCACGCTTAGCCTCATTTGCATATTTCTGGCGCAAGAAGCTGCCTTAGGCTGTGTCTACACTGGCCGCTTGAATTTCCGGAAAAGCACTGACGATCTCCTGTAAAATCATCAGTGCTTTTCCAGAAATACTATGCTTCTCCCATTTGGGCAAAAGTCTTTTTCTGAAAGACTTTTGCGCGAAAGGGCCAGTGTAGACAGCATAGTATTTTTTTCCGCAAAAAAGCCCCGATCGCGAAAATGGTGATCGGGGCTTTTTTGCGGAAAACCGCGTCTAGATTGGCCACGGATGCTTTTCCACAAAAAGTGTTTTTGCGGAAAAGTATCCTGCCAATCTAGATGTGCTTTTCCGAAAATGCTTTTAACGGAAAACTTTTCCGTTAAAAGCATTTTCGGAAATTCATGCCAGTCTAGACGTAGCCTTAGGGTATATCTACACTGCAGGCTTCTTTCAGAATAAGCTTTTCTGGAAGATATCTTCCAGAAAAGCTTATTTCAAAATAGAGCATCCACACTATAAAGAAGCCTCAAAATTAGTCCAAGGGATGCTCCCCTAATGTGGACACACTGTCTCGACTTAGAGCCTTAGGAAGCACTGGGAAGGAATAATTTTAGAATGGCCCTGGTGAGGTGCTATTTTGACGTAGCATCCATGGAGTGTCCACACACACTCTCTTCCGAAAAAGTTTTTTTGGAATAGGGCTTATTCCTCATGAACTGAAGTTTGCCACCGTCAGAAAAAGTCGTCCATTATTTTGACTTTCTATAGAAATAATGCAATTGCAGTGTGGACGCCAGTATTGTGTTTACAGAATAATGGCCATTATTCCAGAAAAACGGTGCAGTGTAGACACACCCTTACTTAGACCGAGCAATGTAGATTCACTCATCCTCAACACAATCCTCCCAAGAAGCTGAAGTTAAGATTGAGTTAAGATGCCGCTAACATTCAATCTGAAGACAGACATTTCTGTCGAGGTGCGTGTTTCCTTGTCTACCTTAATAGACAGCGGTCGATGCCTGTGCCAATGCCCCCTGAAAGCACAATGAACCTGGAACCTGGCTTAGTAGTCCCACGCAGTGTAAACGCCCCCTCCCCACACCGTATGGGCTTACAATGCAAGCCTTTCCATTTTCAAGCCAATCTACTGGAGCAAGTCTTTGAGAACAGGTGGCCTGAGGAGGATATAATTGGGCTTTGGGGTAGAAATTATTAGTCCTAATGTCCTGGGAGAAGGGAGGGGATGAAGAAAAGTTTGCTTTTGAACCAGATTATGGTCCCCTAACCCTTGCTGCGCAACATCTTCCTCCAGGAGGACTCCCCCAATTTCCCCGAGATGGCTGGGGAATAAGAACATCAGAATGGGCAGACGGAGTCCAACCAAACGTCCACCAGCCCAGTGCCCTGTCTGCCAACAGTGACGGATGCCAGGTGCCCCAGAGGCAGTGAACAGAACAGGGACTCATCAAGTGATCCTTCCCCTGTCACCCATTTCCAACCTCTGACAAACAGAGGCTAGGGCACCATTCCTGCCCCTCCTGGCTAATAGCCCCTGATGGACCTCTCCTCCATGAATGTATTTAGTTTTTTTAACCCTGATAAAGTCCTGGTCTTCACAACAGCCTCTGGCAAGGAGTTCCACAGGTTGACTGTGACTCCCTTCATTGACAGCGCAAACACGTATTGGAATTTGGCCCTCTGTGGGTATGTCTAGACTACCTGGCTCCATCAACGGAGCCATATAGATAAGGTTTCTAGACATAGGGAAATGAAGTGGCGATTTAAATAATCGCCGCTTCATTTACATCAAAAAGGCTGCCACGCTGTGCCGATCAGCTGTTTGGTGGCAGAGCACGGTAGTCTGGACGCTCCGCGGTCGACAAGGGAAGCCCTTGTCGTGGAATGAGGTTTACCAGGGCGGTCCCTTGTCGACCACAGAGCATCCAGATTACCGCGCTGTGCCGCCAAACAGCTGATCGGCACAGCGCAACAGCCATTTTGATGTAAATGAAGTGGTGATTATTTAAATCGCCGCTTCATTTCCCTTTTTCGAGTACACTAATCTACATGTTTCCATCGACGGAGCCACGTAGTTTAGACGTACCCTGCAAGTTCTGCACAAGGTTTTAGTGTTTTGCCTGTGCGTCTCGTCTGTGGCTCGGTGCTTGGGTTATGGAGAAAATAGCACTATTTACGTTAACTCGGGAAGAATACTTCTACTCGTCTAGAAACTCTCTCAACCCCCAGATGATCTGGCTTTGGCATGGACTATTCCCCTCTCCTTTTGTACCCCAAACTGACAACACCACCCTGCCCCCTCTTTTCCATCTGTGGCAGCCAGCAAAGAAGAAACAAAGCAGGCATCTCTTCCCCTACCCCATACACCCGGTGTCCCCCCACGTGCCTTGTCTCCAGGCAAGGTGGGCCTCTAGTCTGGGATAACATGATAGCTTTTCAATTTAGCAGTGGGGAACATCGTGTAATTGCTGTGCCAGGCCTTTTCATCTCCAGTAGGAAGAGGGAGCTCAGTGACTCCACCCACACCTTTTGGCTTGAACTGCTCATTAGGTCTATGGAATCGCTAGCAGTTTGTTACCAGTGTAACAAAGGCTGGTGTTTTAAACTCTAGAAATAGGGCTTCTTTAGCTACAGCAGGGACATTGCCATTCCTTGAGTCGAAATCCGTCCCATGGTATTATGCTGCTCTCTCGGCTTTCTTTCACATTTCAAACCAGCCTGCCTATTTTATACATGGGAGGTAACGCTGCATTCTGACTAATGTACAAAACGATTCAAGTAAATTGGGGCTAATTATACAACCTCATTAATAGCCTTCTACCAAGCCATTACAATACAACAACTCCTACCCTCCTCCCAAAAAAAGTATGGACCATGAAACAATTTAAAAACCCTGTGTTATGAAATTATTTTAAAAGGTTTTTCTTCTGAGTCTTAAAATTCTTTTTTTTTTTTAAGTTTGTCAGCTCTTCTTTGTCATGCAGCATGCTGTCTCGGTGTGGTAGGTGGGACAGGACTGCACTAAAGGCAAATGCTCTTTTCTGTTTCTCTGTTCCTTTCATTTTCCCAGGTCCCTGGTTTCTAATCAAGCCCCACAAATTACTTTGCCATGCAGTCCTGTATTATTTGTAAGAGCAATGATATGATCATAGCGCATTGGAGCCCTCATCACAGACCCGGCTCCATCGCGCTAGGCGCTGTACATTCCCAGAACCAAAAGCCCAACAGGCAGCAATCTGCATGACTTCTTAAGAGCATTTAGTTATCTCAAAGCCCCAGGTTCATGTGGGCCAGATGTTGGCTGGTGTACACAGGTGTAGTTCCACTGAAATTAAGGGAGCAGCGTGGATTCGCACCACCTTTGTACCTGACCCAGTAGATTTAGCAAACCTTCACATGGGGACAACAGGCTAACTCAGAGAGAACACTCTCTAACCGCACTGAGCGGGGCACTATGAACCGCTCCACAAACACCCTGGGTGCTGCAATGAGCGGTAACAACGAAACCAAAGAAGCAACCAGGGGACTCGTTTTAATTGTGCTTTTCATCGGTTTTCAAGCGAACTGTATCCACTTAAACAAGCTGTTCTCCTGCCGGCTGCAGGAACAGGGCTGTGTGACTCACCCGAGTGTGGGAAGAAGGCCAGAAGGCAGGGAAAATTGTACCAGGCGGGATCAGGAGTGGAAAGTTCAGTTGTTAAGATGCCGGCCTGGAACCCAGGAGACCTGCTTCTTCACAGGCCCTGAGCAAGCCCTTCAGCCTCTCCAGGACCAGGGCCCCAGCCATTAAACAGGCAGAGATCTTCCCAGCAGCCCTAGGAGGTTGGGAGGGAAGTAACCACGGCCCAGACTGTGATGAGGGCTGCAGAAGACAGATGCAGGAGAGGAAGTGGCAGGAGAGGACGTTCCCTTCCCAGGGTGGACAAGTGAGGGGCTCTGACTCTGGGACATGGGTCATGCTCCCTCTTGGGGCTCTGGGGCTGTAATAGAAGAGTCATCAGCCACAGCCCCTCTTTGCATGGCTACAGAATATCCCCCTTCCATGGGCGGTGGGTGAAGGCCCAGCTGGCGAAGGCCAGCCCAGCCCCGCCCCTTCTGCCCAAAGCCCCGCCCCTTCAGCAACCTCCCCCGTGGAGCCAAGCCCCGCCCAGCTCCGGGCCTGAAGCCCAATCCTTCCTGGCCAGCCAGAGGGTCAGGCTGCCACGCTATAGCCCTCTCAGGAGGCCGGGGAGCTGGGCTCCCCCAACATGGCCCCAGCCTTCCTGGGTAGCGTAGGCAGTTGGGGGAAGGCAATGCCATCACTTGCCTATGTTACCCACCACCTATGCCCCCTCCCCGACAAATTCTCCAGCCCAGTTAGTTGGGGGGTGGGCCAACAGGAAAGATGTGGAGAAACTGGAAAAGGGCCAGAGAAGAGCAACAAAAAGAAAGGTCTAGAAAACATGAGCCATGAGGGAAGACTGAAAGAACTGGGCTTGTTTGGTTTGGAAAAGAGAACGCCAAGAGGGGACATGATAGCAGCTTTCAAGTACCTCAAAGGGTGTTAAAAGGAGGGGGGAGAAAATTGTTCTCCTTGGCCTCTGAGGATAGGACAAGAAGCAATGGGCTTAAATTGCAGTGAAGGAGGTTTAGGTTGGACATTAGGAAAAACTTCCTACTTTTCAGGGTGGTTAAGCGCTGGAATAAATTGCCCAGGGAGGTTGTAGAATCTCCATCACTGGAGATATTGAAGAGCAGGAATTATCTAGATCAGGGCTACTCAACTTTGGAAGCCCCAGGCGCCCCGATGATACTCACAGCCCGTGCTGAAGGCTGCAACTTAAATGTGGTTGCATATACATGCAAATATATATGCAAATATATGCAAAGAGCTTCTTTCACACTGACAGGCATGAATACAAAGCATTTTCCACAATGCCCCGGCACTCCAGGCACCTACTCCCTGGGAGCTAGAAATGCCGACACCCTGTACTCATCTGTTCCAGCCAGCCTGTCCGCTCGCGTCTTTCAGTGCTCACCCTGCCTGGGAGATGCCTCGCCGTTGTGGAACATGTTCCTGGTGGAGGCCACGTTCAAAGGATCCCACCTGCAGACCGAGTGTTGAGCCCTGCGTAAACCCAAATGGCACCACAGGCTGCAAACAAATAGGCCGTGGGCCTTGTGTTCAGTGGCCCTGATCTAGATGGTGCTTGTTCCTGCCGTGAGGTCAGGGGACTGGACTTGATGATCTCTTGAGGTCCCTTCCCGTTCTAGGATTCTAGGATTCAATGCACCTTTTACATTTCCAAGAGTTACCTGGCTTTGGAAACCCATGGCTTTTTCTCCAATCAAAATTCGTTGGTTGAGTCACAGTCTCGTGCCTGATAGAATGAAGCATCATGCTGTTCCTGTTCTCTGCACCAGACTTAAGTAGCCTCTCCAGGGGAAGTTTGCTTGGCTCTTTGAATGGACTTGCCAATTAAAACGAGGGTGTTTTGCTTGGTGCAGTATCCATAAAAACATAAATGCAAACTCCTGGAAAGGCTGCAGAACAAATGGATTGTTCAGATCTTGCTCAGTGGATTGGAGTTGTCTATCTCTTCTTATAAACTAACTGGAATAATAATCAATCGTTATAGGAAGCAGCCCAATTTCTTGATTTAGTCTTATCGATGTTGTTTCATAAAAGACATTTCGGAAGCCAACTGTCTCCTCACTGAACCATGATTTGACTTCATTGTTATTCTGAAGCTGGAAGATGAGTCCCGTACCTGGCTTATGATTTCATCACATCATCACTTCTTCTTGCACGTAGTGTCACGCAGAAGGTAGCAGAATCGACATTACTCATCAGGTCTCGTGTAATATATAATAATAACAATAACCTTGTTCAATCCTGCCAATTGTATGGCCTTGAAAATTAATGGAATGTCTCTCATGGACAAGGGGAATTGAATTTTGCCTCGAATTTCCACAATACTCCTGTTCGTAGCATTGAAATAATAGTTTAACTTCGGTGAATGAAACAAAAACAAAAAATTATCCCGCTGAATCTTTCTTGCTCAGATAAATGTCCCCAGTGATCACAGTGGTTGGGTGGGGCAAATGAATCGTGAAGACATTAGAATCCGTTCCAAAATGTCCAGCACTGCTACCCTGCTTCTGATTGAATGATGCACCATCTTCAACAGGAGTGAATGACACAGGGTGAAATCCGTCCCCGTTCACAGGGACCGCACAGAATCTAGCCAGGGACACTTTAGCTCCACGTGATCCTAGTCTGAGGGTTTACATGGTGCTTTGGCCATGTGCACCAGAGGGAAGCCGACCCACAATGACTGGGGAGCACACCCCCATTCTGAATTTCCCAGTGTATCACCACAGCTGCTAAATTTTCAAATCTGTAAACTTTCTGTGACTACTTGGTTTTGTCCTTATACTCACAGATGATGACTTCATGAACCACAGTGAAATGAATTTGGTTCTTTTATTGGTGAAAATGCCCCCCCCCCTCCACATATACAAGTTGTTTTTCATCTCTGGTCACAAACTAGCAAATCAGTCTTACAGAATAGTACCACATTTAATCCTGGGGCACGATATCGTGTTTGGGTTTTTTGGCTCTTGTGATTAATTAGAAAGTCACTTTGAAGCTTGTCCTTTCCTAAATTTAAACATAACTAATGAAATTTACAGTCCTTCACCTGTTGGAACACTCGCACTGTATTTACTCTGAAACTAGGAGTTGAAAGGAGCATTAGGAAATTAAAGAATTGATACAGTGTCTGTATCCCAGATGCAACCTGACATGGAGGCCTCAGAAGGCGGTCTGGGTTTTGTTCCCAGCTCTGACACAGACACGAATGTATGCTCTTGGGCAAGTTATTTATTCTCTCTGGGCCTCAGTTCCCCATCTGTAAAATGGGGATAGTAATCCTTCCTCATCCTTTTTCTAGTAAGATTGCAAGCTCTTTCAGACAATGTTCCTCTCTTACTACATGTCTACAGTACTTAGCATAATGAGGTCCTAATATTGGTTGGAACTTGTACATGCTGCAGTTAATAATTACAACAATAGTAATCAGAAAGTCCACATGTTCAAATGCATGGGAATGAAACTAACAGATGCAAACATAAACTAACTGATCTCTACAAAACAGCATCAACGCAGATGTCAGTTGTTCTCTCCAAGAATTATTCAATGAGACAAATGGGAATTTGAAGCCAAACTTGCCAACTTTACTTAGGGCTACCTCGTCCTTCTAAACATCAGGTGGATAGTGGGGCGGAAATACTCTCAAAACCCTTTCACCAATTTTAGTGTTAAGAAGAAAAACTCTGGCCTTAAAGAAAGAGCATGGGGTGAAAAAACTCAGCATATCTCAGCTCCAATTTTCAAAAATGCACATGTCCAATTGCACATACGGGTGCTTTGTGCATGCAGCTGGCGTGTTTCAGTTTTAGTAGCACCAGTAAGCAGCACCTCTGGAGAGGTCTGAAGATCCTTGGCATTTTGTTCAGTAGGAGCATAACAGAGGCGAGAATGGGAGGAGCCAAAAGACGAACTCTGTTCATCTCCACTGGTGAGCAGTCACTGAGTTGGGATTAGAAACCATTCTAACCAGTGTCCCCTGTAAGCTGAGCCCAGCTGATTAGCAGCACGCCCACAGCTGGCAGCATGTGTTTCTACTGGTGGTGCACATCTACACATGCTTTGGTGCACATCACAAAATTTATTCTTCACAAAGATGGACAAAAAATAGAGGGGACATTGATTCTAACCTACACAAATTAGAGCAGCCATGTGGCTCTTCTGCCTTGCACCAGTGAGTAATTTGCCCCTTTGGTCAACCCAGAGTCTAGGAAGGCATGAAAGTGGTTGAGAGCCAATTTTGCCTTTCTCCTCCCCCAACCAGGCATGCACTGTTAGGTTCCGCTATATTTTTAATCCATATGATTTAGAAATTGGGCTGGAAATCTAAAACCATAAAAGACAGGATGTTTCCCGAGATTTCCTGGACCTTATGGTATTGGTTGAAATCCTGGTGATAGGCCAGGTTTCAGGCTGAGACCACCATGTGCCTGAATGTGAACATTGAAACCAAAACAGGAAACCTCAGAAAATAAGATTCTGTTCTGACCTTGGTCTTCAGTGAAAGTTGACGGCCTTGCTCATTGAATCCAAATTGTCTCTTCCATCCACAGCAACGAGCTCTTTAATTACGTCCATAAGCGACACTAATTATGAAAGTGGTCCAGAAATCACAATAAAATAATCCTGCTTATTAGTGTACATTTCCCTAAATGGATAAATACATATTCAGTGGTGGCGAACGGAAACCTAGTGGCAAAAGCTGAAGCAGAAACTGTATGGGGATCCATACCTCACCCCTCCATTTAGATTGATTAATTGACCTTTAAAAATGTACCCAGAAAATAAATGACCTAATAAAATAAATTATCCCATTCACCACCGTGCTTGAAATACACAGGAATGCAAGAAGGGACTAATGAAGCATTGAAAGCATTGAAGAAATGACTAATGAAGCAAATAAACCTAATAAAGAATAATTGATTAGTCCTTTGGAAGAGCTACAGAATATATAAGCGGGACCAGTCCAGCAGTATCAGTGGAGTAACGCAGAAGAACAAAGACAAACCTCGAAGCTATGGCAAAGGAGAAATGTCCTATGGTCATGCAACAGACTGAGAGCTGCATGCTGTGAGTCACTCCAAACTCTCTCTCTGGAGGATGGCCCAAGAAATCCCTCCTATGGGAATCTGCTCTTTAAAGCCCACAAAAGCAGCAATTTTCAACTATTCCCCGCTGGAGGGAAGGGTCCGGCCACAACAGGGAGGAGGATTGAGAGAGGAAGGTCAGTTTTATGGCTAAGGCATTGAAATGGCATTTGGGAGAGCTATATCCTGCTGCCACCGACTGCCGCTATTAGCCTTGGGCAAGTTACTTAAAGTCTTTGCGCCTTAGGATGTGTCTACACTGCACCCTTAGCTCGAAATAAGCTACGCAAGTTGAGCTACACAAATTGCATAGCTTTTTTTGAGTTACTTTCAAAATAGCTTATTTTGAAATTTGGTGCTGTCTACACAGGGCCACATTTTGAAATAGAGTACTATTCTGAAACATCCCTTAATCTTCATGGAATGAGGTTTACAGGGACATCAGATTAGGATGCCTGTTATTTCGAAAGCCATTTTGAAATAATGGGTACACTGTCAAGATATGGAAAACGCTATTTCGGGATACCGGAAGTACTCTGAAATAGTGCCGCTGTCTAGACATCCCCTTAGGGTGCATCCATACTGCACCCATAGCTTGAAATAAGCTACGTAATTTGAGCTACAGAGATTGGGTAGCTTATTTTGAGTGTATTTCAAAACAGCTTATTTTGAAAATGATTGCAAAATACACGACTATTCAAAATGTCCCAGAGCCCTCGTAGAACAAGGTTTACAGGGACATTGGAACTGTGAGCCTGTCATATTTCAAAATTAGACAAGACACAGAAAACACTATTTCTGGATACCAGAAGTATCCCGAACTAGCGCCTCTGTCTAGATGTACCCTAAGTGTCCCACTGGAGCAGGGTAGAGAAAGGTAATTCCATGTTTCAGTGTTTGATTTTGTTCCAATTCAGAATGAAAACCAACGTTTTTGGAATTTTCTGCAACAGGAGCTGCAGCAGGAAGGAGGCTGCCCTGGAGCCATGAATCCTGGAAGCATGGGGGTGTTATCTCTGGGGAAATCTGTCTAACAGACTGTTCAGAGCAGCAGACCCTGGGAATCTGGGCTCCCAAGCGGCAGCCTGCAAGATGGAATGTGCTTGTTTGTTGACATCAAAAAGTTCCATAGGAACCAGTCTGAGTTCAACAAAGTTCCTTCGCAAAGCAGGAAGGTTTCTTGTCAGCTGGGGCACCTTCTTCCTCGGCAGTGCAACAGAAAAATATTTCATTGGAATTTTTCTGACCAGTGCCAATATTAATACTCTTTTCGCCTTGTCTGTTTCGATTGCAAGCTTGTTGGGACAAGGGACTATCTCGCACTTCTCTATTTATGTCCAACACCTGCAAAATGGGACCCTGAGCGGCTGGAGTCTGGAAACACTATTATAATATTAAAAAAAACCATAAAAAGCAACAAGTGGTCCTGTAGCACCTTAGGGTACGTCTACACTAGCCCCCGGATCGATCTAGGGAGGCTAATGAGAGCGACCGGAATTGCAAATCAAGCCCAGGATTTAAATATACCGCGCTTGATTTGCATGTTCCCGACCGGTCGCCATTTTAGAAATTGACTAGCCCAAAGTAACTGCCCGCGTCTACACACGGCAGTGAAATGGGATTCTGATATAAAGCCCTAACTCGAATTAGCTAGTATTCCTCCTGCAATGAGCTGCCACAGCTGCAGGTCCTCCCAGACCCAGTGCTCCTGGATGCGGATCTGGTGCTCCAGTAGCCGTAGGTGCTGCCGGTGGTAGCCCTCCAGGTTTCTGGTGCACCTGCTGGCCCGGGTGTGGGTGGCTATTGCAGGAGGGGTGGTGCGCCCTGCAGTCCCAGGTGCTACGGCTGTGGTGAAACAAGAGCAGTGGTCAGTTCTCCCTGGGGACACGGTGGGTGAAACCTGCCCCCCTCTGCAAGGCAAGGTCGGCGTGTGGGGAATGGGGCAGGGCCCCTGCATGACACCCAGCTGCTGCTCCATGGTGGGCAAGGCCCAGGCGCACGGTCCCTGGGCTCTCTCTCCCCCATGCCCCCCATACACCTAAGGGGAGCATGATGGCACTCACACGTGGAGCCCTCCCCGGCCTCAGACGACACAGCTTATGTGCTCTGTGGGGTATGTCTACACTACCACCCTAGTTCGAACTAGGGTGGTTAATGTAGGCAACCGGAGTTGCAAATGAAGCCCGGGATTTGAATTTCCCGGGCTTCATTTGCATAAAGCCGGGCGCCGCCATTTTTAAATGTCTGCTACACGCGGCATGGACTAGGTAGTTCGGACGAGGCTTCCTAGTCAGAACTACCGTTACTCCTTGTGTAGCCACGCGGCACGGAGTTAGTTCGAATTAACTTTGTAGTGTAGACATAACCTCAGAGAGCTTGGAATCTATGAGACCTTGAGGTTAGGGGATGTGTGTGCCAGCCACTTCCAAAGAGAGGAAACTCTTTTCTGCATCCTTCACCAATTCCCAGAGACGCACATGCCTTCAAACTTCTGCATAGTAAGGATGTAAGCGACTAGTCGACTAGTGAGGTGACTAGTCACTTCCACCTCCCTCCTCCCTCCCACCCCCCACGGCCTCTATCAAAGAGGGGGAGCAGGAGCCAGTCCTGGGGGGGAACTGTCTTAAAAGCTGGTTCCCCCCAGCACCGTTTCCATGGGGGACAGCAGAGGTAGAAGCACAGTGGGAAACGGCGTGAGCGAAGGCTGAAGCAGCTGTTTCTGTTGCGAGTCTGCCCAGTGGGGCTCTTGTACATTCCAAAAGCAGAATCCCCTGAGGGAGTATGAGGCCAGTTGGGGACTGGCCCCACGCCCACTGGGGGACTTCCTTTTGAAATGTACAAGAGTCCTGCCAGGGCTCTTGTACATTTCAAAGGCTCAGGCACCCCAGGGAGTACAGGGACTGCAGGAGTCCCCCACTGGCCCCGCACTCCCTGCCGGGCTTCCGCTTTTGAACTCTAGCAAAAGCCCAGGCAGCACTTTCCCAAACAGCCACAGTTACTCACAGCACCTGCCATGCAGGATCTGTTCAGCCACAGGCACAGCCAGGGTCTCTCCCCTCCAGGGACAATCACCAACAGCCCCTGAAGCAGCCGGCCAGATCCAAGCCCCAGAAGACTTTCAGCAGCAAGCTTTAGCTTCCAGCAGCAACTCCTGGCCTGGAGAAGGCTCCATACCAGCAATCTGGCTCCTCTCTCCAAACTGGAGCCCCCCAACTCTCTCCTTGCACTGCCTGGAGGAGAGCAACAGTTTTCCTCCTTTCTCCCTAGGATTTACTTCGGCCTGTTGATTCATGTGAAAATTACAACGTGCCTGATTTTTAGTAAGATTTTACTTTCTTAGTTCATTCAAGTGATCTAGCTTGACAAGCTCCCTCTTCGATGAGTTTTCCCTATAGGCAGGATACTCTGCCATCCGGTGAGGCAAGTCATGTGGTGGACAGAAAGAAGAATAAGAATTCTGATTGTTCTTATTGGCTTCATTACCCAGCAGTGAACATGTCAAAGCATGCGCACCCATGAGCTAGTTAATCCTAAGTGGATAATGACACAGCCTGTCTCAGTCGGTGCTGACCTGACTCGCTGCACCTAATCTGAGAGGGTACGTCTGCACTGCAGGCTTATTTCGAAATAAGCTCTTCTGGAATAGTTACCCTGCAGGGAAGCCTCAAACTTAGTGTGAGGCAGGCTTCCTTCATGTAGACGTGCTATTTCAATTTAGAGCCCCAGGAGCCACCAGAGAGGAATAACTTAGAATGGCCCTGGGGAGGGGCTATTTTGAAATAGCAGCAGCGGATCGTCTACACACATCTTATTTCAAAATGGTTATTTCGGAATAGGCGTTATTCTACACAGAATGAGGTTTACAGATTTCGAAATAAGCCATCCATTATTGTGAAATAATTTCAAAATCACGGAATGGCCGTGTAGACACTCGCATAGTTATTTGGAAATAACGCTAGTTATCTCGAAATAACGGTGCAGTGTAGACGCACCCAGAGTGGATCTCCAGGAGTCTCCAAGTTCGCATTTCCAGAGGCAGAACACGCCGCCCTTCGCTGGATCACAAACGTTCTACATCATCGGGTGCATCAGTCCTGAACGGGGAGCTGAAAAGAGATTGAATTCTCCACCCGCTGATGGCCGTGCGAGAGGCTAACAAGTGGAACAAGGACATTAGGGTCAGAGGTTTTCATCTCCAGGGACTTCCAGCAAGTTTGGCTGCTGTTATAATTTATTTACTCCAGGAAGCTCACATTCCTGTGCAGTGTCCCTTTGCTTAGTGCGGTCCTTGCTTTTCACCTAATTTTCCACTCGGGGAGACGCAGGTCTTGGAGTCACCTGCAGAGCAAATGGCCTTCCTGCTCGACTTTGCAAAGAGCACCAGGAAAGCAGGTTATGTGAGGGGGCAGCGAGGGCCCGCTTTTCCTGGGGAGACATAAAGCTCCATTGCCCTCATGAGCAGCGCTTTTCCTTTGGGGTTTGTCCCCAAGTCTTTTCCAAAGTAGCTCCTCTATCACCATGACACTGTGAAAGGTGCAAACATGACACTCTTTCTAGTCCTGGAGAGATCTCCCGTCGGAGTTCTCCTGAGCCCGCACAAGGAGCTGCTGTAAGTGCACATTCAGAGTCATTCTGTTTCAACTGCAGCGGAAGGGGAGGGGGGCAAATCCAATCCGACAGATACATTTAGCTGTCCACTTCAACTCCGTAAGTGCCTCTTCACGCTGCACGCCCTCGCCTCTCCATACGCCTGTACACGACGCTTTCTCCACCTGCGATAGCTAATGCTGGTGTCTTTACATGGAGACTCTTTGAATCAAAGAGCGATAAACAATCCATTTTTAAAGGGCAAAATATCCGCGTTTAGGGACTCGCCCTGCCAGCTCCTTACAATACCCACGTGAAACTGAGAGCTCTTAAATACCACTGGCATCCACCGTGAGCCGTCCCAGAAATCGGGGCCCTGCTCAAACTATCCCAAGCTCCAGGTTTAGACACGGGAAGAGCAGGGCAGGAAAAATCCTTACAGAGATGGCAACAGCATCCAGCAAGCATGTGGCTCACAGCAGGATTGGAAGGAGGGTATTTAATTCGCAGGGAGTCACGGTGCAACTCGGTCAGGTCCAATGGATTAAAAATCAAATTATTTCCCTTACATGCACTTTTGTGCCAGTGCAATGCGGCCCTCTCAGCCCTGGTCTACAGTAGGGTTTTATTGCACAATCACCCCCCTTAAGTCGAATTAATAAGCGGAGCGTCCACACTGCCGAACCTGTTATTTTGAAATAACGGGCCGCTTATTTAAAAAGCTGCACCCCTGCCTTTCTCGAGGAGTAATGCTAATTCCAAAACTGTCATTTGGAAATCGGGGTAGTGTGGATACTCTGGTGCCGCTATTTCGAAATAACGACTCCCCAGAGTCATTTGAACTAATAAAAGCGGCGAGGAATCCTGTGGCACCTTATAGACTAACTGAAGTGTTGGAGCATAAGCTTTCATCATGCATGTGACGAAGTGGGTCTTTGCCCACGAAAGCTTATGCTCCAACACTTCAGTTACTCTATAAGGTGCCACAGGACTCCTCGCCGCTTGTGCAGATTCAGACTAACATGGCTACCCCTCTGATATTTGATCTAATGTCTCCCCAGTGCTTCCTGGGGCGCTGTGTCGAGATTGTCCATGTTAACAGAGCCTGCCTCGGACTCATCTCAAGGTTTCCCCATAGTGGGGACATGTTATTTCAATTTCGTTAAATCGGGAGTTAGTAAGTCAATTTAAGTAATTTTGAAATAGTTTCCTGGTGTAGACATGCCCTGAGTTGCGTGCTGGAAGCTGCAATTGTGGATTTTTCCATCCAATCTGCAATGAATATTACATTTTTCCTTCCCGGGAATTTCTATCAAGGCTTCTGTTGAGCCTTCTGACCTTATTCTTATTTCCCTGTTTGGTTGAGTTAGCCACACGGCGGTGTTCAGGCGCGCAATCCAGCCTGGCGTCAGCAGGGAAAGGAGTGTTCCTCTGGACTCATTATCCCAGGTGTAATGTTTGTCACACCAAAACCAGCACCGCTCATTCTGCTAGTTTCAACCAAGCTGTTACTTGGTGCACAGACCTAAGGCTAAATCAGCCATGAGCCTCTCTCGGTTGTGCCTCTCTCCCTTTCAGGCAAGCTGGGAGCAGCACAGAAAGCCCGTATCACTCTACATCAATAGGTACTTTCTAGTCCTTCCTTGGTTAGAAATGGAAGCTTTCACGCTTGCACTGTGTTTTGACAGACAGCGTACATACTCAGGGCAATAACTGCTGTCCCATTCAGTCACTCTTCAAGACTCCCTAAGAGTAGTAAAATCAAAGCAGATCAGGTAAAAACGGTTTTACTTCAATTTGTAAGAGAACTTTACCCCTTGTGACAGATGCCAGCGCCGTATGATGGGGACTGGTGGAGGGGGCAGGCCGGTGCAACAAAAAGCCCACTCCTTAGGGCAACGTTCCCTCTAACCTTTTCCATCCATGTGCAGAATAAATTGTTTTATGTGCACTGAGGCCTGAGCAAATGTGCACCACCAGTAGCAACACAAAACATAGCTGTGGGGGCTCTCCTAATCAGCCGCGCAGTATTTGAATCTCTCCCAAGCGCTCAGTTTACGGGGGATGCTGCCACAGGGGCCATAGGTCACGAGTGCAGGGGACACACACAGGCAGGAGCCCAGGTCACAGAGTCCAAACAAAGGGGCAGGGACACTGAGAGCCCTGGAGACCGAGAGCTCTGCAGATCAAGGCCTATTTATTTACTGGGCAGGCACCGCATGGGCAACAACAAGGCAAACTTCCTCTCTGAGTCCGGCCAGCGAGCCCTAGTTCCCTCGACACAGGATCGGCCGGAGGGCTGAAGGGCTGACTCCTCCACACCAGAGCATTGTGCACAGTCCCGACAGGAAGGCTGAACAAAGACACCAGCCAGTGCTTGTGCTGAAGCAGGTGATGGCACCAGACAGACCCATGGTGTAAGAATGAGCTACGTCTGCACTGCAGAGTTTTGGGGCAAAAACGGTCATTTTTGCGCAAAAACTCACGGAGCGTCCACACTACACGCGCATTTTTCTACAAGAAAAAGGACAGTTGATTGTCAGAAGACAGGGCTTTTTGCACAAGAGTTATTCCTCTTTCTACAAGGAATAAGCCTTTTCGCACAAGAGCTCTTGCACAAAAAGGCATGTGTGAATGACCAGCAGAGCTTTCTTGCACAAGAGCGTCCATGCAGTGTGGATGCTCTCTTGTGCAAAAGCACATGGCAGTGTGGACGTGCTCTTGCGCAAGAACGTTTTGCGGAAGATTTCTTCCGCAAAACGTTCTTGCACAAGCAGCCTGCAATGTAGATGTAGCCTGGGTCAAGCAGAATTCAGTGGTGGCCAGAGGTCAACCGCCTTCGGTCATTATTACCTCTCGTATTACAGTCGGGCCTTGAGGTGCCGTATGAATTGAAAGCCCCTCTGTTCTGTGTGCTTTGCCTTCACATAGCATGATCTTACTATCTAAAGAGACAAGATGAAAGGGGGGAGAGAGGAAGTGTTATCACAGCCATGTCACAGACAAGAAACTGAGGCACAGAGCGAGGAAATGAGTCTGTAGCAAAGTGAGGAAATGAACCCAGATCTCCTAAGTCTTAGCTCTGTGCACCTCCAAGGCCATCCTCCCTCTGCAATCTCTGCGAGGCTAGTCCAGCTGTAACTAGACACCACACCGGGAAAGGGTTTGTGCCCCATTACCAACTGCCTGCCACACTCAGCCCCTCTTTCCAGCCTTGTGCAAGGAAAATGCTCTGACATTTTTTAAGGAGCAGAAAACTTGGGCTATTTGAAAACATTATAGGCCACATTTTCAACCCACCTTAACCAGCGCTTCATTTTCTTAGCCACAAAAATATGCACAATTTTGCAGTTCGGGTTATCTGAACTATTAGGTCTTTGAATGCACCCTCAGATGAAAGGCCTAAACATCTAAGAGTCTAATCTGCAATGGTTTGTTGTGTATCTGAAGCTGTGAGAACAAAATCTCCCAGGATCAGATCTTGAGTGACCTAAATTGTGGTACTAATCGTCTTGATTGCTTATTATTTTTACTTAGCCTGATAACTAAGTACTTAAAAGGGTATTACAAGGAGGGGGGAGAAAAATTGTTCTCCTTGACCTCTGAGGACAGGACAAGAAGCTATGGGCTTAAATTGCAGCAAAGGAGGTTAGGTTAGACACTAGGGAAAACTTCCTGTCAGGGTGGTTAAACACTGGAATAAGTTGCCTAGGGAGGTTGTGGAATTTCCATCACTGGAGATAGTTAAGAGGAGGTTGGATAAACACGTCAGGGATGAGCTAGATGGTGCTTGGTCCTGCCGTGAGGGCAGGGGACTAGACTTGATGACCTCTCGAGGTCCTTCCAGTTCTATCATTTTATGCTTTATACAAAGATCTGAACACAGTAGATACTTTGAACAGTATCTGAAAATCTGGCCTCATATCTGCAAGGACTGCATAAAAGTGAGTAACTACAGCATTCTAGAGAGAATTGTACTTTTATAGACATCTTATGCGCTCAGTGAATTTTATGATTATCTATGCCCACAACATCATGGCATACAATGCATTTCAGTACCGCGTTAGACACACAGCTGGTTTCCCTGTAAAAGCTACATTTCCTGTTCAAGTTTACGTTTAAATGAGAACAGAGCAACTGGAAAAAAGTGAGGTAGCCAAAATCCATTGCTGAAGATTTGTGTGGGAACTGCAGGCTGTTAGCACATAGTTCAAGTTTACTACGCAAATTATTATTCTTTTGAAACAATTAAGGGCTAAATAAAGGTTTAATGAATCCAGCCATTTGGAATTGCTATTGCTGCTTTAATTTGTAGTTTACTAGAATTTGGTAGATTAAAAATGGGAAAAGAAATCCCTTCCCATCTTGCACGCATCTCCTCAGGGGAAGAGTAATTTGGTACTTCAGTTTTAGCATCCATAACGTCCTTATCTCTCTGAAAAATTATTCCTCAGTTTTTATGAGCTTCTCAGTAAGACTGGGGGGAACAGAGTGATTGTGCTGTATTCTCCTGTCTCCTCTGAGTTCAGCGTGAGCGGATATTGTTCCCTGGGTGCGAAATAAAGGTAGAAGTGTCCACGTTTAATTTACTGCTTGCAATAACCAGGGTTTTATCAGCATTCCATCAACAATTTTTTTTATTGTCAGCCTCTTATTGCCAAGAGCTGTGACCATGAAAAAGTTGGTTCAATGAAAACCTAATGATGTCACCTATTGCCTGAACCTTATGATGCCCCCAATAGTTGGTAAGACTGCAGGGGTGAGAGCTCATTGTGACTGAAGTGTTGGTAACTTAATTGCTGTTGACAGTCCATGGCACCAAGTGGGCGCTGCTATTTTTTGCTTACTACAGCTGGACCAGCTATCCCTCTGATTGTTTTTCATATGCAATTCAACTTCACAACCCCAAACAGGTCGAGTAGTCTAGGATTCTATGCAGTCCTGGTGAAGCCTGTGTAGACTGAGTGGTGTTGGGAAGAACAAACTCTTAAATCTTCAATAAAGGTGTCTGGGCAATGCCTGCACCGGGATGGACCACGGAAATAAAGACAGTCACTGATGAAGCAAGAACAAAATGTATCTCCGGCATTCGGCACATTCTTGAGAGTTCTGTATGTGCTGGAAAGGAGAGTTGCACCCATTCGTGATCACCTAGATTGTACCAGTATCCTACCAACACAGTGGTATCACAGTCAAAAGGCATCAGTCCATTGTCCCACTACAGACAATGCTACGTTGATCATTCAGAAGCAACCATACTCACTCAACAACTGCAGGTCACCCATAATGCTTGCAACACTCTCTGTGTGTGTTTCTCATCTATGTACATATGTAACATCATATATATAAGGGATTGTCTCAAGTCATTGCCAATACTGAAAGTGTAACAAGTTGGCATTAGAATGGCCCATGCCAAAGGTGTTGACTTGCTTCCAAATAACCAATGTTTCTCCTTGCAATCAAGTAGACTGAGCAGCAGAGTAGCTGCCATACACTAATATAATAGATGAATCTGTATTCACATATTTATTAAATGGTTATTAGTGTCCTGAAAATAAAGTGGCATCTGAGAGCTCATTAATAATCCTGACTAGACTGCTAGATTTGAGAATTGAAATGCAATTATGCATACATGCAGCTATGCTCTGCTATATAAATAGGGTGCCTTCATATAATTAGTCCCTCCTCAATTACATATTTTAAAAAATCATATGAAGTTTTCAAAATTGCATTTTCCGTTTGTTTTTCTATTTAAAACAATAGAAACTCCGCCAATACTTTCAGCAATTCAGGGTTCTGCTCAGAGCTTAAATTTCCATTTTAAAATATGTCTTTGCAGAAGCTGTTTTAGATATGGGCATTTTCAGTAAAATCAGTGTATTCTGGTAGAACTATTTCAATAGTATTATTAGCATTCGTAACAGCTGTGACATTTATAACAATGTATCATGTTTGGGCAATACAACAGGAAGATGAAAATCAATGTTTATGCCCAACTTATCTCTCTCAAATGTCAGAAAGTACCCTTCATGCCCAATGAATTCGCAATGAATTTGATTTTTTTTCCATGTCAGTTAAGGCCATTGCACAATTTTCCTTTTTATCGTGTTAAAGACGATGCTGAGGAAACGGCTTAGCTTACCATCCCCCAACGAGTTCAAAATGGGAGAGGGGTCTGCCAGGCAAAACACCTCAGAACTGCGTGAGGTGAACTAAAAGCCAATAAACTGTTGTGCGCTAATGAGTCACCAATGCCTGGAAGAATGCACATGTAGGATGTTGCTGTGACACACATACTCACACACACACACATACTTCTGACCCCCGACCAGGATTTTTCTATCTGCTTCCCAAGATCCATTAACCTGGACACCCCAGACGCCCCATCATCTCTAGTATTGGCACACTCACTACTGGTCTATCCAGCTATGTAGACTCTCTTCTCAAACCCTACGCAACCAACACCCCCAGCTATCTCCAAGACACTACTGACTTCCTAAGGAAACTTCAAAACATCGATAACCTCCCCAATAACACCATCCTTGCTACCATGGATGTAGAAGCACTATACACCAACATCCCACATGAAGACGGATTACAAGCTATTAGAAGCACTATCCCAGAGGACACTACTGCCAACCTGATAGCAGACCTATATAACTTTGTTCTCACCCACAATTATTTCCAGTTTGAGAACAACTTATACCTCCAGATCAGCGGCACAGCCATGGGTACACGCATGGCCCCACAGTATGCTAATATCTTTATGGCTGACCTAGAACAACGTTTCCTCAACTCCCGTCCCCTTTTACCCCTTCTCTACTTACGCTACATTGATGACTGCCAAAGTCCTATCACGTAGCCTTTCTTCTCCTTTTGCAAGCCACTCTGATCTTCCAAATACGGGTTGGCTAGCCCATGAGGGGTGCAAGATGTTTATGCAATTGTTGGAGGCACCCAGCTGCTCATGACCACACAAAATCCAGTAGCCTGTCTATTGTTCGAGCGTTCCCTTCACATAGACATAACCAAGTGCCAACCATGGGATCCATAACATGTAATAGAACTTTGTAATAGAACGTGCATGACCATTGGTAATGGGAAACACGCTTCTGGAGAAATCAGAATTCTTGGCTGAAATATGATGTACAAATTGCACAGCAATGCCAGAAACGGCACGCTAGAGTAAACTAAATGGATTGTGATGCTCGGCCCATGAAAGTAGAGCCTGGTTATACAAGGCAATTACTGTACTTAAGGGTTTATTCCTTGTTCAGCAACAGAGAGCCTAAGAGTTTCACTTGGCTGAAGAAAATGCCATCCCTGCATAGGAGAGCTGGCTGGAAAACAATTCCAAGTCACAAAAGGAAATCAAGGTTTTGCAATTGGTCTTTGTAATGATGCAGAATATAAGCAAAATCTTTTGTTGAAAAAGAGAGAGAGACAAGAAGACACTGACCCACCCCGCAATAGCCCAGTGGATAGGGCATTCAACTGGAACATAGGAGACCCTCTTTCTAGTCACTGCTCAGATCAAACACTTGATTCTGAGTCTCCCACATCCCAGCTGAGTGGCTATTGTAAGGTCTTCCTTTCATTCCATAAAATAACATTGTTGTCCAGCTGTAGTTAGTACCGGTATATTTCTACTTAACTAATTGCTCTTGTAATCACAGCACATTCTCAGTTCCCAGCGCAAAACAATTCAGTACCCGAGGAATTATGAATTCCAGCTAGCTAAAGAGTGGTTCTGCCATTAGTAAATTTCCTTTCTTAAGCGTAGGAAAGGGAATTTCTGAGAAGTTGTGGCCCTGTGATCAGAGATTGACGAGGCATGTGCATAACTTTCTAATAGTAGAGGCACCGGCTGCTGTTAAAGGAAAGCATGATGAAGAAATATTGAGACCTCACTTCGCGCAAATCTGAAAGCCGAAAGCGTTTTGGATCTATGGTCACTTGGCATGATAAACCGAAAATAAATAAGGGCTGACATTACAAAAAGGAAGTGACAATCTTGCAAGTAGCCTGTAGTTATGGAATTTCAGCATTTTCATAAGGTTATCTTAGGAAAGAGGTGGTACAAAGCCAAATATCACTATTGATTGTTACCGCCCCAGTTCGCCCTGGACATATGAACCAGGCTGCAGAGTGCATTGGCAGCCCCTTCATCATTCAGTGTCACTGGGCGACTCTGCTAGGGATGTCATTGCTTGCGTTACACAGTGGAGAGCATGCACAAAGCTTGCTCGTGTACGGCCCTCACCAGTCCAGCTCTGAGAGGGAGTACCTGAGTTGTTGGCTGAACAAGAATGATGTTCTTTTTTTGCAGTGATTTTTAACATTTCCACAACTGAGACAAACGGGACGCACCAGCCACCGTCTCTGGGCACGCGAGAAGGTGTGGGTGACCCAGCTTCCACGGCATGGGTTGTAATAAATTGGCAATGGCATACGTACGCATCTACTCCCTGCAGAGTGAAACCAGTGCAGTCGCATCACTGAGTCCAGCCTGTGGCTTGGAACCAGAGGTGCTGCATTTTCTTTTCACTCCTCTTCTGTCACCAGTAACGATCCGTTCCTTTGGATCCGTGTGGATGTGACATGCACCTCCCACAGAAACCCCCTCTGGTGCCGCCATAATTATTGGGCAGCTGAAAAAGCTTTATTCTTTCCTTTTTTGTTCAGTGCCAGGGAGAAATTCCACTTCAAGAAGGGCACGTAAGGGGGTGTAGTTTAAACCCCTGACTCTCCCTCTGCTGGCAGCTTGTAATAGAGGCAGAAGATCGGTGTCTTCTGGGTAAGTGAATTACGCAGGCTACAGGCTCCTTCGCCCAGAATGTCTTTAATAAAAAGCTCCTAATTGTGTGAAAAAGAGACCCTGGACTAAATGAGCTGCTCAGTCTTTAGCAAACAATCCCAGAGAGAGGTCAAGATAAGAATAGACACACTCTATTTTATACACGTTTGCCCAGTGGTGCAGCGCTTTCCATCGCATGTTCCTGCATGCCAAACTGTTCCCAATTCCAGGAAGGAAATGTCATTTTTGTGATTAATTGGCTGTATTTCTCCATGAAGGCTGTCAGGGGTGGTTTCCTGGGATGTCGTCCTTACTTGTACATGACAGGAAACAGTATTCCTGAGCAACTGATTTTCAAATTTCGCCTAAGCAACTTGGGGTCTAATCAGTGTCACAAGACTTCACTGGAAATCCCATCCCCTCCCTTCAACAGCGGAGTCTGTATATTCCTTGAGCTGCCTCTTGAAAACAGCTCTCCTTGACTGAGATCTCATTAACTCAGGCCACATTTTCACTTGCCAGAGGATTGATGCTCTGGTGATTGATCCTCTGGGGTTTGATTTTGCAGATCTAGTAAAGACCCTCTAAATCAAAACCTGAGGTGTCCCTATCCACACCAGTGAGGAATAAGAGAAGTTGACGGGAGTGTTTCTATGTGGAAATGTCACCAAAGTTTGAATTAAAGTACGCCAACTCCAGCTACACAATTCATGTAGCTGGAGTTGTAAACTATGGGTCGAGGCGGCTTAGACCAGGTCTACAGTGACGGAGAAATTAATGCAAAATTCACAAGTCCTGAAGGGACCGTTGTGGTTATCTATTCTAGACTCCTGAATAACACAGTCCAGAGAATTTCCCCAAAGCAATTCCTAGAACAGATCTAGAAAAACATCTCAGCTTGAGTTTAAAAATTGTTTGTGATGGGGAATCTACCATGACCATGACCTATAGTTATTTACTCTCACCAGTAAAAAAATTACATCTTATTTCTAGTCTGAATTTGAACAGCTTCAACTGTTAGACATTTCTCTGCTAAATGGAAGAATCCATTACTAAATATTTGTTCCCCATGGCCAACGTTTTGCACCAAAGCATGTGCAGATATGTACCACCAATAGGAACAAAACACTTAGCTGAGTGTGCTCTGCTAATCAGTTGGGCGGCATTGGATTTTCTTCAGAGGGGCCGCACAAGCACCCAGATTACAGGGACCACTGCCAATGGTTGGGACTTACAGACTGTAATATAGTCACCACTTAGCCTCCTATTTGTTATCGCAAATAGTTGGAGCTCTTCCGTTCAGTCACTACAAGGAAAGTTTTCTAATCCTTTAATCATTCTCATGACTGTTTGAACCCTCTCCAGCTGATCAACATCCTTCTGCAATTGTGGACACCAGAACTGGACACGATAGTCCAACAGCCGTCACACCTGTGCCGAATATAGCAGTAAAATAACCTCTCTGCTCCTACTTGAGATTCCCTTGTTTATGTATCCCAGTATCACATTAGTTCTTTTGACCAGAGCATCATAATGGGAGCTCATGGTCAACCCATTATCCACGATTATCCACCAGCCCATTATCCTTAAACTCGTCCCTTAAAATGAGGTATACAAAGTAATGGAATGGGGAGACCATGAACGTGGCCTAACTTTAAAGTGCTACATAGTTCTGTCTTTTGTTTTAGTTAGACCAGACTAACACGGCTGCATCTCTATCGGAATTGTAAAGACTAACAAGATGGTTTATTAGGTGATGGCCCACGAAAGCTCATCACCTAATAAACTATCTTGTTAGTCTTTAAAGTGCTACATAGTTCTGTCTTTTGTTTTAAAATTCCGGCATGACTATTCTTGGATTGTTTTTAAGTCTCTCTAGCTACATCTACACTGCAAAGCTATTTTGGGATACTGGAGTATCCCTAAATAGCTATCCCACGTCTTCACAGCAAGCCTGTTATTTTGAAATGTAATGGGCTCGCTATTCCGATGTCCCTGTAAACCTCATTCCACGAGGAGTAAGGGACGTTTCAGAATAGCAAGTTATTTCAAAATTTGCTGCTGGGTAGACAGCGCCAAATTATGCAAGAAGCTATTTTGAAATAATTGCGTCAGTGTAGACACACCCTCCGAGATCAGCAAAGAGAGACAACTTTGATGTTTCTACTTCACATGTTCTGAGCACCACTCTTCTGTTTGGAGCATGTGAGAGGTGTATTCTTTCCACTCACTGTAGTAACACAAAGTAACACAAAGATGACTAATCTAATTCCATTCAAACTTTACATCAATATCCACTCTTCTGAGCTGAGAAAAAATATGGATATTCTCAGTGCAAAGTTAATTTGAGAACAATGGGAGCAACTAAAAAAGAGGTGAGACGTGAAGATGGAACACCTGCTATAGTCAAAATGATTCATAAGAGGCTACTTGTGCAGAGTCTTCCTTGGAATTCAGATTAACGGAGCAAAGGAACAAACTTCCCCGTAGATCAAATCAGTGCATCTTCCTAGCCCACCCAGCCTCCTGAAATGGATGAATGAGCTTGCGTTTGATTTTCTAAATATGCCTGTTCTTTTTGAAAACTTACCCTGAGAGCCAATGCTTCTGTGATGTTATTGGGCAGGACTAAACTTTACCTCCCTCGTTGAGTCATGGAATAAATTTACTCTCAAACTTTACTCGCCATCTCATTCTGTTCCCTGCACCAAACATTCTAGGTGTTTGCTTTTGGAGGACATGAATCTTAATGATGGTTGAGCCTGCAATTCATCTGATGAAGTGGGTTTTGCACATGAAAACTCATGATTCGATATAGTTTGGTTAGTCTCTAAGGGTATGTTTAGACTGCATTGCTATTTTGGGATACCGGAAGTATCCCAAAATAGCAATGCCGTGTCCAAGGAATGCATCTGCTATTTCGGAATTTTTTTCAAAATAACGGACTCGCGCTTTCGCCATCCCTGTAAACCTCATTCTATGAAGATTAAGGGATGGCTTGAAAGAGCACTTTATTTCGAAATCTGGTGCCATGTAGATGCACCAAATTTCAAAATAGCCTCTTTTGAAATTAAATTGAAAAAAGATATGCAATTTGCATAGCGCAAATTGCGTATCATTTTTTTTTTTTAGAGTGCAGTCTAGACATAGCCTCAGAACCACTTCTTATTTTTAAAGTTCCTGATTAACACAGCAACCCCTCTGAGATTTTTCACCTGGACGGTCACTAACATTCTTTCTTAGTTTCCCCCTTCTGTTTCTCTGATGTTGTAGAGATGACATCACCTAAATAAGACAAGATGGTGGCTCTGAAGTGACTACAGCTATGAACGTTTCCATTTGAAGAAGTTTCCAGGCCCACTGCTGATGATCTTGTCAATTTAATTTTCCCTACCTCCTACTCATAATGACTGGAAGATTAGCTAGAGGGGAAGATAATATTAAAACTTTAATAAAGCCGTCAAGACTGACACAAGCCACATTGGGACTCTGATCTCTTCCTTACATTATGTTTGATGATAATTTATAGTTTGATCAAAACCGTCTAGATCTGGAGAGCCCCAGGAGCTATGAAATCCAGGCGGGGTATCAGCATCAGCAGCTCCAGGACAGGGTCACAGTGCTGTTTGTGATCGAAATGTCAGCCCACCATTAAATTTCCATGTAAATGGCCAATGCAGAAGTCAAGGGGACACTTTAAAAATAGTTTTAAAGAAATAAAGTGCCAAGGGCACAATTTAATGTTGACTCTGTAAGAGGCACACTAGAAATCTGGCCACTCTGGGGAGACAGGGCAGGGTTGATTAATGGCATTTTTACATCCTCTCAATCCTGGGGCAGTTTTGGGTGCCAAAGGGCCCAGCCCAATTTGGAGATGCTCCAGAATGGCTGACTACACCACACCTGCCCACAGCTGCCTGTAGGTGGATGCACTGGCGGAATCTCCTTGGGGCTGTGTGTTGCAGTCTTGCCCTCTGCACTATTAACATACCCTTCTTCCCCCAACCCTACCCTCCTCATCCCCTTGTGCTAGGGACATATCGCTGGCAGCAGCCTCAAGCACTGACTGCAGGGAGAGAATTCTTCCCTGCCCAGCCCAAGAATGTTTCTGGTCCCTGTAAACTGCCACCATGCAGGGCAGTAGAACCCCTCTTCTGATTGTGATGGACCGCCCCCCCATCCTCCCAAGCTTTATGAAATGGACTTCTGGACACAAACAGACATCACTCAAAAGGTGCTTGGGACAAATTGCCTGGTGTAACCTATCCATCTTCATATCACAATCCACTGGATCTGTTTATCTTATTTTGGTGCACATCTTCTTCTTCTGTGTAAAATTAGACACGTGCGGTATGGAATGCCACGTGCAAAGGAAAGCCATCAAGGGTGTTCCCTATTCTGGGATGCCTCAATGTCTGGGCAATCATATGTCAATAGCCTTTTGTCCTTAAGTCTTAGCAGTGGTTGGTCTTAGGACGTCACATGACCTCCCTAACTGGTAGCGACTGGCCAGGTAACTTTCCATGCAAAAGTGGGAATCTTTAAAACAATAGGTCTATGTCTATCTACACTGCCCCCGTTTTGAGCAAAAAATATGCAAATGAGGCAAAGTGTGGAATATCGCCATGCCTCATTTGGATAATTAATAAGGCTCTGTTTTTGCACAAGAGGTTTTTGTGCAAAAAGAAGCCGTCCACATGGCTCCTTTTTGCACAAAAAAACCCTCTTGCGCAAGAGCCGTTCTTCCTGAAAAAATGCAGAAGAACGGCTCTTGCACAAGAGGGGGCTTGGGGGCAAAAAGGAGCAAAAGCCTCTTGCACAAAAACAGAGCCTCATTAATTATGCAAATGAGGCACGGCAATATTCCACACTTCGCCTCATTTGCGCAAAACGGAGGCAGTGTGGACATGGTTCTTGGTCCTGCCGTGAGGGCAGGGGACTGGACTCGATGACTTCTCAAGGTGCCTTCCAGTTCTATGAGATAGGTATATCTCCATATATGTATAGCCTAGGAAACTAGCAGGTCTTTCTCTTTGGTTCCTCACCCTCGGGTGTATCCAACCAGCCAAAGACCCCAGGGTGAGAGGCTGCCCTGGTTTGAAGGATTAGCTGGAAAAGGAACAGTTTTAGGGTGAGTTTGTCAGAAGTTGGTACTGAGGTTTTTCGGGTTAGAGTTAGCCAAGCGTTTTCTGTTCTTTTTAATTTGTAATCTACTTTGCTCTGCCTGTTCTTGCTTCTAACCACTTAAATCCAACTGCTTGTACTTAATAAAATCACTTTTATTTACTATCAAGCCCAGTGTAAATAACTGTTACAGAGGGGAGCAATCAGTGTGCACAGTCCCCCTTTCATTGCTAAAGGGGGCTTCCCCAAATCATTCATTGGGGGTTCTGATCCCGTTTGGGGACTGGCATCCCAGGAAGCTGGGCCCAAAACTGCATTTTCCTTGGACCTGAAGAGGTTCAGTGTCTGTGCTGCTTCTCAGGGGGCAGGGGAGGAGGTCTCAGCTCAGTGCCTGGGCTGGGGGAGACCAAGGAGTTGGCCCAGCAGGACAGGGTGGTGAGAAGCCCCAGAGAGCAGGAGGGTGAGGGGCAGTGGCTTTGTCAGCACCCCGGAAAGCAGCCCCAAAGGTTCTTCTGTGACCGCCCCCATCACACTGGTCTCTTCCTTTTTCTCTTGTTTCCCAACCCGAAAGGAATGAAAGGTCTGGCGTCTTTTACAACTAGGCAGGAGAAAGCCCTCAAAGAGAACTCTCCATAGAGAGCACTGGAGATGGTGTCCTTTGCTGGAGATGGTGCCCTGAGATCTCTTCCACCTCCATAAGCCATTTGGACCCAGCAAACCCCTTCAGGGACTTCCAGAGCTCTTGGGAAGTTTCGCTGCTCATTCCTGTCTTGCAGCCAAGCTTAATATCAGCCCTTGGTAGCTTGGACATGGTCACACAAATGATCTTCTTTCAACCTAGCGAGCCACGAAGTTTAAGTCCAGAATGGAATCACCAAATCATCCAGTCTGATCCCTTCTCTGTCACTCACCCCCATCCACACACCAACCCCAACCAGCAGAATTAGGCCTAAGTTCTCTCTTGAATCCCTGTGATGGAACTAGGTGGAGCTTTGGGTCTTTAAGGGTTGCTCCTGCCAGAGAAAATGTCTCACTGAAAGGTGCCCTAGACAGGAGGCAAGAGGTCACAGAGGAAAAAATTCTGAACACAGATCCAGACTGTGTCCACAAAATCCTGTCAAATGGATTATCTCTAAAATCAGCCTAGTGTACTAACCACCAAAGGGGGAAAAAGCCAAAAACAAAACTGAGACAAGGTCCCTGCTGAAAAGGTCCCCATTTGGTCTATCCAGGGCTCCTTAAATATTTGAACTTGTAACAAAGTTAGAAATAGCCACAACTTAAATTTCCTGATTGTTCCCCATAACTGCAGAGTCCTCATTATTGATTTTTTTTTTGCCATCTTCCCAGCTGCTGTGTCACATGATATATGTGGTTAATAAAAGCTAAAGGGGAGTTAGCATTCATTATCTGAGGCAGTGCTGTTGTTAACTCACAGCATCATTGTCTTCACCCATCAATATTTCCAAGGGCACAGAGAGATTTCAAAGGCCAGATAGCACGTTCTTCTGAGCGCTTTTAGAGGAAACGGTTGACTTAACACTTGTCCGCCGTTTGCAGCCACCCTCCCAGGAGCCGTTGTATTTAGCTAAGTCAAAAGTTCATTTCACAAATCATGTTCCATTTCCCCCCCGTAGTATGTACTTGAGGATCTATTTAAAATAGAAAACTTGTTATAATTGTTTTAACTTCATGCTTCAGTGCAATATTTTGAGAATGTTGGGGGTCAGAGAGAAATTCCCCTTGATCCACCCGCAGCATTTCAGAACCAGCTAGCTACAAGTAAGAGTAGAGGCGCATCTTCAGAGAATGCCGGTTTGCAAGGGTCAGTGATCAGCCTGGTGTGGCAAATCCAGTATTCTCAGCATACTCAGCAAAGAGGGGACAGAAAAAATGGCCTGAAATAGCCACGCCTACTAGTGCTAAGTCAAAAACCAGGCGGGTTGTTGGAGCACAAACAGGATTCTTCTGCTTGCCACACCCAAGTGGAAATGGAAATGCCACTGACATTAGGTTTAATATTATTGTGTGCACATCCTACGCCCAGGGCCAGCGCTCCCCATTCGATACACACTTGTGGCCGGCACCACTCATGCGCAGCGCAACCGGAACAGCACCGCACATGCGCCACGCGCCCAAGGCGGGGCCAGTCCCGAGCACTTGGCAGGCGCACACAAATGCCCCGACGGGCGTCATGGAGCCCGTGGGCACCGTGTTGGGGACGACTGCCTTAGAAGAAATTAACTAACCAGAGGAGTGATATCTACATTAAATATAAAATAACTAGAAGATTTACCAGGCATTGCTCAGGCCCTTAACTCAATTAATTTTTTATTTAATACATACTTCATTTAAATCATTGCTGTGAGGTGGGGATAGGGTCGAGGGGCTCTGTGTGCAGGCTGCCCCAGAAAGAGAGGACCACTCAGCCGTATGACCGCAGCAGCTTGGGGCCAGGTGCGAAGCGCCTCGCCATGGCCGTTGCAGCTCCAGCGGGCACAGCCGGGGGAGAGGTGAATGTCCCCCATTGGGGCAGGTCCAGGTTCATCTGCCCAGTGAGGAATGCAGCAAACTGGGCACTTTCCCCTCCCTCCCTGAGGAAGGGGAACAGCCAGCAATGTTCCCATATGAATTTGGAGGGGGGGGACTTTAGTCCCCCCTCACAGGACATCCGGGGGGAGGGGTGGCACAGGCAGTCCTGGACTGGAGAGGGCATGCCCCCACCCAACCCCTTCCACCTGCCTGGTGATTCTGTCTCTTTTCTGTATGGTTCTCTGCGAAGCAATCCCATTCCAGGCACATCTCATTTTCCAAACTCTTACTTTGACTTTGAGTGATGTTAAAAGGAAGCTACGCACTGAATGTGGAGGTCCCAGCTCTTCCTGTTTAGGAGGAGTTCTTGAACAGACAGACTGACAGGTGGACAGCCAGACAAAATCTCACAAATATAAAATAGATAATATGCAAAATTGCCATTCAAACAGTAAAGGCCAATGTATGGCCACACGTAGACATCTGAAACAAAATAGAAACTTTCAGCTTTAAATCTAATGGGTGAAAATATTAAAATAGGTTTTTTTTTTAAATCAGCGCTTCTCCAATTCAACGATTTAGTTAATTGCTTTGAGAACACAGCACCTTGAAAGCTTCAACAATACCATTATGGCACTGACTTACCAAGAGTGCTGCACGAATAATTCCGCAGATCTTTTGTTTTTCCAACTAAGGATGGCCCCTTTTGGATCTGGAACCAGACACACAAAGGAACTGGCAATGAATGCCCTATATTACACATTATGGTCTTTTGCCAGCATTGTTACAGGAAGACTCTCTGCACTGAAGGCAAACCCTGAAAAAACACAACAAAGGGGTTTACCGGTAAATGTTTTCAAATATTTACATGCAATAGGTTTCGTATGTTACTGTAACATCCATTAATAAAGAGCAAGGCATTCGCGCCACGGTGGAATCTCTGGATTGTGAGGTACAGGGTATTGTGATATCTTGAAAGCTTTCTGAAAAATTAATGGACTTCCATTCTCTTTACACTGCAGGAAATCACATCCCTCTATGCCAGGGTCAAAGCTGAGTTGAAATAGAAATGAAGCTGCTCTGAATGATGTTGCTATCAAACAACCAAAGTGTCCTAGGGCAGATAATTATTCATCAAAAATAAAACAGGTACTGAAAGATCTATGTCCATTTAAACACTGCAACCAGGATAAAAGAACCAGGTAGTTACCTATTGCTGGGCATACCTCAGAACGGTGCACTCCGGCTAAAGAATCCAAAGAGGTATCCTCCTCCTATTTCTGCTTTGCCTCTTGGACCTTCAAAATCCAACTGGTGTTCTCTTGAGAACAGAAATGTGTCTTGCACAATTCCCAGGGCTTCCTCTTATGACTGGGCCAGAAATCACAATCATTTCTCTCATAGGCTGTGTCTAGACTGGCAAGTTTTTCTGCAAAAGCAATTGCTTTTGCGGAAAAATTTGCCAGCTGTCTACACTGACCGCTTGATTTTGCATAAGAGCACTGACTTTGTAATGTACAAAATCAGTGCTTCTTGCGCAAATACTTTCACACTCCCGTTCAGGCAAAAGCCCTTTTCCGGACATGCTTTTGCGCAAAAGGGCCAGTGTAGACAGCTAAAAACTGTTTTGTGCAAAAAAGCCCCGATGGCGAAAATGGCGATCGGGACTTTCTTGTGCAAAACCGCGTCTAGATTGGCACGGACGCTTTTCCGCAAAAAGTGCTTTTGCAGAAAAGCGTCCGTGCCAATCTAGACGCTCTTTTCCGCAAATGCTTTTAACGGAAAAACGTTTCCGTTAAAAGCATTTGCGGAAAATCATGCCAGTCTAGACGTAGCCATGGTGTTTAGACTTATCTTGCCAATCATCATCATTGAATCCTAAAAGAATGTGGCTTCTGTGCAGGTCGAGCGCCATCTGGGCCAGTCTTTAGCAAAGTCCTTCAGACATCTGGCTGGATGTTCATTCACGGCAGCCATGGCCAATGTGAGCCTCTGTCTACACTGGCAGGTTTTGTCTCTGTAATGGGGCAGAGGGGCAGCCTACTGACCCAGAGGGGCAGGAGCTCCTCTCAGAGCCCTGGTGGCCAGTGCCCTGCCCATCACCTGACCAGATGTTTTGTTGTTCTTTGCAGCAGCTTTTCAGCCATTCCAGACTGTGTTTTTCTCCAAACCCATTAGCTCCTGCAGTGAGATACAGTCCTCACATTTGGCTGGTTTTCTGCCTCGCTAACTTTTTTGCTGGGTCAGACAAAGTGGCCATTTTGAAATCTCACCAGAACAGAATGGCCAAGTGGAAAAGGTTCACCCTCTCTCGAGCATTCCCTTGTGGCCGAGAGCGTGTGTCCACAAGCTCCTCTGCTCTGACTCAAAATCCCCCCAAATGATGTGGACTCGGCAGAGGTGATTGAGGAAGAGGCATGGAAGACAAGATGCAACATCTTGAACTGCTTGAAATTCTGGACTGTACATTCAAATCCCCTTTCCTAATTAATCTCCAGATCCCGATGTCCGCAGTGCTGCAACCGTCTGGGCTGTGGATGAATCATTGCTGCGTGGTTTCAGTTGAAACACAGGCAAATTAAACAGTATCATAGAATCATAGACTCATAGAACCATAGAGCTGGAAGAGACCTCAGAAGGTCATCAAGTCCAGCCCCCTGCTCTAGGCAGGACCAATCCCAACTAAATCAACCCGGCCAGGGCTTTGTCAAGCCGAGACTTAAACACCTCTAGGGATGGAGACTACACTACTTCCCTAGGAAACCCATTCCAGTGCTTCACCACCCTCCTAGTGAAATAGATTTTCCTAATATCCAACCTGGACCTCTCCCACCTCAACTTGAAACCATTGCTCCTTGTTCTGCCATCCATCACTACTGAGAACAGCCTCTCTCCATCCTCTTTGGAACCTCCCAGGAGTTCAAACCCTACACCGGGGTCGCTGCCTTGGAATATTGAGAAAAGGCCCATGCTGCACAATAAACCCTAATGCCCACCCAGTACAGCTTTAGTAGTGGAGAAGCTCGCTAGTCCAACCAGATGGCGGCCACTGCCACGCTGCTATCCCCTCTGTCTGCCCCATGGCGAGCAGGGAGGGAAGCCATGGTCCAGACTAGAGGCTTAGCAGAGGAAGGGGCATAACAGAACTGATGGTGATGCACAGTAACTGCTAGCCTCTCTCTTCCAACCTGGTACTTTGCCATGGAGGGAATAACGGGTTTGGTTCTTGCGCTCGGTGTGTTGTGGGCCCTGAGACGCTCCAAAGGCAGCGTACTCATCCCAGAGCCCCGCTCTGGCTTATGGAGCAACATTCACAGACCCAGATGAGCGTGGCTCCTTCTCACAACTCCCTCTCCATTGCAAAGTCCCCTGAGCTGCCGGACAGAGCGTCGCACTTCCTGTGCCTTGCTTTCCTTGCACAGTCTGAGTGTTTCCTGGCACATCAGAGAGGCTTGCACCCCCTGCCCACTTCATCACATGGCTCTGTTGTAGGATGCCACCCTGGGGGTGTTTTCTGGGCTCAAATCGGCAAACTCAGATGGAGGAGGAAGTCCAATTCACCGAACACAAGAATGGTCATTCTGGATCAGACCAAAAGTCCATCTAGCCCAGTAGCTTGTCTGCCAACAGTGACCAATATTAGATGTCCCAGAGGGAATGAACAGAACAGGGAATCCATCAAGTGATCCTTCCCCTGTTATCCATTTCCAGCCTCTAACAGAGACTAGGGACACCATACCTACCTCTCCTAGCTAATAAGTGTTGATGGACTTAACCTCCATGAATGTATCTAGTTCTTTTTTGATCCCTGTTAAAGTCGTGGCCTTCACAACATCCTCTGGCAAGAAGTTCCACAGGTTGTGTGTTGTGTGAAGAAAAACTTCCTTTTGTCTGTTTTAAACCTGCTACCCATTAATTTCATTTGGTGACCCCTAGTTCTTATGTTATGGGAACAAGTAAATAATTTTTTCCTTATTCACTTTCTCCATACCCATCATGATTTTATAGACCTCTATCATATCACCCCTTAGTCTCTCTTCTTTTCTAAAATGAAAAGTCCCAGGCTTTCAAATCTCTCTATACCTTTCTCAGTTACAGTGATCAGATTCCATGGAGCTACTCTGGATTTATGCCAGAATACCTGCGACCAGACTTTGGTCCAATATCTCAAAATAACATCTAATGCAAGCTTGCCTCTTCCCAAAGGCCAAAGGAGTGTAAATCCATACAGACTTATTTCATCCCATGGGCAGCTCTTCTTCTGGGTAACAACACTTAACAAGTCTCCCCTCCGAACCTCAGCTTACCTATCGGTCACGTGGACAGGGAGATACCTCAGAAAGGGTGGGATAGGTCTGAACTGTTATTTGTGAAAGGGTTTGGATGGGTTGCACTGTAAATGGGCAAAGAATTTGATGTTGATAGTTTTGGCTGAGAAAAATCACGTGTGGGTTTTATTGACTGAACGCCAGAGGTTACATAAGAACGGCTAGACTGGGTCAGACCAAAGGTCCATCTAGCCCAGTGTTCTGTCTGCTGACAGTGGCCAATGTCAGGTGTCCCAGAGGGAAGGAACAGAACAGGGATCATCAAATGGTACAAACCAGGATGTCTCCCCTGACTAACAGCCAGCATGGGGAGGACTGGTGTCCCTAGTGTCTATTAGCCATTGATGGACCTGTGGTTGGAAGTGTGAAATCTAAAAGAAGCTAGCCGAGTCTCCTGACCAATAGAAACAGAGCTAAGTGCTACTTTGTGTGTCCCTGACATTACAAAATGGCTACCTTATCAGAGAGAGCACTGGCCAAATGGAAAAGATGTTTTATACAAGCTGAGGAATTACACAGGAGACAAACGAATCGGTATGCTCCTCTGTTTTCCTTCTTGCCCCTACAAACTCCCCCCACCCGCACTGCAGATCTTCTTGCCCAGTTCCATGTTATGCACTAACCAGCACAACACATATCAGAATTTAACATTTTGTTGGGGAAGTCAGCTTCCCTGCGTGTGCCTTGAAATCCCTCCTGTCTGTGCCACCCATGTGCCTGCTAAGCGGGTGGCTCTGTTTTTTGCAAGTGCATTCTATCTGAAAGGTTAATTATTTATTAAGCATAATGGAGTTTAATCTAAACAATTACTTAAGATAGTATTAATCTTAAAACCACTTAACTCTGTGTCAGCGCAGAAGTAGCTTGTTAATTTAGGCTTTGTTCCAAGTCCCCAGAGATCTTGGTTTCTTCCTCTCTAAAGATGGATGGAGCATGCGGAAGAAATAAAGAAAAGGGAAAATATTTTTACAAAAATTAGAAAAATGACTCATACCTTTGTCAGTGCTCTTCTAAATACAGGGTTTGCTGTGAAGCTACAGTGGTGCATACCTGCCCAAGATGTATACAGTCCCACTTGCCCTGGGCAGATGGGGAACCGAGGCACAGAGAGGCTAAGTGACTTTCCCAAGGTCACAGAAGACATCTTTGGCTGAGCAAAGGGCTGAGCTCAGGCTAGTTCCCAATCCCTTGGCCCACGGGTGATGGGTGAACTTAGGGTTAGGGGAGGTAACCCCCCAGCCCCACCTCTGCCACCTGAGCCTCCTCCCATCTCCCACAATCCATGCCCCTCCATAGGGAGGGCAGGTGGCATGTGGTCCCAGCCTCAGCATGGCTGAAGCCCAGGGGAAACCTGGGAGCCACGCTGAAGCAGGGAGCAAGGTGTGGGCGGGACCAGACTCCCCCCACTGCCCACGCCTGGGCCGTTCTTTCTCTCTCAGGGTGACTTCGACCCTGGAAATGAAGACCCCTGAGCGTGTGAACCACTCCAGGTCCCAGAACAGGGCTTGGCTGCACCCTGCCCTGCCTCCTGCGCCGGGATGAACGTCACACACAAGAAGAAGCTGAGAACAGGCTCCTGAAAGTCCCCCTGCCTGGATCAGATGTCAATCCAATACAGGTGTATCCATTCAGTGCCATGTATAAAATGAGCTTATAGCCTAGAGGTGGGCAAATACTGGCCCACGGGCTGGATCCGGTTCCCCGGGGTTAGGCCCTGCCAGGCCACCACTGTTATATTCACCTGCACCTCAGCAGGCTTCAGCGATTGCCGCTCCTATTGGCCAGGAACGGCTTCCCCAGCCAATGGGAGCTGTGGGAAGTGACATCCCAGTCTGTACCACTTCCAGCAGCTCCCATTGGCTGGGGAAGCCGTTCCTGGCCGACAGGAGGAGCCCCAACCACCCATCCCTGGGAGAAGCAGGTGAATATATATAGTGGTGCCAGCTCACCAGGGGCTAACCCTGGCAAACTGCTGCCCTTTTATTGCCCACCCCTGTTGTAGCCTCAGATCTTATCACCTCCCTCGGGTCCCCCCTCCTTGCATGGCATCCTCCTGACATCCCGCTTCCCGGAAATTTCCCTAGTCGGGGCCCCTGGTATGTCGCTGCTCTGCTCTGGAAGCTTCCTTTCCCCTGGGGCTGCTCCATTCCCTTGAGTCAACAGAGATGGCAAGGAGAGAGGATGAAATACCCTGTTAGACTGACAGCCCTTTGTGGCCTGGACTGGCCTTTTGTTATATGTGTGTACAGCGCCTAGCACGGTGGAGTGTTGATCCCTTCCTGGGCAGTGTTTCTAGGCATGATCTCCAATGCTCATGTACCTAAGTAATTAAGCGTTAGTGCCTGGAATTATCAAGGTATTTTTAAGTCCTTAACGGTGCAGGGGCTGGTCTGTGGAATTGACTCTTAACAAGAAAAAGCACCTCAGTTCAGTGGCTGGGCAGATGCCGCACGGAGGAATGGCAACGTCATTCTGCCTTGGAGAACGCCAGGTGCTTTTTAACAATCAACCGTCCTGATCCTCCCCTGGAAGTTGCTAGCACCGCCCCCGTGATCTATGGAAAGGCCAGCTAAAGTCAGGGATCTGTGGTAGGAGAGATCAGGGCAAGTATGAGGTTGTGGTCTGGGAGAAGGGTTTAAATTAAAGGTCTTAAAGAAAGCCTTCCCTTCGATTTTATACAGCAACTTATTTTGAAATAAACCTTTTCATCAATATTAATCTATTTCATGGTGCTGGGCTGGAGAACATTCTTGTGTAGATGGTAATGAGAGCTTTAAACAGCCTGCAATTCGATTAGTTCCAAAAAAGGCCACCATTTCCATAAAGCTCTTCTTTGTATTTATTTTTTCATTTTAAATGCCTTCCTAATTATATCTTCTTTGGATTACTGCAATGGAATTCACATTTAAAGTCTATTACTTTTATTGCTGATTATCTATCTCCTTTTCCATCAAGGGAGAAAACAAAAATGAGCCAGTCAATTTCACCTCTTCAGTGGAGTCAGTTGTATGTTCTAATCTCAGGGACCAGTTTCCCAGTTTAGGTTGCAGAAGAATGGTGGGGGGGGGGTCGTTTGTATTTGGCAGGGAAGTTGTTGAAACTAGATTGCAGGGGTTGTTTAATCCTCACAAAAAGTTTTCAGTTTTGTTAAAAATACATTTTTCAGTACCTAAAACTGGGGCCAAATTTGCCATGACAACATTTTTGTTTGACCTTTAACTCACCATCACAATAATCACAGCCCTGTCTCCACTTGGACTTTATTTCAAAATAACCCACCTTAGGTCAAATTTATAAGTGGAACGTTCACACTACCAAGCCCGTGATTTTAAAATAATGGGCTGCTTAATTCAGAATCAGTACTCCTGCTATTCATCAGGGCTACATCTAGACTGGCATGATTTTCCGCAAATGCTTTTAACGGAAAAGTTTTCCGTTAAAAGCATTTGCGGAAAAGAGCGTCTAGATTGGCATGGACACTTTTCCGCAAAAGCACTTTTTGCAGAAAAGCGTCCGTGCCAATCTAGATGTGCTTTTGTGCAAAACAAATCTGAGCTGTCTACACTGGCCCTTTTGCGCAAAAGCTTTGCACAAAAGGACTTTTGCCCGAACGGGAGCAGCATAGTATTTCCGCAGGAAGCCCTGATTTCAGACAGTAGGAAGTCAGTGTTCTTGTGGAAATTCAAGTGGCCAGTGTAGACAGCTGGCAAGTTTTTCCGCAAAAGCAGGTGCTTTTGCGGAAAAACTTGCCAGTCTAGGCACAGCCCAGGAGTAACACTAATTCTGAAATAGTTATTTCAAGATAACGGTAGTGTGGATGCTCCAGTCCTGCTATTTCAAAATTACTACTCCTCAGAGTAATTTGAACTAATTATTCCCCAGTGCTTCCTGGAGTTCTAAGTTGTAGGTGGCACATCCAAATTAACAGAGCCTGCCTCGGACTAATTTTGAGGCTTCCCTGTAGTGTGGACACACTGGTTCAATTTTCTTAAATCGGGAGTTATTAAGTCAAATTTGGTCATTTTGAAATAATTAACTAAGGATGGGCAAAGCTCAAAAGGATCAGAGGATCAATTTCAATTGATGTTCCTCTTCAATGTTTTGATTTAGAAGATAAGCTGGAAATTTTAGCTTTTCCACAAAATTTCTAGTACTTCCTTAACCCAGGTCAATCAACACTAGCAACACCATGATATCCCATTCCCTCCTTTTCTGAGCAATTGCACTTTAAAATAAATATATCACCAACTTTTTTTAAAAAAATGCTGAAGAGATGTTCCAATTTGGATTGAAGTTTGTTAGAAGTTTTCCCTTGGCTCCTACTCTAACCAAATTGATTCTATACAGTTATTAATCACAGCAGCCTAAATTTGCAAAAGCAGCTGGCAACGCTGGGTACGCAGGATTTTTCAGCGATGTTAACACACACAATTCCAGCTGAGATCTCTAGAAGCTTAGGGTGCTCGCCTGCTCAGATAATCAGTCCTTAAGGCCACATCTATACAGCAGGGCTTAACTTGAAATAAGCTACACAAATTGAGCTACATCAATTGTGTAATTAATCTTGAAATAGCTTATTTTGAATTTTGGCACTGTCTACACGTCACTTATTTCAAAATAGAGCCCTCCTCCTCCGACTTCCCTTACTCCTCATAACATGAGGGTTACAGGAGTCGGAGTAAGCAGTCCTCCAGCTTGACAGTATTTCGACATTGTCAAAATAACTGCTGGCTGTGTAGATGCGGACTATGTTATTTCGAAATAACGTTGCCGTGTAGATATAGCCTAACTGAATAACCAGCATTTCTGAAAAATGGCAGACCTGGTGATTTCAGGAAATTGTGCCTTGTGGTGATAAATTATAAGAACTCTGCTCATGCTCCTAAATGGAGACCACCTGTAAAAGCCCTGAGATGTTGTCCTGAAATAGGAGTTTGACCTTTCCTTTGTTCTCTAATTTGACTCTGCCCATTTCTCTTGTGTTTCGTCCATTCTTGGGGAGCTAGAGAGAAAGAGACCAACTGGCCAGCAAGCAAAGTACAGACTGCTTAGAAAGATGAAAGTGGCTTTGCATACTAACATGGGTCTTGGGCTGCCCTGTGCATTACAATTCAACCTGCTTCTTCTTGCTACTAACACTGTAATGTGGCCAGAAAAGCCAAGCACTGGAATTTTTGCTACAAGCTTTGCAAGGCAAATGGGAAATGCTGTTGCTGTGTAATCTTCCTCCGATTCCAGGCCAAGGGCCACCTAAGCTGGTATGGGGAGAGCAACTTGTCTTGAAGTTAGAATGCTGCGTTCTTTAAAGAATCCAGTGGGCAGTGATGAAGAAGGGTCTACCCTGAGAGACAAGGGGCTGGACAGAAAGGTGACTTCCTGCTGCCCACTAGACTTCCTACTGGAGGAGAGGAATGTCACTCCGGAGCTGGGGCGGAGTACTGGCTTCAGGCCAATCAGCAGGCAGCAGGGCAAGGCTAAAAGGAGAACACACATGCCAAGGCCTGACCATATCTTGCTGCAGTAGGTGGGAGGAGCAGACCCAGGCAGAGTCCACTCCCAGCGTGAGGTGATCAGCCCAGAGAGCAGGCCAGGGCATGGTCTCTCAACCAGGCTCAGGGAGCAGTCTAGACCCAGCAGAGGAGCCTGACCAACATAAAGACCATGAGGACACAGGCCAGCTTGGGGTTTGGGATCCATGTAATCAACTCTGGAGTACACCACCGCCTAAGATTTTGCTGTACCACACTGAACCAGCGGCTCATTGCATCCATTGTTCCGTCCTCAGTCGTAAGCAATACTTGACGTAAGACTAAATAAGAATAATATGCTGCCCAGTGATACTTCCCGAGTCCTGCCATCTTCACCAGACTTCACCCTGTGTCCCAAGAACCTCGTCTCACAAGTCAAGGCCTTTTTAAAATGTCTCGTGTCGCTGGAATGGGATTATTGGTACGTTCCTAGCTCCAGAAGAGTCACATAGTTTGGACTCTTGGGCCACATTTAAAAGAACCCATTTGAAAAGGTCGGGAGAGCCTTTTTGCAGTGTGGGAAAGATGCTAGATCCTCATAAATGTCTTTGGTTAGATTAAAAGCCTATTGAATTTGTTCTCCTAACTTTGTTTTCTATTTCCTGCGGGTTGATACAAAATCAGTCACCCATCAGTTTGCTCCAGAGTATGAGACATGCTCTCTGTCCTCCTTTTCTTTTACTGCCAATCTAAAGTTTCTTCTCCTCTAAAATGATGATGTTTGCTTAAAAACATAAGGCTGGGAAATAAGATATAAACTGAATGTATCCATTGGTTAGAAAATATTGCTAACTCCATGACCTGGAGAAGAATTATGGCTGCTTTGGGAACCATTAGGGAGAGAAGAAATGTTTGGAACTGCTGCAGAGGCAAATGGTAATGGAGATTTATGGAGGCTCACTGATGACATTAGTTTATTTAGGGTCCTGTGAACAGCTCCTAAGAGAGAGAGGCATGGGGACCAAAGTGCTTCTGGATGGAATGTCAGCACAAGAGGGATGGCACGTTTCCCTCTGGAAACTTGAATGCTTGAAATGACCTGAACATTTCAAAAAATGGCACCTAAAGCCCGAACTCCCAAGATGAAAAGTCCAAAAAAATCCTTCGAACACTTTGTCCTTGTGCACCTCAAAGTGCTTTGCAAGGGACATGTGATCCTCCCCATTTTGCCATGGGCTAACTAACATGGACAGAGAAGTCCAGGTTCTGCCCACAGTCAGATGCTCTCTCCCCAGTCTTGTCAATCGGCAGTAGCGTGGACAACGGAGATTGCGCAGGTAACCACTTGGCGCATTCAGCCTGCTTTGATGTGTGTTGAGGGACAGTGAGATGGTCCTGGGAGGAATTTTCTATTCATTTCCTGCAAAAACAAACCCTGTCTTTGAAAAAACAGACGGGCTGGTTTAAAATAAACCTTATTGGGTTCCAGGAAATGAAGAAAGAGCAACCAGATAGCATATTACCTGAAAAACAAGGTGCATTTATGTGGAACCTTTCATCCAAAAGGATCCCAAACCACAATGCCTAATTAAAAAAACATTGAAGCCAATGAAACAATCCCCATTCACTTCATGGGGCATTGGATCAGGCATCTTGGGACAAATTTGCAAGGGCACAGTATCCAAGAACCAAAACGTAGACCAGGTTTTCAAAAGTGCTTAGAATGCATCTGCTCTCATTACAACCCTTATGGCTCTTTTCAAAATCTGACCCTTGTCAAGAAATCTCTTTCCCCACCACCTCTCTAGGGGGCTTGTCTTTCACTACACAGAAGATCAGCTCTGCCATGATGGATCATCTGGATTTTGATTTACCAAGTCTAGTTAAGATTTGCTAAATTGAACTCCGAGAGCACCCCCACCCGTGTACTCCTCCTTGTGCAGGGAGTAAGAGAAGCCGAGAAGAGTGTTTGTTCCCATCGGCTTTGTACTGTGAGGACACCATCAAACTCGGCTTAAGGTAAGCCGATTCCAACTATGTATTCTACATAACTGGAGCTACATATCTTAAGCTGAGCTGCTGGGTCTAGTGTAGATCAGACTAGATCCAAATGACACCAACAGGATATTTTCAGGGAAACATAAATAATGATCTCAGTGGAGTGTGATCAAGATGCCACCTTAAACACCAATCTTTACTTATACCAGAACCCCAATTTTCTCCCTATGTGATACCCGATTTTCTGTAAAGCGGTGTATGAAATCTCATCTTCCAACTTCTTGACAGCAGTGCTGCCTCTCTGAGCAATGAAACAGGGAAGTGCAGAACAATGCATCATTTGCAATAGAATTAGGTGTTTGCTTACAGAAGTTCAAAAAAGAGTTGAGTTGGATAAGCCCAAGAACTCTGAATGATCTTGCCCCCAAGCCATGTCAGCAGCACGAGGAGTGTGGCTCCTCAGATCCTGTATCTAAGCAGGTCTGGAGCACCACAAATACTGGCAGAGGTGCTGGTGTGTTTGGGAAATGAAGCAGAGAGGAGTTTCTCATTTCACATCAAGCTGGGAATTAGAAAAGCTAATGTGGCATGTGCCCATCTCCTTCAGCAAAAAGGGAGGGGTATTGACAATGATTATTTGGCTTTTTTGGCAAACCCACGATAAGTTGACCTTCCTCTGCCTGGTTCTAGGGGCAGTCGGGCCACCAGGAATCTACAGCCTTGTCTACATTGGCTCGTTTTGTCACAAAACTTCCTTTTGGTGATAAAACAGTGACAATGTTCACATGGCAATGCAACTTTTGTGAGGGGAAAAACATCCAGTTTGGGCAAAAAAAACCTTCCTGCCCTATGAGAAACCTTTTTCTCTTCTCCTCCCTTTCTTGTCGACAAACAGCCAATGTGGATTCTGCTGTTTGTTTTGTAGAGAGAATTGGCTTCCACCAGTATCCCACAAAGCCTGCCCTGATGGTTCTGCTCAATGTTCTGTGACCTCTGCTGCCCTGTAGGCATGTGCCCCTCCTCTATCAAACCTCTGAGAAGTAACTGACAGCTGAGTGAGCGGATCCAGTTGGGAAACAAAGAACAAATCATTGGAGTGCTCCTGTTCTGCCCTGGTAGGAACACAGCGGCAGGCAGGTTGATGCTACAGGGGGAGGGCTGGAGAACCTGCTGTGCTGCTTTGACATTCCTCAGCACAGAGAGTTCACAGAGCTACCATGGTATCCCAACACTACACTGTGGGATGCTTACCCACATTGCTTTGCTCTAGCTGTTGACTGGGTGCCAGCCATATGGCCATGAAATGTGGACAATGGGAGGCAGAAAACCAGTTTGACCGTTTTTCACTTTTGGCGATGTTTGCATGTCGACAGCACTTTCATTGCCAAACCTTCCCAGTGTAGATACAGTTCACCAGTGCAAAGACTCCGCTCTGTCTTAAGTGTCAACCAGAGAGGCCTCAGGTCACGTCGCTTAAACCAAATCAGACTCTCTGTTTTAAGACAGGCTACATGCAAAAAACCATGCTGAGCCGCGCACAGCGTGACATACTCAGAGATGCCACAGAGAGGCTTCCAACTGCAAAAATAATCGGTTTGGCTTTTACTAGCCTGACATTTCTATTTATTGTTAGCTGCAAAAAAAAAATCTTTCCTATCTACCAGACATATAAATCCCTCGGTAAAGGTCCCAGAGTAAATAACTTAGGGAGACATGAGCGTATGCTGGACGCATTCTCCACAGTGCATACACAATCAGAAGCCGCAAGCAGTCCTAACCTAGAGCACCCCTATCGAATGTGCAGAAGAGTCGAGTTTCCTTTGGAATGTTGCTGGTCTCTCCATTCATGAGAGTGTCCCCCCCCCCCCCCCCAACTCCAAACGGGAGCTGCAAAGATTGTTTATCTGAGCAGCTTTTAATTTCCCGAATTGAAGTGTCCACCCCCCATTGCTGAGTGTGCTGCCAGGCGGAGGCCTGTCAGAAATGTTGGTAAATGGCTCCTGCATTATTAAGGGCTCCTCGCTGGGGCCAGCTGAGTTCAGCTGCGGTTTGAACCTCACCTTTCCCCAGTTGTTCATTTGCGGGTTATTTGTGTGTGTTGTTTGAAACCTGCCTGGAATATCAAACCAGGAGAAATCACAGCACCAGCATTTTTTTGAAGGTTTTGGTCCCATATCCTCCCCGCTAATGAGGCTTAAACGGACGAGCACTGTTCTCCTTAGAGCTGCCTCTGATACATTCGTTTGTTCTGCTTGTGCTACACATTTTTTGTTTGCCTGCAGAGGCAGGCACTGGGGAGTTTATTCTTGCAGCACATCATAATGGCAGAACGGCAGGTCCCTTCTATGACCGGTTCCTTTGCGATGTTAAAAAGGCATTTACGTGGCTATCGGGAGTTCTCTTTTTCTTACTGTTTCCTTCCTTTCACCCCTCTTCCACCGGATTTCTCCCAGTGGTCGGTTACACGCACTTGCCCAATACTCACACTTGGGGTCTTATCTGGTTGGCGCATGACAAAACCAATTTTTCCTGCCTTGGACATCTGCATTTCCACATCAAAGGCTATGTATGGGACACATCCAGCCCACTTAATTAGCCTCATTAACACAGGTCCTACAGTTGACAAGTACTTCTGCTGTTATATCTCTCTTGGTTTCTGTTACTTCCACTCCAATTCATCTGAGGAAGTGTGTTTGACCAAAATAGTTGAAATCATGAGCTTTTGTGGTCAGACTCTAAAGTGCCACAGGACCCTTCGTAGCCTTATCTGGACAGTGAGCTCTTTATAGTCGGGGCTGCCTTTTACTCTGTGTTTCCACAGCACCTGGGGAATAATGCAAACGCTAATTATTTAAGATACTCATCAAGAATACTGCAAGGCTGGCTTGGACTCAGTCGCTGGGGGCCAAATTCCAGGAGCCATACCCAGGGGAGTAGTCCCTTGGCTTCAGGAAGTCCTCCCTGTAGAATTGCCCTGACTGATACAAGCCGTTGTAGCATGTTCCTCTCTGATTTCTCTCGGCCCTCGTTTACTACAATTCTCAACGTACATTTGGTGGCAGGCTGCCTGCCCCAGAAACGCGAGGTACAACGTGAGCAGTGTCGGCACAAGCTTGCACTGCGCTGGGTTGGCCCCCACCAAGGGGTCTGCATCCTGACCTGGAAGCTCTGGAGGAGGAAGGAGCAGTTCCCAGCCTTCACCCACATTGCTGGCTGTGTGCTATGTTGGTTATGTGGGCCGTTGGTGCCCCAGCACCAGGAATATTCCTGGCCCAGGGCAGGGCTCCATCGAAACTTGCCGCCTAGCCCTGCGTCCCCCCAGTCCCTCCTATTGCCCTCAGAGCTTCACCCCTCAACCCTCCCCGCAAATCCCCTCCCAGAGCCCACACCCCTCCCCCACCCAAACCCCCTTCCAGAGCCCGCACCCCTCCCCCACCCAAACCCCCTTCCAGAGCCCGCACCCCTCCCCCACCCAAACCCCCTTCCAGAGCCCACACCCCTCCCCCATCCAAACTCTCTCCCATAGCCTGCACCCTTTCCCCAGCCAGAATCCCTCTCAGAGCCTGCCCCCAATGCCTCAGTCCAGAGTCAGCACCCAAACTCCCTCCCAGAGCCCTCCCCCTCCCCTACTCAAACTCCCTCCCAGAGCCCTTCCCCTCCCCTACTCAAACTCCCTCCCAGAGCCCTCCCTCCACCCCCATCCAAATTCTCTCCCAGAGCCTGCACCCCTCTCCCAGCCAGACTCCCTCTCACAATCTCCGGCAGGTGGGGGGCAGGGGAAAAGTTTGTGGGGGGGAAGGGCGCAGGCTCTGGGCACTACCAAAATATTTGCAAACCTTCTGTCCCTGCTTGCCGACCTTTCTTTTCATTATCCAAATGCCCCCTCCGGCCTGGCACGGTCCGTTGGCCTGGGTCACAAGGCCTGATTCCCAGCTGGGGAAGGACATCCAGTGCCATGCGGAGCATCGCCCAGCGAGACGGTGGGAGGGTGCTATTGAGGGAGTGCAGCCTGTCCACTAGCCTTGCCCTGGCCTCACCACGTCGCCTGCTGCGCTGTCCCAGGCCTCCCTCGCCAGTTCACTTCCTTGCTTAACCCACCCTTTTGCTTGTAGACAGTGCTTGCCAAGAGCCCGCCTGTTCCAGTGAGTTCTGGCCCTTGAGACCAGGAACGTCTCAGACTTGGTTTTGAGACTTGTTCCTCTGCTCTTGCTGGCTCCCTTTTCAGAGAGAAAGAATAGGCCAGAGAGCCGGACCTCGCTGCTTCTAAGGGTACATAGATCTCCCCCTTTTCTCCTCTGTGTCCCTTCAGGGCTGTGATCCAAGATCATTGTGTTTAGCAGGCCTGCTATGTATCAATATCTCCTACTTTGCCCTCAGCTCAGGAGGTGGCAAGGTGAAATTGGATTATGTTTTATAATTGCTTCCCTCCCGACATTTAGGATTAAGGACATTGGAGGATTCATACTAAAAAGCTTTCATTCTCATGCCTGGAGGTGGGGGGTGGGCAGAAGCACTCAAGCTCATCAGCTGCCTAAATCTATTTATGGGTCTTGGAACTGTTGGACTGTTTTCCATCTCTTCTAAGACCTAAAATGCATGTCATTTTAAAATGCCCATGTTCTAACAGTATAAAGAGGAAGGACAGCCAGTAGTCTGAATCAAAAGAAAATCCTCAACATTTTCTCCTCTGCGGTGCTTTAAAAAAAATGAATAACCACATGAACAGGCAAGAAAATGAAAAAAGGTGAAGAACCTGCAGGGCCATTCATTCTGTGTGTTGCACCTTCAAATTTCCAGAGACCTCTGCTGGTGTGCAGAAATGGAAGTCAGCTTGTTCTCAGAGTCGTGACAAACGGTTACCAAGGAGACACACACCCTGTGCTCTCTCCAGGAGTCTTTCTGATTTAATCTCAATATAAATACACTTTTTTTTTACATAACTATGCCTTTCTCTCACTGGGTATGAATAGAAGCCAGAAGTGTAGTGTTTACAGATGGACTCGCACCTTGTAAAGGATCTAAGATACTTTTATTGCTGAGGTGGAACATCCACCTCACAATGCACAAAAAAACCCCAAAAAACCTTCGAAAATCTCTGAAGTGAGGGAACTTGCACCAGATGGGTGTAGGGCTTCCCCTTAGCCTTTAAAGGGGCAAGCCAAGTAATTGAAACCCAAATATCAACCGTTGCCTTTCACGGTTGTTAACAACTGGTGAGGAGTGCCTTGAAGAGCCTGGAGCTAAAAGCCACCCCTGCCACAGGGAAGTTCTCCTATGCAGCCCTTTTGCCATTTACATTGTGTCCATATGAGTTGTCACTGGCTAAGCATACAGGCTTCGATAGTTCTGTCCTTGGATAGGAGACATGCAAGGAAAACTCAGGGGTCTGCAAAAAGTGCTGCTCATTCTGCTGCTGGAAGTGTCATCTGTGAGCTAAACCCAATGCCCTGGTACACTTGGACATCCTAAGGGGCTAGCTGCAAAAACTGGAATGTTAATTCTAATGTCCTTGCCATCTTCCACTCTGAGTAATTGCATTCTGCCACCTACGTTTCCTGCTATAGTTTGAACTGGAGACAGCTTTTGACTCTACTTCCAAACCCTGAAAGAAAATGCTGCTCTGTGTTACTGAGAGCTGTTCAAAAGTTGCTGAGCAAAATCACAGCACGGGCTGCATTTCATGGCTGGACAACCTGATTCCTGAAGATACTGCTTTTAAAATGCATTGGAATCCTTCAGTAAAAAACGACCACATCCGGCCAACTGTATCTGGGCTATTTAATCAGTTAATTAGCTTTGGTGGGTATTTTGGAGGGCTGTTGGATCTGACTCTAAATAAGCAGCAGTAACAATATGTGAGCGATGTTCTCGGGGTTTCAATCACATTTTGTGATATTTAGTTTTGTGGCCCCCTGGAAGCTCTGAATGATATTTTCCAGTCTCTGTTAAGGCAGCGTGCTATTTTTTTGTGTAGTGTGTAGAAGCAGAGGCAGCATGCTGACTTCCTACAGTTCTACCGCACTTCCCAGCCCACACACATGAGAAAGGTACAAACTTCATTTCTCCGTGGCGTTTCCTTCCAGTCCTTAAAAGAACAGCAACTGACACAGCTGAAGGGCTGGAGTGGTGCCTGCCCAGATGTGACCATAAAAAAGAAAAAAGAAAAAGCATAATTATGCAAAAGTGCTGGGCCTCTTGTAGGAAACCATTTGGTTCTAAATGGTTCTGTTGGGAGGGGGGTGGCACAGGGATACATTTTGCATATAAAGGGAGCTTACACTGTATATAAATTTGAATGGCAGGTGCTTAATTTATCATGGATGGGCGCCATTTCATCATTCCAGGCTATTAAAATTTTTAATCAAAGAGTTTGGTTATTAAACTGCCTAAGGTTGGCAAAGATTTGCTGTTATCTTATGTTAAAATCCATCGTGGTCCAAACAAAACTGAAATTAATTTCAGATGCCAAAGGAAACTTGAGAGTCAATATAGCATGAATATTTCAAACAGGCTGGTGATGTGCAGCTAGCAGCGAGCCTGGTGCATTTCATATCTGCATAGAAGGTATGCCTTGGGGAGGAAAAACACAGAATCCATCAATGCTATTTGCCTGGTGTTCTGTGTTCCACAGTTCACTTGGGAAGCAGCAGCTGACACAGGAAGTTTGCTTAGGAGCAGGTTTAGTTAGAATATGAACTTCAGAGGGAGCTGAACTGGAGGCAGGCTACATATGGATAACAATATTCTGAGGGCTCAAAGCACGTAAGGGCTGTGTCTACATGGGCAGGTTTGGCACAAAAGTGCTGTCGACATGCAAAAGTCACCACAAGTGAAAACTGGTCAAACCAGGTTTTCTGCCTCCCACTGTTCACATGTCATGGCCACTGTTGCTAGCGCCCCACTGACAGATAGAGCAAAGCATTGTGGGAAGGCAGAGCTGGTCCTTGTGCTTCTTAGGATTCCCTGGTAGCTCTGGGAGCTCTCCGTGCTGAGGAATGTCAAAGCAGCACAGCTGTTTCTCCAGCCCTCCCCCGGAAGCAGCAGTCTGCCTGCCACTGTGTCCCTAGCAGGGCAGAACAGGAGCCTTCCAATGATTTGTTCTTTCATTGTAGCCCCAAATGGAGCCACTCACTCAACTGTCAGACACTTCCCAGAGCTTTGAAAGGGGAGGGGGCGCAGGCCTGCAGGGCAGCAGAGATCACAGAACACTGAACAGAGCCATAAGGACAGGCATTGTGGGATACTGGCAGAAGCCAGTTCTCTCCACAGAACAAACAGCAGATCCCACACTGGCTCTTTGTCAACCAAGGGAGGGGAAAAGACAAAAAATCTCTTGCAGGGGTGGACATTTTTTGTCACCAAACTTGGGTATTTTTCCCGGCAAAAGTGGCATCGCAATATAATTGTTTTGTCACCAAAAGGCAGTTTTTGGTGTCAAAAAGTGCCAGTGTAGACAAGCCTCAAGACTCCTACACAATCTGCAAATATGCTACTGTTCATTCTCTGTCCAAAGGGCATTGCTTGCCCCTGTGTGTCCAATGGCACCTTAAGGGTCCTTTCGTATTCACCCCATTTCCACGCAGGCCTTCATCCCTACCTTCAGGAGTCTATCTTCCTCTTCATAAGCACTCATTCATTTTTATTATTCAGTGTATCAATGGGCTTTTCTGTAGCACCTATCACCATGTTACCGGCACATCTCACCAATTCATTTGACTTCTCAACACTGTGGGGGACAGAGACATCACCAGCCCCATTTTTCTGGTGTGGAGAAGTGCTCAGAAATGAACTCAGAGCCACAGAATCCCTAGTTCTCTGCTTCACCATAAGGCCAGGACTGTGCCCTTCACTGGTGGTAATTGAAGCACCACACGCTTGTGGAAAGCACAATTAAATCCTACATTTCATTGTGAGAAAACATAAAAGCTGAAACTTAATGAAACACTTTTATTAAAATAAAATGATTAAGAGACCAGTCAGGGGCAAATGTGACATTTCTGCCCAACTGGTTATAAGCAGACAAAGCTATAAACAGCTGAAAACAGGGTATTGTAATGGAAAATGCCAGCAACCAGCTGAAGATCTTGTGTGATCACCTTGACCCAAGAGGCACAGGGCTCTCGCCTACAGCATGTGTGTTATACATCATGATGTTAGGCTGACCCAAACAGACATGTCTTCCTGAAAGCTCAGTCCCTGGGGGGTGAAACTCTATAATGCTAAACAGTTTAATTCCAAGTTACAGACGCCTCACGGCTACAGAGCAGCTTGGACCCAGGCAATCAATCACACAAATTCTGTCTCCAGCCAGAGGTCCTCTGGAAACAGACTCATATATCACTGCCGAGGTGTCTGCAAACAGAGAAAGCGACAAGCTGTGAGGGAAAGAGTCAACAGAGGAGATGTGGCAAAAGGAAAATGTCGACAGTGCTGCAGTTCAAAACTCTTTTTAAGGGTCTGGAGGAAATGAGTGATGGATGAGAAACGCAAACACGATGGAGGTTTGGTTTTGAGTGTCCTAATTACAGGTGATTATTATACCTCTGTGGTCTGGCTGAACACTACGCAAGCTTAAGATTTCTCATGAGACTGCCAGCATTTCCTGGCTATTCCCTGCCCATCTCCCTTGGGGTACAGCTAGACTACAAGTTTTTGTCGGAAAAAGGTACACAAAATACACTCCGCATTTTGCGTACCTTTTTCGGATTCTTTAGTTGGAAGAAGTTTTTCTGACATTTGGCCTGTCTAGACTGGAAAATGTCAGGAAAAAACCCTCTTTCGGAAACCCCCTTCTTCCTTGTAGAATGAGGAATACGGGGGCTTCTGAAAGAGCGCACTTGCTGTTCTGCAAAAAAAAAGCAGAAGAGCAAATGCGTTGCCTGGACACGGCGGAGATTTTTCAGGATACTCTGGTATCCCGAAAAACCCCTGCAGTCCAGCCGTACCCTTGTGGAGTAACACTTCTCATAGGACAGTAACCAGTAACAGATGATTTAGGGAAAGGTGTCAGTAACAACAAAGTGGATAATTAGGCCACATCTACACGATGCGGATGATCAAAGCTGCCACAGTCAAGATTCCAGGGTTCGATTTAGTGAGTCTAGTGAAGACCCACTAAATCAAACTCAGAGGGCTCCTCCCTCAGCACCGGTGCTCCTGTTCCTCACGAGGGGTAAGGCACGCCAATGAACGTGTGGACAGAGCAGAAACTCATTTTAAGATACGTCAACTCCAGCTACACAGTGAAGGAAGCTGGAGTAATGCATCTTAAGTCACCCGTCCACTGTAGTGTAGACCGGGCCTCAGGCAGCAATTTCAGCACAGGGACGTTTCTTCCCATTCCCTCCCCTGATACTCCTTCTCAAAAACAAAACACCTTGTCACTTTGGATTTTCTCCTTAACCAGCTAAGGTCTGAGTTCCACAGGTTACTTATGCATTTGGTTGATGTTTTCTCTTTTGAAAGACGAGGCATTTTAAATGGCTACAATGAACTACAAGTGAAACTCCTTCAGCTTCTCCGCCCAGGAAGCTTAGAAGCTCTTCTCCGTTTGAAACTCACTGAATTCGAGCAGCATTTCGCCAGACTCCTTGTGCAGGTTTCACACAAACAGCCCAGCTCTGAGCCTCCCAGACCGACCCAAATACATCTGCCAGGGTTGAACATCGTGGGCTCTCCCCAGTTATCTGTGGCTCTATGATGCCTTTGTCTTTTCCTCGTCCCTGGCAACGTTTCTTCCGGTTCTTCCTGGGCATCTGTGCAATGAGTCCTAAGACAGTATGCAAGCAGGCACACTGACGGGGGAAGTTGGGGGAAAAGGAGACAGAGACTCTGGCTCCCATGGCTCCTGAGCACAGCACTGCCAGAGATGGGGCCAGCCCCAGTCTTCCCCAGTCACCAGCTCCTCCCGCCCTGAAGGTCCCCCTTCCCTACCCCTCAGCTGGGCAGCCAGCCCCAGCAGTGCCCTTGAGCGCCTCCTCGGTGTGCTGGCTCCCCACATCACCCCTCACTCCCACATCCCCAGGGTGAGCAGTTGGGACCTTCAGGGCGGGGGATGGAATGGAGGAGGAAGTGGGGTTCTCGCCTCCCCTTGGCTTTAGCTTCCACCTCCCTCGGTCTGCAGCCCCTCGAATCCAGCCTGCCTCACGCCCTTTCGGAAAGGACCATTGTCCCCCCAGCCTGGCATGCAGAAGGATTCATGCCCTGATGTTCTCTTTCTGCGCTCGGTAGCTAATCTTATTAGCCACGCACATGCTAGCAGGAGAGCGCCTCTGGGGGGCTGGAACCCTACCAGCAAAGTTCAAACGACCCAACGGCTGCTCTGCTAGCCGCATCCTGGAACTGTCCACGGCGAGAACGTACCACGCTGCTCCACAAGCCCGTCAGCAGAAAGCCTTGCTTGGGCCCTGGAGACGTCCGTCCACCAGCTCGCCCTGCTGGCTGAGCTTTAGCAGCAAGGAAACCAGTGCCCCGAAGAGTCTTCTGCTGCGAGTGAACGTTCAGTAAATCAGCCAAGAGGTCGTCAGGCCTCCGCCCTCGGGAGGAGCATTCAGCTCACGTCTGAACGTTTGAAGGCTGTTGCTTAAACCCACAGATGTCAGGAAAGTCCAGTGAGCACATTCTCCGAGGGCCATTCCGGTAGCCCTGCGAGCAGAGAACAGCCTCACTAGCTTCCGGCCACGACACCTGCCTTATTGGCTGCACGGCAGGAAAGTTAAACCTCTGACCAGACCTTGCACTTGATATGGGAGGACACAGCTGGGGTGCTGTAGTGAACATGCTTCCTACAACAACAGAAGGGGTGAAGGGTCTGGGCAGAAGGGGTGGGGTTGCGGGCGGAGCTGAGGGCTGTGTCCCCGTCCCCCCCCAGCGCTACCTTCACCCACCACCCATGCGCTTGCTCCCTGACAGGGACAGCAAGGAGAAGACTTGGGGGGGGGGGGAGTTTTGGATCCCTACCCTCACTCCCTACACACACACAGACTCAGAAAGTCCCCTGTCCAGAGCCCCTCCTCACCCCCCACGACCCTTACTCCTGCACCCCCCACACACACCATTAGCCTCCTGCCCTGAGCCCCTCCTTAAAGACCTGAGCAACACCTGGTCCATGTGCTAGCTGTAAGATAAAGCTGTGCACAGGACTGTATCCTACAAATGCCTTTGGATCATATGAGTGTCTGAAAATTCCTGTGTCCAATCATCGTTAAACCCTAATTCTGTACTTTCCTAATTCGTGAAGATCCCACGTTGAACTAAGTGCACTCTTGCACACCAAAGACTTCCGGGCAGAAGAAGAAAAGCCAGGCACAGTTGGACCAGCAAGCCAGCCGCTGACGTGAACAGCGACTCTTAAAAATGTCAGACAGCCCAGAAGAGCAAACGCAACCACATGTCCCGACAACAAAAACGGAGCCACTTGTTATGTCTTGGAGGCAGTAGCATTAAGAACTAAACACGTACGGAAGTAACTGAGAAAGACAGCAGCCTGGCTGTGTTAGGATGACTTGCCCTTTATGCTGTGCATACCCAATGTTCAATTATTTTTAATGCCATCAAAACTAAAGGCCAAATTCAGCATCGGATATTTCTGCTCCCACTAGCCCAAGCACCAGCTGCCCTGAAAAACTGCCTTTGAATACCTGGCAGAACTGGGCTGCTCCAGGAGCAAGGAATTTGAAAAGTCATCCCCCCCCACACCCACACCAGCCAGGAGTGCCCACGGTCCACAGAAACCCCCACCACTGCATCCAGCGGTAACATCTGGCTTTGGTGGGACCGGAGAAAGCTGTTAGGTGCAACGACCTACGAGGTTGCTAGCCCTTGTTTCCAGGTGCCATTGATCAAGTGAAAGAGGGAGGAGATTGGTGCATCAGATTCCAGGAGAGTCAGTGCAATACGGCGGTTTCAAACAACGGGCCGGACGCCAGCACTGGGGGGTGGAATGTAGGGGGATTAGATGACCCGGCGGGAGGGCTAAGGCAGCTGCCTGCCTGTCCTGGCACCGCAGAATACGCTGCGCCCCAGAAGCAGTCGGCAGAAGGCCTGGTTCCCGGGGGGGGGAGGAGAGAGAACAGTGCTCCATGCACTGCCCCTACCCCAAGCACTAGCCCCACACATCCATTGGCTGGGAACCTGCTGCTGGCTGCTTCTGGACGCAGCAGCATGGTCTGTGGTGCCAGGAGAGGGAGGAAGCTGCCTTAGCCCCCCTCTGCACTGCTGCCCGGGAGCCACTCAAGGTAAGCTCCTCCTGCCCCAGTCCTGCCCCCCCTTAAAGCCAGAGCCCCCTCCAACACCATCCTCAGCCCCACCCTAGAGCCCACACAGTTACATTCAACGATTTTCTTCAACTGGGTCGTGAGGCAAAAAGTTTGAACCCCTCCCCCCGTAAAACACAGGATCAGAAAGATCCAGGTGCTCCTACGTCCACCTCCGCTTTTTTGCATCGCTGTGAGCTCCCTGGCTTTTCTGCAATGCAAAGGCCTGAGTCTTTGATGGTTTTATTATATTTCTTCAAACTTAATTTTGTAAAATGTAATGTTATCAAATTAGAATAATAGCCCAGCAAAGGCATGTGTACTTAACTGGGGGAATGGAGCCGTGTATATTATAGGAATGAGGAACAGCGACGAGCCCTCCAGGAAATTGAATTTCGTTTCAATCAGCATAATGACACCTTGTCCAATCATGCAATGAAAGAACAAGGCAAGGGAGCGGAGTGTTCCGCAAACGGGCCAGCTTTCAAACCCCGCATTCCAGGACAGGCAGGCTGATGGCTGCTGCGCAGGGTGTAATATGCAAGGAACCGGCTCCCTGAATGCTAGAGTCGTTCCCACTCCCATCCCCTCGCCACCGATGCTCGCAGGCTCTTGCTAACGCCTTTCATTCCTTCTGGGCAGAAGGTCGGGGAGGACTCCCCTTTAACGGTTTTCTTTAACTGAAAAATTGCCACAATCCCAGATCAGCCCTGGGCTATGAATGCGCTCGCTTGTTGTAGCCAGGAGAGCGGTTTAAGGCCGGACTGGTAGACGGGCAGACAGACAGAAAGAATTATGCTCAGGTGTATTAGTCCCTGAAGTGAAGATGCAGCTAGGCATTCACGTCCTCTCAGTATCTTGCCCTCAATTCTCCTCCCACCCAGCTCCTCCGTCCCGCTAGCCCAACGCCAGTGGTCCCGCTAATTTCTTCCATCCTTGTTGGAATAGAGTCTTGTGTGTGCACGGATGCATGTGCAGATGTGCACCACCAGGAGAAACACATGCTGCTGGCTGTGGGCGCACTGCTAATCAGCAGGGCGCCATCTGAATCTCTCTAAGTGCTCAGTGTACAGGGTACGCTGCCCACCAGATGAGCTCTCCGGATGCTTGGCGGCTGTAAATCAGCATCTCCATTTTGTAACTCTGCAGATAAAGGGTCAGGCCCAAGCAGTCTCTGCTCCTGTTCTGTCGTGACGGGAGAGTGGGGCTGGGGGGGCAGGAAGCTTGCTGCGGGGGAAGAGTGGGACTGGCCTAGCAGCGTGTGTCCATGATGCTGCCGGAGCTTAGCTCTCGTGTGCAAGGCCCCTCCAGGCTCAGCCTGTGCCTGAGGCTGTCCTGGCAGGCTAGCTGTGTAGACGGGCCCTGAGACCCACAATGGAACGAATTCTAGTCGGTCAGGCCCAGCCCTCTTGGATGCTCTAGCGCGGGGCCTGGAAGGGATCTAAACTGGTGAGGCTTCTGGTTCCAAGCTGAGAGACTTCCCCACTGCCCGAGCTCAACTGAGCTCTCTTGGAGAACACAAGACGTGCTTCAGGACTCCCCTGGGTAGGTTCCGAGCCCGGCTTTGCACAGATGAAATCCTGCCAGCCTTCAGGCAGGAGTGGCGCACAACCGCAGGGGCTGGAAAAAACTGAAAAACGCAAAGCGTGACAGGGCTCTTGATGAGCTGAGCGTGAGTTGGGAAAAAATACTTTGAAAGCTCTTGCCTGTCATTTATAGTTCCAGGCAGTGGGTTGAAACAGAACGTTGACGGAATCTCTTGAAATATTTCTCTTTCCTTCCTCTTGTTTATTTCTCTTGCCTGTAACCCTCCTAATGACACAGACGGTCAATTAATCCCCCTATTAATCACTCCCATTGATGGAACCTGGGACCAATCGCCCAGTTCTCTATGGGTGCATCTATACTGCACCGTAGCTTGAAATAAGATCCGCAATTCAACCTTATTTCAAAATAGCTTACTTTGTACGTTGGCCCTGTTTCCACAGCACGAAATTTCAAAATAACCCGCTATTCCAAAACATCCCTTACTCCTGATGGAATGAGGATTACAGGGATGTTGGAATAGTGAGCCCATTATATTTCGAAATAATGGGCTTGCTGTGAAGATGTGGGATGGCTATTTTGGGATACTCCAGTATCCTGAAATAGCACTGCAGTGTAGATGTAGCCTATCACTGGACAGCTAAACCAGTCATGCTAATAGCACTGGTACCTAATGATCATGCACTGTATAAGCACTCTGTCGTGCCATGAGCCCTACCTCCACATATCCCCAGGCTAAATAAAACTGTAGCATGCTGGCAGATCCTGCTACTGTGTGTGTCTCTCTCAATCTCGTTCACAGACATTTACCTTCCCCTCCCCCCCCCTTCTGTTCTGAAATTTGATTTGTCCTTTTCATATGTGTTCTTTTTTTTAATTGTATCCTTTGGTATATATGGTTGTGACTATTTTCTTCCACTATTTGATCTGAGGAAGTGGGTCTGGCCCACGAAAGCTCATCATCTAATAAACCATCTTGTTAGTCTTTAAAGTGCTACATAGTCCTGTATTTCTCTTCCTCCGGTTTCTCCCACCTTTAACATCTGCATTTCCATATAAAAAGCGATGTGCAGGACACATGCAGCCCATTCAAGTAGCCTCGTTAACATGGGTCCTACAATTGACAGGTATTTCTTCTGCGGTTATATATCTCTTGGTTTCTGTTATTTCCACTCCAATGCCTCTGAAGTGGGTTTTACTCACAAAAACTCATGATTCTGTATATTTTGGTTAGTCTTAAAGTACCACAGGACCACTTGTTGTTCTCTCACTTTTGCTCACTCTTGTGTCTTGAAGCAGCTGCTGCAGCAAAACTAGAACAGAATCCTAGTTCTGACTATTGTTACATTTTTTCTCCTGGCAGTTAAAATCTTCAAGCTTCAAATGACTTAAAGCTAGGTTGATGTTATTCCTAAAACAAGTCTGTTTCTCTCTCTCTGCCTTCACATAGTGCTGAGATCTCTCAGTGGGTTTTCATACATTACAGTGAAAATGATAGGGTTGAACCTCTCTAGTCCAGCACCCATGGGACTTGACCAGTTCCAAATGAGAGAATTTGCTGGACCACAAGAAGTCAATATTGTCTAGCAACATCACCAACATGGCCACTGCTTTATGGGCTCTTAGAAGACATTGAGGGGTAAATTAGAGCTAAATCACAGCACAGAACACCGAGAGACAGGCCCTGGTGGCTGTAAACTAACTTTTTGGGAATGCGGGAAACTTGGCCACCCCCATGATAAGTAGACATCTGGCTAACTCACATCTGGGCTCTCAGTGTTCTGTGAAAATTCTCTGGTTCAGCACCAGTCAGGTCCGAAGGGTGCCTGACTAGAGAGGTTCAACCTGTATACACAAGCAATCCATAGAGTAAAAAAATGCAAAAAAAAAAAAAAAAATCTAGGACTGCAAGGTCTTTGGGGCAAGGGGCTTGTTTTATTGGTTACCATGTAGATCACTGTGCACACCTATAGTGCAATATACACATGCTAATTAATAATATCCATCCTGCTGAGATAATCAGCAAATTTGAGGAAATCATAATCTGTGGGTATTCTACAAGCAGAAAAGAGACGCTAATTTTGTCAGAGAAATTATTCATCGCAGGTACTTGGCTCAGTTCTGCCTATGGGCTAACAGGAGTGTCTCTGACAGGAAACACACGGACCCTGTAAGCTCAGGACTTGGCATTTCAGACTATTTTTAAGAGAGAACTTCACAAAAGCAGCAGACGAGCTGTTTTGGTAAACCAGGAAATAGTAATTAATTAGTGACCTTGTTAACCAGCCCATCTATTCCCCTGGTGTATGGAGCGGTTTAGGAGAGTGAAGATGTTGGTTTTGCTTCACAAATTTTTGCGGCATTTGTTTCTGTGGCAAGAAAAAAAGACAGGCCCTGTGCCTTGGGGTGGGCCCGCTGGAGAATTTCTAGCTGCACAGAGAGTTCGTATGCTTTGAGAACTGCCACAGCATCTGTTCAAATTATTCATGTGCTTGACTGTGCGACTGACTGTGGAGATCAGAAATATACAAATGTGTAATTAGGGTGGATGTTAAGTTTCTCTTTGATTTCACTTATGCAACGTTAATAAAACCACTGCCCCAGATCCCGGCTCCCTGCACTACTTGGGCAGTGCAAAACAGTCGGAAAATTGCCCTAAAAGCTTAGCTGGGAACCAAGAAAATCAGGATTATCTCTACTGTACATGTTCCCTCTTCCTTGCAGAGGGTATCCGGGATAAATCAGGGTGCACCACCCTTCCATAATCCTCACTGGCACAAAGGCCCCTAGGATGCTATCACCAAGCTAGTAGAATTGGAATTGGCATTTCAGACTCTTTATTTTTAAGAGAGAACTTCACAAAAGCAGCAGATGAGCTGTTTTGGTAAACCAGGAAGCAGTAATTAATTAGTGACCTTGTTAACCAGCCCATCTATTCCCCTGGGCTACGTCTAGACTGGCATGATTTTCCGCAAATGCTTTCAATGGAAAAGTTTTCCGTTAAAAGCATTTGCAGAAAAGAGCATCTAGATTGGCACGGACACTTTTCTGTAAAAGCACTTTTTGCGGAAAAGTGTCCGTGCCAATCTAGACGCGCTTTTGCGCAAAAAAGCCCTGATCGCCATTTTCGCGATCAGGGCTTTTTTGCACAAAACAAACCTGAGCTGTCTACACTGGCCCTTTTGCGCAAAAGCTTTTGCACAAAAGGACTTTTGCCCGAACGGGAGCAGCATGGTATTTCCGCAAGAAGCCCTGATTTCTTACATGAGATCGTCAGTGTTCTTGCGGAAATTCAAGCGGCCAGTGTAGACAGCTGCTTTTGCGGAACAACTTGCCAGTCTAGACACAGCCCTGGTGTACGGAGAGGTTTAGAAGAGTGAAGATGTTGGTTTTGCTTCACAAATTTCCACGGCATCTATCATTGAAGCTGGTCCAGCCCCCAGCAAACCCCAGAGCTGGGGGCGAGGCAGAAAGCCAATTAGCCCAGTGACTGAGAGCCCGTCACCCCCATCTTCTGCATTGCAAAAATTCCCCCAGCCTGTATGGCTGCCGTGAATTCAGTCATTCCATTTGCCTGAGGAGCCCTGGACAGATAAGTGAATGATTCAATTATATCCACGGTAGCCACGAGTTTGTGCGGCTTCTGAGTTCTGTGACAAGCTCAAAGAATGGATACAACCGCATCTGGAAGCCAAGAAGCAGCCCTGCCCTCACAGATTTTCCAGCCCAATTTCTGCCTTTTCTGGCCAATCCGCCGTGGGCTTAGTGATGCAATAATGGGCTTATGTTTACCCAGGAATGGTTTGTCTAGACTGCTTAAACCATGAGGAGGTGAAAGGAGCATGAACGCCATGCTGAGAATTTGGCTCACAGCCACAGTTTGTGGGACTCTTTCCTTCAGCTTCACCTCCATTGCCTTCACATCCTCTGGCTTCTGCTCTGAGCTGTTCATTCAAATCAGCCCACACACTACCAAGGGCTGCCAGGTGTGGGGTGGAGAACACCCTGTCTGCAGCAAGATTCCCGCTAGTCTTTTTCATCCATGTGCAGAATAATTTTTATGTGCACCAAGGTGTGTGCGAATGTGCACCACTAGTAGAAACAAAAACCTCGGCTAATCAGCTGGGTGCCTCTGGAATCTCTCCTGAATGGCTGCATAAGCACACAGCTTAGCACTGGTCTACACCAAGTATCTCAGGGTTTTCATATGCAACTTTATGTAGACCCACTCCAAGTTTCTCCAGAAGCTCAGATCCAGGTTCTTATTCTCTGCTGCTGTGTATTATTTGTAGTAATACCCACAGCGTACAGGGCATTTTCCTGGTGTTCACAGAAGCCCCAAGAAGCTCACAGACCAAGGACAGTTAAGTAGACAGAGGGTTGGAGAAAGGAAGCAAGATTCGTGGATTCTTAGATACAAGTCACCTGCAGGGCTCATGGTCTAAAGAGCCTGGAAGATGGATGAGTTCGGGGGGCCTGAATCATGGAAGAGCAAGTGGGAGAGAAACGTGGCCCACAAGCTCCTCTCAAAAACTCAGCAGGGAAATTGCCACGTAGCTAGGTATTGTGGGGTGGGGTTTTGGCTTCCCCATCCCCTTTCACTTCCTTTCTGGCTTTGAGGGACAGCTGTTCCTTCCTGGGGTAGGAAGCTACCCAGGCACCTTGGGCCACTGATCCTCTTCCATGACTGGCTCACATTCCCCAGGCTTGGCCAGAGGGGAAACGACTAACGAGACTGCTCACTTCACCTCCCCGGGCTGCTTTGGTGCAACCGAACTCAGGAGGAGCCCATCGCGGAAGAGGGGCAGGCACGTAAAGGCATCGCACCTCACTGCAGGCTAGACGGGCCATTTTCCAGAGGCCGCAGCTGCCCACCGACTGTTAACCCGCCTAACACTCAGGCACTGGCCACATCCAATCCCAGCTGCCTGCAGACAGGACACCGGTTGGAAATGCGGCATCCGCACGCCCTTGTCTTTCGCCCAGACTGAGGAACTGCATCCCATCCTCCGCGTGTGGGCCACTCACAGCCTGGGGCCCGCGAGGGAGCCCGACGCGGCACTTTGGAGGCTCGAGCCCCGCCCCCACCACAGCAGGCAGCCCGCGCAGGCGCTGCGGCACCCGGAGCAAACCCCGCGCTGGTCGGGTCCAGCTGCGAGGCAGCGACAGCCCCGCCCCCACGCAGAACAGACCAGCGCGGCCGGGCCCTTTGTGGTGCAGGAGCTGCGAGCCGGCAGGGGAGGGTCCCTTGGGGCCGCTCCCGCCCCCCCGCACAAGCCCATTGGCCGGACCTGGACAATGGCAGCTGCGGGAACCCACCAATCACTGCTCCCCTCAGGCTTTTAATCCCCAGCACATGGCCAGGCAGCACCTGTGGGAGAAACGGGCGAGTGGCGCTTGTAGGAAAGTGTCCAGCCCGCCCCACCATTGCGATATCCGCACCCATGTGACCCTCCTGCTAGACCCTGCACCCCAATCCCCTCCCTGGGGCACAGTCCAGACCCCTGGCCAGACCCGCTCCAAGCCTGATTTTTCTGCAGGGTCAGTGTCCCCTAACCCAAGAGAGGTTTCCCACCCCTGCCACAAATTCAGGAAGCCCCTGCTTTATAACAGCCCAATTTACGACCCTCCCCCCCCCACACCCCATTATCACCTTTTTCCGCAGTGGGGAAGGAGCCAAAATCCCCCGACTTACGTCCTTGGCCTATTGTAAATGCCAGCTCGAGTTACGACTAGGGTTGCCAGGTGTCTGGTATGGGCCCTGACAGTCCAGTATTTTTGGCTTCTGTCGGGTAAAAAAAACCCCAGAAAATACCAGACCAGTAAAATGTCTGGTATTTTTACTTTTTCTCAGCTGGAAAGCCACATGGGACATTCTTGCCCTGCCGTGTCTGGTGGGGATGCGGAGTGTGAGATTTAAAGGTGCCATGATTATTTTTGGGGGGGAAGGGCATTGTTTTTGCTCAACAGTTGGACATCCCTCCCCTTTTTTATTAATGCAGAATTTTGTATAAAAATAAATTACAATATAATTAGAATAAAAATTATCCAATTAAATTAAGTTTCTACCAAATTTACCCGATTCACATTTAATATGAAAATAGCCTTCAATTTGTGCATTTGACGCCTTTTTTCTATTTTTTTCTCCAAAGGGGGGCCCGGAGAAATTGTGCTGCCCTGGGCCCCGCAAAACTCTCATCTGCCCCTGGCCACTCACAAAGGGCCAGGGATTCAGAAGGTCCTGTCAGGCTAGGGCAGTACAGTGCATCAGGAAGTGGCAGTGGACCTCTTTCCTCTGAATGGGGGGCCATTCCTGGGCTGTTTTGAGGTAAAGACCAAGAGAGAACTGCATGAGACGCACGCCATTGACCCAAGGGCGATGAGGAACCGCACCTTTCGAGGCTCCCCTTACGTAAGGCTGTGACACTGACTGAAGCACTTTCTGTCAGGGACCTTGTCTCTGCGGCTACCGAACATCACGAAGCCAAAACCCTGCTGCACCCTGGAGGCCAGGCCCAGCAAACCCTTCTGGAATTCACTGTTCAGGCAAACGGGGGTTTCTCGCTAGTGGGTGTAACGAGAGCAACGTGGCTTCGGCGTATCACAGCTCTTTTGCTGGAACTAAGCGGGTGTGCCTGGCTTTCCGTGTGGGGGGAGGATTCTTTTTTTTTTCCTTTTCAAGAACAACGCTTACACTTTTAATTTAGGTAGCACAATAACTGTAAACCTTGCGAAGCCGTTCTTCATTTTAATAATTCATCTCCTCGAGTTTTACGGTGATTGATCGGCGATATTAAATTTAATACAAGAATGTATTAAGGTTATCGGATGTCAAGATGAAGCGGCGGCTGCCTGAGTCGGGTTGGTTTGGTTTCTATAAATCCGGCGAGGGAATTCTGTGTGCGTGTGTGCAGCATGGGGGATGTGTGCCCATTAGCCCAGGGCTGCGGGAGAATGCAGAGCAGGGCTCTAGCTGAATGCAACTGGAGCTTGGAAGTCAGGAACCTGGCTTCTCTTCCCAGCTTTGCCTAAAACTTGTTAGGTGACCCTGGACAGGTCACTTCGCCTCAGTTGCCTTAGCCATAGAGTGGGAATAATTCTTCTCCGCCTTCCTGGCTTTGTTTAAACCTGAGACTCCGGATTGCTGAGCAGGGGTACTGACAGCCACTGAACCAAACTGTAAATCCTGGGTATGATGGAAACCGCTTCAAGCCAAGGGGTACTAGAACACCCCCTGCCGCGCCCTTTGTCCCAGCACCTGTGCTGAAACTCACTACATAGAACTTCAGCCCCACCCCCATGCTCTGAATGGCTCACCTCCCCATCAGTCTCTGCTGGTTTAGAATTCTGCTCATTCTAGGGATATCTTTGATCAGACGGTGATCTCCCAGTGCCACTTTCTCTTTCCAAACTCACTCACTAGCAAATTGTCTGCCCTAGGAAGGGAGGAGGAGGAGGTTGGCCGGGAATCCCCTTCAATCGGCTCCCAGAGATACAAGGTTGGACATTAGGAAAAAGCTCCCAACTGTCAGGGTGGTTCAACACCGGAATAAGTTGCCCAGGGAGGTTGCGGAATCTCCATCCCTGGAGATATTTAAGAGCAGGTTGGACAGACACCTGTCAGGGATGGTCTAGAAGATGCTTGGTCCTAAGAACATAAGAACAGCCATACTGGGTCAGACCAAAGGTCCATCTAGCCCAGTATCCTGTCTGCTGACAGTGGCCAGCACCAGGTGCCCCAGAGAGGATGGACTGAAGACAATGATCAAGCGATTTGTCTCCTGCCATCCCTCTCCAGCCTCTGACAAACAGAGGCCAGGGACACCATTTCTATCCCCTGGCTAATTGCCTTTTATGGACCTAACCTCCATGAAATTATCTAGCTTCTCTTTAAACTCTGTTATAGTCCTAACCTTCACAGCCTCCTCTGGCAAGGAGTTCCACAGGTTGACTATGCGCTGTGTGAAGAAGAACTTTCTTTTATTAGTTTTAAACCTGCTACCCATTAACTTCATTTGGTGTCCTCTAGTTCTTCTATTATGGGAACTCATAATAGAAGAACTAGAGGGTCCTGGATTTGGTGACCTCTCGAGGTCCCTTCCAGGTCTAGTAAAAAGTAGTGAGCTGGCCCATTTACATCTCTGGCCTCTGCCCTGCTCTCGGAGGTACAAAAACAAGGCTAATGGCCCAGAAGGTTGCAATGTGCCTCACAAAGGATACATACAGGACCACCCATGAAATTTAGCATCTCTTTAATGGATCACAGCAGCAACCATTTGGGACAGGAAGTGAAGGGGCATATGCTATCCAGCTAGAAACTGCATGACAGAGTGAACTGGACTTTGGCCTTTGCAAAAACCACCATGGAGTCTTGATTGACCACAGAGCCACCAGAGCTTTGCTTCTGGATCTCAGCCCCTCCAAAGGCCCAGTGTCTTCTGTGTCCCCGAGGAACCTAGGGGAACCAAGACTGAAAAGCTCAAGTGCGGGGCAGGCTGCAGAAAGGAGGGCAGATAATCCCCACGTTGGGGAATAACACTATACATGCTGAAACTCTCTACATCGGGACTCTCTGCTCTGGCATGGATATGGCAGGACCAGAGAGTCTCAGTGGAAGGCCAGCAGCAGGGACCCCCATGGGGCCAGCAGGGCAGCGGACTGCTTGCAGGTAGGGCCATCTGGCGCATGGCAGTGGGGCTGCCCGAGGCGGGAGGGCTGGAGCCCCAGTGCACAGCTGTCCGATGGGGTCAGCAGGGCAGTAATGCCAGCAGCAGGTGGGGAGCCGAACAGAGGGCTGGCAGGTCAGGCCACAAGGGGGTCAGTGATAAGGGGGCCAGAAATATCCTTCCCTGGTCTGGCAAAAATCCCTCATCCATGGGCCGGACCAGGGAGCTCCAACCTGTAGTTAGATCAAGCTGTGCTCTTGATCCCCCACGCTGGTAATCAAGAAGCAGCCCCCTTTATTGCATTCCAGGTCTCTGGCTCCCGGTCAGCAAGTTGGTCCAGTAAGATGAGGAGTTACTTAAAACTCTGTTTACTCTACAAAATATTCTTCTGATCTGCAAAAGGTCAGCAGCATTACCAGAGCAACTAGTTTGGATCTTCCCCAAAATACCACGCAGCAGCCAAACCTTCAGTATCTACAACTAGGGGTTTTGTTAGAAAAGAAACAGGAGGAGAGTTGTGCACTGATCAAAGCAATCAGATACACCCCTATGGCTTCAGAGTCCATTGCCGAGTTTGCTGCCTTGTCCTTTGCTCACAGTTTCAATGTGCAGAGAAGTTACTCCAGTGGTAAGCAGCAGGGTGGGTCATCCCTCCGGGCTCTTGTATCAGCCCTGGCTCAGAGGGAAGAGCACTACATAGACCAGTAATTCCCACCCACGGGGGCATATACCCCTGCCCAGAGATCTTCTGGGATGTACAACAACTCATCTAGATATTTGCCTAGGTTTACAGCATGCTACCTTCAAAGCACGAGCGAAGTTAGGACCAACTAACATTTCATTCAATGACTTATTGAAGGCACTTCACATGTGTAACCGCCACCAGGCGGATTTGAACCCGGGACCTCTAAAGCGAAGTATAGGAGCCTCTGAGCTAAAAGCCAGGGGGCTCCCAGCCCATGCTGTAGAGGTCTCTTGAGCTTAACTGTTGCTGTGGTCTAGGTACCACTTGCATTGCTCAGTAACCACACTAGGGCTGTGTCCAGACTGGCATGATTTTCTGCAAATGCTTTTAATGGAAAAGTTTTCCGTTAAAAGCATTTGTGGAAAAGAGCGTCTAGATAGGCACGGACGCTTTTCCGCAAAAGCACTTTTTGTGGAAAAGCATCCATGCCAATCTAGATATGGTTTTGCGCAAGAAAGCCCCGATCGCCATTTTCGCGATCGGGGCTTTTTTGCGCAAAACAATACCGCGTTGTCTACACTAGCCCTCTTGCGCAAAATCATTTGCGCAAGAGGGCTTTTGCCCGAACGGGAGCAGCATAGCATTTCCGCAAGAAGCACTGATTTCAGACAGTTGCTTTTGCGGAAAAACTTACAAGACGCTTTGTCGACATGACAGTGTAGACGCAAAAGACAGTGTAGATGCAATAACGCCTTCTGTCAACAGAACTCTGTCGACAAAAGGCGTTATTCCTCGTAGAATGAGGTTTACAGCCGTCGACAAAACTGCTGAGTTCTGTCGACGTTATGTTGATAGAACTCAGCGGCAGTATAGATACAGGTATAGTTTTGTCGACAAAAGTCCACTTTTGTCGACAAAACCCTGTAGTCTAGACACACCCTGGGAGTCCAGATTTCATTATCTGTGACACATTTTTCATGGCCATGAATTTGGTAGGGCTCTATTTACACACTGAAATGTAAATGCCATATTTATAATCCAGTTGGTTTATTTTATGATAAGGTAAAAATACAAAAGTAAACAATTTGTCCATAAGGGTGTATAAGCAAGTAATTTTTAAGTGGGGTGAAACTTGGGGGAACACAAGACAGATCAGACTACAGGAATCTGGAAAAGCTGAGAGCCACTGACACAGACCATCACTTGTACTGGACTGGGGAAAAGCTGTTTGACTGGAGGGATCCAATGCAAAAGGTTCTTTGCACCTGGTGACATGGCCGCAGCTCAGATGGAAGGAGATACCTATAATTCCCCACTAGTCAAAACAGCAGAGAGAAAAGAAAGAGACAAGGACAATTCAGAGAAAGCTGGGACTTTTGATCCCGAACAAAGAGCTCAGAATACACTGCAGGAGGCTGTCAGAAGTAATGGTAATTAGAACGAATCTCCCAGGCAGCGAGGAGAAGCAGGGATCATTAATGTCCAAAAGGTGCCGTGTGAGAGCATCCAGCAATGTGCTGTGCTACCTGCCATGCAGAGCTCTCCCCGCAGCATGGTACCCAGTCCCACCAGAACTGAAAACAAAGTACAGGTTGAACCTCTCTAGTCCGGCACCCTCGGGACCTGACCGGGGCTGAAACAGAGAATTTGCCAGACCGCAGGAGGTTGACATTGTCTATCAGCATCACCAACACTTCCCCTGTTTGCTGGGCTCTTAGAAGATATTTAGGGGTAAATTAGAGCTAAACAGGGCAATCAAAATGGTCCTCAGGAACCCACAGATCTTTGTCAACATTTTTGCTGAATATCACTGAAACATTCAATTTTCACAAAGGTACATCAAAAACTAGTTTGACTCAGATATTACATTGTTTAGTAAATCTACCTTGTTTAAAACCTACATTGTTTTATATCGTCCTTTTACATTGTATGATTTATATTAAAATATAAAAGTTGGAAATTGAGATAAGGTCAAAATTAAATATTTTCAGAACATTTTGTTTTATGAAAAGCTCCAAGATTTCCACTTTTCATCATGATTTAATATAAAAATAAATTTCAAAATCTCAGAATTCCCCATGGGACAGAAATTTCCTTTTTTAAACCATTCAAATAATTACCTCCCAGAGCTCCTTATACTCAGAATAACAGTCAGGACTTTATTTTCCAGTCCCACCATGTACACTTCGAGAGACGACCTATCACAGAGGGTGGGAAAACGGTTGAGAGCAGGAAGCATCTGGATGCAAGACCCACTCACTCCCTGGTGGTGCTGCTCTTAGGATTACCCACAATTCCTTAACGGTGGGTAAGGCGTGTCCCTATCCGACTCCTGCAGATTCTATACTTTTTGACTCTCTCTGCTCTAACTAGGAATTATTCCGCTCATGAAAATCCCAAATTGCATTTTATATTTCTAGTTAATGTTTAATTTTCTCCTCAGCCCTAGGATAAGCTGCATTTATAAAAGAGGTTGAATATCCATCAAGAATTTGCTCAGACGGGTCAAGTAGAAACTGATGCATTCAAATAATGAGTGTAAAAAATGTCCATTATCTATAAATTAAAGCCTGTCAGAAGCAGATGACTGTGGCACATTAAGCCCTTGCCTTTAATGACAGCAGTTTGAGGTCCTTAATTTGTATGTACACCCTGCAACTCTTCCACCTGAAGTGCGCCGAGAGGTGGATTCATTTGTTAATGAGGCCTTCAGAATAATGCACTCAGAGCAAAACTCTAGACTCTTTCTGATTAGAACATCGGTGCTCTCAGAAGAAACATTTATTCCCCTTCCTGTGGACTCGGGTCAGGATAGCGGAGGGGCATGGTTCACTAGCCTTGAGGCCACTTCAGAGCAAATAGCAAAGAGTTTCCTCATTCTGAATCTGTCTATCTCCTTTCTCCCTGTGGGTCCTTTGTTGCAATTCAATCAAATGATGACGGCCTTTAAAACACCACCAGCTTGCTAGGATCCATTGGTGAATATTGATCCTAGGACCACTTACGCAAGTGCCATCCTCCTTGATGAGCCGTTGATCCTACAGAAGTCTGACTCTTGCAATTTTTTAAAGGGGGAAAGTGAGCAAACATAATTGTCCCCATCTTTTTTAGGGGAAACTGACACTCTCCTCACCAGAGCCTTGGCGGTGGCACAGGAAACCAGTTCTTTACATGCCAGACATGCAAGGCAAGCAGAAATCTGCTAGCACTGGAAATTCACAACTTAGAAGTGTCTGGATCATGTGTGAGCAGTCCCTAGCCAGCGGCAACTCACACTGGCGACAATTACAGCACACAGCAGACAGCCAATAAATACACCGACTTGAACAACTTAATGGGAACAGTCTTTACCTTTGGACACATCTTCGTTAGGCACTAACAGGATGAAATAAATGAGGTACCAAATTGTTTAAAGAATTGGTGTTCTTCCCCTCCCACATCCTCCATTTCTCCCATAGACAGATGTCATCATGGGATGAGGAAATTGCAACAATTCTGCTGTGACCCCTCTAGTTCAGGGCCTCTCTGTGATGGCAATAAAGGGTGTATGTGTATGGTCCAGGATGAAAAGTTACCTGCATCCACACCTGCTGAACTCAGCCCCTGGATGGTGACGTGGTGGCCACCACTTAGTTGTTCACTTCCGAAGGTGTTTTTGGACCATAGCTAGCCCAGTAGAGGGGCAGCCATCCACGAGGCAGGGGCAAAGAGGCAGAGGAATTCTAGTTCAAGTTCACTGAAGCTTGTTGCCAGCAATCTGCCCCTCTGGATTTGTCCCACCTCTGCCTTCCTTTCTACACAGAGCACTGGAGGGAGCTCCCCTTTCTCTTTGCTGGGGGCTTGTTTGATGTCCATCTTCAGTGGAGTCACACCTCCCAACTGCTGGTTTGAGTTCTAAGGTAAAACAAGGCCAGAAACTCTTGGTGAAACTCAACCAAAGCCACTGAGGCCTTGACGACACTAAACGGAAGATCACCGCTGCTGTGATCAATCTTCTGGCGTTTGATTTAGCAGGTCTAGTTAAGACTCATTCCCTCAAACACAGAGGGCACCTGTGACAGCGTCCAGTGCCCCTCCTTTGGCAAGGAGTAAGGGAAGTCGATGGGAGCATTTGCTCCCGTTGGCCTCCTGCTGTGGGTGGGGCTCCACCAAGCTCAGCTTAAGGTAAACCAACTCCAGCTAGTTATTCTATGTAGCTGGAGTTGGCACCTTAAGCCAAGCTGCAGGGTCTAGTGTAGACCTGGCCTGAACTTTGTTTGGTTTCTGGCTGAATCCACAGGCTTCCCCGGGTGGTAGCTAACCCTAACCCTAACCCTAACCCTAACCCAAGGCTTGAATGGAACCATCAAGGTGTTGTAAAGACACCAAATGAAGCCACCCCGTACAAAAGAAGTCGATTCTGGCCAGGTAGACTCCCGAGACAGCAACTGTAGGTGTCTGGCTATTTTTTACCGGCTTTAGGTTTTCCTGCACAAGTCTTTTTTACTTCCACCCTGTTATTAGTGGCTTCTTGCAGCACAGGGATGAGTTCCTACACTGGGCTAAAATCCAAACTATATCTATTAACATTGCCCAGCACCATGATTTGTTTCAAAAAACTTTCCAGCAATGTTGAGTTCTACGAGAATGTTTTACTACCTGCTTTATGCCCTCTATGGCACCATCCCCAGATTAAATATTTAGTATTTATTCTAGAAAGAATTGAGAAAGGCAAAAAAGGAGGAAAGTTCCATAGTTCCAAGTTACAAGCAATGTTCCTCTAAGTTTTTCAATCCATGAGAGGAGTGAGTTTTGTCTTGTGCTCCAATATTGAGGTCATGTACACTTGTTTGGATGGTGCCTCTGTGGCACCCAAGTTATAACCTCTCCCTGCTATGTCTCCCACCCTCCCCTCACCCCATTTGCTCCCCTGGTGCCTGCTGCTGCCCCCCACCCCTCACCCTCCTCTGCTGTTCTGGTTCCTGTCCTTCTCACTCCCCTCAGCTCTCCTGGAACCTGCCCCCTCCCCCTCCTCTCTGGCCCCAGCATCTGCACTTCCCTCCTCCTCCCCTCTCCTAACACCTCCCTCTACCCACCTACCCTGCCTCTCTCCTCTGCCCTCTGGTGCCCTGGCACCTGTCCCTCCCCTCCACTCCCTTCCCCATGTATGCCCTTTTGCATCACCCCTGCAGTTCCCCTGGCACCTGCACCTTCCCTCAACCCCTGCACTCTCCTGGTACCTCCCCCTTCCCTTGCTGTCCCTGCCCTCGCAACACCTGCCCCCCTTGCCCTCCTCCTCTCTGGTGCCCCCACCACCACCCTCTTATCTCCTCACGCCCGGTTCTCCTCACGCCCCTCTGTGCCCTCACATATGACTTGCTCCATCCCCCACCTTCCTCATGCCCACCTCTCCTTTCAACCCCTCCCCTCTCCTCTTCCCCCTCTTGCCCCCATTGCCCCTCCACTCTCCCAGCATCACCCTGTTCCCTCCCCTCTCCCACTCCCACTGACACCTTCCCATTCCTCCCCACCCCCACTCCTCTTGCCCTTTCCCCTCATTGTTGCCTCTTGGCCCCCTAGCATTTGTCCCTCCTTCACCCTGCCCTTTGGTGCCTGTCCCTTTCTTCTCCTGCTCTGGCCTCCTCCTCTCCCCTCAGCACAAGCCCCTTCCTCTCCTCACTCACCTTCCTCTTAGTTCTCCCCCTGCCCTCTTCCTCCTTCTGCCATCCTGACACCTGCACCTGCCGAGTAGGGCAGCATGGCGGGCAGCTGCCCTGTGTGCCAGGGCTGGAGCTAGAGCCATGGTGCTATTTTTAGTACTGTGGCCCCAGCCCAGGAGCAGCTGCACCATAGCCCAGCTCCAATCCCTGTGTCGGGACTCAAGCTGGGGCCGTGGTGCTATTTTTAGTATCGCAGTCCTGGCCCCAGCAGCCACCACACAGACACAGCCCCAGCTGCTCCCAGGGGCTGGACCACACGTGTCCCTTGTGCCTGAACTGAAGCTGGGCGATGGTGCTACTTTTAGTACCACAGCCCAGGCTCTAGCTCCAGCAGCCGCCACGCAGGCTGTGTGGTGGCTGCCCACTGGCTCCAGGGGTGGGCAGTCACCTGCCACGTGGCCCCGCCCCGGAAGCAGCTGGGGCACAGCTGTGCGGCTCTGCTGAGGAGGTGGGTGGGAATGAAATTCTTGGTATGCATTTGCACAGGTGTGTGCCTCACAGAGAACCCAGGTTACAAGTCCCTCTGTCCAGAAGATTGCATGAAACTGCTGCATTCTCCTCTTTCCCCCTGTGCGCCTCTGGAGAAATGCACATTTGTACATCCTCAGCCAGCCCAAGTCTGACCTGCAAGCTGGGAGGAGCATGAAACTCAGAAGGAAGCAGTATTTGAGTGACAACCTGTTTGACCAGAATTATTCTTATTGTTTAGTGCAGGAGCAGTTACTTTGCCTGTTGAAAATCATGTGTTCATTTAATTCAGTAGCAGAAGCAATCACAGAAGAAACGACCTCATTTATTCTGCAGAGTATCAGTAACTCAATATTACAGTGATGTAAATTAAATATATCGTTTCTGTAAATTCCCACTGATCAACAATCTACACAAAATGTCTTATTACAGTTGATGTGGTACATGGGCATGCAGCTAGAAACATAAAACCCCATCAATGGGAGGACAACTTGCAGGGAATATATTGTAGGGGCTACACCATAAAAAAACATTTTTGATTCAGCCAGTTCCTACACAGGTGCAGTGTTGTGCACGTGGTCTGAATCCAGACAATGAACAGAGGAGTTTGCACAGCAGGGCATTTCAGTAGTAAGGAATCATTTACTGGGTCATCTAGTCTATCGCCCTGCACCATGGCTTGCTTAGTAACTTAAAAGTTGAATATTTAATATGCTTTATTGGGCTGTACGGGTGTTAGTTAATTAGCTTACAGGAGACACCAGGAAGCATGACTATTATGCACATTTGACAGGTAGGGTGGCTGAGGTACAAAATGTAAGTGACTTTCCTAAAGTCACACAAGACAGGAAATAAATTCAGGAGACCCGACTTCCACTACACTGCTCTAGCCACTAGTCAGCGCTGCCTCTCCAATTTTTTTTATACTTTGTGAGCAGTGAAGAAAAGGAAAACCTCAGTGTCACAGCTGCAAGAACAAAGAAACCCAGGCTGCACATATTTCTTGTTTCTCCCTCCAGAGCCACGCTGGGTTACATCCACTATACATCGGTCCTCCCCAGGAATGGAGGGAAATAATAGCCAAATTCAGACCCCCTGGGGTGGACTGTGGGTGAGTGTATGGAAAGATGGCTACTACCTTTCCCGTAGGACAGCAGTAAATAACTCTCGATTCTGTACCAGGCCTGGGCCTGAAACACACAGTTCAACCCTGGATCCAGAACCGAACGTCTCCACCCCAGAGGTGCTCAGCCCTGCAAGGCGCTGTGTGCAGACCCTGGCACCCACATGGATGGCTGCAGACCAGTCGGGCTCTGCCCAGCAACAGGTGCCCTGCCTGTATAGATCAGCCAGCGCTCATTAACCACAAGGGTAGCCGGATTCTCCCTATTCTGCAAATAGCACCCGTTCCCACCATTGATGCTTTGAGGCAGCGGTGGGCAGCCTCCGGCCCCAGGGCTGCATGTGGCCCAGTGGGGTTGTGTGTGGGGCCCGCGAGACCTTTTGTCGACTGTTAGCCAGTCACAGAGTTGCCAGATGCCGCTGGTTTCCGTCCGTGTAGGGTTTTTCCCTACTGGTATTGTTAAAATGACAGGCACGCAGCGCCAAGGCCCGTGAAGCGCGGTGCGGGTGGATTGCACCTAACACTGCCTGGGAGAGCCGTGCGCTGCCTCTGCGTCCAATCACAGTGCAGCTACGGTGCAATCGGCACCACCCTGCTAATTCTAGCACATCCCACAAATTCTCGGGAAACCGACTTGGTTCCGACAATCTCGCAGCACACGCAGGCCACTCGTGTGGCCCATTGCTAGCCTAGGTCGCCCCTCACAGCTCCAGGGCCAGTCATTCCGAGGGAAGGAACCTATGTACGGTGACAGCTGGAGGCACCCGCCTCCTTAGGGAACTCCCCATGCAGTCCAGGGATGAGACCCTCCCCCTGCTGGAGTCAATGGGAGTTTGGCCATTGACTTCGGGGGAGGGGGGGGTCAGAATTTGACCCTGAACGGCCATTGACTGGTGTCACGGACTCAACAAACCTGAGCTACACCCCAGTGTTTAAACAGTCCTTCGGAGGAGCCTTTTCAGTGTGTCAACTCCCAGCACCACCCCCATTTCCTTTAGAGTAGGACAGAGCCCTCAGATTCCCGGACTGAGCCTCTGTCCATGCTGAGGTCTCATGTTCTGCCTGCTAGGGATTCCCATAGATATACTAATTGTTCAGGGGGGTTTTGGATGGGAAGCAGGGAGTTCCATAATCTTTGTGGACCCTCCATTGATATGTCATTTTCATCCGTTCCTTTAATGACCTCGTTTATTTCACCCCCACACAGTTACATGATACAACGTCTCCTGTTCTCTGCTCTGTCCCAATGTCAGCTGTTTAACCCTTCTGCAGCCACTGGATAGCAATGTGACGTATGGAGAGAAACTGAGGCACACATAATATAAAAATGTTACAGAGCATTCCCGCTTGGTTCAGTTTCACCCAGGAGACAGTAGGGTGATTCTGAGATCCCGTTTGCTGAGGCAGGTCCCAGATTGGTGTATTTCTGTTGCCTGCTAAGACCTGCTGGGCTCAGTTCCAGCAATGGGAGAAACTTAATAGGTCCATTTCATCAAAATTGAATTTCGATCTCTAGTGGCTTTTTTCCTTTGCTACACAAGGATTTTTTTTAAATCTGTTGAGTCTCTAGCATTATTAGAGTCAAGATAATTCTGAAATGCAAGGTGTTCTCGACGACAACAGCACCTCGGACTGGAGAGGGAGAGCCTCATCACGTTGGAAGACTTCAGTACATTTTGCTAATCAGCATTACAAAGAAGGGGGAAAAAAGCTCTGTCCTCTAAATGCCTAATTTGCCCTTGGATACAGAGGACAAATTGACAATTACTGTTCTAAATTCTTTTCCCTGAAGGTCTTGCTAGATAATTAAATGTGCAGGCTTTCTAAAGATTGAATACCTTGATTTATAATTTGCTGCATCCTAAAGTATGTTGTACCATTGCTTACTCACAGATCTATTCACAATACCATCAATATTATGAACTTAATAATATACATAGGTACAAGCCTTTGTTGTTTCTACTTCAGGGGTATTAATTAGCCCTTTGTAATTAGTTCTCTGTTATAACAGTGATCTAGAAAGCAAACAAACCCTTCAGCAGTTAATCTGAAGTGGAGGGAGACAAACGCATGAATACGAAATCCACCCGCACATTCCAATGCTGCCTTGTGATTGTATTTAGAAAAGGCAACCTACAATACATTTTGAGTCATGCAAAATTACAGCCCTGCCATACAGGGATCTCAAAATAAACCTTATCCATGTGAATAAGGATGGGTCATATGGTGAAGGATATTGAAAAATTGGCCCTTTCAGACTTAGACAAAAGAGATTAAACAAAACGCTACATCGGTTAAGGGTCAAAGTTCAGGGAGTCCGCATCCTTTTCAATTAGCAGCCTGCATATGAACAGTTCCCACGATCAAGCGAAAGACTCTCGTGATCTGGCCCATGACTGTTCTGTGCCTGCTCCTATTGCTATTGATGTCAATAGCAAAATCCCACAGATTACAATGGGACAGGATTGGATCTCCTGGGCCTGCATTTGCTCTGCTGTAGAACGGGAGAGCGAGAGATAGTTTGGGGAGTGCATCATAAGGCACATTTTAGTGATTGCAAGCTATTGCTTCCCAATGCGAAGTGAATGTCTGCAAAATTCTCTCTCTAACATGTGAGAAGTTTTAAGAAAAAAAACATCTCTAACACTGTTCACAGCAGAGCCATCCTTACCCATATGCAGACTATGCAGCTGCGTAGGGCACCTGAGAATTTGGGGCACCTCTGGGTCTTAATGTCCACCCACCTGTCTCTTCCTATCCCCGTTCTGTGGCTCAGCTTCCTTCAGGGGAGGATCTAGTGAACTTAAAAGGGAAAAAACCTGCCAGAGCTGTTACCAGAACCTGTGAACAAGCTATTCCAGTGGTACCAAAGCCATTTCACAGGCATTTGCCAACCCCAGCGACATACTGTCAATTTCTGATTTAATGTGCGAGTCTACACTGTAAAATGTGCTTTAAAATAGTTCAAGTGAGTTGCTGAAGATTATAAAATCACAGCTCCTCAAAATTGTCATTCCCCCCCTCCCTCTGGGTTTGCCTTTGGGCATCGAGGCACCAATGTAACAGTACTGTGTGGAGCTCCATAAATCCTAAGGACGCCCCCAGTTCACAGGACCTCGTACCTCAGATGGACTGGGAATCTGATTTGCAAGTTGTTGTCCAGGAAGCAATTATTTTTAAAGGCCTGAGGGTATGTCTACACTACCCCGCTAGTTCGAACTAGGAGGGTAATGTAGGCATACCGCACTTGCAAATGAAGCCCGGGATTTGAATTTCCCGGGCTTCATTTGCATAAGCGGGGAGCCACCATTTTTAAAACCCCGCTAGTTCGAACCCCGTGCAGTGCGGCTACACGGGGCACGAACTAGGTAGTTCGAACTAGGCTTCCTAGTTCGAACTACCGTTACTCCTCGTGAAACGAGTTCGAACTAGGAGGGTAGTGTAGATATACCCTGAATGTTTTAGCTCCAAATGCTGAGTTAGTTCCCAGATGGCGCTTTCTTTCTCGCCCTGCACAGACAGAGTTTGGAGCTGCAGTGGAAAGGGTACCTGAAAACTCCCGGTGATGGTGCCACCCCCTTACTCTCCCACAGAAATAAGGTCTACTGTGATTTTTCCCCTCAAAAGATTGTGTCGCATTGCCATCTCCCCAGGGCATAGTGCATGTAAGTATTGTTCTACTAACAGCATTTCATACCTGCAGGTTCATAGATGGCTGGCAATTATGCAACGTGATGTCATTCAATTGTAACCCATGCACCTAGTGTGGTTACTGAGTAGTGCAAGTGGCACCTAGACCACTGCAACAGTTAAGATCAAGAGACCTCTACAGCATGGGCTGGGAGCCAGCTGGCTTTTAGCTCAGAGGGTAGAGGCTCTTATAGTCAGCTCCCCAGGTTCAAATCCACATTGCTGGTGGTTACACAATGTGTTGGCAAGTGTCTATTCTAATGCTGACCTTCTCAAAGGTCACTAACACCCAGAACTGGAATAATATTAAATAACACGATGGCTTATTCAAATGTTTCCTCTGTTAGTGGAGCAAACAGCCTAGCTAGTTTTAAGATGATATGTTTACAAATGGGATTCGAGGGTGGGATTGCCTGCATTTGCAGGGGACTATGCCGGAGGAGTTTCATTCCAGACCTATGTCCCTGTTTGGGCTGTCTCCTTAGAGATTAATTCACTTTCTGAAGTTCTCCCCACTTTGAAGTGTTTAACAAATGGATCCAAAGCCATAATGGAAGATTTCCGGATGTTTTTATTGAAAACATTCACAATATGTTCATGTTATCGTTCAATGAACTTCACGACCTGTTTTCCTTCAAGGAAAAGCAAAGAATCATGAGCCATAGGACTGAAAGGGACCTAACAAGGTCATTTAATTCTAATCCAGTCCCCTGCGCTCAAGACAGGGTTAAGTATTATCCAGACCATCCCTGCCAGACGTTTATCTAATGTGCTCTTAAAATTCTTCAGTGCTGGAGATTCCACAACCTCCCTGGGCAATTTATTCCAGTGTTTCACCACCCTGACAGGCAGGAAGTTTTTCCTAATGTCCAACCTAAACCTCTCTTGAAGACCATTGCTTCTTGTCCTATCATCAGAGATCATGGAGAATGATTTTTCTCCCTCTGCCTTGTAACAACCCTTTATGTATTGAAAATTGTTATCATGTTCCCTCCCAGTCTAAATAAACCCAATTTTTTCAGTTGTCCCTCACAGAGCTTAAATCATTTTTGTGGCTTTTCTCAGGACTCTCTTTAGTTTGTCCCCATCTTTCCTGAAATGGGACACCCAAGCCTGGACGCAGTACTCCAGTTGGGGCCTATCACTATGGAGTAGGGAGGAAGAATCACTTCTTACAAATTCTGCCCTGCCGGTCAATACATCTCAAGGCTAACCTTGGGGGAACCAACATCTGCTTTATATTGTTTGGATGACTAGACCCAACGTTTAGTTTATAATCTCATTCTTCACGTTCACCTTCCAAAGCCACCTCTCTACCTCGTGCCCCTCAATGCCAGCAGGACTTGGAGGCAGCCACGGAAGCTGTGTGTGTGCAGGAGTCTCAGGACAGGGACAACCTCTTGGGACTTGGGACCAGATTTGCAACATTATTTAGGTGCCTATAGCTCAGGTGCCTAATCCGCTTCATGGCTTTAGTAAATCCCATTAGGTGCCTAACTCCCTTTGGACACCTTTCCAATGACGACCTTATTGTAATTCTGCTGGTATTATTATTTGGCCTCTATGGGCAATCTAGCTGAGCAGGAAGTTGCTGGCCTAATGGTTCTTTCTCCACAGAGCAGACCCAGCATCGACAGCAACAGCCAGGCAGACTTCATCACTCCCCCTCGCCCATCCGCATGCCTTTAGGCTGTTGGATGCTCAGTATTCAGCCTCTGTGCTGAGACTATGGACAAAGGGGAGCAGACAGGGACAGCTCTGACATGGTTACAATGCCATTCTCTTTGGATCATTAAGGAACCACTGCTCTGGATTTTTTGCATTCTTCATAGCAAGTATTAGGCGGAAGGGTGGTCTTGTGGGTGAGGTGTTCGTAGGCCCACCGATAGGGAGGTAATGGCAGCAGTTGCCCTGGGGCCCAACGGTTAAAAGGAGCTTAGGGCCAGAGCTCCAGGCTCTTAACATTGCCCCTGGAGCACCTCTCAGCACTGCTCCGTGTGACGCTGGGGGGGGGGGGGGAGCAGCGTCCTGCTCTGGGTGGTGCAGAGGGCTGCCTGCTCCTGGCCCTGCCTCTTGCACCTGAAGCCCCACTCCTTCCAGGAGCCACCCCCACACATTGCGAGGGGGCCCCTGGAAGCTTGTTGGCCCCCCTGGGTGCTGGTGTGGGACTCAAGAGGCCTGGGCAAGTCTCCTAGTTTCTCTGGGCCTTTCTACCCTGTCTGTAAAATGAAGAGCTGAATGAGAGCAGGCGACAACATTTCTGACTGAATACAGAGTCTTTGGGTGGCAAAAAGAATTAGCAAAGAAATAATCACCTCATTTTCTGGCCCACTCTGATCACCATGATCCCTCCTTTGTCCAGTGCCTCTGAGTAGCTTGTGAGCCCTTCACAGCCAGGAATGTCTCTCGCACGTGGCCGTACCATGCCCCCGAGCACTGTTTCGAGGCGGATGCCACCACTAATGGGAGATAGAGGGAACGCAACAGGAAGCAGGGCAGCTTGACTGGTCTAAAGCAAACCTGGTTTGGCTTTAAGGGAGGTCAATGCAGAGCCTAAACTTTATTTTTAATTAGGGCTTCTGCTTTAAGTTGTTACTGACTGGAATCCTTCTGGTCAGGGGTTGCACATCCCTCACCTTTCACCTTGGGGAGTTTGCCACCTCAGGGGAGCAAGAGGTTGCTTGTCACTCTTCTCGAACGAGGCCCTTCCTGGAGCAGAGAAGGACAGCTCCCCCAAATTACGGGACACAAGAAGTCATTCTGCTCTACTCCGCACTGCTTAGGCCTCAGTTGGAGTACTGTGTCCTGTTCTGGGTACCACATTTTAAGAAAGATGTGGAGAAACTGGAGAAGGTCCTGAGAAGAGCAACGCAAATAATCAAAGGTCTAGAAAACATGAGCTATGAGGGAAGACTGAAAGAACTGGGCTTGTTTAGTTTGGAAAAAAGAAGACAGAGGGGATATGAGAGCAGTTTTCAAGTATCTAAAAGGGTTTTACAAAAAGGAGGGAGAAAAATTGTTCTCCTTAACCTCTGAGGACAGGACAAGAAGCAATGGGCTTAAATTGCAGCAAGGGAGGTTTAGGTTGGTGTAGCCAGACACAAACCCCATCTTGTTTTTCCACAAACCCCATCTTGTCCCCCTCCTCCCCCCAGAGAGCAAGAGAAAGGCAGTCAGCCTTTGATGCCCTGGGAACGCAGGTGTGGTGCTTGTCCCTGACTCTACCATAAACAGAAACCAGACAGTAAATGGGCTAGCTGACGACTGGGAGGCGTCCCGTCGCCGTGATGGCTAGTATCAGTAATTGACATCCCTGCACTGTCTCAAGAGAGGAATCTTCGCCCATCACATACCAGAGGTGCCCATTGTCTGCATCTTCCAAGATGTGAATTATGCTTTGCACCCTTCGTGGGAAACTTGGCATTCAAAGCCATTTTTCCTAATTGGCCACTTGAGACCAGGAAGAAGCCCATGTGACCCAAGGGGTATAAAGAGGGTTTAGTTGCCCACCCCATTTGAGCTCCAATCACCTACACCTGCTGGCAGGTATTGATTGTCTCCCGAGGTCCATGGGATGCCCAACCTCGCCCTACTTCTTCCCGAGGGATTGAAAGACGCTGGCCATGCCAAGTCTGGAACGCAGGGGTGAGAATTGTACCTGCAATGTGTTTTCTTTATGTGTACACTTTAATTGTCTCTCTGTTATAAGTTTAGTTACTTTATTATAGTTTCTTAAGGCAAACTGCTTCATTTCTATTGTAAACTGCCTTTGGTAAGGTGATTTAGCTATAAACTTTGGGAATAAGTGGGATGCCCTCATTCACTTATAAAATATATATATATTGAACCAAGTTTCTTTTATTTTATTTTCTCTTTCTTTCTCCTATAATAAGCCAGTGAGTGTCAAGCTTCTGACTTGAACCTGTGCTGCTGTACCCGAACCGAACACAAACAAAAGAACTTCAGCCGGTCAAAGGGACAGGTGTAGGGAGAGCTTGTGTGTTTTGGATTGTGTCACTCCCAGGTGGCAGATCCATTGGGGCACCTCTCAGCCTCCCCAGGCTGCCCGCTGCGAAGGAATCTTGGATTCTAGCAGCTAAAATCTGAGGTGTTATAAGCTCTCCCTATAAACTTATTGGGGCACCCGTCAACCTCCTCCAGGTTGCCCACTGCAAGGGACCCCGGTCTCAGCAGTTGAAGTCTCGGGTGTATAGCGCACACACACACCGGGGCGTCTGAGAGCCTGTTGGCTGCCCTCTGCGATGGGACCCTGGTCCTAGCAGTAAAGTCACAGACGTTAAACTATTTTTCGGGGTTCCCTCCATCCTCCTAGGCTGCCCACTACAACAAGACTTTGCATTTCAGCAGTTGAAGACTTGGGTGTAACACACACACACACACACACACTGCCCTGACCATTTCGGCTGACAGTTGGACATAAGAAAAAACTTCCTAACTGTCGGGTGGGTAAACACTGGAATAAGTTACCTAGGGAGGTTGTGGAATCTCCATCACTGGAGATATTTAAAAGCAGATTGAATAGACATCTATCAGGAAGGTCTGGCTGGGGCTTGGTCGTGCTGTGAGGGCAGGGGCCTGGACTTGATGACCTCTCAAGGTCCCTTCCAGTTCTATGATTGTATGTGCTGAGCTGGGGTGTCTCATCAGCTGCGCAAAGCCAACCAAAGGCTTTGACTTGTGCGCAGCTCTCAGTGGCATCGCTGAAAGGGAAGTAACCTGTATCCATTAAGCCTGAGCACAGGGCAGGCCTGTAACATGTGGCCTGCGCCCTCTTGTGCCCGGCCACTCTGTACAATGTACTTACTGCCAGCTAATTGAAGGTGAAATGCAATATGGAATCCTTTGTGCTTTATTATAAACCCCTGATGGTTTTCTTTATGGAGCAAGGCAGCTTTTTAGTGCCTTTTCATTTCTTAGCCTAGCAACCATGAAAGTCACAAGAGGAACTTTTAGTAGCAAGGTGTCGATGGGCACGGATTGCTTTACAGCCAGCAGCTCTCCATACATCTTCAGGAGTGAATTGTAAGCAGTTCTGCGGCTGGCTAATAAAATTCACCCAACACCAATTATACGGTTTCACAGCAAGATGATGCTGGAGCCTGGTCCCTGTCATGGAAAACTCAGACCCGCTGCTCCAAGAAAGGGGAAGTCCTAGAGGCAAGGTCAGCCAGAGTGGGAGGGCCTCTGAGAGCCATTCCTTCAGTGCAGACCTGCACTAACGCTGCTTTCCTGGCTACTGGAGAATTCCCACCACCACGTGAAGCCAGCGGAGGGAACACAGATAGGGGAAACAGCATGGGACAAGGGCTCCCTCATAGCAACGTCAAATTGCTACAGCAGTTCCTGGAGGGTGGAGGAAACCGCACAAGTTACAGCAGCAATGGGCAGCCAAGGCTTGTGAGCAGGCTGCATGAGTGGTCCTCCCTCATCTCAGCAGGCCGCAAGACTGTCGTAACCAAGATGGTCTTCTCGGAGAGGGTCGTTTTGCTCACTGCGCTTGCATACCTAGAATTTGAGGGGTGTGCCGATGGCACCGTAGCAGTGCTTTGGATGCCGATAGAGAGCCCAGTTCTTAGGGTGTATCTAGACTACAGGGTTTTGTCGACAAAAGTGGCCTTTTGTCAACAAAACTATACCTGCGTCTACACTGCTGCTGAGTTCTGTCGACATAACGTCGACACAACTCAGCAGTTTTGTCGACGGCGGTAAACCTCATTCTACGAGGAATAACGCCTTTTGTTGACAGAGTTCTGTTGACAGAAGGTGTTATTGCATCTACACTGTCCTTTGCATCTTCATTGTCATGCCAACAAAGCGGCTTGCTTTGTCGACAGAACTGGATGTCATCTAGACACTCTGGCTGTGTCTAGACTACATGCCTCTGTCGGCAGAGGCATGTAGATTAGACAGATCAGCAAAGGCAAATGAAGCCGCGATTTAAATGATCGCGGCTTCATTTACATTTACATGGCTGCCGCGCTGAGCCAACAAACAGCTGATCAGCTGTTTGTTGGCTCACCGCTAGTCTGGACGTTCCTCCTGTCGACATCAAAGCCCTTTGTCGGCAGCCCTGGTAAACCTCATTCCATGAGGAATAACGGGGCTACCGACAAAGGGCTTTGATGTCGACAGGGGGAATGTCCACACTAGCGCGCTGAGCCAACGAACAGCCGATCAGCTGTTTGTCGGCTCAGCGCGGCAGCCATGTAAATGTAAATGAAGCCGCGATCATTTAAATCACGGCTTCATTTGCCTTTGCTGAACAAACAAATCTACATGCCTCTGCCGACAGAGGCATGTAGTGTAGACGTACCCTCTTTGTCGACAGAAGTTTTGTCGACAGTATCTGTCGATAAAACTTGTCGACAAAAGCCTGTCGTCCAGACAGACCCTTGCAGTCAATGCTGTGTGCAGTCAGCACCCACCTCACATGCCCTTGCTTTGCATGCGGGTCACTTTAGTAAAACCGGTAGGAAGAAAACCCTACGTGGATGGAAACCAGCAGCATCTGGCGACTCTGCACCTGGGCAACCATCGACAAAATGTCTTGTGGGTCAAACAGAACCCTGATGAGCTCCACCTGCCTTGAGTCATGCCTGGGGAGGGCCTATATAAGAGGGGCACTATGAAGATCAATTTGTATGAGCCACTTGGGAGATGAACAGAGGCATCTCTTTGTGAGGGTCTGTTTGTATAGACTGCTGATCTCAGGCTCAAAGGCCTCTCTCTAGAGCAGTTCAAATCCTGCCTTTCCAATAAATCATTGGAAATGTTGATTGGTCTGACTTTATTTTTATTTAGCTAAAATGGCATGACTTAGTAATGCACTTCTTTGCCTGCTACTTCCCTAAGGCCATGTCTACACTAGGAAATTATTTTGAAATAACTAAATTCAAAATAATAACTCCTGAAATAACTATTTCAAAATAAGCGTTATTCCCCAAGGAAAGCAGGAGTACAGATTTCAAAATAACAGGCTTGGAAGTGTGGACACTGTTTATTGTTTGGAAATAATTCCCTACTGCACACCAGGGCTTAGACACAGCATGCACCAGTTCAGTGGAAAACACAGCTGACTAGTTATTCCTTTGAGTTTAACACGAGACCCGATTCCACTTCCCCAACGTGTCAAACCAGAAATGCTTCCAAACTCTAGGATCATAAATGCTAAAATCAAAAGCCACACGTGACTCTAAATTATGTTCAAGGCAGCCCTATAAATCTCCAGACTCAGACCTTAAAAACTGATCAGGGATATTAAAGGAAAGTAGATTTGAAAGAAATGCAGTTTCCAATATTATTTAAAGCCTCATAAGTCCGTAATAACACTTTAAAATCAATCCTAAATCTCACGACACGTCAGGGAAGGTTTGTTTTATATGGGGATAATACGATCTGACGAGCTGCATCCTCGCTGTTGTGAGTGAAATACTTAAAACCAGAAAGAACAAAATCTCATTCAAAACTGGTGGAAGGGAAGCACTCCGAGGCAGGGTTCTAAACAAACACAAACAAGCCCCCAATCCCGACATGTGGAAAGTGCCACTGTTAATCTGGGCAACCTCAATTCAGCCTAGCAGAGATTTGAGATTCATCTGGGAGGTCAGCCTGCTAAAGCCAGATTAGAACAATAGTTTTAGAAAATCTGTCAGATCTAAAACCATCCGCTATTTGTAGGAGTTACAACCTCCTCTGTGCCCCTGGAATGCAGAAAACATCTCTCACATGCGGAACGATACTGCTGAGATCATTAGACTGAGCCCAAAGGTCTGATTCTCCTTTGAAAAATGAGTGTGGGTCAGAAAGAAATACTGGGAGCTGTAACCGTTTATCGAATGAAAGTGTGTTTGAATAGGAGACTCAGCCACGGTTTGTTGGATTGCTGCCTGCTCTGAATCTGCGTTATTTGCAGCCGCTCCAGATTGTGTAGCGAACGCATCAGATGGCAAATGCACAAGAGCTGCAGGACCTGCAGTTAAAAAAAATGAGTGGTCCTGTTGCACCTTAGAGACTAATAAAAATATAGTATCATGAGCTTTTGTGAGCAAAACCCACTTCCTTAGATGAGCAGAGTGGAGAGAAAAGGGGGGACCCTCTCAATTTATAACAGAAAAAGAAGGGAAGGGGAAAGTACTTGTCAACTGTAGTGCTGGTGCCAATGAGGCTAACGGAGCAGGCTGAAAGTGTCCTACACTTAGCTTTTGATGTCAGTTGGGTGCTGAATGTAAGGAAAGAAGGTTTTATAATGGCCCATCCAGTTCACGTCTTTGTTCAAGCCATGAGAGATAGTGTCAAATTTGCACAATTCACCATTTTCCCCACCTCGGTGTTCCAGAGATAGCCCTGAGCTCAGGAGTGGCCCGAGGCCGGCTGCGGCCCCAGGCAGAAGGCGCGATTGGCACCCCCGCCTGCACAGCCGTCAATGGCCGTGACGTCATCATCAGGCGCCCGGGCCAGTGGCGCCCTAGGCAACTGCCTAGTTTGCCTAGGCTCAAGTGAGCTCTCAAAAGACTGGAGTTCCTGAGCAGCTCAGACGATTTCAGCTGCTTCTCTGAACAGTTCAGACCCCTCAAGTCTGCAAACACAGGCTGGAGAGTTCACAAGCATGGGGGTTTGCTGTTTTGATTTTTAAAGACTTCCAGCGTCTCCTGGAAACACGACAAGTGTGCGCAAAGTATGGGAGCATGTGAGGTTTCCACTCCGGGTTCTGGCCAGAGCCTAAGTACTTGGAGGCACTAGGAGAAGGAAACACAACAATAACAAAACCAGAGCGCTTTCAGCGACTCCTGCCTCAGGACCAGGAAGGTCCAGCTGTTAGCAGTTCCAAGATGGTTCACCCGTTGCAACTGCTGAGCCTGCCCGTTAAAGAAAGACCAAGAATCTGGAGGGCCTTTGCCTCCTGCCCTCCAAGTCAGATGGATTCCAGTCACTAGCACACCTTAGACGGACGTATGGGGTATGGAGCTGCCCAATGTCCCCAGGCACCAGGTACTAAAGACTGGAAGTGAGTGCATTCACATGGGCTACGTCTACACTGGCATGATTTTCCGGAAATGCTTATAATGGAAAACTTTTCTGTTATAAGCATTTTCGGAAAAAGCGCGTCTAGATTGGCAAGATGCTTTTCCGGAAAAGCACTTTTTGCGGAAAAGCGTCCGTGGCCAATCTAGACGCGCTTTTCCACAAAAAAGCCCCGATCGTCATTTTCGCGATCAGGGCTTTTTTGCGGAAAAGACTACTGTGCTGTCTACACTAGCCCTTTTCTGGAACAGTTTTCCGGAAAAGGACTTTTGCCCGAATGGGAACAGCATAGTTTTTCCAGAAAAGCACTGATGATTTTACATTAGATTGTCAGTGCTTTTCCGGAAATTCAAGGGGCCAGTGTAGACAGCTGGCAAGTTATTCCGGAAAAGCGGCTGATTTTCCGGAATAAGTGGCCAGTGTAGATACAACCATGGAGTATACAGCCCAGGTCCACCCTGAGCAGGTAGAATTAGCGAAGGAGACACTGCTGGGGCACTTGCTGTCCATGGCTACTTCTCCCCCAAGTGCCTCTACCTGCCAGTCAGAATCTAATCGTCACCATAAGAACTAGATTCCTTGCTCTTAAAACAAACGGGAAGTATTACTCCACGCGGCACATCGTCAACCTGGAGAACTCAGAGGGTTTGGTGAAGACCAGGACTTTAACAGAGTTCAAAAAGGAGCTAGATAAATTCATGGAGGTAATCAATGGCTATAGTCAGGATGGGTAGGAATGGTGTCTCTAGCCTCTGCTTGTCAGGGGCTGAGAATGGGAGACAGGAGGGATCATTTAATGATTCCCTGTTCTGTTCACTCTCTCTGGGGCACTTGGTGTTGGCCACTGTGGGCAGACAGGACACTGGGCTAGATGGACCTTTGGTCTGACCCAGTCTGGCCGTTCTTATGGTCAATGGGGCCTAGCTGTGACTAGTGAAGATGAGTCAAAGGGCCAATGCCTCTTCAGGTATGAATCAGCTTCATTGGAGTCACTAAGCCCCTTTTCCACCCCTTGAGGATTTAGCCCAGAGATAAGTCCCTGCCCTGAAAGCCCCTCCAAACTCTCAAAGATGCAAACCAGTCTTCTGTCTGAGAGGAGAGATGAAACACCAGAATGCCCTGCAGTTCATTTCTGTAAACGCTTTGCTTCTGGCTAACTGGCTTCCAGCAATGTGGTTCTGGGGTGCGTCAAAGGCCAATACATCTGAAAAATACGCAGCTCTGGCTGCTGTATTAACTTCAGCCCATGTATTGCTACTCACAAGACCGTTTCGTTATTTGTGCTACCAACGCCAGGGAGGGTTCCAAATGGGAGACCCTGGGGAGAGGCGTTATGTGGCAGATAAAGCCATCCGAGGGCCTGATTGGCCCATGCATGCTCGTGTTTGCTGTCTCTCCGAGCCATTCACAGTGATTTGCACTGGTGTGCTGGCTGAGCGCCACCTCAGGTCAGACCCAATCTATTTCAGGGTAATCTTCAGCAATAAACTGACGACACACTGTGAGCCTTCCCGGCTTGTATCTGGGAGAAATTGTCTGAACTCCCGTGTTTCCCATTAAAAGAACAGTGCTGGAAACCAGTGCGTGACCGCAAGATGAACCAAATTACCAGCACGACGACACTCTTTAGGCTCAGCATTAATTATTACTTAGTATCTAGAGAAATAAATGCTCTCCGATATCATGCCTGTGGTTTGCCTCCCCCAATGAAAACCCAATCACTGCTTTCCCGCTTACTGTGCTATTTTCCATATTCATTTTGGGCCTAGCCACAGCTGATGCTCACAGGGTCCATTAAAAGTAAATTAGCGGAGGTTTTAATTTCCCCTCCCCATAGCTGACTGCCTTGCTAACAAATAACTTGTTTGTGCAGAGCTCACGGGTTTCAGCTAAATGCTATTCCACAGAAAAGCCACTGGGGGGGGGGGGTTGTGGAAAATTGATCAGTAGCTGCCGGGCCCAGAGAAGTCACGCACACAGGCTTATGCTGTCACATTCATCTCCATGACAACTTGGTGTGATGTCAGACAATCACACTGAGCAAAGAGGAGTGATTGGTTATTAAAGAGAAAGTATTTGTTGTTCGAATTCACTCCCCTCCTCCACACACACAAAGACACTTTCTGATTGCAGAAAACCCGCCCGAGGCGTGGGCTGAGCCAGTGCGGGGGTGGAGTTTGGTATTGTTTGCCCCAATGGTCAAAGAAACTTTGAACAAGGCCAGGGTCTCATTTGAAATGCACATGCTTGGAGGGAGGGGGAGAGAGGAGGAAACAAGGCCTCAGGAAAATCTCCAGAGTCCTTAAACTGCTCTAAACACACATGCCTTTTACTAGAGCCATTTCCTCCAGCTGTAATAGGATTGTCCAGGTGAATCACAGCAGCCCTGGGAGAGATGCAAGTCGTTTGTTTAGCCACAGAACGGAGCCAGCAAAGGCAGCTTCCTGCCCTCGGTTGGCCCACAGCTGCCAGCAAAGAACTTGCCTGGAAAGAAAACCTCCATGCCATGCCTGAGGGGAGTTGAAGCCCCAGGGCTGACAGCTGCATCTTTGCAGGCACAGCATTGTAGTACAAACTAAGTGTGCTTCTTCCCCTCCATTGCTTAAGCTAGAAACAGCTCGTATCATTTAGCTGATTGCGCACGTCTTAGAAGCTGCTAAACTTCCTGCCAGGGAACTGAGTAAACTTGCAGTGACCAATCACGTTGCAACACGCTGACCAGAAGGAATGTGAAATCTATAAAAGTTTCAGCTCAGGCGATGCTCAAGGTCGACCCTGCTTTGAGCACTGAGCTCCTTGGCCGTCCTTGTTTGCAAACAATAAAATAGAGTTGGACCCAGCCTGAAAGTGTGACTCTCTGCTTGAGGCAAATTGAACTAGCCTCCAGGGGACGAAACTAGCAATTTATGCAACAGCACTTCCCCCAGTGGGCAAGAAACTGCAGGATCACAGCCCAATCTCAGTTCAGCGCCAGGCATAAAAACAATTCCCTGCCACCTCCGCCCTTAAGTGGCCCTGTGAGCAACCTCAACCCAGACTAGACTGAGCAAGAGCTACGCTCTCTCCCATTTCAAAGAGGTTCCACATTGAGTCCAGCTGGGCCAGGCTAGAACTGTCGTGTCTGCAGGGAAAAGCTCTAACCGCACCGCCCAGCCCCTGCTCACTCGACACTTGCAACTGGCTTCCTCTTCCCATAAAACTTTTTACAGGCTCTGAATAATACAGCAAATGACTATGCAGCTGGGCTTATTGGAGAGGAATCTGCTTCACTGCTTTGCGATTACTGTGTCATCATACTCCGGATGTGCTGCGGATATTTTTGCTGGGGTTTGAGGAGGGGACGTTGATTTTCCTGGGGAATAATTGGCGGGTGTTGATTATTGTGGGCGCTATAGCAGTTGATTGCATTGGATCCGATTGGATTGGATGAATAACGTGTTTGGGAAATGTGGGGCTTCCAGCACGGTGATCTTACATGTATAAATCAATCCGTGGGGTTTGCTTCCCCTCCTCCAGGGCTGTTCTTAGAATGTAAGGGGCCATACGCAGTGCTATTAAACTGGCATCTGTCGACAACTGGGGGGTGGGGATGATTTTCCTCCAGGGTAGATTGGCAGAGGCCCTGGAGGTTTTTCGCCTTCCTCTGTGGCATGGGGTACAGATCACAGCTGAAGGATTCTCTGCATCTTGGGGTCTTCAAAGTATTTGAAGGCTTCAATATCTGAGATCTAGGTGATAGGATTATTCTAGGAGGGGTGGGTGAGATTTTGTGGCCTGCACTGTGCAGGGGGTCAGACTAGATGATCATAATGGTCCCTTCTGACCTTAAAGTCTATGAGTCTAGAGCTGTGATTTTATACTCTTCAGCAACACACCAATGCAATATTTGTAAAGCAAATTTGAAACAAAGGTCCTGTCGACTCACACAGTAAGTTCAAACACTGACTCGATGTACCTGGGGCTGGCAAATGCATGTGAAATGGCTTCATTCCCACTCCAATGGCTCTCTCAGAGGTTAGGTGTTCTGCTAATAGGCCTGGCAGGCTTTCCCTTTTAAGGTAACTAGATCTTCGGAGGAAGCAGCAGAGCCATAGAACAAGAATAGGAGGTGGCAGGTGAGTGGACCCCAAATTTTCAGGTGCCCGATGCAGCTGTAGCTCTGCCCCAATCTCTGTTGTTTGCTATATATGTTGAACGGACCTACTAACAATGAGAAACAGCCCAGGGAAATGCCTTCTTTCAGGACAGCCTGTCTCTCCTTTCCCAAAGAGGAAATTCAGAGCCTGAAGGATTTAATCTGGGAGCAAAATCAACTTTCCCCAATCAGCAGCGCAGATGTGGGTGCTTGTGTGTGTTGGGGACGGAGGGGTATTTTTGTGTTTTGCCTTAAAAGAAATGTGTCTGTCTGCCAGTAAAAAGGTTTAGTGCTGTAACTGCATGGAGAGCTCCTGAGCAGCAAAAGCAGCAAATCTCTAGCGATTCAGGGCTTGTGGTTTAATTTTTCTGAAGTGGGGAAGCAACAAAGTCATTTAGTGCTTGTCCCCAGAGTTTTGCCCATTGAAAAATGTCATGTTCCCGTTATTAACTTCACAGCAAACAAATCAGGGAAGCAATATATTAATATCCTCCTTCTACTGACAAAATTCAGCTCCCTTAGCTGCCTCTTATCAGTCTTGTATTTTTACTAATATGCGCTCACTACATTGACTTTCTGCTGCTTATAATCTATTACAGAAGAGCCCCTTCAGCCATGTAATGGTGGCAGTGATGGTGATGAGGATATTTTTACATCGCTGTAATCCTTCTTGGGTATTATATCTGGGGAAACCGGGCACCAAGAGTACCACAGAATTATATGGTAGAAAGCGACTTCAGGGGATCATAAAATCCAACTCCCTGGAGTAGCTTGCCCAAGGGCAAAAAACAAGGCAAAAAATCAGACCCAGAAATCCCACTTCCCAGTTCAGGGGCAAAACTATCCAGAGTAATCCCAAGAATTTACCTGCAGGCAAAGCCATTGGAAGTTACTCTTTCCCACTAGTGTCAAAATCAGCTGAATTTGATCCCAAGGATCTAACCACTACACTACACTCTCAGGCTATGTCTATACTAGCCCCCTAGTTTGACCTAGGGAGGCTAATGTAGGCATTCGAAGTTGCAAAGGAAGCCTGGGATTTAAATATCCCGGGCTTTATTTGCATCTTTCCGTCTGGACGCCATTTTTAAATCCCCTTAGTCCGAACTAACTGCCTGCGGCTACACGCGGCAGTCAGAAGTTAATCCGAACTAAGGACTTAGTTCAGATTAACTTCTGACTGCCACGTGCAGGCAGTTAGTTCGGACTAAGGGGATTTAAAAATGGCACCCGGATGGGAAGATGCAAATGAAGCCCGGGATATTTAAATCCCAGGCTTCATTTGCAACTTCGAATGCCTACATTAGCCACCCTAGTTCGAACTAGCAGGCTAGTGTAGACATAGCCTCAGTTGATTAATAAGGCATCTGAACTGCATGTATGAAGATCACAAATATCACCACAGAAAAAGCAAACTGTAGATCCACCCAAGTTCACCGGAGGTGAGGAGCATTATGTTTTTATGGATGCCCCCTGCAACTGTTTTCAGGACTGGTCTCCACATTCAGTGAAACGTTGTACTTCCTGGTCACACCTTGAACAATGCTGCTTGGAGTATGTTCCAAGCTTTTTATAGTCTGAAGAAGCATCAAGAAAGTGATCACTCAAGTATAGTATAGTTCATGTACATACACAGCTCTGGGTCCAATCCCTGTATGCATGGAACACAGTACAAGTGACAGCTGTGTCCTTGCCCAGTGGTTCAAAAAACGTGATGCCAATGAATTCATTTTGGACGTATTTGTTTATGAGATTGGTTTTTAACAGTTCCATAGAAAACATGATGTTAGTCCACAGATTTCACAATGATACCAATTATGTAAGAAAAATATAAATTGTGCAAATCTGCAGAAGCCTTCTCTTGACACCGATTCAGTGAGTCTCTTTCTTTCCAGTTTCGCCAGGTCTTAAGATTTCATCACAAGCCTTGTGACCCTTGATTTTTTTCTTAAAACCCCAGCTCCTGGAGTCAGGTGACTATGCAGGAATCTCAGTTTTAATTTTTTTAAACACGGTGGCAGAGAAAAGCTTGAAAAATGTGTCCTGAGTGCACCCAACATGTATTACCTTTGCAAAGCTCATTACTGGCAGAGTGGGGGTGAAGGCTGATGCACGGGTTTTTTAATCCAGGGAGCCGACTCCCTCATTTGCTTTTAATTCATTCTCCATTCTTTTGTGAGCAGAGCTAGAGCTCTGGGAATCGCCATTTTATTTTAATAAACTGCTTACTCTAAACAAGCTTTCTAACCAGTGCTCAGAACAGTCATTGACCTTATTGCTGCAACGCAGTTTGTACAGCGGTCTCCTGTTGGCATGGCGGGGGGAAAAGGGGACGTCTGCCCTGGGGATTCAAAAGGGCCTGAGGCTCCCACCCACCCCTGCGGCTACTGCATCAGCCACTGCATGCACAGTCTCATGCCCCATAAATTGCCACAGGAGCCCTGGATGGCATGCTCCAGAGCCCCTGGTGGTACGCTCCAGATGGTGCTGAAGGTGCTGTCAGCTCCCTTGCCTGTAGGCACAGGGAGAAAAGAATGAATCTCAGCCAAGCATTAAACACTGTACAGTAGCACCTGTAATTGTGTCACAAGCAGTTTCAGGGGTTTCACTGCTGCCCTGTTCCGCCAGGTCCAGGTTCCATCCTTGGTCTGGCAGGACCACAGATGTTGCTAGACCAGAAAGCCCCTGCCGCAGAGATTGAGAGCAGCAGGGAGTGGGACAGTGACCTGGGCAGGGAGCTCCAGGAGCAGCTGCCACCCTGTGTGGGGCTAGGGGCAGGGAGCAGAGCCCCACGAGCAAGATGGGGGCAGACAGGTGGGCCAGAGGAAGTCAGGGCTCCGAGTTCTCCCAGGGCAGCAGCCAGGAGGGGAGCCCCGGGAGAGCCCAGAGGCCTCACCTCCCCCGCTCCCTCAAATTCCCTTGCTTGGGACCACTCAGATCCCAAGGGTGCTGGACCAGGGAGGTCCAGCCTGTACTATATATTCAGTGAACTGATTAATGGCCACATTACAACCCAGAGGCGACTGCATTTAAGTCATGGATGAAGCGACCCACTTGAATGTAGTTCGTGAAGTGCACGAAGATACTTGGGCAAGTAACAAGTATTTCTAACAGATTAAAAACCACAGAAGGGCCAATAGCTGGCTTCTTTGACCGTTCATTTCATTACAGGACCCGCTCCCCCATGTGCAGTGGCTAGCAGACGTGTGTAGCGCAGGCACCGGGGTGACATGTGCGGAATGAGAGTATTAGTGGCAAGTGCCTGTTCATCCAATTCTGCCCGGGGAAGATCTGATTCTTGGCGTGCAGGGTGAGATGTCTGAGCAAACTTGCTGATTGGCAAGATTATTGCGATTATGTCTCCGCGTGGGTTTGAAAAGGGAGGTCTATTTTCTTAGTTAATAAGGTTTATTTTTACTCCAATTGAATAATACATGATTAGTGTCAAAATAAATTACAGCCCTTCCATTCGGAACCACTTGGCTGTCCTATATCTGCTCTGTGGCTTCCTGCTTCTTTTAACCATCTTCCCCTCCCCTCCTTATCTCCTCTCTCCCTTTAATGTTCCTTTCCATCTCTTGTCACTGTTATGCCATTCATTTTCACAGCAGCAAAGTAGAGTAAAGGGATGGATGGAGGTGGGGAGCATTTCAGAGTCCTGAACATCTTGAGTGTCTGAAATAGTTATGTGAACTGGGAGGCCTATCTGGGAATGAGGTTGAAGACCCACAAGATATTCATTCCTTAGCCTTCATTTAAAATAAAGGGTAAATAGATAAAAAGTTACAAGAGCAAACGTTTCCCTTTGGCGCTAGAGGATTTCTTTTTAGGGAGTCCTGGCAAACCAAACCTCCCAGCTTTTCAAAATCAATGCATATTTTCCATCACTTAGACGTGTGCTGGGTTTTGATTTTGTTTTATTTGCAAGTGAGCTGTATTCTTTGCCCAAAGTTCAAACTGTTTGAAGCCTGTTTGAATCCATCTCTATTAAAACCTCTCCAGGAGACTGGCTTTGATTGTCTGGCAGACTGGGACCCATCCATCTAAATCAGGGAGATCCCCGAAGATGTTAGAGACTAGGCCTGCCAGTTGCATCCATTAACTGCAGGCAGCTTTCACCCTAAAACTATTTAAAATACATAAAGCATGAATCACATTCCGCCAACAGCAGAATGCAGCAGAGACATGAATTCCATTGAACTGTATGGACCTCGATATTGACACACAAAAAGAGGGACAGTTTGTTTCTTCCAGCAAAGCAAGGTTGCAAAGAATGTTGTTTTGCAGCAATGCTGAGCTCCACCCCTCTATGGCTTGTGACAGTGGTGCCGGCTGAAACTCCAGTTCCCAAACTTCTCCACTGGCTGGGCCACCACTTTGCAGAAAGATTGTATCACGGACCATCTCCCTGCCCTTTCTCAATTGTATAAACCTTCCTCCCCCACACACAAACACATTCCAATTGCATTGCCTCCCTCTCAATCAGAATGGTGCCTCCAGGGCTTCCCCTCCTGGAAACAACTCCTTTGCCCTTTCCTCGGGGCTTTACCTTCAAGTCCTTCAGTTTCTCAACAGCTCTTCACTGAGAAGCTGTCCGTTGGGCCAGAGCACCCCTGACCTTCTCCCTTCCAGGACCAGGCTGCAACTGAGCTGCTGTTAGTCTTGCAGCTCCTCTTGTAGTCCTTCCTAGATCCTGATTGGCTGGTTTCCTCCTAGTCCCTCTAGCCCCCTGGAGGACTTCTCTATGGCCCTTTTGGCCGTAGGGCTTAGCCCATTACAGAGGGGTATTTAGCTACCCTTTCATGTGATGAAGAAACCGAAAACAAGGACAAGCCAGCACCATGGGACAGACAAGCCCTCTACGGACCACCAATATGCTCTCTAAGGAACAGACCTTGATGGGCTATAAAAATCCTTCCTAGGTAAGACACGTTGCAATTTTACTGATCAACCAGCTGCCGAGTTCCACCCCAGGGATGGATCCACTTCAAGGATGGATGAAGCAGTTCCTGTTTGCAAAGAACTTTGTACTTTTCCTTCAGCTTAACAGGCTCATTATGCTGAAAATGCAAAAGGCTGGTCGACCTTACCCCCAGCCCCCATCTCCTTCCAGAAAGGGAATGAATCTTCCCTTCCAGGCTCCCTGCAACAAGACTAGAGCTCGTAACACGCCGTGATTAGCCTCCATAGTGGCATTAGAGAAAAACCTGATATAACAGACAAGCCGCCCTACAAGAACTCTCTTCTTTGTAGGCTAATGACAAGGAGGAAACAAGAGGATGGAGACACATAAAGTAATGGCAAAGGCACACTTGGAAAGGGGATGCGTTATTAAGCCTCGAGTTAGTAAATATGTTTCTCCTTCCAAAGCTGCTTACATAAGGATATCAGCCTCATTTGGAGAGCACATTGCCGGTATTTCCTTACAATACCTAAGCATAAAGAAACAAAAATGATAATTTCTGTCTCATCACAATGCAACATTCTCTGGGAAAAAAAAGTTACGGAAATATCCTATTACAGTGCCTGCCAATAAGGGGGGGGGGGCTGAAATGCTGCCATATAACTTGGTTAATTAAGTTTAAACATCCTGCTTTCAAAGATAGAAATGCCTGTACGTGTTTACTCATCCAGCTACACAGACACCCAGACACAGAGTTCATTTACACACACACACACACACACACACACCTCTTCATCCCTACGACTGCAGAGCTATTCTGGGTACCAGAAGTATCCCCAAATAGCTTATTCTGTGTCTTTTGAGCAAGCCCATTATTCTGAAATATGAGCTCGCTATTCCAACATCCCTGTAACCCTCATTCCACGACGTAGCTCAAATTGCGTAGCTTATTTCAAGATAAGGGGAAAGTGTAGACATAGCCTATGTAACCCATATACATACAGGGTGTAGGTCACTGTCCCAGGGAGTGGCACTTAGAATGAGCCTGGTCCACAGCCTCACCTTTCTCTCTGTAAGTGGTCTGAGAGCCAACTGGAGAGACTCAGGCACTAAGGTCCCAGGTTTGGTTCTACCTGTTGGTGTTACACCTACACATGCATGGACACTTGCGTCACTCACCCAGACCCATATATGTTCTCATATGCACAGTCTGCAGAGAAAACACATGGAGTGTGTGACAGGGCGGTCCAGCCTCACACTGGCCAACGGGGGAGCCAGCTGGCCTGCTGGGCTGTGCAGGCCCCGCCCCCGCAGCAGTGCTGGGCATGCTCCAACTGCAGGCCAGGTATAAAGGCCAGGGAAACAGCTCAGTTGGGGCTGGCCTCTGGGGAGGGAGGAACTCCTGCCCAACCTCCAGAGCCACAGCTGGGCCTGCTGTGTCACTGCTAAAGTCCCCAGGCCGAGCATGACTGTAACGCTGACCCCGGAGGGCAGCCCAGCCCAGCCCACCCCGCCACTGCTGCCCCAGATGCCGGACCTGCCAATGTCATGGTCGCTGCCAGCCCAGTGCCTGCAGGTGGGGTCTCCGTCGGCCACGGGCTGGGGTAGGAAGCAACCCAGGGCAGGGGGCAGGGAACCCCCCGGTGGGCTCGGTGCATTTTAGGGAGAATTCCCTGCTGAGCTAGTGGTCGGAACCATCCACCACTAATAGGGCCATGGGTTGGGGTCCAGTGGAGAGGGAGGGTCCGGACCCCCCTACCCCATCCACCCTGAGCATGGACTAGGCCTCCGGGCCTGCAGTTTGCTGTGGACTAGTCCTCCAGGCCTGGGAGTGTAGCAGCCCGACCCCAGGGCCGAGCAGGGGCACCCGCGACAGAGTGACCACAGCTCTTTTTCTGCAGCAGTCTCCAGTGGACTCCCACAATACAAAGTGACCCAGCTTTGAAACCACCAAAGTGTAACTTAGCAAGTAGCAGCCTGACTGGCATTCCCAGAAATGTGCAGAGGAAAACATCCCAGACTGGACAGGTACAGTGATGAGAGGCTAATGCAAATTCAGGTTACAGATAAGTAATAATGAAAGCCAGGAACTTATTCCCAGCTGGTGCTCCGCGATGTGACTGCTGACCCTGTGTTTGGCTTAGCCAAGCAGTGTGTACTAGGATTTCTTTAAACACGGCTACATCACCAGGAAAGCACATTTCTCTCTAGCACAATATTCCATTAAAAAAGCCTCCGTGTCCTTTTAGCCATTCTCCCCTCCCCATCTGCTCTCTCCAGGCATCCGCATAGTTACATCACCCTGCCCGTCACCCCCAGTGGTGTTATTTTCTCGTACCTGTCTCTGTCTTCCTTGAGGTCCTGGTCTTGCAAACGCTGCTACGTTTCATTTCATTCACGGCAGGCACATTTGCAGAATCAGAGCTTTAAAGTGTGACTTGTTGTGGGGAATCTGTGTTTCACTGGGTATTTTTTTAAAAAGCCTCCTGCACATCTACATAAAAAATGAGTAAGAATAATTCAGTGAAGGGTACGAATGATATGCTACGGCAAGACAGAGCTCAAAGATCAGAGATCACTCTAGAGCAATGTTCCATCTAAACTTTTTCGGCCATGTGCAGAATAAATTTGTATGTGCACCATGTGCAAATGGGCACCACCAGAAGAAACATAAAACCTAGCTGTGGGTGCTTTGCTAATCAGCTGGGTGATAACTGAATCTCTCTTGAGTGGGTGCACAAGCACCCAGCTTACAAAACACTGTTCCAAAGGGCTTCTAGAAAGGGACTGGCTGTTTCTCTGTTTACACAGCACCTAGCACAATGGAACCTGTGACTGGGATTCCTAGGGACTACTGAAAACCACATGCCTCCTGGGTGTGGTGCACTGTCCCAGCTAGTGGCATTGAGACCCCTTACAGAGAGATTAATGAGGCTGCCCTCCAGCCTTAGCTACTAGGCAGCTGGCTTTTAGCTCATGCAGTACAGGCTCCTGCACTTAGGTCCCAGGTTTGATTCCACCCACAGACAACCGGGGTCTGGCAGTGTTGCTCTATGGCCGTATGAGCAGTCAGAATAAATAACATTGGTGATACTGAGTCCAGCTGTTCCTTTTTCACTTTTCATAGCACAGACAAAACAGGCCTCCTGGCACTTTCCAAATCCTTGCCGTCATTCTGACTGCATCGTCTGAAGATGAACCAGCACATGTTTATGAGCTGTGTAATTATTGCTGCGTAACATATGGGGAAATGGAAGGGTGACAACATCCTGAAGTAAACCCTGGAGTTTCTATAATGAGACAGAAAGCACAGTTAATAGGCAATATGTTCCCATTCATGTTTGCATATTAAGTGACATGATGCCCCGGCCCTGTCGAGTCTGGCTCCATCTGTGTTGTGGCAATCCCGCGATGGATTCGGGGTCTGTTTGGGGCTGGAATTAAATGTTGGACAGTGGAGACATCTGCAGTTTTGATCATTTGTTTGTGTTTGCTTTTCTCTGAGGGACTCTGCATGATTTGAAGAGAAGCCGATTCCAGGGCTGGGACACAGGATTTCAGAGTCTGGACTACGAGGAGAGTCATTGCGCTTTTCAGTGGTGCTGCTGGAAAGCTCATCTGTCTGTTTATGGTCTTGTTTCCTTGGCTCTGTCATGAGGGCACATCCCCACTAGCTCCAAGGGACAAATTCCTCATGCCACCGGGGCCAATGTTTAGAGTAAGAGCTGTCAGGTGCCCTTATCTTCCCCGACCAGGACCTGACATGCCAACAAAAGAATTCAGACAACTCCATCTCTGAACACCATGCAATAATCCCCTGCCTTGGTTTTCATGCGCAGCCAAAGACTTAGAAACCAACCATTCATGGAAGAGTTCTGTCCCTTGGCAGTTCAAAATACTGCTTACTGCAAATTCACAAAGAGCTTCTAAGACTACAAGCAGGTTTTCAATAAAGCCCCAGTTCATTCAATAGTTAGTGTATTGTAGACACTCTATGCCTCAGTAAAATGGCTGCTATCTCTGCTGAATGCATTCCTGGGTAAACCAAGTTCTTGATAGTTGTGCAATAGTACCAGGGCTTGAGGACTAGTCTGGCTCAAATAAGAACTGAGCCAAACCTTGGACCACACCATAAACAGATGCCAACATTTTGGGAGGTTTGAAGAAGACGGGTGTAGTTTTTCCCCCGCGCCTCTGTGCTCTCTGGGTTCTGCTGCTAAAGGAAAGTGAAAGAGTCCGGCCCAGCAATTCCCACACAAGCAGCACCAGGACATCTCAGAGGGTTCGCCCCGAGAGCCTGGCCTGGATTTGCTGGGATCCCAGCTAATGCTGGAATCCAAAGAGTTTGGCTAAGCATCCAGATCCAGACGCCCATGAACAAAAAGTGGATGTTTGCAAATTTTTAGGGTTCTAGATATAAAATTTGTATCCGCATCCACATCAATAACTGCAAAAATGAGGGACCTGGAAGGGACCTCGAGAAGGCAGCAAGTCTAGTCCTCTGCCCTGACAGCAGGACTCAGCACCATCTTGACCATCCCTGACAGGTGTCTGTCTAACCTGCTCTTCACTACCTCCAGTGATGGGGATTCCACAGTCTCCTTAGGCAACTTATTCCCGTGTTTAACCACCATGACAGTTAAGAGGTTTTTCCTAATGTCCAAGCTAAATTTTCCTCACTGCAATTTAAGCCCATTGCTTCTTGTCCTATCATTAGAGGCCAAGGAGAATATTTTTTCTCCCTTCTCCTTTGTAACACCCTTTTAGGTACTTGAGAGCTGTTATATCCTCTCAGTCTTCTCTTTTCCAAACTAAACAAACCCAGTTCTTTCAGTCTTTCCTCATAGCTCATGTTTTTTAGACTTTTAATCATTTTTGTTGCTCTTCTTTGGACCTCCAGTTTGTCCACATCTTTCCTGAAATGCGGTGCCTAGAACTAGACACAATAGTCTAAGGATACGTCTACACTGGCATGATTTTCCGGAAATGCTTTTAATGGAAAAGTTTTCCGTTAAAAGCATTTTCGGAAAAGCACGTCTAGATTGGCAGGATGCTTTTCCGGAAAAGCACTTTTTCCGGAAAAGCATCCGTGGCCAATCTAGACACGCTTTTCCGCAAAAAAGCCCCGATCATCATTTTCGCGATCGGGGCTTTTTTGCGGAAAACACTATTGTGCTGTCTAAACTGGCCCTTTTCCGGAACAGTTTTCCAGAAAAAGACTTTTGCCCGAACGGGAGCAGCATAGTTTTTCCGGAAATTCAAGCGGCCAGTGTAGACAGCTGGCAAGTTATTCCGGAAAAGCGGCTGATTTTCCGGAATAACGTGACAGTGTAGACACAGCCTAATTGAGGCCTAATCAGCACAGAGTAGAGAGGAACATTTACTTTTTGTGTTTTGCTTACAACACACCTATTAATGCATCCCAGAATGATGTTTCTTCTTTAGCAACAGTGTCACACTATTGACTCATATTTAGCTTGTGGTCCACTCTGACCCCTAGATCTCTTTCTGCAGGACTCCTTCCTAGACAGTCACTTCCCATTCTGTATGTGTGAAACTGATTGTTCCATCCCAATTGGAGTATTTTGCATTTGTCCTTATTGAACTACATCCTATTTAGCTTAGGCCATTTCTCCAAATTTTCCAGATTGTAGTGAATTATGACCCATCCTCCAAAGCACTTGCACCCTCTCCCAGCTTGGTATCATCTGCAAACTTTATAAGCATTCTCTCTGTGCCAATATCTAAATCATTGATGAAGATATTGAACAGAACTGGCCCCACAACTGACCCCTGCAGAACCCCACTTGTTCTGTCCTTCTAGCCTGACTGAACTTTTGATAACTACTCTGAGTGTGATTATCCAACCAGTTATGCACCCACCTTATACTAGCCCCATCTACATTATATTTACCTTGTTTGTTGATAAGAAGGTCATGTGAGACTGTGTCAAATGCTTTATTAGAGTCGAGGTATACCACGTCCACCACTTCCCCCTTATCCACCAGGCTTGTTATCTTATGAAAGAAAGGTACCAAGTTGATTTGACATGATTTGTTCTTTACAAATTCATTCTGGCTGTTACTTAACATCTTATTCTCTTCCAGATGTTTGCAGATGGATTCCTTAATTATTTGCTCCATTATCTTTCCTGGCACAGAAGTTAAGCTGACTGGTCTGTAGTTTCCTGGGTTGTTCTTATTTCCCTTTATAGCCGGGCTCTATTCCAGTCTTTGGGAATCTCTCCCATCTTCCATGACTTTTCAAAGGTGCGGATACAGACATCTGTGGATACAACGTGGATGTGTGCAGATTTCTAGGGTTCTAGTTATGATCACATGGGTTCCCAAACTTCCTATACTAGCCCAAATAACAACAATACAAAGATTAATTTTCCCATACAGCACAGCCGGTGCAATGTGCACATAACACCAAGTTCCAAACGCTGAAATATACTAGTACCACAGCAATAAGAAAGAAATAACAGGTAAAGATGGTGGGTTCAGGGATCCTGCGACTTTGCACATGTCTCCTCTTTAGAGGCCCAACCAATCCATAGAGGAATGCCACGGTTTCCATTTGTTTTAACCTCTGACAGGCAACAAAGGGGGGAAAAAACTAAATGTGAGGTTATATCTGAAGAAAATAATGAAATTGCCTGAGGTGAACTTGAATCAAGAGAAGTAGCAGGGTGTCTGGTTAGAACAATGTTATTAGGAGCTCTGTGGCTAGCTTAGCCTGCAGCTTTCTTTAAAAGTCCAGTGAGACCAAGCAAAGTGGTGAATGGGGGAGAAGGAGGCTGGGTCTCCCTTGTGCACCATAACAACCTTTAAAACAACATCCACAGATAAAACTTCAAGGAAAAAGAAAACTTTTCTTACTTAGTTTGGAAGTTCCTCAGCGCTCCCTCACTCTGAGCCATAATTTAGGTTTGACCTAGGAGACAGTGGCTGTTAGAGTGTGTTGCAGAAAAAAAAAACTCTCAATATTTTATATTAGAAGCTTAGAATCCTAGGTTTGGAAGAGATGTCAGAGGGCATCAAGTCCAACCCCCTACCCACAACAGGACCAACCCCACTAACTCAACCCAGCCAGGGACTTTAAAACCTCTAGGGATGGAGATTCCACCCCCTTCCTAGGAACCCATCCCAAGGCTTCCCCACCCTCCTAGTGACATAGTTTTTCCTAATATCTAAGGGTATGTCTACACTACCCCGCTAGTTCGAACTAGCGGGGTAATGTATGCATACCGCACTTGCAAATGAAGCCCGGGATTTGAATTTCCCGGGCTTCATTTGCATGAAGCCGGCCGGCGCCATTTTTAAATGCCGGCTAGTTCGGACCCCGTGCCGCGCGGCTACACGCGGCACGGACTAGCTAGTTCGGATTAGGCTTCTAATCCGAACTAGCTGTACGCCTCGTGAAATGAGGTGTACCGGTAGTTCGGAATAGGAATCCTAGTCCGAACTACCTAGTTCGAGCCCCGTGTAGCCGCGCTGCACGGGGTTCGAACCAGCGGGGTTTTAAAAATGGCGGCTCCCCGCTTATGCAAATGAAGCCCGGGAAATTCAAATCCCGGGCTTCATTTGCAAGTGTGATATGCCTACATTACCCCGCTAGTTCGAACTAGCGGGGTAGTGTAGACATACCCCTAGGGTTTAAGGCAAATTTAGGTCACAAGCAAAAATAAATTCATAAGGTCTTACTTTACCTACACCTCCAAATGTACACACGAGGGGTCTGTGTGCAAGCAGGTCCAGGATCTGAGTAGCATGAGGGGCTGCAGATCAGACTGAAGTGGTATGACCCAGAGGTGAGTGAGACTTGTACTGGGCGTGTCTACACTGGGATCATGCAGCGTGTTAGAAAATGTGTGAGCTGACAAGGTAAGACATAGTTCAGCACTCGCTGGAGGTGGTGGCTGATATGTTTGCAACTGTGCTAGCAGATTGGGGTTAACTCTATGGCAATATAACATCAGCCATGAGCGGCGAATGTGAGAGCCTTTGTTGACACAGAGGGTACGTCTACACTGTAGTGAAAAAAGTCTCAGGATCTGGGTCAGCTGACTCAGGGCTCAGACTGCAGGGCTTCAACTAGTTGTGTAGACATCCAGGCTGCATCTAGACTGGCACGTTTTTCCACAAAAGCTGCTGTTTTTGCGCAAAAACTTGCCAGCTGTCTACACTGGCCGCTTGATTTTGCGCAAGAGCACTGACTTTGTAATGTACAAAATCAGTGCTTCTTGCGCAAATACTTTCACGCTCCCGTTCGGGCAAAAGCCCTTTTCCAGAAATGCTTTTGCGCAAAAGGGCCAGTGTAGACAGCTAAAAACTGTTTTGCGCAAAAAAGCCCCAATGGCGAAAATGACGATCGGGGCTTTCCTGCGCAAAAGCGCGTCTAGATTGGCACGGACACTTTTCCGCAAAAAGTGCTTTTGCACAAAAGCATCCGTGCCAATCTAGACGCTCTTTTCCACAAATGCTTTTAACAGAAAAACTTTTCCGTTAAAAGCATTTGCGGAAAATCATGCCAGTCTAGACGTAGCCCCAGAGTCTGGCTGGCGCCGAGGGTAGGAGAGCCTCCCACTTCACCGGGTCTCTGAACTTGAACTACCCTGCCATTTTCAGCCCCCTGACGGCAAATCACTGACCCAAGACAGCTGTGGCCAGGCTGCAGGTCTTTCATCATTGTGCAAATGTCTGTGGAGTGTTTTACATGGCATCACAACAGGGTACATTTTGCCAGTGCAGGCAAGCCCCAGGTGACAGCACTGAAGCCCCAATCCTGCAAAGCTCTTAGCACTTGCTTAGCCTTGGTGCTCCAAAGGGACAACTCATGTGCTTAAAGATAAGCAGCTCTTCAAATGGTTGGCTGAATCGGGGCCTAATGCAGGAGCAGGTAAGATACAGCCCCTGGGCCAGATCTGGCTGGCGGCCCATCCTGCTGCACCCCCCACCTCCATGCCAATTGGGACCCGGGGACGGGGGAGTGTGAAAAGTCATTTGCTGTTCAAAGCGGCTGATGGCTCCCTTCCCCAGCCAGGGGCTCCATTTTGAACAGCGAATGACTTTGCACACTCCCTCGCCTGCAGGCCCCGATTGGCTTGGGGGCAGGGAAATGGGCGACATCTTCTCCCTGTGAGCACATGACGCCTAGAGGGAACCACCCCTTCCACCTGAGGCCCCACCCTTTCCGGGGGCTGGAGCCAGTCCACGGCCACTACCAAAACTGATGAAGTGGCCCCGCTACAAAAATTAATTCTCACCTCTAGCCTAAGGTCTGATCCTACAAGGTGCTCGGTCCTTCTGCTCCCACTGTGTTCAAGGGGAGCGAGTCCCCTCAGTGTATTGTGACCTGTGGGACTGGCTTCCTCTCTGATGAGCATTTACATCCCCAGTCATTCTCTCCTCGTCAGCCCCGCTGTTCCTGGCTCCTTGCGAATCTGAGTATAGAAATACACATCATTACCAAAATCATTCGGGGCAATGAATTTATGCCATGCATTTTAATAAGCTGTCCACCCTGCCCATGCATAAATTACCAGCCATGCCTTCATCAACTGCAGTTAAATTGTCTTATTGATAACACTCGAGGGAGAAACGATAACTCATGGTATTAAATTGAATACAATATAATTCAAGCTCTGGAAATCTGGTAGTAGGCTGCATTACACACAGCTCTAGCGGGGAGTTTGTCATTCCAAGGTCTGTGATGATGCCAGCAGGAACACACGATTATCTCTGCTCAGCATTGAGGGCAGTGGGTGGAGCACAGAAACACCGGCTTTCCGCCCACGCCCAGCAATGTCGCCAGGAGGCCCCTGGAAGGGAGGCTTAGAGGTGACCCGTGCTCTGGGGCTGAGGATCATTAAACGGCTTTGGCATCTCGTTCTCTGTCGGTGGCTGTTTGGCAGCTCTGGAGCACAAGGGCCGGTACACTGCACCAAGGCTGGACCTCCCTCCTCTCGTGGCATAAGAGAAAAGAGGTTCTGGGGTTGACTCCTGACCCTGTTCCTTTTAACACCATATAGACCCAGCCTTTCCTCAGGCGAAACTTCTGCTGGCCACAATTCAGTGGGACACCCATTCCCACCAGGGAGCTGGATGTGGCTGGTGTCTGTGACTCTGAGATGGGTGTTGATAACCATACGGAAGCAGAGTGTTCCTGCCGTTACCTCAGGGCCTCAATTCCCTCTATGCTGCATGGCCGGGCAGTGGCACACCTGCCTAACAGGCCTTGAGGAGGAGTTCAGGGTGGCCGCACAAAGCATTGCCTGTGCCCGCCAGTCCGAGCCACAGAGCTGTGGCAGCTCCTTGCCAGGCCCAGTGTGAAGGGACGTGTCTCCTCCCTCTCACAGCACCTCGGTGTTGGGGCTGGAGGAGGAGCACCTCTCCCCTGGTCCCAGTGCCCAACCCAGAGCTGTCCCATAGCTGCCACTGCCAGGAGGCAAGCGCCCCATCCCCTGGCCCCAAGCTGCTGCGGTGAAAGAGGTCTGGGGTTCTCCTCTCTCTCTGGGGCAGCCTGCACCCCAAACCCCTCATCCCCGGCCTCACCCCACACCCAACCCTCTGTTCCATCCCTGAGCCCCCTCCAGCAACCCACCTCTGCCACACACTGTCTGCGCATTGACTCTCGTATGTGACATCACCTCCATGCTGATGCCCATAACAAGAGTCATTCTGCACATGGACAAAACTGTAGAGGGAACAGTGCCCAGGGCCGGGCCCTACTCCCCCCGTGGCCCCGGGGAGCGAGCTGTACCACTGGTTGCAAAGGACAGCGGGTGGGAACCCAGGGGAAGCATGTGGAACTGACCCCTCGGCCTGCTCCACCACTAACTTCTTGTTGCCTAGCAACATGAACGTGTCCACATATGCTGCTCTGTTGTGGTGTTTCTTGGCGCTGACGTTGGCAGGGGCGCGCACACCACACAGGCAAGTTGCGCGCGTGCGAAGGCTGCTGCCACATGCGTGCCATCGCTCCGACTGGCGCACGTCAAGGCAGGCTCACGCGCTGGCTTTCTTCAGCCACCAGAGAGGGCTCAATGAATTCAAGAAACAAATGCAGCAACCGCTCCCTGAGCTGCCTTTCGACACTGACAGCACGTTTAACCTCCCCATCAACCAACGTGCGGGATAAGGCTAAGAACTAAATGGACTATTCCAAACGAGCGACACCAGCACAGACCCTAACCACATAAACCACAACATGAAGGGCTCATACAACTGCACACCCTTTCATGTGATCTCTGCCACTCTGCCATCCAGTCCCAGCAATGCTCCTCTGCCATGGATATTGGCACAACTGGATAGTCTCTGTGCCAAAGGATTAATGGACACAAATCAAACATCCGGAATGGTAACACACACAAACCTGTAGAAGAACATTTTAACCTGCATGGTCACTCAGTCATGGATTTAAAAGCAGCCATTCTTCTACAAAGGAATTTCACTACCCAATGACAGAGAGTCTGCAGCACTGGAATTCATCTACAGATCTGACACCGTTACTCCAACCTTGAACAAAGACATTAACCGGTTAATGCACTACAAAGCCAATTTCTCCCTCCTTTGCCATCCGCATGTCCACATCAAAAGCTATGAGTGGGACACATCCAGCCCACTTAATTAGCCTCATTGACATGGATCCTACAATTGACAGGTGCTTCTGTCATACATCTCTTGTGGTTTCTGTTATTTCCACTCCAATTTATCTGATGAAGTGGGTTTTACCCACGAAAACTCATGATTCTATATATTTTGGTTAGTCTCTACGGTAACCCCTCGTTATTCCAAACAGCTGCCCCAATGCCATTCATGAGAGGGCAGTGGCAAGACTATTGCCTAGGTCTACTAGGGCTTAATAATGGCCTAATGGGAGCTTCAGTCCAGGCTATAATTCTCCCAGCATCTCTCCCTCCACCTTGTGATGACTGTTTTGCTGTGTTGTCCTTCCAGCCGGGTAGAAAGTAGCACCGCCAAAAGAGTGGGAAATCCCAGACTGGCTTCTTTGTCCCGTCTTGTTGTGGCTCCTTCCGAAAGAAGGTAACCCCTATGTTTCTCCCTTACAGCTCACCTATGCCTCAAGTGTGTTTCCCTTTCTCCTATAGCCCGAGCCGGTTTTGGTTTTTTTTTCCAAATAACTTCCTAAATTTGCTGGATATGCTACCCCGCATTAAGGTAATACTGTGCAATTCACTTCTGAAGTGTGAGCTTTAACCCTCCCCATGGCCTGCTTCTAGCTGCGCAAAAGCAGCCAGCCACTTAACAATGATGAGAGTGAGGGATAGAGATCAGCTCTTGGAGAGATGAGAGTCCCACTGGGGAAGAAAGGCTAGGTGGGGCTGGCATGGCAGTCCCTATTTAAACCACCAGAGGGCACTGTAAAGCACCAGGATGCAGCCGAATTCTATCACCTGAGGAAGAAGCGGGAGGGAGAGAAATCTATACTTGTGGGGTGATGGAGTGCCTCTGGGCCACAGGGGAGAGCTAGGGGATGCACTGTGAGTCATTTGGACCACATAAGCAGACTTAGAAAGCACAGCAGGGGAAAAAAAGAATTTATCACTGTCACTGGGTATTGAGGCATTAGTAATGGTGGCAGCTCCAAATAATCCAGTCAAGTCTAGAGGAGGGAAAAGGAGAAAGGCTACCAAGAGGGCATTCCAGCCGGACCATTTTGTTTCCCCAGGAGAGAGGTTTTGAACTCTTACTGATTTGACTGGAGGGTCAGGCCACACAAGCCCCTAGAGGCAGGCAGCAGAGACAGGCGGCTTTCCAGGGGTGGCAGAGATGAAAACCCTTGCAACATCACACCCTGACACCTCAACTGTTTCTCCTAGCGTTCTTCTAAACCAATATTGCAGCTGCAAGCCAACGTCATTCCCCTTGTTCCGTGTCCCCTCACGCAAGGCATAGCTTGTCCTTCCTTGAAAGAGAAAGACTATTATTCCAGGGAACAAAGCGCATCTTATTCAGTTTTATTACCCGTCTCATAAGGTCACAGAAACACGGTTTCACATTATTGCCCATGACCTGCTGCTAACCCCAGTGTTAAATTAGCAGCCCATTTTTCATAATTTACAAGTGTAGGCTCACTAAGACTTCAGGCAACTACTGCTGCTGACAACCCAGGGACATTCTAAATTATTGCCTGCATCTCACGTGTTCTCTGAGTTCCTGCCAGTCGTTACGGCCAGAGATGCTGGCAGTGTTCTAAGAATCGGAAAGATCCCACTACCACCTACCCACGTGGACTTCCAGGCCAGAAGAGACCATCATGATCATCAGTCTGACCCTCTGCACAGGCCACAAAACCTCACCCACCCTTCTGTAATTAACCCCTCACCTCTGGCTTGGTTACTGACAGCCACCCCACTGTTTTCCTTGGGAAACCGTTCCAGAACTCGAGTCGTCTGGTGGTTACAAATCTTCATCTAATTTCAAACTGTGGCCGGTTGGGGCTAAGCCCCTAGGTTTTGCACTTCTTGGCGGTGTTTTCTTTGTGTGCCTCAGAGGCTCGTGGTGTCCCTAACACGGCCACAAAGGCAAAGGTATCACGCTTTCCAAGCCCTTTTCATCACAGGCAAGTCCAGGGTGTGGAAGATCAGCCCCTATGTCAGACCACAGGGCCTCTCCTGTTACTTGCAGGCAGCCCACCAGCCAGGAGGGAGTTGGGGGGAACCCGATCCCACCCACTTGCTCCAGGTTCTGGCCCAAGACCCTATAGGGAGGGGGGTAGGCCCGAGTGGGTTGTGAGGCTTGGTTCTTGCCCAGTGGAACAGTGGCCCCTCCCTGAGCCACTTCCCCAACCTCTCCTGAATGCCTCCTCCCAATGCCTTGGGTCAGGCTTTGTTGCAGGCTGTCTAGGGTCAATCTCTTGGGCTGGGCTGTTCTCCTTTGCTTCTGCTCTGGTCCATCCCTCCACTCCTTCCCCCCACCTTGCCTGAGGGAGGGTTATTTATGGTGCACTCATCAGCCTTAACTGGCCTCAGGTGTTCTGATCAGCCTTCCCTTCAGGCTGATAACAGATAGGTTTCAGGTGTTGAACTGCTGGGCCACAGTCTCTGGCAGCCTATAATGGGAACATAAAACTGCATACCCAGGTCCCCGTGTATCTGCGTTCCACTAGGCTTCGGCAGCCCCCTGCTCTCAGGCTGCCCCAAAACCTAACCTTGTTGATGACCAGTTTATAGACATTTGTCATCGGTGTTCAACTTAAATAACTCCTCTCTCTCCGTGGTATTTATTGCTCTGATGTATTTATAGAGAGCAACTATATTTCCCCTCAGCCTTCTTTTGGCTAAGTAAGCCAAGCTCTTGAGTCTCCTCTCAGAATGCCAGTTTTCCGTTTCTCTGATCATCCCAGTTGCCCTTCTCTGCACTTCCTCCAGTCTGAATTCATCTCATGGGAGACCAGAACGACATGCAGTAGCTCGGAGGAACACTCACTAGTGCCTTGTAAAACGGAGCTTTTTCCTATCATAGAATCCAAGGGCTGGAAGAGACCTCGGAGTCATCGAGTCCAGCTCACTGCTTAGAGCAGAACCAACCCCAACTCAACCATCCCAGCCAGGCTTTGTCAAGACAGGTCTTAAAAACATCTAGGGATGGAGATTCCATCCCCTCCCTAGGGAACCCATCCCAGCGCTTTTCCTAACATCCAACCTAGACCTCCCCCACTGCAGCTTGAGACCATTGCTCCTTGTTCTGTCATCTGCCACCCCTGAGAACAGCCTCTCTCCATCCTCTCTGGAACCCCCTTCCAAGTAGTTGCAGGCAGCTCTCAAGTCTCCCCCTCTCTCTTCTCTTCAGTAGACTAGAGACACCCAAATCCCTCAGTGGTCAGGTCTGGAATGTCAGGAACTGGACCAACTGGACTAATTGGACCATTGGCCATTGCTGGCCCAGCAGTCACATTCCGAACACTCCTAAACAGGGCAAAAAGCAGAACTTCCAAGTCTAATCATCAAGAGCTCTCTCTGCCACCATCGACATGCAGGCTTGCCCTGGTCATGTTGCTCTTTGGGGAGTTCTAGTGAAGGATTCCATGCAGAACCAAGAGTCAGATGGCTGCTCATCAGAGCAATGGAAACCAAGAGGACAGGCCTGAGATTCAGACAGGTCACTCCTGGTGTAATTTATCCGGGAGGGAGGGGAACGCCCTTGCTAAACGCATAAAAAAGGAGAAGGATGGCAGCTTGAGGTACATTACCATTCTGTGATATCCGAGACAAGCACAGCAAGGCCTGACCTCAAAGTCGAGTCTCCAAAGGGCTGCATGAGCAGCGTGCCGGGTGGATGTCTTGGCTCTGGAGTCCAACTGCAGCTCTAGCGTCAACTGCCACCATTCCACTGAAGTTCAGGCGTGAACCTGATCCCTTGGGTCATCTCGAGCCTAAACACTAGGGCTGTGTCTAGACTGCATCCCTTTTCCATAACAGGGATGCAAATTAGACACAACGCAATTGCAAATGAAGCGGGGATTTAAATCCCCCCCGCTTCATTTGCATAAACATGGCTGCCACTTTTTTCCAGCTCGGAGCTTTGCCGGAAAAAAGCGCCAGTCTAGATGGGGATCTTTCGGAAAATAAAGCCTTTTCCGAAAGATCCCTTATTCCTTATTTTAAGAGGAACAAGGGATCTTTCGGAAAAGGCTTTATTTTCCAAAAGATCCCCGTCTAGACTGGCACTTTTTTCCGGCAAAGCTCCGAGCCGGAAAAAAGTGGCAGCCATGTTTATGCAAATGAAGCGGGGGGGATTTAAATCCCCGCTTCATTTGCAATTGCAATGTGTCTGATTTGCATCCCTTTTACGGAAAAGGGATGCAGTCTAGACACAGCCTAGGGATTCATCCGACGCAATGACATTGCAATAGAATGGCAATCAGAAGTGAATTAGGCTGGCCAATTCAGTGTGCGGCCTTAAATCCCATTCACACACAGCCCTGAGATGCACGAGGAAACCCAGCTACTGATGCAAGTATTAATTTGATAGCTTGCTCTGAAGGGTCAAAATGGCCCACATTAATGTCCCATTCCTCCCCCCCACCTCCCACCATGGCTAAACAGAGGGATTGAACAGATCTCAGAAATATCTATTCAAAATCCCCATATAGAGCATTTGCTTTTCTGCTGTGGCTTGGGGTGGGGACTATGGAATGTCTCTATGCTCCATTCAGCAAAGTAATCTGCCTCTCTTACAACCTGGGACAGTCTCACCTTGTTTCAAACCGAGCATCCAGAATTCTCATTTCCCTTTTAATCAGACTTCAAACGCAGAGCCAGTGCCAGGGAATGACCTAAGTAAGCAAAGGAAGCCACCTACAAAGAGATAGGGCACTGTTTGATCTTTATTTGAAGGGAGATTACTTAGGAACCCATTGAGAATAGAAAAGCCTGAAGTGACAATGCTGGAAGGAAAAGTCAGAAAACAGCAGTGATCAAAGCGTCCCTGCCTGATTTTGTGACACCAGAGCGCCTACCTGTAATCTCCTTTCAGAAAGCCAGTGGATCAGCGCGAAGTCAGAGCTTTTTCATCCTTCCCAAAAAGTGCTGAGGTTTCCAAGAGCAGTAGGAGAATTTGCAATATTATGGAGCTGAATGCAACGCACAGCTCTTTCTGCAAAGGGACAAATATCTACAAAAAATGACTTTCCTCAAAGAGGCCAGCAGCAAGACTGCAGGCTCTTGACTTCCATGCAAGTTTTCTGTGCTACAGGAGAGATATAGCTCCAGTGGCTTTCACTTGATTCCCTGTTCAGTTCATTCCCTCTAGGACACCTGGCGTTGGCCACTGTGGGCAGACAGGACACTGAGCTAGATGGACCTTTGGTCTGACCCAGTCTGGCCGTTCTTACGTTCACTGACCCATGTTATGTTGCTCAGGTTTGTGGGAATGGGCCCGTTTTCTCCCTATCTAAAGGAATCGTTGCTGGCAACATGAATATATATGGAAGACTTTACCCTTTTCAAAAATCCCTGATTGGCTGTTCCCATTGGTGGCTGGGTTCATGTCTCTGCAGTCTTTCTAAGGGATGGAGAATCAACATTAGCACCCACCTGCTCTCTCAAACTTCACATGTGACATTAAAGGTAAAAAGTTCCAGTGACTGAAATCTGAATCCCTGTGTGACTACTGAGACATCTCGCCTATGAAGGGCGATGACCATTTCTTTCACTTGTGTGCGTGGGAGATAATAAAAGAGCTTTCTCTCATGCATTCAGCACCCTTGAGTTATAGGTCTTTGCTAGCCATAAAAGAAACATAATGTTCACCCTTCACGAGTGAGGTACCCAAGATCAGCTGCCAAAGCGTGAGGCTGTTTTATGGATGTTCTGCATCCTTAACCTTCCTAGCTGCAGAGCAGACTTTATTCTGGTTTGAAGATAGAACTCCTCAAGACCAGGACAGCCACAGGACCGTAATGGCCAAACAATCACCCATGGACCTCGGGAAACCCTCCGGATCTATCAGCCACCGGGGCGGACCATCTTAATCAGTCCTCCACCTCTACAGAGGGCAAGGTCTGCACGTGGTCTAAACTTGACCTGGTAGTGATCGGTCCATGACAAAGGGAGTGGAACCACATCCTTATCCTGAAATCTCTATCACCCTTCGTCCAAAAGACCAGATCGAGTGTACGTCCTGCCACGTGAGTGGGGACAGTTATTTCCTGGGATAGTCCTAAGCTTGTCATGGTGGCCATAAAGTCTCAAGCTGGACCAGACAGGACAGCCTCGGTGTGAACATGTTGTTTTGAAAATACCCAAACATCTCCACGATCTTGCGGCCCCGGGCAGGCTCCTGGGAGCCACCAGCCTGGTCCTGGAAAGAGGTGGAGGGCTGGGTGGCAGCAGGTGGCTGGCTCATGCCGTGCCAGGTGCAGGGTCTGCTGGCTGGGTGCTGGCAGGCTTGCAACTGGCACAAACACTGTAGCCAGACCGTGCCCTTTTAAGGGCTCCGGGGCTGGGAGGGGTTTCCCTGGTTTGGCCCAGAGTGGCCACCAGGGCAAGCTGGGAAGGGCTAGCCTCCCACTAGTTTGAATTAAGTGGCTACACAGCCCTTAATTCGAACTACTTAATTCGAACTAGGCGTTAGTCCTCGTAGAATGAGGTTTACCTAGTTCGAATTAAGCGCTCCACTTGTTTGAATTAAGTTTGAACTAGCAGTTTGCATGTATAGACGCTATGAAAGTTAATTCGAAAGTTCGAATTAACTTTGTAGTGTAGACATACCCATAGATAGATTGAGTCGACACATTTTTGACCAGGTCTATTTACCATTATGCCTCATTTACTTTCCTGCCTCTTACTGGACTGCCTATGTAAAAAAAAAAAAAAATCCAAACATGCACAACCAAACTGACATTGCCATGTGTGTGCGCATGTGTTGAAATGAATCTCTGAGCTACAGCCCAGCTTTGAATGGGGAAGCGGATCCATGCCGAGAGAGGATACAAAGGCAATATCCACATCACTTTGATTCCAGCTCGTGCGTCGCGAGCTATGCGCACACAGCTCATCGTAAAGTGGTCTAATTACCCACCACTAGCTTCTCCAGGGGAGCTTCCATCAGAATATTTCAGGCTTTCCGGTTTTGACTGAGAGCAAGCCTCAAGCGCTGCCGGGGGTTATACTTTCTAGCACACGGATTCAAAGGGGAACGCTGAAAGCTGCTGTGAAGTAGAGTCAGGTTTCCCCCTGCAACAATAATAGCACATTACAGAACCTGGATTAACGTGGCCTCCTCCCACACAAGAGATTACTTGGTTTTGTCAATATGTATCTGTGCGGTCTACGAACACTTACAAACACGCCCTGCCATCTCTACTTCAACAGACCGGAATTGAGCCAGGCTTTCCCAGCGTGACTCAATTCCATCCCCACCAGGCACTGCAAACATTTCCCATGAGGCTTTGTGCCAGAGGGCAAAGTGCATCGTGTTGGGAGGGGAGCTACTCCTCATACACTGCACTTTGCACTGACACAGGCACTCCTGGTGTATTTGCACAGCATCCACCCAAGCAGCTGAATATGCACGTCCATGAGACTGCATCTATACTTATCATAGAGGAGGTTGATCTTCTGGCATTCAATTGATTGGGTCTAGTAAGGACCCACTAAATCAAATGCTGAAGGCATCCCTGGTCAGCACCAGTATTCCTCGATTTGTGAGGAGCAAGGGAAAACAATAGGAGCATTTACTTCCATTGACCTCCTGCTGTGGAGACGTCACCAAACTCGGCTTACGGTACGTCGACTTACGGTACGTTATTTACATAGCTGGAGTTGCGGACCTTCAGCCAACCTTCCGAGTCTAGGATACTGTGGTTCAGCAGTTGTACCACGCTGGAATTTGATTCGACCAAAGTTGACGTGCAAACACAACGTGTGTATGTCTTTTCCCACTCTCCATTTGTCACTGCTTTATTCAACGACATTACAATACGTTTCCACTCTGGCCTACTATAAATGAAACGTTTCTTGAGCTCTGAGTGGTCTCTTTATAAAACCACTTTGCAAAACAGAGTGAGAGGCTGAGGCATTTGGGCTTGTTTAGCCTGCAGAAGAGAAGAGGGAGGAGGGATTTGATAGCAGCCTTTAACTCCTTAAAGGGGGGTTCAAAGAGGATGGAAAGAGGCTGTTCTCAGTAGTGACGGATGCAGAACAAGGAGCAATGGTCTCAAGTTGCAGTGGGGGAGGTCTAGGTTGGATCTTAGGAAAAAATATTTCCCTAGGCCGGTGGGGAAGCACTGGGATAGGTTCCCTAGGGAGGGGGTGGAATCTCCATCCCTAGAGGTTTTGAAGTCCCAGCTTGACAAAGCCCTGGCTGGGATGGTTTAATTAGGGTTGGTCCTGCTTTGGGAAGGGAGCTGGACTCGATGACTCTTGAGGTCTCTTCCTGCCGTGGGATTCTGTGAAACAGTCCTTGCTCTGGAGAACTAAATTTGCTAACAGGTGGGGCAAGACCACAGGGCTGGGGAATGTCAGAAGAGTGTCACAGCAATGAGCATGGAGGGTGGCTTCGTAAGGCTGTGTGCTTTTATGACTTCATTTATTTATTTCATTGTGCAGTGTTGCCATTTGCATTTAATAGCCCGAAGCATTAACGCAGGGAGCATTTTATTTCCAAATTAGAATTGAGAGGGTCAGTGAAAGCAAGACCACTGATCACAGACTAGGTTACTCGTTTCGTGGTAAAAGATTTGTCCTGGGCTCCGAGGCCAAATCAGCTGCGACTTGCTCTGTCCGCCAGGTTATAAATTATTCAGGTCCTTTAATGACCGTTGTCAAGAAATCATCAACCCTTCTCGTCTGTGCAAGCGCTCATGGAGAGAGATAATGATCTACTTATATTCATGTTGTAGAGATTAATTAAAATGTTCTATTTTTTTCTAACCATCTGTATTCATTTCGGGGAGGATTTTAGCAATGTAATTCCATTATCTGCAAATAAACTAGAACTAAGGGATTACCCTTTTTTTTTCCAGATTGCGATATTAAAAAAATCTCTTGAAAACTGTCTGCTATGGAGGGGGAAATCCATTAATATTCCTATTACACCATATTAGCCAAATGAAATGTTTTTCTTGTAGAGGAATTAAATGGTCTGGCACAATGCAGGCGACGAGCTCGGGAGACAGCAATAACGGCTTCCTTTAATTTAAATGTTCACTCATTAGTGGGGTCTGCAATGCTACCTGCAGAGAATGAGCTCCGACCTCAGGGCAGAGGTTAAAAAGCAGGGCACAAACCCCAAATTCAATGTGAGTTCTCTACTTCGATTTCACCGACCAGTGTGCAAGGACTGGAAGATTGATCTGCCGTCACTCAGGTCCTTAACTCAATTCATTTTTGGTTTTTGGAAAATAAAATGAAAATGTCCAGGCTTCATTTCAATCATTGCTCTGGGGTGGGGCTGGGGAGGAGGGGTTCGGGGTGCAGGCTGCCCCAAGGAGAGAGGACAGCCCTAGCCCTCCCTCACCACAGCAGCTTGGGACCTGGTTGGAAGTGCCTCTTCATGGCTACGGAAGCTCCAACAGGCACAGCTGGGGGAGAGGCACATGTCCCCAGCTGGGGCAGGTCCAGGTTCATCTGCCACCAGCGCTCCCCCGTCGCAGCAAGGAATGCAGCAGACTCTGCACTTTCCCCTCGCTCCCCAACAAAGAGAAACAGCCAGCAATGTTCCCATATGAATCGTGGATGGGATGTTCAGCCCCCTCCCCACTCCTTCTTCAAGGGTGCCTTAGAGGATGGGACGATCAGGGCTGGGCGGTCTGGAATGGGGGGGTGAGCCACACGCCAGCTCCTTTCACCTGCCCGATGATTCTGTCTCTTTTCCTTTTTGTTTTATGAGACGCAATCCCATTCCAGGCACATCCCACTTTCCTGGGACAACCGAACTCTGACCTTGCTTTAAGTTATGATTATGCCACATTTGGGGGTCCTAGCTCTTCCCATTTAGGTAGAGCTCTTGAACAGACAGACAGATAGACTCTCTATTATATATAGTAGATAAACTCCCCAGACACTATACAAGACTAACCATGGAGTCACAGATAGTCCCCTGAGGTGTGCTGATCTACCTTGCCACCCACTTTGTGAGAGATGGTCCCTTATGCAATACAGTAAGCTTCAGGTGACTCCCAATCTCTTACCCCAGGAAAATTGCCCTTAGATCTCACACCAAAGACAACCCCTGTGAGCAATTCTATCATAGAATCCTAGAACACTAGAACTGGCAGGGCCCTCGAGAGGTCATCGAGTCCAGTCCCCTGCCCTCATGGCAGGACCACGCATCCTCTAGACCTGGGGGGGAGGAAGCTGGGTTTGAAGTCGTGATTGGAGGAGGCGAGCACAGAGGAAGACTTGCTAAGTTCTAAGCACCACGGAACGGTCTGGTCGGCCTGCAAGCCGGGCTTCCGTGCGGCGAAGGGCAACGCTCATGCCGAAGGGAATGTGTGTGCGGAGTGTGACCCGGGGCTCTCCCTGAACATCTGCTTGTGCCCCCCCCCCCCCCAGACCTGCGGGGCACCTATGTAAATGACCCTCTCCCAGCCTCTACCTTTGCGCCTGTGGTGAAGCCCCAGCTGCCTTCTCCAGGTGTGTGGGAAACACTTTCCCCAGCTGGATCTCTGCGCTGATGCCACCAGAGCTGCAGACGTATTCTGCAGTCAGCAGCAACTGACTCCTGCACCCTTTAAGAGGGGTGCTCTTAAAGTTCAGCGTAGTCAAAGAATGACTTCTCTGGGCTTTCAAGAGCTGCTGGCAGGCAGGAGAGGCACGGACGTGCCAGCAGACACCATCGATCTGAGCTATCAGCGTGGTGATGACAAACGAGCATGCTTGTCTCTCCCCGGTCCCCAGCCACTGGGCAATCTCTCCAACCAGACAGAGAGGACCTGAAGGCATCTCAGTGCAGGCCAGTAAGCAAAAGTCATGCTGAAAAAGTCACAACCTGGGGTGCCTCACAGGTGAGGGTGGCAGAATTGAGGTGCTTTCCTGGCCATTGTTTAAAGGTAGTAGTTCCCAATGCAGTGCCCGCGGGCGCCATGGCACCCGCCGGCCATTTCTGTGCACTAGCCGAGTGATCGGGACTGGCCCCACCCCCAGGCGTGCAACACAGGGGCTGCGCTAGCTCTGGGCACGCAGCACATGGGCGGCTCCACCCCCAGGCATGCGGTGCATGGACTGTGCCGGCCCCGGGTGCACGGTGTATCGGTGTCCCCGCCCCTGGGCATGCGGCACAGGAGCAGCGCCGGCCCCAGGTGCGTGGCACATGGGCGCTGCCGGTTCCTGGGTGCACAGCACAGGAGTGGTGCTGGCCCCAGGCATGCAGCGCATGGGCTATTCTGGCCCCAGGGGTGCGGCATATGGGCAGCCCCGCCCTTGGGCGTGCGGCACAGGAGTGGTGCTGGCCCCAGGAGTGCGGCGCATGGATGGTGGCATATGGGTGGCCCCGCCTCCAGGCATGCATGCAGGCCCACCCTTTGGGCACCCGGCACATGTGTGGCCCCACCCCCGGGTGCCCAGCGCGGGAGTGGTCCCGCCCCCGAGCACCTGGCAGCCCCAAAAGGTTGGGGACCACTGTTTAAAGGTATATTTTATTATCAATGATTATATAGCAGACGAGAGATGCCAGCGCGCCTTTCCAGGGCGGCTGAGCTAGCAGCTTCAGAAAGCAGCCCCAGGAGAGGTGCCTTCCCCCACCTAGCATACCGGCCACCCATGCCTGGGGCTTTTTTTTATGTCCTTCACTCAGCTTCCAAGTTCCCCGAATGTGCTTCCATGGAGGGTGCATTCCCATGGTGTGTTAGGGCCTTTAACAGCCCTCTGTGTCACACCGTTCCGGGATGGCCCATCTGAGGGTGAAACGCCCTTCTGGATTCTTGTGCCTGGCTTCACAAATTCAGAGCAAACATTTTCAAAGTTATGAAGCAAAATGTAGGGGGGGGTTTACCGCATGGAACAGCCGCATTACACCTGAGATTAATGCCGGCAGTAACGTACCAACTTCAGGATTCTTGGGAATCAGGAATAATTCCCCTGCCCTGCCTTTCTCTGCAAAGCTACATTTTGGTAGCTCCCACAAAAGGCATCAGCTGGGTCTATGTGATCTGTCCCCACAAGCAAACTCATTCACCTTCACTGTCCAAATGAAGGGCCAAACAAGGGATTAGTCACATCCTTGCTTCCCTTCCCGTAGCAACCAGTGTTTCCTGTAAGCTGCGCGCTTGTGCGGCCGCTCAGGAGAGATTCACGTGCCACCCAGTTGATTAGCAGAGCACTCTCAGCTAGGTGTGTCTGGTTTTGTTGTTTGTTTGTTTTTTGTACTGGTGCTGCACATTTGCACATGCCTCAGTCACATAAAAATCGATTCTGCACATGGATGGAAAAAATTAGAGGGAACACTGGTAGCAACAGTATGATCTACTGTTCACACAATGATCTTGGAGTCATTATGGATAGTTCTCTGAAAACATCCACTCAATGTGCAGCGGCAGTCAAAAAAGCAAAGAGAATGTTAGGAATCATTAAAAATGTGTTGGAGAATAAGACAGGGACATCTTATTGCCTCTATATCAAACCATGGTACACCCACATCTTGAACCCTTCATACTGATGTGGTCATCTCATCTCAATAAAAATATATTGGCATTGGAAAAGGTTCAGAAAAGGGCAACAAAAATGATGAGGGGTTTGGAACGGGTCCCATATGAAGAGAAATTTAAAAGACTTGGACTTTTCATCTTAGAAAAGAGGAGACTAAGGGGGAATAGGACAGAGGTCTATAAAATCATGACAGGTGTGGAGAAAGTGAATAAGGAAAAGTTACTTTCTTGTTCCCGTCACATAAGAACTAGGGGCCACCAAATGAAATTAATAGGTAGCAGGTTTAAAACAAACAAAAGGAAGTTTTTCTTCATGCAGTGCATAGTCAACCTGTGGAACTCCTTGCCAGAGGATGTTGTGAAGACCAGGACTTTAACGGGGTTAATAAAAGAGCTAGATAAATTCATGGAGGTTAGGTCCACCAATGGCTATTAGCTAGGATGGGTAGGAATGGTGTCCCTAGCCTCTGTTTATCAGAGGCTGGAAATGGGTGACAGGGGAGGGATTCCCTGTTTTGTTCACTTCCTCTAGGGCACCTGGCATTGGCCACTGTCGGCAGACAGGACACTGGGCTAGATGGACTTTTGGTTTGACCAAGTCTGGCCGTTCTGATGTTCTTCTGCACCAGAATGGGGGAGTACGGTCCATGTCCCTCCACATCCACGTTGCAGTCTTTAGTGACTGATTTGTAAACAAACTATTAGCACATCTTCTCTCGCTGTAACAGTGACTCCGGTTTTAATTTTTCATGCCATTACTTACTTAAGATCACGCACCTTTGCGTGCCAAAATTTGCTAAACATGTTTAATTGTAAGTCCCTGACAGACAGCTCGAGATGGGGGAGCTCAACAGACACGCTAAAACTTATCAGGGTGAGATGGAGCCACCTGAAGCAATGTTTTGTGAACACTAAACTAAGGATGGGAGATATCTGTAAAAATAAAAATGTGGCTAATCACACAGCACTTGTGATAATTGCTCTGCCAGGAATCCTCATGCACTGATAATTATTACTCTCCGAATTTCATTATTCCGTAGTGCGATAGATAGGTAGATATTGTGGGCTCCTCTTTTACACAAAGCTCTTATTAACATTCTCTATAGTGAAATTATTTCCCATCCTACCAGTGAAACAAGCTGAACACAGGTTGGTGCATCAGATCATAATGTTATAATTACCTTTCTCCTGCTGTTATCTCTCCCACAGTATGTTAACAAAGAGTGTGTCACCAGGGGCAGTGCATGGGGGCACGGTGCTTGCTTTTCAATGAACGGCAAAAATGTTCAGACTTTGCTCCAGGCGCTCGAAGAAGGAGCGAGCGATTCTAGAGGAATAGAAGCAGACACTTAGGTTCTGCTCTCCGAGGCGCTTACATTGCCCTCTGGGAGCAGTACACGCACACCAGAGGGCTGGATTTTGCCCTACGAGTAAACGCTGTCGTAGAAAACGGCTGTTGTTTCCAATCCCTAATTGTTATGTGTATTAAAGCTGATCGGTCAGATTGCTCAGACCTGGGTACAGTTTGATTTCTGTGAAGCAGGGATTCCCCAGAGCCTCCCTGCACTAAGAACCGATCCAAATCGCTGTCTGCCGGCTTTTCCTGGGGCATCTAAGGTAGATGAAAGGATCCGGGGGATGCGGTCGGGCTGTCACTCCTGTTTGCCGCGTCTGTCTGTCCAAGGGCTTGTCGACATTAGGAGGCTGCACCAAATTAACATAAGGCGGGATGTGAAACCAGGCTGTGGGGAGGCTTTGAGTTCAGTTTAGCTTTCAAGAGGGAACAATCAGCGACGCCGCGTTGAAGCAGAATGAATGGGGGTGGGAGGCTGGGCAGGGGATGGAAATTAAACCAGGACAACTTTCTCCTATAGACAAGGCCCAACTGCTCTGAACAGGGGGGCTAACTCAGGGATCCCCCATTCCTGAGGGAAAACCCCTTTGGCGGCTGTCGTCCTTTTTTCGGAAACGGTGGTAACCCGGCAAATGCAGGGTGGTCGTTTGTCCTCTTTCGGGGGGACAGACCCATGTGTTGCTACTGTGTCCTCTGGTGATACCAAACAGGAGGCCTTTGTGACTGCGCTCCCGAGCCTCTCCTGCAGGCGGCCTTGCTAAGCAGCAGGTAGCCAGGCAGGTATGTGCAGCTGCAGCCTCCCAACCCCCGATATGGCACCGTTCCCCCCTGCACTAACCCCTCCACCTCTAACCCTTGTCCCCCCACCCCCAGCCCTGACTCCTGAACCCCCCACGTCCCTCTGCCCTTGTCCTTCCACCCCCAGCCCTGACCCCTGAACCCCCCACATCCCTCTGCCCTTGTCCTTCCACCCCCAACCCTGACCCCTGAACCCCCCACGTCCCTCTGCCCTTGTCCTTCCACCCCCAATCCTGACCACTGAACCCCCCATGTCCCTCTGCCCTTGTCCCTCCACCCCCAACCCCTCCACTCCGGTAGAATCCGGGAGGGATGGAGAAAGGTGCCAAAGGAGTCCTGGCAGCAGAGAGGCGTGGTAAGAACAGTGCCCTTTGGCGGGAGGAAGGACTCTGCCTGGAGCAGTCCCCGGTCCCCACCTGCCGGCACTCCCCCCCCCGGCGCGTTCTCCCATCCCAGCCCCAGAGTGTCCCCCTCGACCCCGAACTATCCCTGTCATGTGCAGCTTTCAGTGCGGCTCCCCCTTGCTGGCTGCTACTGCTGCCATACGTGGCGTTCCCAGGTGAGCGGCGAGATGCCCGGGCGTGATGTGATGTCACGACCCAGGACTTTAAAACTGCTCGGCGCTGCGTTGCGCCACTCGGCCTAGCTCTTGGTTCGGAGTCCGGGGCCCAAGCACAGACTCTGGCCCCGCAAAGTGGAAGGCAGAAGGTAGGGGAGGGGGAAAACTAGGCGGAAGGGGTGGGAGAGGAAGGGGCTTGTGCAGAGAGAGAGGGGGGAGAAATGGGAAGGCACCAAGGCACAGGGTGGAGGAGGGACAAATGGGCTCTGAGCTCAACTTCATTTTTGGGCCCCCATCAGGAGCCAGCCAAGAAACAGAACATTCTCTCTTATCTCCCTCTTCCCCTGTTTTTCAGTCTTTTTTTCTTCTCTCCTCACCCTCCTCCTAGATTACAAATAATAGGAAGGAAATGAAAATAAAAAGAGGAACCTTGATTGTTTTTGTTGCCTAACTTTTTTTTCCACAGGTGACTTGAAAATTGCCGAGGGTCTCGGCGGATCACTTAATGATCTTTCCAAATGTTGCTTGTGCCGGCAGCTATTGTAAAGTGTTTTGGATACGAGTGCTTTCTTTAAAAAAATGCATTAGTCAGTCCTCGGCCCACCTGAATGGAGTTCTCGGACCACCATTGGAGACCTTCTGGTCTAGAGGAAAGCTTGTGTTTGCATCACATTGATGTGAAAAATGTATACAAATAAGAAGGCTAGATGATGCGCATCGATTGTTTTATTGTTTTCTTCAGCATGACGCACAGGAGGGGCAATCAAAATCAGCCTGGCAGAACAACATGCATGAGAGCTGTCTCTGGACAGAGAAGCAATTGATCAAAATCACTGTCCTGCATCTCTTGTTGGGGCCACACCCTGAAAGCAAAAGGAGTCGTGCTATTGAGCTCAGTGGGAACAGGCTTTGGCATTTGAAGAGGAACGAACAAAACCACTCCACAACCCACTCTGCCCCTCCCCGCGGTGGGCCGGGCTGGGAAGCCGTTCTCACCTTGACCCAGGTCTGCCTAGCAGCGATGCTTGAAGGGAGCCCTTGGGTATCTGAGCATCTTGGTGCAGCAGGAGTCAAATTTCCACTGCTGCCCCCCTTGAAGTGCCAGAAGGTGAGACGGGGGCTCCCTGGGCGGGCTGAGAGTCACTGACCAAGAGGGACGGGCACCACCTGGGCTGGAAGAGACCAGAGAGGAGGCCCAGAAAGGAGCAGTCCCCACCCAAGCTGGACGGGCTTCCCTGCCCCCCAAACTGGCCACTCCTTGATGGGCTCTTTTTTCTGGGATCCTCACCCATCTCTGCCCCACCCCCTCCCTTTCTGATTGGTTGCTGGTGAACTCATTTGAATATGAGTAATTTTACTAGGTGTCCGGCCGTAGGGAAATGAGGTTACCCTCATGCTAGCTAAGAAAGATGAGGCCAAATTCTCAGCTCATTTACAACTATGTAAATTCAAGGCAATGCAACTGACTTCCGTAGAGCTACCCTGGATTTATGTCAGGATGAATAGCAATTTACATGAGTCTTGCATGGATATAAATGACCAAACAAGTTGCAAGGGACGGGGCCTTCCTTCTTTGGTCAGTTTCTGGTGTTCGTCATTCTGAGCTGATGGCGTTTTCCTCCCGGTTTGCACGTGGAGTAAATGATGGCCCAAAGGCAAGCCAATGGAGAAGCCAGCGGTGATTCTGGTTCGCTTTGTTTTTTTACTCCCAGTCCTAACCTATATGCAGCACCTCTGTAGCATTGTTAACAACTCCGGAAGCGACTGCATTTCAGAGGTGGTGCAGCTCTACAAGACTAATTTGTTGAAGAGCGTTAGGAAAGAAATGAAGTCATTATGAGACGTTGTTATCACCATGCCCTGCACAGCGATGGGGACTGAACACGCTACAATTCAGTTTCACTTGCATAGCTACTAACATTCTAGCCAGAGGCCCCAGTGCGATGCTACAAATATAAATGCCTGTTGGGAAGTAGGTCAGGTAGCAAACAGGCAAATCTCCCAGCATGCACTCTCCTTAAGGGCTCCCTAAAGACAGGGAGCTTACTTTATAAACATGAAACGCTAAGTAACACCAACAAATCCCACATCTGGATGCTCAGATTAGCCTTTTTAAATGCCTCTTTTGCATGCCTAACTGTCCATTTGTATATGTATAGCGCCGAGACGTGGAACGGGACCTGGGTCTTCTGGAGCTTCATGCATGAGCCTCTCCTGCTTGAGCTACACGCCAGCTGGCTTGCAGCTACGGCTGTAAAGAAAACTCATTATTCTCTCTATAAGAGGTCTAAGTGCCACTCCATGGGACAGTGAACCACACCCAGCAGGTGTATGGGTTACAAGTGCAAATCCAGGAGCTGTTAACTTCAACTAGTTGTTTTGTTTAAATGTAGGGGGCTCGGCGGCACAGACATTGTACACCAGTAAAGACACAAAAGCATGCTTCTTTAGTGTCTGATCCTGTTCCCCTGCCACCCAGAGGGGAGACCAATCCATCCTCTAGATACGCAGGCTGAAGCTAAAGAGGAAGAGTCACAAATGGAAAAAAATAATAAGACACACAGAGAAACCCCACAAAATAACTAACTGCACGTGCAGCTATACTGCGGGATTGCTGCATTCCAGGTGAAAAAAAGCAATCTGCTGCTGCAAATTGTAACGGCTTCCGAAGATTCTATTTGTTATCCCAGAACTATGGCGACGTGTTACGACACATCCTCAAACAGCGTCTAGAGAAGGGAATAGCTAGCAAAGGAGTGAGAAGAGTACACCAGCCAAGGTGAAGTCTAGCATGGACAAAATCCACCCTGGTTACCAGGGCCCCCTGGGATTTTGGAAGGGCCCCTCTTGCATTTCACCCAATCACAACCCTTCATGGCATTGCTGCCATCATATGGGCTGGAATTTCCAAAGGAGGCGAAACAATCTAAATCTCACTGAAAGTCAATAGACATTGGGCAAACCATTCCCCGAAAGCTCCAGGCTCTATGGATTTTAAGTGCTGTTTTCTTTTTTGTTTTGCATTGCCCTTGTTAATATTGTAGAGCCCCAATGATGTCCCTTGGGAGGGGCTATTCATACCACACTCTTGCGAAGTTCAGATGCTCTGCCTTCCCCCGGTTACTGCCAATGTTGCTTTTGGTTCTGCACCACCTACATGTGATGATCCTTCTACCCCACCATCAACACGTCTAATCAAAGTCTGATTAACCCTGAAACAAAAGACAGGACTATGCAGCACTTTAAAGACTAGCAAGATGGTTTATTAGATGATGAGCTTTCGTGGGCCAGACCCACTTCCTCAGATCAAATAGTGGAAGAAAATTGGCACGACCGTATATACCACTTATCTTCCAGAATTTGATCTGAGGAAGTGGGTCTGGCCCACGAAAGCTCAGCACCTAATAAACCGTCTTGCTAGTCTTTAAAGTGCTGCCTAGTCCTGTCTTTTGTTTCAGCTACACCAGACTAACACGGCTGCATCTCCATTACTGATTAACCCTGGGCACTAACGACACGTCACCAGCCACCGTCCCCTGGCATTGTCACTACGACAGCTTTTCCCCTGGGTCAGAAGCACTTGAGACTGGGTGCAGTGCGAATTACCGTGCTGCAGGACTGCTTCCTGCAGGAAGGCTACCACGTGGAGGTGTCAATGGCTCTCCCGCATGGCACGTTTATTTTTGTCTGACACTTTGCTGTGCCCTTCGCCTAGAGGAAGGGCAGGCTGCCTTCATGGAGCGAAGATTAGAAAGGGATTATATTCGAGAGATCGAATGATTAGATTACCATGCAAGGTTTCTCTAAACAAAAGCTCGGCATAATGGGGGTGGTTCTGTCTCTGGTATTACAGGGCCAGCATTTGGAAACAGGTAACATTTCCTCTGCACATAAATAATTTGCTTATCTGCTTTGTTTTTTAACAAACCTGTAGAAGCTGTTTGGAATGTTGGAAAATGGCAACAACGGCTCCGAAAAGTTTCCTCTTTGGGCACTGCCCAGAAAAGGGGGAGTAGGAATTGCAGGAGGGGTTTGCCTCCTAGAGCAGGTGCCTGGACTGGACGCCCCAGGACGGCCCATCCGCTCCTTGTTCTTACAGCTCATGGCCTGATTCTCACTAGCAGCATGACCCCTTCACTCTGCTGAGGGGGCTTATGAGTGACTGTGAGCAGGAGGGGACACGACTCCCCCCAGGACTGTGGAGAGGAAAGGGGCAGAGAGGATGTATCTGTTGGGGGCATAGTGAAGGGGTGAGTAATCCCCCACTCAGCCACAGCCCCTAAGGGGTTAAGGGACAGTCACTATCTCCCCGGCTGCAGCTAACTGGCAGCCCACAGTGCCTGGGACAAAGAGGCTGCTAGAGGAGGAGAGGACTGCCAGGCTGAGAGATACCCTGCCGGAGCAGCTGACTACAGGTGCTCGCCTTGGCAGCAGATTGAGCCTGGGAGTCTGGGGTGAGACAGCGAGGGAAATCCATGACATCCTAAGTGGGTTCCCCTTCTGTTTTCTGCACACTAAAGGAAAACTGGCCCCCCATCCAGGCTTGTGACCAAGCCCAGGAGGGATACAGCATATGGATCTGAAGAGAGCAGAGGCTGAGCCAAAAGGGCCAGTAGATTGTCAGGGTGTGTCTAGACTACAGGGTTTTGTTGACCAAAGTGGCCTTTTGTCAACAAAACTAAACCTGCATCTACACTGCTGCTGAGTTCTGTTGACATAACGTCGACAGAACTCGGCAGTTTTGTCGATGGCAGTAAACCTCATTCTACGAGGAATAACGCCTTTTGTCAACGGAGTTCTGTCGACAGAAGGCGTTATTGCATCTACACTGCCCTTTGTGTCTACACTCTCATGTCAACAAAGCGGCTTGCTTTGTCAACAGAACTGGCCGTAGTCTAGACGCTCTTTGTCAACAGAAGCTTTGTTGACATTATCTGTCGACAAAGCCTCTTTCAACAAAAGCCTGTCGTCTAGACGTACCCTCAGGAGGCCTGAGCCCCCTCACAGAGGCATAAGATACTAGGTGATCTGGGCTCCATTTGGCCTTCCCTTTTCCCATCCCTGCCTGCCAGGCCAGAGGGTCCGGGACCCTCTCATGGTCAGCACATGAGCAGCACCATCCAGGTGATGCCAGGCTTTGGCAAAATGCCAATGATCTGAAGCAAGGTGTGGGGATGGAGTGAAAAGAAAAGCCAGTGAGTACCAGAGCCAGTAGGTGGGGTGGAGGTGGCTGCAGCAACACTTACTGGGGAGTTTACATGACAACTTAACAACGGGAGTGTTCAAAAAAGGGAGTTGTCGTGGCAACCGCCACACCGGGGATCCTTCACACAACGCTAAAGGGAAACACTTATCCCGTTTGTGTGTGTGTGTGTGTGCACGCTCATGCGCATATGCGTGTGTGTGCGTATGCATGTCTGTGTGCGTACATCCTCATAAGTCAGAGAGTTTCGCGTCTTCCCAAAAGGCGGAATCTTATTTCCAAGCGAACTGGCCATTGTCTCCTTCAGGAGCCTGTAGGAAGAGGAAGGCCTGAAGCATAAGCCCAGGAAGCACAGGCCGGGTGGGCGGCCCGAGGCCTAGGCACATTGGTCAAGAGTTGGCGAATATAAAGCCAATTGAGGCTGTGAGCAAGAGGCCGGCCCTGCTCACGGAGCCTGGCAGGAACAAGGCTGATATTGCAGAAACGCTCAGACCTACGCCGGACTAGGCACAGCTCTGAGCACATTCCAGAGGGGTGGGAACACAGCCCCTCGTGAAGAGACATCTCAGTACTAGTGCACCCCCCACAGGCAACAGGAACAAACCGACTCACATTCAGGACAGAGTCTAAACTGGGGATGGGCAATAAAACGGAGGCCTCAGTAGGTATAGAAGCCTGACACTCCTCTTGGCCGCGGATCACCAGTCCCTGTTGGAAACGGTGCGGACTGGGACACCGCTTCCCACAGCTCCCAGTGGGCAGGAACAGCGATCTGCGGCCAACAGGAGCAGAGACGCAAGTAAATATAGCAGCGCCGGATGCTAACCCTGGGCAACTGGATCTGGCCCATGAGCCGGTATTTGTCCACCCCGGTATGAAAGCGGTGGAAAGCCAGCCTTGGATTGGCAGCCCTGTAGCTGTTCTCACCAGCCAGTCTGCACCGGGCATTTTATGTTCCTCTATTCAAGGTGAAGAACACGGGACTTTGTGTGTAGAGGAGTCACAGTAAACCCACGGTGCTGCCCCAGGTCAGCCCAGCCTCTCCCCCAGGATCGTGCTGGCTTCTTGCACTCGATCAACATTCATTGCAACAGAAGGAATTGAGAGAAGATGAGGAGGGCCCACTAGGCCAGTGAAATTACTAAATGGGTCTGTTTGCCAGCTGGCAGCTTCTTCTAGCAAAATCCAGCCTCTGGACTCCTAGCCTGAGCAAATTTTGAAAGTCAGCAGGCACAGTTCCATTATTTATCAGCCATGTTTGTGCGTGTTGCATTACACTGAGAAGCCTTGCCTAGCTGATGGAGGACTGGCAGCTCCGCCTTCAAAGCTGTTCACTAATGTGTCGCTGGCATCTAAGGCAGCTCCCCGTACAGCTATGTCCAGCTCCCCGTCCCTTTGCTAAAGACTCATCTGGCAGCCAGTTCTAACATTATCCTTCCTGAGAGGGTCTCAGGTTTTAGGATGGGAGCCACAGGAATTTACTCTCCAGAGACTCAGGCCTTGTCTACACTTACCAGGAGATCAAAGCTGCAGAGATCCATCTTCCGGGGTTTGATTTAGCAGGTCTAGTAAGGACTCACTAAATTAACTGCTGTTGGTGCCCCCATTGATCCTGGTACTCCATGGGGCTGCAAGGAGTATGGGAAATTGATGGGAGTGCTTATCCCGTCAACCTCCTGCAGCGGGGATGCCATGGTAAGTCAAACTAAGGTACGTCGACTCCAGCTACGCTATTCTCATAGCTAAAGTTGCGTATCTTGGTTCAACTTTCTCCCTGATTGTAGACCTGGCTCCATCAAATCTCCTCGGCTACCTCCTAAGCCTTTTTATCAACCAGCTCAGTGATACTCAGACTGCAGAGGTTCAGGAGCCAAATTAGAGACTGACATTATCCAAAGAGCCACGGAAGTGGGAATTCATTGTTTCGTTTACTATAAGTACTCTCTATAGCTGTGATATTCACACCACATAAATTACTTAGGGCAAGCTGATCATTTAATTGGTTACTAACACAGTAAAAACATCCTGATGGGTTAATAACTGAGGGTATGTCTACACTACCCCGCTAGTTCAAACTAGCGGGGTAATGTATGCATACCGAACGTGCAAATGAAGCCCGGGATTTGAATTTCCCGGGCTTTATTTGCATAAGCCGGCCGGCGCCATTTTTAAATGCCGGCTTGTTCGAACCCCGTGCTGCGCGGCTACACGCGGCACGGGCTAGCTAGTTTTGCAAGGCACTGCCCACCGATCCCTCTGGTTCCCTCAATGCAAAATATTTACTTGTCCCTTTCTGGACCCAAGAAGGAGAAGCAAAGTAGGCAGATGCGGAGATTCTTTGATAAACAGAAACTTCTTGTGTTTTAGCTGACTGAAAGAAACCCTTACCTGCGAATGGCCACCATATCTGAAGGGTAATTGTGTGTGATTGGTGATGCAATCGTATAACTGTTCATTTTCTCCTCCTAATTACCTTGCATGCCAATTTAATAGCTCGGTTGCTAACTAAGGCTAGATGTTCACAGTCATAAACCAAACAGTCCCTGGATAGGAGGGATTTTTGGCATTTCATCTGAATTCCATAATGAATAATTTATAGAAAAGCTTTATTGGAGCCCAGTGTTGCACAATAAATGTTCCATGAGAACATGCTCCAATATTTCAGTGTTAATATCTCTCCAGTGAATTCCGCTGACAGCCTGAACCAGATTGGAGTGGCTACATTGCTTATTTACGTAAAATATCATAATCTCACTTTTATTTGCATTTCCATGGGGTTGTTAGCATGATGGATTGGGAACAGGCATGCCCAATGTAAGTGGAAGGCAGCTGTGGCGGAGGATTCGGGGCAAGGGGCAGCCAAGAGGTGCCTGGGTAAAGGGACTTGGGCATTTGTGTCTGGCGGGAAGGGAGTGAACCTCCGTGTGACTGGGTGGGAGCATATGGAGCTGGGTTTGATCGCGTGAGTAGGCTGCCATTTCTCTTTAGTCGGGGCCTGATCCTGTCACCCTTACTCTGTGAGCAGCAGCAGCAAAGCCTAAGCAAGGAGTAAGGAAAACGAACTGTTAGTGATAAAAGGATGCTTGATCCTGCTAAATCAACAAGGATTGTTTCAAAACCTGCCTGCAAAGACTCCCACGTCCTCCGTCCACCACAAATCTCATCCTCTGGGCTCTGCTCTTCCATGGACCATGCAGCACGCGGTGAAAATGGACGAGTCCAAGCTCTGACAGACTGAGGCCAGGGGCTAAGTTGCAACATCAATGGCCCCTCATGCCACAGATGCCCTCCCCAGCACCTCCTCCCATGGAAGCGTGCACGCGCACGTGTGTGTGTGTGTGTGTGTGTGTGTGTGTGTGTGTGTGTGTGTCCCTCATGGGCTGTAGCGTTCTGCAGAGCATCCCGCAAGCCTGCACTTCACGGGGACAGAAATATGTCTGGCACATTCCTGCCGTGGACATATTCATGCATATTTACAAGAGCTACTGGCTTCCAGGAAAAGAGGCCAATGGCAGCGTCTGCACCATGTCTGATGCATACTCTGATGCTGGCCTGTTTTCTCAGCGTTACTCAGAACTTCCCTTGCCACTTGGGGGTGCTGCACCACGGCACGTCCCTCGTGGTCCAAGGTGGCCCTGTTGCTTTTCAGACACGATTTTCGGAAAAGAGTGTCTAGGTTGGCACGGATGCTTTTCCACAAAAGCACCTTTTGCGGAAAAATGTCCATGGCCAATCTAGATACACTTTTGAGCAGAAAAGTCCCGATCGCCATTTTCGCCATCGGGGCTTTTTTGCGCAAAACAAATCTCAGCTGTCTACACTGGCCCTTTTATGCAAAAGTTTTGTGCAAAAGGGATTTTTGCCCGAACGGGAGCAGCATAGTATTTCCGCAAAAAGCACCGATTTCTTACAGTAGGAAGTCAGTGCTTTTGCGGAAATTTAAGCGGCCAGTGTAAACAGCTGGCAAGTTTATCTGGAAAAGCAGCTGATTTTCTGGAAAAACTGGCCAGTCTAGACACAGCCAGAAGGTTTTATGGACCTGCCAGAGCCCAGATTTTCCTCCGCTCCAGGCAGTGTTAGATTCAAGTTACAGTAGGGGAGGTCTAAGTTGGCTATTAGGAAAAATTATTTCACTAGGAGGGTGGGGAAGCACTGGGCTGGGTTCCCTAGGGAAGGGGTGGAATTTCTATCCCTAGAGGCTTTTAAGTCTCGGCTTGACAAAGCCCTGGCTGGGTTGATGTATTTGGGACTGGTCCTGCTTTGGGAAGGGGCTGGACTTGATGACTCCTGAGGTCTCTCCCAGCTCTAGGATTCTATGATTCTAAGGTGGCCTGGGCAACCGGAGCAGTGTCCCGCCTGCTCATCAACATGCGATTTCTCTCCTCGCGTCGATTGCAGCTCAGGATGGGCAGCACCCACCTCACACATCTCCTCCCTTGACTTTTCTCTGTGCCGCTTCTCTGGCAGTTGTTTTGCCTGTTCACGCAAGGGAGTTCTACTTCCAAGACCACATAATCTCTTAAACTGATTTGAATGTAAATGCAAAAGGCAGGACGCCAATACAGGGAGAAGGTAATTAATCTCAGAGGGCTAGAATTGGGATTTAAGCAACAAGATCGCATTAGGCGGATGCATTTTACCTAATTAAGAAGAGAGGAAATCCCTAAAGAGTCTGTTGCTTTAAAAAAAAAATCTCTCCTGCACTTGGATGGAGCATCGCTGAGAGAGGCCAGAGGATGCCCCTGGGCATGAGATCCTACATTCATACACAGAGCAGTGACAAGACGCCGGAATGGGCCCCTGCTGACGCACCTCACCCACTGCCCAGGAGTTCCCAATAGTGAGAGTGGAGTTTGGTGCCTTAGCCTCCCCGCTGAGAGGGGATCTCACTAGCTCCAGGCGGTTTGGGGTGATGTTTACACCTGATCTCAGGGATCCTGACTGAGACCAGTCACCCAACTCACGCATGTCCCTGTTCAGCATTCAGAGCTGCACTAGAGGCAGCAGGGAGAGCAGAAGGACAAATTCACCAGCCGATCCAGGCAAAAATGAGTCCTGAGTGATCATTCTTGGCTCCCTGCCGTGTCGAGCTGGCCTCCTGTGGCTGGGATGGGTGGCTGGGTGCATCTCCCAACAGTGTTTGTCCAATGTGCCCTCAAGTCATTCAGAGAATAGCCTGCTGCTCGCAGAAGAGGGCAGTCCTTAGGTCTTGGGGAGTGGAGCTTAGGAAGAGGGGAGGTTGCTGTGACAGAATTCATGCGTCAGTTAACATGTATTTCTGCTCTGAAACTTGACTGTGAAATGGCTTTGCAGGGGGTTCATGGCTTCTTGGGGAATCCTCGTCAGATCCGCTCTGTTTCTAAACCAAACAATGGCTTTGCTCCCTGACTTCCAAGCTTGGAAACGCAGCCTGAGATCAGAGAGTCAAGCTGGGCTCTTTCCCTTGCTGATTGCCACCGCAAAGTTTCCACGGGTCAAAGGAGGCTCTTGGTGACATCTGTGCAGCTCCATGGTCGCCAGCCAGTTTGCCGCATGCAGAGAAGGAAATGCAGCCAGCACTGGCAGCTCTGTTGCTGACACACAAGTAGGGGTAGAATTAAACTCACTCACCCTCCTGGCTGTAAAAACAACGAGGCGTCCTGTTGCACCTCAGAGACTAACAAATTTAGGCTGTGAACTTTCATGGGTAAGGAGTTGGAGTGGAAATTACAGAATCCAGGGTGTATATAACAGCAAAAGAAATTACCTGTCAATTGTGCATCCAATGCTACGAGTGAGATACATTCACCCTGACTTAATTAGCCTAATTAACACTGCTCCTTCAATTGCTTTTGCTGTTATATATACCCCGGATTCTGTATTTTCCACTCCAACTCATCTGATGAAGCGGGTTTTACCCACGAAAGCTCCTGACCTAATAAATAAGGTAGCCTGTAAGGTGCCATAAGACTGCTCATTATTTTTATAGTCACAGACAAACGCGGCTCCTCCTCTGAATCTCTTAGCTGTGTTAGCTAATGGGTTTTAGAGCTCATAGATGCAGGAATGATGGGTGCTGCAGAGGAACCTGAGAGAAGTACAACTTGTTCTAGACAACAAAGTGAGCCAGATGGACCAAAGACTCAGAAGACCTATGGAGTGACCATTTTCTTAAAAAAAAATTCTGAGGCGTTGGTCCATTTATCCTTTGGTGCAGAGACTGTCTGGTTTGGCCAATATCCGTGGCAGAGGGGTATTGCTGGCACTTGATGACATGTATCACATTAGAGGATGTGCAGCTGTAGGGGCCCCAAACTTTAAAAACGAGTAGTCCTGTGGCACTGTAGAGACTATGTAAAATATATAGAATCATGAGCTTTCATGGGTAAAACCCACTTCCTCAGATGAATTGCAGTGGAAATAACAGAAACCAGGGTGTGTGTGTATATATATATATATATATATATATAAAAAACAGCAGAAGTACCTGTCAACTGTAGGACCCGTGTTAATTAGGCTAATTCAGTGGGTCTCATGCATAGCTTTTGTTGTGTCAATGCAGATGTTAAAGGCAGGAGAGACTGGCTTTGTAATGCACCTACCTGTTAATCTGTTTATTGTTATTGTTGCATAGTCACTGTTGCAAATAAAACCACAGTTTAAAAACAAAACCTTCCTTTAACCCAGGGGCCATTCGGAGGCTGCCCACAGGAGCACTGATCCCGTGTCAAAGTTTCCCACATGAAGCCAATGGGAGGAGAGCTGAAGTGACAGAAAAAGGCAATTCGTCTTTTCCAACAGCCAACTCAGCAGCACTGCTATTTCGCCTTGGTATCTTGGCCGGGCTGCACAGCCTTGGCATTCTGCTGCCGGGGCAAAGAACGTGTGACCGATGAGCGCCTGGGATTCCAGACAAACTGCACGCTCACACCCTCCTGGAATGGCAGTAATGCTTGTCAGCGCTGCTACCCTCACAAGAAAATGGAGCTGGAGTTCTCTCTCCAGTCCTCTGGGGATTCGATGAAGATACCGGAGCAAAATGAACATTACAGCTGTCTCCTGTGTTTCACACTGACAGTCTTAAATATTTAAGGAACAACATCCCTTTCACAGTCAGAGAGACTCAAAATCCAGCCTAGATGTATGTGGCGCATTTTCTTCTCTGTCTGGGGAGAATGGAGATTTGTAAGGAAACTTCCCTTAGTATTAACTGTGGGATTAGCAAACATACCAAATATGATCTCATGCACTGGCAGGATATTGCAGGCCCTGGTGTCTCTCATATGAATAGGCTCAGAATGAATTTTTCACTTTGAAACCACACACTAGTGACTTGGAATAGATATGCCTGGCTGGACCATGTTAGTTTTCAGACCTACCAATTTGGGTGTCTGATTACTAAGGATAACACCTATTCCAGACTTGGTTTTTATCCATAATACACGTACACACACAGTATATGGAGAGTTCAGCCTCTTACATCAATAATAATCTCTGTAATGAGTGACAACCAGATCCAAGTATAGAAATGTGGACGCTTCAGTCCCAATCCTCCAACCTCACATGCACTCCAACCACTAGGCCACACTTCCTAACCCCTCACAAAGCTGCAAACAGAACTCAAGAACACAAGCTCTCATTTACTGACAGCCCTAAATACTCCTCTTTCTGCCAGGAAGAGAATCCAGGAGCCTTCAAGCTACGCCTACACTACAAGGTTTTTGTGCAAAAATCCGTGGAGCGTCCACACCTTAAGCGCATTTTTGCACAAGTAAATTGACAGTGAATTGACAGAACAGAGGGTTTTTTCCGGTGTAGGTATTCCTCTTTCTACGAGGAATAACTCCTTTCTGCACAAGAGCTCTTGTGCAAAAAGGTGTGTGTGGATGGGAGACAGGATTTTTTTGCACAAAAACAACCTATCGAAAGAAGCACAGGTGCCCTGGAGGACATTCTGTTAATGGCAATCAGAGCTTTCTTGCGAGAGAGTGTCCATGAAGTCTGGACACTCTCTTACACAAAAACTTTTGTAGTGTGGACACACTCTTGTGCAAGAAGTTTTTGCAAAAGATCTCTTCCACAAAAAGCTTCTTGCACAAGAAGCCTGCAAAGTAGACGTAGCCTCAGTCTTTGTCCTTTGCTCAAGCCTCTAGGTGCAAGATCTGCTGGTTCACCACCACGTATTATTTTCTTATCAAAACAATAGATTTTGATTTTCTACAAAGGGTAAGTTCTGTGTAGCACCCTGGGAGACAGAGTGTGCTACATGGGGACTCAGGAGCCCTAGGGTTTCCTGGCTCTGGCACATGCCTGTTGGGTAACCTTGGACAAGTCACTTTGTGCCTCAGTTTTCACACATATGAAATGAGGATAATGCTCCTAACATCCTTTGTACAGCACTTTTAGATCGCCTGATGAAGATCTAGGTGTTGTTATCATTATACTCAGGCTCACAGTTTAATTGCAGCAGAGTTAATGAAGCCCGTGTATTCCAAACGTCTTCCCAAGGGTCCACAAACAACAAAAGCACATCTTAGTGCCTTATCTTAATTGCAGGCGAGAGGAACAAACAGCTATAAGAAGTAATAATTCCCCCACTCCTGGGTGCTAGCAGGCCCCATTCTCCCCTTTAGACTAGGCCTCTTTGCTCTGAAACTAACACACTTAGCAGGAACCTCTGGGATTGTTTTTAAAAACACCCCACTATATGGGAGCAGTCTGCTTCCCTCCAATGGCACTTTGCACGTCTTCCATGCAGCAATCAGCATTTTAGTGGACTTCAATCAACTCCATCATCAAAAACTGTTGGCGCTCCATGCATACCACACTTTACATGTCACCAAAGGGGCAACGTGAGTGAGGCTTGGGGTTCTGTTTTCCTGGCCCTGATCGCATACTATCGAAACAAAACAGGCGAAAACACACGCCTGCAGCAAGAGCGCATGACACAAAGCAAAGAGGACCACTCCGCCCACATTAGAATGACTTGTAACAGCAACACATAAGCCACCTAGCAGGGGAAGGAGCTGTACTCTGTGTGCTTGGCCTCAGCACAATCCTGTGCATGACTCAGATGACAGTAAACACCACAATGTGCTACCTGAGGAATAACGTAGGTCCCTGTTGACATGGATGGGAGAGGGCAAAGAATCAGATTCACACCCTCGTGCAAATCTATATAGCAACTTTGGTTTAAACACCAGAGGAGATGTATGTAGCCCTAAAAATTCAGCACAGAAGGGAAACATACAGGACTAATGAGGATAGCAATTGTGTTTCATGGTTAACTGTCAAGGTTTAGACATTTGTTTTCATTCTGTGATGTTTCTATCTGACTTAGCAGGATTGGGGATAACAAACACTGCTTTGAATGAAGCATGGAAAGCTAAAAATACTCAGATTGTGCATCTAAAAATCTATGCACGGATTTTTCAGAGATGTGATTTTATAATCTTCTGCAAGAAACTAATGAAATGTTTAAAGCTATTTTTAAACTAAAGTCCTGTAGACATAGTACAGTAATGCACAACTGTTTTTGTCAGCAAACACAGAAACGGACTGTGTATGGCCTAGTCTATACTACAGAGGAAGGGTGACTTAAGATACGCAACTCCAGCTACATTAATTGCGTAGCTGGAGTCGCCGTAATTTAAATCACATTTCTGTACTGTCCACACAGTGGGGGGATCGATGGGAGCAAATGTTCCTATCGGCTTCCCTTACTCCTTTTGAGGAGCAGGCATACCAGTGCTGACAGGGTTGCCCTCTGAGTTTGATTTAGCAGGTCTTCACTAGACCCTCTAAATCGAACCCAGAAGATCGATTGCGGTAATGTCAATCTTCTGCATAGTGTAGACATGGATATATGTTCAGGTTGGCACATGCTTGTAATGGCTCTTTCACAGGTTCAGTGTAATGCTAACAAGTCTGGCAAGCTGGAAGGCTTTTCATTTTTAAAATAACAGATCCATTCCCAAGGAAGACTCGCACCAGGCCGCAAGAGCCTGCTGTGGGACCTACAGGGTCAAAATATGCATAGGAATGAAAGGTGTCCTTTCCAAAAAATTCACAGAATTCTCTTAATGGAGCCAGTGGAGTGCTCCCCAAGGTGACTGCGCAGTGTAGTAAATGGCCTGACTTTATACACAATTGGGCCTTTGTGCTGTAGTTGCTTTAAGACAGCAGTAAGCTCTTGCCATCTTTTACAACCAGGGAAGCAGGGCCGGCCCACAACATTTTGGCACCTGAGGCGGGGAGCTCAGATGACGCCCCCTCGTTTTGGCCAAAACTTTGTAAGGTCTCAATTCTGTTTCTTCCTGGTCTACTCCTCTCATGGTGCTGCTCTGCTACCTACATATGCACCAGCAGCAGACACAATTTTCTACACTCTGGGTCCTAGTGGCAGCCCCCACAGTCTGGCACCTGAGGCAGCCGCCTCAGTTCGCCTCATGGTAGAGCCAACCCTGCAGGGAAGCCATGGCAAAAGAACTGCACGTTCACATTTCCAAAGAGAAGAAATCCAGGTGCCCACACAATAAGTAGAAACCTGCCGCTTTTCAACAGGTGGGGGGTTGTTTTGCAACACCCAGAATTGGTGCGCAAACAGACTGAAAACACAGACACCTTGCAACTATAAAACCCGCTATTTCCCATGCTGTGCCTCAGCCATGCGGGCAGATGAAGATGGGAAGCGACAGTCTGTGTTTATGTCCTCAGCGCAAAGCCACCCCGGGCTCGAGAAGCACACGCTTACCATGCAGTCCTTTCAGTGACAGCTCATGACTCAGCACAAGTGGCCCGGCATGACAGTCACAAGCCCAGACGTGTCACTCAAAGCAACCGTTCTCCAAGTATAAAAAGCTGCTTTCATCCCTACCAGTCCCAGAGGTGCGGTTGTACAGAGCGAGAGTAAGTGGAGGGCGGGCAGGCGATACCCTGCAGGTTTCCAGCCAGGATTGTGTGAGTTCAGAGCGCTTTTCATCCCAAAGGTTTTATTACTTCATAGTGTTTCCAAGTGATTCTGCTTCACACACCGAGTGTTTCCATGGGCACAGCACAAGGCCGGGAAGAGCGTACCACCTACCACGGACCAGAGACTGTACGGTTACAGTCACCCAGCCAGGGAAAACTGTGGTGGGAGCTACCTCGCACCCGGCTGAAAGGGCAGAAGGTCTGAATCGGGCCAGGATACTCAAGCTACCGTTCCTGCTCTTGCAAACAGTGCTTTTCAAAAACCATTGCCATGATGGCCCACCCACGGCTGGTAGGAGGATGCTGAGGAGTATTCCCCTAGCTAAGGAAGCACTCGCAGAGCTTCAGAGAGCCAGCTGAGATCCCAGAGGAGGCCCCCACTTGGAACTGTCACCGGGAGGATTTGAACCTGGGACCTCCGGAGCTTAGTGCAGAAGACCAGCCAGACGGGGTCAGACCAAAGGTCCATCCAGCCCAGTGTCCTGTCTGCCCACAGTGGCCAATGCCAAGTGCCCCAGAGGGAGGAATCACAACAGGAAATCCTCCCGTGATCTCTCCCCAATCACCCATCTCCAGAGAAAGTATTTAATTGCGCAGTGCAGCACGGGGCGTGAAAAATACCCCCATTTCCAGAGAAATGGAGGCGAGGGACACCATTCCTCCCCATCCTGGCTAATAGCCATTGGTGGACCCAACCTCCGTGAAGCTTAGGCTGTAGAGCTCCCTTGTTCTCATCTCTCACTGTGAGGGGTCTAAGTGCCACTCCACGGGGCAGTGACCTACACAAGCTGTGTGGGTTACATCTGCACACTAGTAGGTGGAAGCCCCTTCTCTTGCATGGGTGTAATTCATAAAGCCATGTGTGTAAAAGAGCCCCAAATGCCCGAGAACGTAAAATAGGATGGTAAGAGCCTGTGAACACCTGGGAAGATTCCACCTGATGATATTATAAATGAAAAGCTCTCAGCCATGATTGTGTTTCTGTCACTTCACACTCACTCCACAAACATTCTGGGCTTCCGAGGGATGCTTGAAGTCATTGTGGGTATTTCTAGACTACATGCCTCTGCTGACAGAGGCATGTAAATGAGACATACCGACATAGTCAATGAAGCAGGGATTTAAATATCCCATGGTCCCTTAGAATAAAAATGGCCACCGCGTTGTGCCGGCTCAGCTGTTTGTCGGCTCAAAGCAGCAGTCAAGACAGGGATCGGTCAACAAGGAAAGCCGTTGTTGACTGCTCCTGTAAACCTCGTTTCATGAGGCATAAGGGATCGGTCAACAACAGCTTTCCTTGTCGACCGATCCCCGTCTTGACTGCCGCTTTGAGCCGACAAACAGCTGAGCCAGCACAACGTGGCGGCTATTTTTATTCAGGTAAATTAGAGCTAAATCACAGAACACGGAGAGCCAGGACTGATGGCAGTCAACAAACTTTATGGGACCATGGGAAACTTGGCCACATACATAATAAGTGGACATCTGGTAACTCAATATATAATACCGGACCACGGATGTTGCCAGGCCAGACAGTGCCAAACTAGAGAGGTGCAACCTGTCCTAATATTTTCCAGATTCTCTTTTCCCATTTTGCCAATATAAACCACAGGGCCCACTCGTGAAATTATCACTGCTTCCACATCAACGCACACTCTGGGATGCGTGCTCTTTTTCACTACCTTCATTTGCAATTAGCCTTTTATTGTTGGAGAAGCTGTGATCCAGCATGTGGTGCCTGCAATCCCCACCTTGTAAGAGGCTGGAAAAAGATATACCTGCCAAGGAAAATATTTGTGAGGCTTTTCCCTGCAGTGGTAAGATGCTACTTGGCCTAGCTAACTTTGTCTGAGCTCGGTGACCAGCACAGTTTTACATCTTATGCGTCTCTGATTTGGCTGACTCAAGTCCACAGGGATATGATTCATCTTCTTAAGAGCTGGCATTTCTTAGTCGGCAGGAATTGACCCGCTGGTGTTTCCTAAACTTCATTTTTATTGAATTTTCACTGGATAAGAAATAGAAAAACAACAATAGTGCATTTAGAGCGACAAGGCAGGAGAGAGGCCGCGCATGGTAATCACTTTACAAGACAATACAAGTATTTATAGATCCCATGCTCCAAATACTTGGTACTGGGCCCACTGCTCTCTAACATAAGTCCCATTGACTCGCTGCAGAGAATCAGGACAGGGCTGTGTTTTTGGAGCCTCGATTTTGCAAGGACTTCCACACATGCTTAACTTTAATTTGAGCTCCAAGGGACTACTCAGAAGCTTAAAGTTAAGCATGGGTGTAAATCTTTGTAGGATCAGAACTTAAAATACTCTGGCTATCCTTGGAGCGGCACTGTCAGGATAAAATGAGTAGTACTTAAATAAAAATTAATATTTGTAACAATTACTGTCCTTCCCTGTGCTACTAACAACACCTTAGTTTGATGAATCGGAAAAAAAATTAAAATCTCTGTAGCAATTGCTGGGCTCACTGTGCCACTGTCTCTCTCTGGTCTCCCTGAGTGCATCCCCTCTGGGATCAGGGGCTGTCTCAGGTGGAATCACATGATTATCCTACCAGGTCCTTGGCTGCAGTACCTACGCATCAACCATTCCTGCCTTGCAGTTCCAATGGGATTTAGGATTTAATAGGTAGCAGGTTTAAAACAAACAAACAAACAAAAATAAGTACTTCTTCACACAATGCACAGTCAACCTGTGGAACTCCTTGCCAGAGGATGTTGTGAAGACCAGGACTTTAGCAGGATTCAAAAAAGAACTAGATACATTCATGGAGGTTAAGTCTATCAATGGCTATTAGACAGGCTGTGTAGGAATGGTAACTCTTGCCTCTGTTGATCAGAAGCTGGGAATGGGTGAAAGGGGAAGGATCACTTGATGATTCCTTCTTCTGTTCACGCCCTCTGGGGCATCTGACCTTGGCCACAGACGGAAGACAGAACACTGGACAAGATGGACCTTTGTTCTGGCCCCTTATGGCTCTTCTTATGTTCTTAAGATCATTGTTCTGTTTCAGCAGCCTGTGACCAGTGGTATTCAGTTATCGCCATGGCCCTCCGAAACCAAAGTATGGTTTATTTTGAAGGAACAAAGCACTGGAAAAAAGGATTTTAAAAATAGCAAAAGATCTACATGCAGATGCTAATCTTATCCAGAGTCCTTCCATGCCAAAATGTCGACCTACTAGACTAAGACACCCCTAACGACCGTGTTGGGTGTTAACTGTCTCCCCTGCTTAACCAACTGTGTCTCTTTAAAACCTCTTTGATCATTTGATCTTCCTTCCCCACAGGGGGACTGATTCATTCCTAAGGAAACCAGGTCTGGCAGGGCCAACAGAGCATCTAAGCAAACTAGCCAATTAGCCCGTCATAAGACGAGATTTTCAGGTCTCTCCTCCACGTCGGTCTTCTCTCTTGAGCCTCTGGTGTCTCTCTCTCTCTCTCTCTCTCCTTCTTCCTCCTCCTCCTGCCTCCCCCTCTCTCTCTCTCAGCTCTCCTCTGCCTCCTGCCTCTCTCTCTGTCTCTCTCTTTCTCTTCTCCTCCCCCTCCTGCCTCTCACTCCGGGGATCGCGGAGCCCAAACGGCCATTTGGGCTCCGCACTCCCCATGCTGCATGGGGAGCATGGAGCCCAAACAGTCACTTGCGCCACTTACTCCCCCACGGCGGCCCGGCTGAGCGGCACAGAAGTCAGCTGAGTGCCATGGTGGGAGGCGAACGGGGGCGGGGCAGTGACATTCACGGCCAGGGGGCGGGGCCTGGAGCCGCTGTCACGCCGCATGTCACCGTCCCGCCCCGCCCCCCTTTGCCTCCCGCCGTGGCGCTCAGCTGACTTCTGTGCCACTCAGCCGGGCCGCCGTGGGGAAGCCCAAACGGCTGCTTACTCCACTTGCTCCCCCGCAGCGGCCCAGCTGAGCGGCGCAGAAGTCAACCGAGCGCCACACTGGGAGGCGAAGGGAGGTGGGGCAGTGACATACACAGCCAGGCCCCACCCCCTGGCCGTGTACTTCACCACCTCACCCCCCTTCCCCTCCCGCTGTAGCACTCGGCTGACTTCTGCGCCGCTCAGCAGGGGAGCAAGCGGCGCAAGCGGACGTTTGGGCCCCGCACTCCCCATGCAGCACGGGCCGCCCAGAGGGAACAGCCAGCATTTCAGGCAACAGCGCCCCCCAGAGGGAACAGCCAGCATTTCAGCAACAGCGCCGCCCAGAGGGAACAGCCAGTATTTCAGGCAACAGCGCCGCCTAGAGGGAACAGCCAGCATTTCAGCAACAGCACCCCCCAGAGGGAACAGCCAGCATTTCAGGCAACAGCGCCGCCTAGAGGGAACAGCCAGCATTTCAGCAACAGCCCCCCCAGAGGGAACAGCCAGCATTTCAGCAACAGCCCCCCCAGAGGGAACAGCCAGTATTTCAGGCAACAGCGCTCCCCAGAGGGAACAGCCAGCATTTCAGGCAACAGCGCCCCCCAGAGGGAACAGCCAGTATTTCAGGCAACAGCGCCGCCTAGAGGGAACAGCCAGCATTTCAGGCAACAGCGCCGCCTAGAGGGAACAGCCAGCATTTCAGCAACAGCCCCCCCAGAGGGAACAGCCAGCATTTCAGCAACAGCACCCTCCAGAGGGAACAGCCAGTATTTCAGGCAACAGCGCCCCCCAGAGGGAACAGCCAGCATTTTAGCAACAGCGCCCCCCAGAGGGAACAGCCAGCATCTCGGCATTACAGACTCTCAGACATTGGGCTACTATATATATGATGGCTCTTGCATTGTGCTTCCAGTGCTCGTGAGAAGTGAATATCAGGATTTACCTTGCCACACCCCATATTGACAATGCTGCTGCTGAATTAACTCCATATGTGTATCTAGCAAACACCACAGCGTCCGCTCAGCACGTGAGATTCATAAAATTATTACAAGCCATTCCAAATCCATCACAGCCGCATTGACCTTTCCCACATTTCTGCACTCTACTTACTTCTTAGCATTTCCCTCGGCTTGAATTAGAGAAGCCAGACTGGACAGTGGCACAAAAGGTGGTTGTGTTCAGGCTGCACACACTGCTGAGAGAGATTCAGGATTCGCTAGCAACTAACTTCACTGAAATTAAACCAAAATGGAAACATTTTATCTTCATGGTAGATTTTGATAAAATTATTTTCTTTCAAATGAAACAAAACAATGCAGCCAAACTGTCTGAACAGGGAAAATCTTGGGGTTCCTCCTGCACTGAAAGACCCTGCTAGAAGTTTCTTTTATACTCAGATCAGCACAGAATCTAGACATGCAACTTTCTAGTTGCTATCCCTCTTGATATGTTTCCAGGTGGCTACTGCTCACGACCCGTGACTGACAAGAACTTTGCTATAGCATACTTTCAATCAGTGCTTTTTTTGTAAGAAAAAAAGGTGCTGGTATTCCAGGCTCAATCTTGTTGAGCAAAAAAAAAGGGGGGCTGAAATGTGGTTGTGGTCCCTTTAAGAGCCAAAACACCATGCTGGGAGCCGGAAAAAAAACACCTCGTGTCCTGAGCAGGCTTCCGTCAGGAGACAAGCGGAGTCAGGAAAACAGGTGCCGGTACATGCGGGGGGAAATGCTATTCCTTTGCTGGATGCTGGAAAAATAGGTGACGGTACACCGTACTGGGCCATACCATCACAAAAAAAACACTGCTTTCAATCAATACAAATACAAATTAAGGGTCTAAGTCTGAAGCTCTTGCTCAGACAAGTATGCAGACTGCAAAATGTGTTTTAGATGGAATGTAGATACTACTAAAATGTGTTGCCAGTTCTCCCAATGCTAGAGTCTTGCAACACTTTAGAGTTTTTCTGAAAGCCCCAGATACTTCAGTCATGTTATTAACCCCCCCCCCCCCCACACACACACACACACATACACATACACACATTTCTACCTGTCATGATAAGGAAGAAAAGGTGAAGAACATGAACACCAGCAAACAAATAAATAGCATATCAAACACAGTACTTTCAAATCTTGTGGTCTCTTAAAGCCAAAACTCATGAGTTTGGGACAGTTGGGGCCAATAATACTGCTGGAGCCTATGAGATTTCTCCTCTCAGTAAGGGCTGTAGAACTAGGCCTTTTAAAGTCTGCCCCTGCTCCCTCAGCAGTGATATAGCATGGCATTTGCTGAAGAGACTCATGGTATTATTCAGTCTAGTCTCACAAAGCCCTGTCTTTATTTACAGCCAGATAGTGCCACGGATGGGTCTGAATGTGGTGTACCCCGGCAGAAAGCGATCTGTCTCTTTAAGGGGATGTCTGGATTTAAAAAAAAAAAATTAGCTGGACTAAATATTCACCTGAGACTCCAGTGATGTCGCTTTCCCCACCCCACCCCCCCAGTTGCCTCTCAGTCCTCAGCCTAGCCCTTTTCACCTGCTCTTATCCATGGTTCCACTCAGAGTGCTAATGTACTGTGTGCTCTGTCAGCTGGCTGGCCAGACGCCGATTAATTTGAAATCCCATTGCCCTTTTGAGCACTGCTCTTACCTGAATAAGCAAAACACACACACCTGAGTCCCCAGACACAGCGCAAGCAAATGGACAGCCTACTGCATTTTAAGACAACTCCGCACACAGGGGAAAGCGGCGGGTTGCATGTGGTGGATGGCAGTTCTTTGGGGAGGGGGGTTGACCCTTATGTTAGAGATAGGGAAAAAAAGAGTCTGGCTTTGATCTGGCCCACCCTTCACTGCTTTTCCAGAGCTAAAAGGAGCAAAGAATGCCCCCCTCCTCTCCTGCAGAGCCCAGCAGCTTTGAGAAGCTGCAATTCTCAGCATGAATAACTGGGGCAGTGGCCTGGAAAACAGAGGCCTTAATTACACGCTGCCGTCCAAAGGGCTGAGGCAGCCATCTTGGGGCACGGGACATTCGAGCAGGGGTTCTCCACCTTTCTCTTTCTGAGCCTCCCCCTACAGGCTATCAAAACACCACGTTAAAAACACCTCCCCCTACAGGCTACAAAAACACCACGTTAAAAACACCTCCCCCTACAGGCTACAAAAACACCTCCCCCTACAGGCTATCAAAACACACGTTAAAAACACCTCCCCCTACAGGCTCTAAAAGCCAGGGCTGGTGTGAGGGGGTAGCAAGGAGGGCAATTGCCCAGAGTCCTGCACCATCAGGGGCACTGTGAAGCTAATCCACTCAGGCTTGGGGGCCCAGATTACAGTCCTGCATTCAGGGGAGCCGACAGCCTCGCCAGGCCCCTGGGTAAGGGGATGGGGCAACTCTGCTCACCCAGAAAGGGCGGGGCCTCAGGCAGAAGGGGCGGGGTTGGGGACAGCCAGTCCTCAGTGCTACCTGGAGCACAACATGCGTGCTCCAGCCGTGATTTAAAGAGCCAGGGCTGCAGGCACTGCTGCTGTAATAACAGCCAGAAACCCTGGGCCCTTTTGAATTGCCAGGCCCTGAGGTAACTGCCTCATTCCCTCCCCATCCCCACTGGCAGGCCTGCCTGCATGGATGGACTTTGGCTTTCTGTGTTAATGCTTGACACCCCCATCCCCGAAACCTGCTTGTGCCCACCTCGGCGCCCTGGCCCCTGCTTGAGAGCATAGCACTGCCCCATAGCACCTTGTGAGTCCGGCAAACGTCGCATTGGCTTCTGAGGGAGCTTTGCTTGAGCAAGGAGCACGGAATGAAGCCCACGTCACTCAGGGAAGTAACGCAGTGAAAACCACCTCTTCGTTATGGCTTAGTAATAAGACACGCTTGGATTTATGAGAGAAGGGAGATCAGCTGGGATGTCCCATTTAACCCAACTCTCGGCTTCTCGCAAGGGATTCTCTTGGTGGCAGCAGCTGGTAAGGTAAGATGCCCTCTTGGGCCTCTCAGAACCACTTCCTGCATCTGTCCACATCACTCAAAGCCTCTTGGGAGATGCTCCATTCCAGTCCCACCTCCCCAAGAGAAGAGGTTGCCGGCTCAGCAGTTCCTCGGACTCATTGTCTGACTTGAACTCTACAGTAACCTTCTGAGGATGCCACTTTTTGCCCTGTTAGGAGCTGGACGTCGGGAACATGTATCATCCATGTCAGGGGGGTCTCTTTCATGCTTCCTTGGGTTTTCTCTCTTTAATGCTGCAGGTCCAGCTCTCAGCTCTGCCTCTCCTCTCTCCCTCAGCTTCTTGCTTCAATCCATTCCCTGTGGCCAAGTACGCAGCCGTGGGATGGGAAAATCCAAGAAGGTGACAATGAAAGAATTTTATTAAAGCTAATGTTTCCATTAAGTTTACAAAATACAAGTTAAAAAGGGAAGGCAGTGTATATCTGGGGTTAAGTTTGGGGTACGAGGAATTACAAGTATTGGTTTATATAGTTAAGGAGAAACAAAGCCTACATAACCAGCATTGGTCCAGATTAAGATGGGTGAGTTTTTGAAGCAAATAAAGCAAGTTAGCAAATGAAGAATTCTTGGGGGCACAGCCCATAAAGGGTAAAGAGTCACAGACTGTGACGGTGAAGTGCATAGGCACATGGATGGAGTATGTCCCTGGGTCTGTCAATGATTTGTAGGTCTCCTCTGGAAAGTTATATAGCTCTGTCAGGGAAGGAAGTGGGTGATTGCCCTGACCTTGTCTCACACTGGCAATCTTGTATGTCTCCTATGAGAAGATACAGTCTGTTAGGGAAGGAAGTGGTAGCTTCCCTGACTGTGTCTCTCAGAGGCAGTCTCATTCACTCACTCTGCTATTGTCAGTGGCCCATGATGTGCTCAGGACCACCATATGGCATTGAATACTGTCAGTTGCCCTGTGAACCGGGCATAGCGCTGACCGCCACCACACGCTCACAGCACCAGCTCGTTTTGATGGTCCCACCCACCCAAGACCCCCACGAGCAGGGCATGGATCTAGACCTTGTAGCCCCCGGCCCTCGGGGTCTCTGCCGATGGAGTGTATTTCTCAACCTTCCGAGCTCCAGCACCATGGAAGGCCGGAGTCTGATTCTCAAAATGCACCGTGATTTCTACTATGATGACCTTCTTCTGCTCTTCATTGGTCACAATGATGTTGGGTTGCAGCAGGCTGTCCGTGCCGGGGACGACGGAGTGGACAGCAACACCCCCGTAGGGTTGGCGGGATGGCTTTGACCAGCCAGTCCTGGATATCATTAGGGCAGAGCTGCCAGGCCCTGGAGTGGGTCTAGCAGCTACACTGGATATGGGACTGTCTCGTTGGCGAAGCCACACCTCCTGCAGTGTTTGTCTTGATCCACACTGCGGACGAGCCCGTTGAGGGGGACACAATTGATCTGGGCCTGGTGAGCGAACTGCCAGTCAGCAAAGCGGGTGAAGTTGCTCCCCGGGAGGAAGGTTGGTGGTGTCCCAATTGCGGGTCCTCTCCAACACCTTGCCCTGGTCAGGCTTCTGCTTGAGGTTCTCCATGTAGAGGCAGGGTCAGCACCTTTCATGGTCCTCTCCAGCATGGTTCTGGTGGGTGGGGTGATGATGGTGTGTTCCAAGGTCTTAATGTGTGGCACCAGGACTCCCAACTACTGTTGCTTTTTGCACTTCATCCAGTGGCAGCTGATCCTCTTTCCCAGGCATCGTGAATGTTGCAGGTGCAGGACCACAGTGAGAACAGGTCTTCTCCATCCCTCCCAAACTCAACCTCCAGGAAACCGCTGAGGCCCATGGCGGCATCCTGCTCGTAGGGACCCTGGCAGTGTGCTTCCTGGCTGCGTCCTGCGAGATTTCCATGGGGCAAAGCCAATTTGCCCCAGCTGAGGCTCTGTCCCTGGTCAGTTTGTGATGTTAACCCCAATCAAGTCTGGTCTGGTGGCAGCAGAAACGATTTGCTCTTACCTGCAAATGATAAAAGGAGGAATGCAGTTCATATCAGCCCGAAAGCAATCTGCAAGGAGCTCTGCAAAGGTTTTAAATCAATTCCCTGCATAGACCACCATGCAGCTTTTGAACAGCTCTCCTCACAGGGAGCAACAACATCATATCGATGGAAATGTAATAAAATGTCAGCATCAAATATTTATCCCGTTACGCCGGCTTAAGCAATTTAAGCTGTTGAAATCAACATAATGTTTATATTTTTAATGAGCCTGTTTTACAACAGGCTCCTCTGTCATTGTCAGGTGTATGGGGCAGAGAGCTGCAGCGACACAAAGCAATTTTCACCTCCCCAAAGAAACAATGCTAAATAATGCATGGCCTTTACTAACACATTTCCTGTGACTGAAGGGAAATCTGCATGCAGCTAAGCCTGATATTCATTACCGTGCGGGATGGATGCCTCTTGCATTCTCGTGCTATTTCCTCTGACATGTTCTCCGCAGGAAGCTTTCATGCAGGCTGACCTGAGAGGTGTGAGCCTAGAGCCAGGACTGCTGCACCTAAGGTTTGAATGTGTCTCCCTTTCCAGATGTTAGAAACAACATCTCGTCTGTGGAAAATTCTCCTCTGCTTTGTCTGGGCTAGTGCTCAACACTTCAGGTGATGAGGGGTCCAGCTCTTCCCTAGGAGGAGAAATCAGCGGCATATGGGCAGAGCCTTGCAAATCCGTGGGTGTCCGCGGATATCCACATCCCCGCCACTCATGTTTGCAGATACAGATGGGGATACAAATGTTGTATCCATGCAGGCTCCATCTATGGGGAACACACGCGTGTAAACAGCAGAGACAGGATCTCAGGGCTACCACAAGCAGCACACCAGGCCTTCCAATGTGTTATCAGAGATATAAGCCTGCTACGAAATACCTGGAAATGGTGGGGGGGGAGGACGAATGAGCTCACCAGGATATCCAAGTTTGCTTCGGACCGCCTAGAATTAGTCTCAACAAGAAGCTGTGGAACCGGCATACTGAGTGAGGTAAGGCAGTCCCAGGGGTGGCAGGTGTAACAAGGTGCCTTCCCACACGGCCAGCCTGGTGCTACCCAGACTCCACCCCCAGAACCCTACTGGAGGTGTACTGGGGGGGAGTGTTGCTGCCCCCCGAGCACCAGTCCTTCCAGTGTTCCGGAGTCTGACAGACTGGGGACGCACGCCACCCTACTTCCCCGGGGTACTCTGGGTTGGGGGAGGGGCTTGGCTCCTATGGGGGCGGGGCCTGGGCAGAAGGGTCGGGGCTGGGCAGGGCCCGGTACTTGCCTCCCCTGGCCCTACCTTCACCTACCGCCCATAGGCACTACTCTCTTTGGCTACGTCTGCACTGTGCTGGTTTTGCATCTTTTTTCAGGAGGAACGGCTCTTGCGCAAGAGATGGGGTTGCCGTGTAGATGGCTCCTTTTTGCGCAAAAGCCTCTTGCGCAAAAAGCGGCCGCTCATTAATTATGCAAATGAGGCTCGGTGATATTCCATGCTTCGCCTCATTTCCATATTTCTTGTGCAAAACCAGCGCAGTGTACACATAGCCTTTCTGTCTTCCAATTTATACACTAAAGTCTATTTTTATGTGTCCTGGGTCCCTGACTTTCAAGGATGTCTAAGAACTAGAGATGGGCTTGCGCCACCATGTATAGAGCTGGAATCAAACCCGAACGGGGCGTCCGGAAAGCCTGAGGTATGTGAGACAATGACTCACACGCAGCAATCTATCTGGAGCCCCTCTCCACGACATCCCCTCCCCTCATAAGGGGTAACCTTCCTAGCAGCAGACCTTTGAACCTTCGGTGTTGTGTGGACCTTCGAAACCTGTCACTGAATGAGGCATCTGGTGCTCACAGATGGAGTCACAGGGCTGCAGCCTAACCCCCTGAGAATGATTAGCCTAGATGAGTGGAAACAGAGAATAATTACAGGAGCTGGTCCAGTGAGTGAGTGGCAGAAGTGTCGTTCCAGTGAACTCATGCTCTTACAACAGGGCAGGCGCTGTCTCTGGAGAGGAAGCACCTCACATCGAGGAGACGAAGAAGCCACAAGACAAGGAGAAAAGGGAAGACATTCCCGAGAAGAAAACCTCTCTGAAAAAGCCACGGGCCAATGGTGGCATGAGTGCAGCTTGTTAGTCAGAGCCAACAGCAGCTGGAGCCAGCAGCTGGGAGAAGAAGAAGGCCTGAAATCTCTCAGAACAAAGTGCCCTCGTGCAGTGGGTTTTCTCAGGCCTTAAGCCAATTCCCGCAGACTCCTGCTGAAGCGGCAACGTGTGGAGAAGCTTTCTGAACAAGGGAAAGGTTGAGAGCAAGCGATACCATGGAGCACGGGAAGGTTCCAAACTGTTCGGTGTATCCCACAGGCTGACAGAGCGGTAAGGATGCCCCGCGGCAATGAGTCAGTACAGAAAGCCAGGTACTTAAGGAGAAGTCTAGGAACGGTGGCGGTGAGGAGCTTTCTTTCCACGGGGAACCACCACGGCTTGGGGATTAGATTACTCGGAGGCCCAGTGGGTGCAAGAAGCCCAGCAATGAGGGAGCAAACCCAGATCTAACCTGGGAGCTAGCAGAGTCAAAGGGGACGTTCGAAGACATGAAAGAGAAGGAGACAGTGGGCCTGTCCCAAGGGCGGGGCGTAGCAGAGACAGATGGGTAAGTGCAAAACTGGGTGGGCCTTGACGCGAATGATGCTTGATTCAGTCTCTTTCTGCAGCCTCTTTTCACTGCTCGGCGGCACAAAGGAGGCAAACCTTTCTGAGCAAGCTCTTGCACATGGGCCGTAGGTTCAGCAATGACCGTGTGTGGAGTCTGGAATGACGTCAAAGTCTAAAGCACAATGCACATGCAGGACCGTCCTTGAGGGTGAGGGCTTGGGGCCACCTCCCCCCTTGCCTCAGGCTCCGCCTCTGCCCCACCCCCACTCCACCCTTCTCCAAGCTCTGCCCCTGTTCTACCCCACCCCTCCCCATTGCACCCCTTCCCTAAGGCCCCCCCTCCCGAGCGACGCGACCTGAGGGATTACTGGAGGGCCTGGCGTGGGGCAGCAGCACACTCACCGCGATTGCAGGAGCCACAGGAAGTGGGGTGGCCCAGCAGCCTGCCCTGACCTGCCACCCTCTCCCAGCCAATCGCTCCACTCCCCTCAGCCCGTGTCACTTTGCTTCCCACCACCACGGTGAAGTGGAGTGACCCTGCTGGGAGATGGCGGCTGCTGCATCACTCTGCTTCCCACAGCTCCCACCGCTGCGGTGAGTGCAGGGGGAGCTGACCTCTGCTGCCACCCCTCGACAAATGCCCCGGTAATCGCCCGAGCCACCCTGGGCCCCGCGGGCTACCATCAATAGAGGGCTCACAGGGGTACTTCACCAGTGGGGGAATCTCCCATCCAAAGGATGGTTGGGGTGGCCGCTGCGGGCGTCCTAAAGCGTGGGGCCCGGAGCAGCCGCCCCGAACCATCCTATGGATGGTACAGCTCTGGGTGCATGTTCATGAGTAGATTGGGCAGATGCTGCTATCGCTACCAAACCCTCGGTGAGTGTCTTGGCAGCTATGGCAATGCTAAGACGCTTTCCTCTTGCGGCTCACCGGCGATTATCCCTGTCCTCGTGTGACGGACCGGGCACAGTCTGGACACCGCTGAGGACATACGCTCAGGGCGAATTGCTCCTTACCGCCCCAGACTGGAGACCTTTCCTAAACAGGCCACACACCAGTCACACCGAGCTTCAGCTGCCAATCCGGCCAGCAGGAAGCCTCACGAGCAAAACCCATCAGACACCCCAGCTCTCCCTGCACCACTATCAGCCTCGGGCCTGCACACAGGTGACGGGTTATAGGATCCAATCTCACCTATGCCAAACGGGTCCTCTTGGTCCCAAAGAACCAGCCACAGAGCCCCGGTCAGTTTCCACTTTGGATCTTACCCACAAGAGCACGCTGGGCCAGTCCTTTCGAATCTAAAATCGAACGGTTTATTCATCAAAGAAGGAAAAGGTGGAGAGTGAGGTGGTTAAGGAGAATACATGACATGCACCAGTCCCCAAGTTCTGGATGCAGGCTCTCAGCAGAGCTGTCATAAGCTGCTACCTTAAAAGTCTCTGATGTACATCCTATGTCAGGACGGGTTGACAATCCTTCCCGGCTCTGTCCCTCGCATCTGGGATCAGTAGCAGAATTGAAGACAAGATGGAGTCAGCCTCATGGCACTTTATATCCATTCCTGGTACCTTCCAAGCTGGAGCAGGTCACGTGGCCCAGTGACCTGTCCCTGTGTCCCCTGCCAGCAGCCATAAGATACTGTCTGGTTTGCAGGTTTCCAGACGCATTCCTCAGGTGTGTATTGGCACCTTGAGAGCCATGGTCCTTGGGGCTCTGCTAATTAGCATAGTCCTTGACTGAACCATCCTTCTTTACAACAGGCAGCCCAGGCCCACTGCTCTGTCTCAGGCAAAGAACATTCCCAATACCAGCCCAGAGCACATATTCCTAACTCCACATACAAACATCACACAAGTACATGTGTAGCATACATAGAATCAGTAGGACATAAGCTTTCATTTGACACGTCACATGGCCCACTTTGTACAGACTATGGGGCAAACACCTCCCCCCCCCCCCCCGTGGGTGCAGCCATGATCTGGTTGCTCCCCTTAAAATCCAATAACGTGACACCCCGTCCCAGGCTTTGAGCACTGTCTGTCACCAGGCCAATCTCTTTGATGCAGCCGCATGGTTCTACTGTCCCAAAGTGTAGGTAGGCTGTTCTGGAGGCTGGCCTTATAGCACTTTCTGGGGTGGTCTTAGTTCTAAGGTCCTGGTATCAATGCTCCATTGAGAATTGTTCTGGGGAGACCCTCCCAGTGCAGCTGGGCTTTTATCAGCCTGGCCTCAGTGCCTGTAACATTTGGAGAACCTCTAGGTGGGTAATTTTGTTTTGCCAGCAGATCTCCATAATGGCATGGAGCAGGCCTCCACTTGCTTGATATACCATTTATATGGACCTGGGCGTAGGTGTCAAGTGGTCACTCTGTGTGGGAACAAGTCACCTGCTGAGCTGTGTGAAATCTTGCTTATGTGCCCAGAGGTGTTGGACCAGGTGCATTTTTACACATCTTTCTAAACTAATGGGGAGGAAGAGCAGGCCTTTAGTCGCCACTCCAAAGATCACTCTTCTGGCATTTGATTTAACAGGTCTAGTTATGACCCGCTAAATGGAACGCTGAGGGCCAATCCAACTGGCACCTGTACTCCTCAGCGCTAAACTCGGCTTAAGATGAGCCGATTCCAACTACGAGTTTATATAAGTGGAGCTGCATACCTTATGCAGAGCTGCCAGGTCTAGTGTAGACCTGGCCTAAATAAAAACAAAGAAATAATAAGAAAAGAATTTCTGCCTCGAAATGTGGACTTTGAAGCATTCCCTAAGTTTAGTCTTGCAGGAGAGAGGGCACGCCTACACAGCAAGGCTAAACTCAAAATAAGCTATGCAACTTGAGCTATGCTAATTGCGTAGTTCAAGTCGAAATAGCTTATTTCGATTTTTGGCGTTGTCTACACAGCAGTTATTTCAAGATAGAGCATTCTTCCCTGGACTTCCCTTACTCCTCCTACAAAAAGGGTTACAGGACTCGGAGTAAGCAGTCCTCCAGCTCGACGTTATTTCGACGTTACATCAAAATAACTGCTTGGCTATGTCTACACTGGCATGATTTTCCGAAAATGCTTTTAACGGAAAAGTTTTCCGTTAAAAGCATTTTCGGAAAAATCAAGTCTAGATTGGCGGGATGCTTTTCCGCAAAAGCACTTTTTGTGGAAAAGCGTCCGTGGCCAATCTAGACGCGGTTTTCCGCAAAAAAGCCCCACTCGCCATTTTCGCGGTCGGGGCTTTTTTGCGGAAAACAGTACTATGCTGTTTACACTGGCCCTCTTGCGCAAAAGTATTTTGGAAAAAGACTTTTGCCCGAACGGGAGCAGAATAGTATTTCCGGAAAAGCACTGATGATTTTACATGAGATCGTCAGTGCTTTTCCAGAAATTCAAGCGGCCAGTGTAGACAGCTGGCAAGTTATTCCGGAAAATCAGATGATTTTGCAGAAAAACTTGCCCGTCTAGACACAGCCCTTGTGTGTAGATGCAGACTATGTTATTTTAGAATAAGATCAGTTATTCCGAAATAACGCTGCTGTGTAGGCATAGCATAGGAAGGAAAGTTACCAAAATGTGGATTGCACAGCTAAAATTCAGGAGTGGTGGGGACCCCACACCCGACTGCTAACGTGTACCTCCCCCGCAAATGGAAACAGCCACAGTGGACTGAAGGAAACAGGAGTGAAACTGTTTGATGCCAAGTGCCAGGCTGGGAATAGCAGACTGTCGGGGCTATTGAATCAAATAACAGATCTGGCGCTGTGAATCCCCCTGAGATCCCCAGCAAGGGGCTCGGGCTTGGAACGGAGCGCTCTGGCCACCCGCAAGTGAGCTAAATGGCTTGGCACAGTAGGTAAGTCCCTTCCCTGGTAATCAGCGCAGTGCCAGGGAACAGCTGCTTCTCACCCAGGAATTTGTTTTTAATCTTACATGCTCCTTCCCTGTTGGTCTCCAGGGTGCCGAGAGGGAGTCTGCAAACGGAGACATGAAAAATCCTCATTTTCTCCAGCTTTGCTGGGGCTTTGGGGCTCTGACAAGCCTGGGAGTCAAGAGATGTGCTGCTTGCTCCCTCTCCTTTTCCACCCCCATCCCTGGAACATCTCCTCCCTACCCCCGCAGAGGAACAGCTAGGGTCTCGGACCCCTAGGGCCACACGGCAGGAAGTTGCCCTTCCTGCTGGCTTCCTTTTCTGTGGCATCAATTTCCTATCTAATACTGACCCCAAGTGTTTGGGATCTGGGAGATTTAAACAGAATCTGAGAGCTTGCAACACAGTTCTCATCGTTTGACCTGGTCTGCCTTTACCACACCCCGGAGAGAGAGGCACCAAGGAAGAAGGACACACAGACAAACAGCTGACAAGTCATCTGCCCCAAAGGACTAAAAACAAGTCGCTGCTGCTGCAAATTAATCCTGGCCTGGGGGGAAAGTAACTTAATTTTCTTAGAGGTGCGGTCCCCTCACAACCAGCCCCCACGTGGGGTGGGGGGGGAGTATTAGGGTGGGGGAGTTGTGATATGACAGCACCTATAAGACATGTGTGGGGTGGAGGGCTCTCTAGTCACCAGCCGCTTGACACCTCCCCCCCCGCGCAGGCTCTCCATCCACTGGTCCTGCTCCACACTGGGGTCCCGGCTGCCACCAGCCCTGCACAATCAGGGATTTCCTGCTGCCGCCCTGCGCGCCAGAGTCCTAACTGCCAGCCTCCACTTTGGGGGGCAGGAGGAGGAGAAGACCCCACCCCCAGCCACTTTCTCACCGGTGCACCATATCTGGGCGCACTGATTTATTTTCACCTGATCCTGGTTCACCCTGGTCCTCCCCTTGAGAAGGGTCCTCTGCCCTTCTTTTCATGTGCAAGGCTATTTCTGCCTGCCTCTGTCACTTCCACTCCACGCATCTGATGAAGTGGGTCTTTACCCATGAAAGCTTGGGCCCAAATAAATCTGTTAGCCTTTAAGGTGCCACAGGACTCCACATTGTTTTTGCTGGGGACAGAGTCAAGGGATTTGACTTCACTTGGCAACTCCTCCACAGCATTTTCAGTGTAAACTAGGGCAGGCCATTTAACCTGTCTGTGCCTCAGTTTCCCTTCCTCTATACTACAAAAGGAGAGCATGCGGGCTTTCAGATATATTCACTAATGCTTGTGTGGCACTCAGGCACTCCAGTCAGGGGACAATATAAGTAACTACAGTAGACTTCCAATAATCCAGAACCTATGGGATTTAGGTGGTGCCAGATTATCAAATATGACAGACTATCAGGAGGTACTATAAGCTGGTTATATATATATTGTATATATTATATATTGTATATAAAGTGTTCTTAACCCTTTTTATTATACATACTGTATACAGTATACTGTAATGTTTTAGGTTTTTTAAGCCTTTTTTACCCTTTTTGCTCAATTCAGCTGCTGCCGCTATTACCTTGTGAGTCATTTTTTGCCGAAGCTCACTCACTAGGCTCTTTCCATTTTGATGCCGGACTATCAGGAGTGCCGGACTATTGGAATTTTACTGTAGAAGGATGGAATCATTCAGGTAATGTCAGAGCTTCATCCATCTCAGGCAACCGAAAGTGGCTGAAAAGTGAGTGTTGTCTTGGTGCACTTAGCCATAGTGAAACCAACTGCTAAATGGTGAATAATTTGCAGCGATGCGAACAAAAATGTGCTAGATTCGTATGCTGTGACTTTGGGACCTTTAAGAGTTCGGCTATGGAGTAACATTCGCTGTCATTAATGGGTGGGAATTGCAGGCACCTTGGAATGTTTCAGGAGCCCATAGAGTCTATTTCATTGAAAGTGAGGTGAAATTACGAGAAGACTCCCCACGCGTGGGAATAGCAGGTCTAATGGATGAACTCGGCTTGCATGGCAACCATCATCTTGACTGAAGCTATAACTTGAACCAGCAAACTCCAGCGCTGAAAGCAAAAGTCACGACAGCTTGAACTAAAGATTAACTCAAGCAGCTGGGACTGTTACTAACTGACACTTTTCCGAATCGGGCACAGAAAGGGATGGGAGGCTCACTGTGGGCAAAAGCATCATGCTGATTAGTCGACAGTTCCCTAGTCTTCATGCTCTCACGTTCTTGGTACCCCCCAAATGTTCTTAACAAAGAGGAGCTTGGACACCTTTGCTCAAGATCCTTACTCTCCGATTCAGGAAAGCATCACCAAGTACTTCTGATCGATAATTACTTGGCTTCGGTGGGAGAAACCTTTCAACCGTTAATAGCCATTTCGTTTACAGGCTAAATTCATTCCTTTGACGGCTGTCCCTAATGTTCAGCCAAATGAGCCCAGAAACTTATTAATAAAATAGAGACACTGATGAGTGTGGCAGGCAAAGAGAAATGTGCTACAACAGACTAATTTACACATTCAGTTTCACAGCTTGTACCTAGCTTCACGTTTGATTCCAAACACCCCTTGACTTAAAGGCAAGACAGCTCCCAAATCAGCACTTTTTTCTCTTTTTTTCCTGCCTGCCCAAAGGTTTAAAAAAAAAGACACTTTTTAATATCATTGAAAATCCATCCTCTTTTATGCAGAGTTGTGTGCAATTTCTCAAGTCACTTGTCCCCTGAAGAAGTCTGGACGGGTCTCAAAGGGGATCGCCATTCCAGCTCCCTTTCTATGATGCACTCTCTGTGTCATGCTGCAAATGTCTGTTCTGCAGGGTATTAAGGTTACTTCAGAAAAGCTCACGGATCTTCAGCTACAAGAATGCAGAACTGCCATGAATTCTTTGCTTTGCTTTTCACTGCAGATAACCACTGTGACGGGACATTCCATATTCTGCATGGGAATATGGTTATGCATGTGACATAACTGGAATATATTTAATGTGACATAGCTCATGTAAGGTATCAGGAAAGGCAGTAATGTACTGAACATGATTATCCCATTGCATGTATCACACCTGTATTTGAAGTTAGAAATAGGAAGTATAAACTTGTGTCATTAATGTAGTCGTGCTAAGTGAGAGCCATCCACATTAAGGGAGCCTGCCTCAGACCCATTTTGAGTCTTCCTTGTACTGCAGGCATGCTATATCGAAATAAGCTATTTCTGAGCATTTCTTCCGGAATAGCTTCTTTTGAAATATGCATGCAGTGTAGATGTACCCTAAGGAACTAAAGGACATTAGGATGCTTTTGGAGGAGGATACAAATTACATTTTGGCTACAGAACAAAACGCAGAAGGACTCCAGAAACAGGCCACGAAATCACAGAACAACATAGCAGAGATGTCTCTGAACCACAGTTTAACCCTGAAAACTTTATGCTTCTGAGAAACACATTTCATTTAAATTTTCTTATAGGTAAAATATTACGCTGTTGGTGTCTTTTGTTTCTAAGTCATACATTGTTTTTCACTCTTTTAAGGCCAAGAGGTGTGGACGAGAGCCATTCCCTGAGCGACGGGGACTTTGAGAAGGAAGGTGGATAACAACATCAAACCACTGATTAGTGTTTGTATGGTTTTGAAATCTGCAAATGTATGAAAATTTCGCTGTGAAGAAACCAGCTCTGAGGACATTCATCTGTTTACTTGTCACTCAGAGGTGTAGCGAAGGGTGTGCAGGGGGGACAATTGCCCCCAGGTGCCACACTAGGGGGGCCCTGGGCCGGGGTGAGAGCGTGCGCACGCTGTGCAGGCTCACCTGGCATGAGCGGCGAGTTCTATGGCCGTCTCCCCTGGCTGTGGGCTGTCCCTGCCATGCGCAGCATTCAGTCGGCTCCCCCTTGCCTGTGCACGCTGCGCACGGCAGGGATAGTCCGGGGGGGAGGGATGGCCATAGAACTCGCTGCCCATGCCAGCGTTCAGTCGGCTCCCCCTTGCCTGCACACGCTGCGCAGCATTTGCAGGTGACCGGGAAGATGCCCGGGCGTGACATGACGTCACAGCCTGGGACTTTAAAAGTGTTCGGTGCCGCGTGGTGCCGGCCTAGCTTCCAATTCAGAGTCCAGGGACTTTTGGGGCCCGAGTGCAGACTCCGGTCCCGCAAGTGGAAGGCAGAAGGTACAGCAGGGCAGAGCAGGGGGAAAACTAGGGGGAAGCGGTGGGAGAGTAAGGGGCTTGTGTGGAGGGGGGAAGGGAGAGGAAGGGACTTGTGTGGAGGTGGAGGGGAGAGGGAAGATACAAATGACAATGAGGAAAAGGGCAGGAGGGGAGGTGTCAGTGGGAGGGGGGACAGGGTAATGCTGGGAGAGATGAGATGAGGAGAGAAGAGAAGAGGAGAGGAGAGGGGAAGGGCATTGGAGGCTAGAGGGGGAGGTGCTGGGAGAAGGCTTGAAAGAAGGGGTGGGTATGAGAAAGGTGAGGGTGGGATGAGGTTTACCGGGGCTGCCGACAAAGAGCTTTGATGTCGGCAGGGGAGCGTTCAGACTAGCGCGCTAAGTGGACAAACAGCTGATCAGCTGTTTGTCGGCTCAGTGCGGCAGCCATGTAAATTTAAATGAAGCCGCGATCATTTAAATCGCGGCTTCATTTGACTTTGCCAAAACAACAAATCTACATGTCGACGGAGTCATGTAGTTTAGACGTACCCCTATAGGACATTTAGGGGTAAATTAGAGCTAAATGCCAGCTCAGAACACTGCAAGCCAGGACTGGTGGGTTTTTTACAGGACCTAAAGGAAACCGGACGCATGGCAAGCAGACATCTGGCTAACTAAAATTATGCCAGACCACAGATGTTGCTGGATCAGAGAGTGCCAGATTAGAGAGGTTCAACCTGTATTCTTGATCCATTAAAACAAGAAAAAGCAGATGTGTAATTTAGTATGAATCCAGAACTCACTGAAGTCAATGGGGAGTCCTTGCATAGACTTAAGTGGACTTTGGATAGGGCTCCAACTGTTACCCAGCACATGTGCTCTGGGCATGGAAACATAGTCAGTTACAAACCACAGATACCAATAATTACTCAAAATGATAAAATAATTATTATTTTTTAAATAACTACATACTTCAATGTAGGTGTTGCATTCCTTGCTTCACATCAATTCATCTCATATTATTGGTGTCACTGGAATCCTCAAAGTTAAACAGATTTGAGTTACTAACATACTTTGTTCCCTGTGGGGTGCAAAAATGAACTCAGGCAAATCTGAATAAGTCCCTAATGGCACATATTATAAATCAAACAACAGTTACAGAAAGGAGGTGCTGTGGGAAGGGAAAAGGATCTGTAATGTTTGTAACTGATGGAGCGAGAAGGCAAAATTTGTGTTTTTCGAAACATCAGCCCACTGGGGAGCAACATAAAGCAAGATTCTTCATTTTTATAAAAAGGTGATTTTAACATAGTCCTGTCTCTGGGCAAAATTCTCCACTCCCAGCTGCACTGCCAGCCTCCAATGAATTTTTATTCATAATTAGCATCAATTGCTGTTCCACATACAAAATGTGCAGTAGAGACTAGGGATGTAAAATCCTGTTTAATTGCCACTTTTAAAAAACGAGTAGTCCTGTGGCTCCTTAGAGACTAACAAATATATATAGGTAGTATCATGAGCTTTCATGGGCACAACCCACTTCTTCAGATGAAATGATCTTGAGACATTTCATCTGAAGAAGTGGGTTTTGCTCACAAAACTCATGATACTATCTATACATATTTGTTAGTCTCTAAGGCTATGTCTAGACTACATCCCTCTTTCGAAAGAGGGATGTAAATTAGACAGATCAAAATTGCAAATGAAGCTGGGATTTGAATTTCCCATGCTTCATTTGCATAATGGCGGCCACGTGTACTTTCGAAAAAGGGCTTTTTGAAAATGAAATCGCCATCTAGACGCGGTTCTTTCGGGAAAAAAACCCTTTTTCAAAAGATCCTGTAAACCTCATTTTCTGAGGAGTACAGGATCTTTTGGAAAAGGGGGGGATACGAAAAAACCGCATCTAGTCGGCGGTTTCACTTTCGAAAAGCTCTTTTTTGAAAGAACATGTGGCCGCCATTATGCAAATGAAGTGCAGGAAATTCAATCCCAACTTCATTTGCAATTTCGATATGTCTAATTTACATCCCTCTTTCGAAAGAGGGAGGTAGTCTGGACATGACCTAAGATGCCACAGGACAACTCTTTTTTTAAAAAAAATTGTTTTTAAAGTTACAGACTAACACAGCTACCCCTCTGAGACCCATTTAATTGGTTAACCTGTTAAACATGAAGTTTAACCAGTTAACCAATTAAGGGTGCTCCAGCTCAGCTGGGATGAAGCACCCATTCAGTCCCTCTCCCATCCCCCTCACCTCCCGCCACAGGCAGGGGCTGCTCCAGCCTGGCCTGAGCAACCCCTGCCTATAGGGGAGGGGGGTGCCGCTCCAGCCCTGCTGCAGACAGGGGCTGCTCCGGAAGCCCAGGGCAACCTCTGCCTGTGACACACGGGGCCCACCAGGAACAGGGCTGCTCCAGCCCTCACCAGTTAACGGAACTCATAAGCATCATCCATTAAGGGTGACGATTACTGGTTAACCAGTTAACCTTTCACATCCCTTCTAGGAACCCAGAAGACAGAGAAGAAATCTGCCCTTTTACTATTATATCCCCTTTAAATCTCTTGTTACGCCTTAAATCATCTCCCAAAATATAATTGTTTTGTTTGTCTGCAAACTTTTGATCCTCCTTGCTTTCAGAAAGGGGATTCTATGTAAAGCATTAGCCATAATATTGAAATGTCAGGTATTCAAACAACATGTATGCCCCCCAGGACATATAAGTTTAATTTAAAATCATGGCATTTTTCTAAAACAATAAAGGTTGGGTTCTTTTTGCTTTCTGTGCTCTGAGCTTATTTAGGGGTCACATTTTCAAGCTTGTCTCCACAACCTTGAAACCTATGGATTGGCTAAATGGACTGTAAAATGGATAGAAAGCTGGCTAGACTGTCGGGTCTAGTGGGTAGTGATCAATGGCTCAATGTCAGGTTGGCGGTCAGTTTCTAATGGAGTGCCCCAAGGATCGGTTCTAGGACCGGTTTTGTTCAATATCTTTATTAATGACCTGGATGAGGGGATGGATTGCATCCTCAGCAAGTTTGCAGATGACACTAAGGTAGGGGGAGAGGTAGATATGCTGGAAGGCAGGAATAGGGTGACCTGGACAGATTAGAGGATTGGGCCACAAGAAATCTGATGAGGTTCAACAAGAACAAGTGTAGAGTCCTGCACTTGGGACAGAAGAATCCCAAGCATTGTTACAGGCTGGGGACTGAATGGCTAAGTAGCAGTTCTACAGAAGAGGACTTGGGAATTACAGTGGACGAGAAGCTGGATATGAGTCAACTGTGTGCCCTTGTAGCCAAGGCTAATGGCATATTAGCTTGCATTAAGAGGAGCATTTCCAGCAGATCCAGAGAAGTGATTCTTCCCCTTTATTCAGCTCTGGTGAGGCCACATCTGGAGTATTGTGTCCAGTTCTGGGCCCCCAAGTACAGGAAGGATGTGGACGCATTGGAGAGGGTCCAGCGGAGAGTGACCAAAATGATTAGGGGGCTGGAGCACATGACCTATGAGGAGAGACTGAGGAAGTTGGGTTTGTTCAGTCTGCAGAAGCGAAGAGTGAGGGGGGATTTGAGAGCAGCCCTCAACTTCCTGAAGGGAGGTTCCAAAGAGCCTAGAGAAAGGCTGTTCTCAATAGTGATGGATGGCAGAACAAGGAGCAATGGTCTCAAGTTACAGTGGGAGACATCTAGGTTGGATATTAGGAAAAATTATTTCACTAGGAGGGTGGTGAAGCACTGGAATGGGTTACCTAGGGAAGTGGTGGAATCTCCATCCCTAGAGGTTTTTAAGTCTTGGCTTGACAAAGCCCTGGCTAGGTTGATTTATTTGGGATTGGTCCTGCCTTGGGCAGGGGGCTGGTCTTGATGACCTCCTGAGGTCTCTTCCAGCTCTATGAATCTATGGGTATGTCTACACTGTCACCCTAGTTCAAACTAGGGTGGCTAATGTAGGCATTCGAGCTTGCAAATGTAGGCACGGACTAGGTAGTTCGAAGTAAAGCAATGAGGAGTAATGGTAGTTCGAATTAGGAGCTTTAATTCGAACTACCTAGTCCGTACCGCGTGTAGCCGCGGGCAGGGAGTTCAAACTACGGGGCATTTAAAAATGGCAGCGCCCAGGAACATGAAAATAAAGCCCAGGATATTTAAATCCCAGGCTTCATTTGAAAGCCTACATTAGCCAGGCTTCATTTGCAAGTCTACATTTAAATCCTAGGCTTCATTTGAATGCCTGCATTAGCCACCCTAGTTCGAATACCCTTAGATTCTAACCACAAGGAACTAGACATTTACTATACTTTAAATTAAAGCTGTGATTCCCACAAACTGCCATAACTCCAAGAACTGTTGCTTTGTGAGCAGTACCCATCCTTTCAGAACTCCCACAAGATGGCAACATTGAGGAAGGTATCAAATATCTTCTCAAACAGCCAAATCATTATCTATGAAATCTCATTATTTTTAAGCCAATCTCATGATTTTTTTTTTTTGAGTAGGTGAGGCTGCCTCATGATTTCGTAAAGCTTGTAATTGGCAATAGTGACCTCTCTGGGCATGATCTCTCCTCCCAGCCATGGAAACAGTTGTGGAGAATTCCTCCATGAGCGTGCACATAATTAGGCTTGGAGAAAACAAGATTTTTATGGATAAGCATCAGCAATGTTCCCTGTAATCTTTTCCATCCATGTGCAGAATAAATTGTATGTGCCCTGAGGCATGTGCGAACATGCACCACTACTAGAAACAAAAAACTTAGCTCTGGATGTTCTGCTAATCAGCGGGCAGCCCTTGACTCTCTCCTGAGTGGCCGCACAAGCTCACAGATTACAGGGAACACTGATCCCTCAGTAAACATTGATTTCACCATAATAGAAAAGGATGAAAAAAATTTCCAACGATAATGAAAATGTACAGCTAGGGAAAGGAAGGAAATTGCTTCTTGAGAACTTAGTTGGAGTGTGATTTGTGGCTATTTACTTTGCAAAGTTTGACATGTGGTGTGTTGACAATGGCTGTCTAAGGCTATAAAGCAGCAATAGTCTACCTAGGCTAGTGAGCGAGCTGCATGAGTGGCCGTCTTTCATCTCAGTGGGCCACAAGATTGTGGTAACCAAGACGGTCTCCCAGGATAGGGTACTTTTGCTCACTGTGCTTGCACACCTTCAATTTGCAGCATGTGTTGACTAAACCGTAGCACCGCTGTGATGGGACGCAGAGGGAGCACAGCTCTCCAGTCAAGTGTGTCCAGTCAGCCCGCACTTCCCTTCACAGTGCCCGTTCTTTACTGCGTGGCACTTTAGTAGCCAGCTGTATGAAAAAAATAGGTGGACAGAAAGCAGTGGCATGTGACAACTCTGCTCGTGGGCCACGGTGAACCAAACGCTTTGTGGGCCACGCAGAGCCCGGTGGGCTGCTTATAGCCCCATGGGCCACAGGCTGCCCACTTAGCTCCCTGCATCTCAGCTTCCACTGTTAGTGACCGGTCTGTGGCCAGCCATGTGCAAATGCGCGTAACCCAGTCAACGTGCCCAGCGGCTCAGGCAGCAGCGCTGGGGCGGGCGGCTCCCGGGGAGCCGGTGGGCGCTGGGAGCAGCTTTGCAGCCGGCACAGGTACCAGGAGCCTGCCAGGGACCCTGAAGGTTAAGGGCTGTTACCCTGCCACATCCCCCTCTCTGCACCCCAATGTCCCACCCCGACACTGCAGGCCCCTTAGCACCTGCGAGCGGCACCCACCCTGGGGCTAAGAGCCCTCGGCCCCCACGTGCTCGGGGCGGTGCCCCGCACAAAGATGGCGCTGACGGTTGGCCCGCCCCTCGTGCGTGCCCCGCACAAAGATGACGCCCGCTCCCTGCGTGTCTGGTCCTCGGCCCGCTCCTTACGTTCTGAGCGCCCCGCACAAAGATGGCGCCCGCTCCCTGCATGTCTGGCCTCGGCCCGCTCCTTACGTGCTGAGCGCCCCGCACAAAGATGGCGCCCGCTCCCTGCGTGTCTGGCCCCGGCCCGCTCCTTACGTTCTGAGCGCCCCGCACAACGATGGCGCCCGCTCCTTAAGTTCTGAGCGCCCCGCACAAAAATGGCGGCCGCTGCGTGAGGGGCGGTGCGGGCGCGGGGAATGCGGTGACGAGCAGCGGCCGGGGCAGGGAAGGCAGCGGGAGCGGGAGCGGGGCTCGCCCAGAGCCGCCCCTTCCTCGGCGTCCGATGAGGACCCGAAAGGTGAGGAAGGGCCGAGCTGCCTTGGGGCTGCCCGGTCAGAGCTCCCCCCCCCCCCCCCAGCGCCACACGGACCCTCACAATCCCCCCCAGCTCCCCCAACCGTCTACCCCGCACGGAGCCCCTCCCCCAGCCCTGCGCGCGCGGAGACCCCGCCCCCCGCAGCGCCTCCAAACGGCCGCCCCTGCAGAGCGCCCCCTGCGCCTCCCCCCGCCCAGCTACCCCCGCGCCCCCCACAGCTACAGCCCCCGCCACCCCAAAGATCCACCCACCCGGGCGCCTCCAGCCAGCCCCCCGCGCCACCGCCTCAGCTGCCCCCCGCGCCCACACAGCTCCCCCGACCAGCCTCCCCCGAATCACACCCACAGATCTCTTGCAACCAGCATCACCCCTGCACCCCACAGCGCGCCAGCCTCCTCCCCAAGATCCCCAATACCCCCAGCCAGCTACCCCTTTGCACAACAGAGACCCCTAGTCCTCTGCAAAGCGACCCCCCCAGAGCTCTTCCAACCAGCTACCCTCCTCATGTTACAGGAAGCCCCAGTCCCTCCCCCAAATGCCCCAAACAGAGCTCCCCCAACCGGTTCCCCCCCTTTGTGCCACTCGGGACCCCAGCCCTCCCCCCAGTGCCCCTTCCTCCATAGAGCTCCCCTAACCAGTATCCCACCCCATGCCACACAGAGTTCCTCCTCTGCATCACACAGAGCCCCAGCCTCCCCCAAAGAGGGCCCTCTCCACTCCCACCCAGAGCCCGGTGTGCTCTTTGCCCCCACAGACTGCCCTAACAAGAGCCTTCCCAGAGTCCCCCAGGGTGCGATCTTTGCGCACTGGTGGGGTTCTGTGGCCTTTTTCGCTGCCTGAGACTGGCTTCCTACCCGTGTGTCCTGCAAGTCTTAACCATTTGCAAGTCCCAGTCCAGTGGTGAGGAGTTTGAACCTCCTGCTGCCCCTTACATACATGGAGAGTGGGTTCTACCCTGCAGTTCTGGAGAGCTCTGTCATGGCCGTTTGGATGCCTACCATGATATTTTCTGAGATTTCTTGTTGCTGGAAGAGATGCTTCTCCTGCTGAAGGTGTCACAAAACCCCCACTTCCTCTTCTGGATTGTAAAATTGCATTTGGTTTAGCTTGCAGATGGAGTGCCAACTTCAGCACGCCAGAAGGGTGGAAACCATGCAGCCACCCAATTTTCATCTCCTCAAGAGGTTGATCTTTGCAAATCTACAAAAACAGTGTGTCTGGTAGGAAAAACATGTGACTTTTGCTGCCTGAGTTGTTTGAAGAACATTACTTACATTCATTTTGCAATGAGCTGTTAACTTTGGAATATTATTTAGGGGATGTTTTGACTTTTAGTAAGGCCATCAAAATAATATGTTGAGCAAAATGTTTTTATTATATTATTACAGAGGCAAAGTAATATTTTTAATTGGACCAATTTCTGTTAGTGAGAGAGACTAGCTTTTGAGTCACACAGAGCTCTTCTTTCAGGTCTGTTAAAGGTTCTAGATGTTACCGCTAAATGTTAAGGGACCATTCGGCAGAAGTGATCACCTCGCTCACCTTGTCTTGGTAATATCCTGGGACTGACATGGTTACAACTAAATGTTACTTAGTGTACACATAGGCTGTGTCTAGACTGGCCACTTTTTCCGGAAAAGCACTGACGATCTCATGTAAGATTGTCAGTGCTTTTGCGGAAATACTATGCCGCTCCCGTTCGGGCAAAAGTCTTTTTCCGAAAAACTTTTGCGCAAAAGGGCCAGTGTAGACAGCAAAGATTTGTTTTCCACAAAAAAGCCCCGAGCGCAAAAATGGTGATCGGGGCTTCTTTGCGGAAAAGCGTCCAATCTAGACGTGCTTCTCTGAAAATACTTTTAACGGAAAACTTTTCTGTTAAAAGCATTTCCAGAGAATCATGCCAGTGTAGACGTAGCCATAGTTATGCCGAGAGCAAGGATAGATGGACATAAACTTGCTTAACAGACATGCCTTGTATTAGAAATTAATATTCTATATGTCGATATATTAAACATTCATCACTGTGATTGTTCATGTATCTGCTTGTTAATATGGATGTCTCAGGAATTAGAGGTACTGCCGATCAGATATAGCTACATTTAATTCCTCAAGTTACTTCAGGGTATGGCAGAGGTGTGCAGTTTTTTTTGAACATGCAAGCAGTAATACCTAACTGCAAAAAATGCAGTGGCACCTTTTTCTTTTCACTCTAAAAACCAGGTTTTTGCATATTATGTTTATACTGCAGTTGAACTGTCTACGTTTTTATCATCATAAAACCTTGGAAATGGTTCTAAGGAAAATAGCATACTATAGTGCAACACACTGGAAGTGAGATCCTGACTTCCTGTTGGTTACTGTACTGGCTAAAAAAATTATGGGGAAAAAACCTCTAGTAATGTGCAGTTGTATCTTGCAGTTTATAGTGGTAACTTATTTTTCCTCACTTACAGTATTGTGGTTTATAATGGCAATAATGAATAGTTAGGGCATTTTCTGGTCAGTTAATGACTGGTGAGGTTAATGACTCCATTCCTTCAGCAAGTCACTAATTGCTAGGAAATAATGTGTCCTCCCCAGCAATCATTATTACTTTAATGTATGTGCAATGTGGCCTACTTATGGCTGCTGTGGGAACCACAGTTTTTTCTGAGGTTTAAAATCTGTTTAAACAATGCAGAAAGGGTTTGTTTTGTTTTTTACATCTAACTATAAACAGTTACAAAATGAGCATCAGTGTGATAGATTTAGCTTGAGAATTTGTTAAAGAATACCTTTTCAGACTCACTATATTTGTATTTTATTATATGGCCATGCAAAAAACACAATTGAGGGAACAAGTTTATACACTGTGGAGTCAGTTTTCTGGATTTGTTCACAGCATAAAGGGCAATGTGTTTATGTACTGTTTTGTGAACTCCTATATAATCGTCATCTCATAAAATAAGGTGTATAAAGTTCGTTCTGTTATGGTAACTGTAAATAACATTGTCAAAACAATCTGATGATTGGTAATTATTCACTTGGTATGTTAGTTCTGTGTTTTCCATGGGAAGATGATTCCAAATGGTGATGAAATGTTTGTAATTTTCTGAAATGTAATTGTCAAATTTTAAACACACTGTTAATCATAAAATCAGTTTTCCTTAGAGGTATAGCTTTGGATCAAATTGCAGCCTCCTAGAGAACACCCAGGTTACGTCTACATTGCGCTTTCTTGTGCAAGAACAAATGCAAATGAGGAGTGGCAATAAATATTGCTGTGCCTCATTTGCATATTTAATGAGCCACCATTTGCGCAAAGGGCTTTTGCACAAGGAGCAATCTACTCCTTCTTGTGCAAAAGCTCCCTCCTGTGCAAGAGCAGTTCTGCCTGAAAATAAGCAGCAGAACAGCTCTTGCGCAAGAGGGGATTTTTGGACAAGGAGCAGTGTAGAGTGCTCCTTCTTGCACAAAAGCCCCTTGCGCAAAAATGGCTGCTCATTAAGTATGCAAAGGAGATGAGGCAATATTCATTGCCGTGCCTTATTTGCATATGTTCTTGCTCAAGAGAGCGCAATGTAGACATAACCCCAGCGCTCACTTCATTAAGCTGATCACCTTCATATCAAACTTGTCACTAACATCTAGTGAAATTTGTTCAAAATAGACCTTGAATTTTCTTTCTTTGTGATAGGCTTCTTCACACAAAGCAGCTGACAGACGCCCTTCAAAGAGGCTCAGATGTGAAAAAAATAGTCTAGTGAAACTGGACTTACAAGAGCTTGTATCTGGAAATGGAAATATTCCCCTACTGAAAGAACCAACAGAAACTTCTGATGAGGCTCAACATTTGGGAGACTCAGTTGACCCCAATATGAAGCCTTTATACAGTAAAAGCAAAAGTGCTCCAAAAAATGAAGAGATACAGGGGGATGATGATGTTGTTTCCATAAAGCCATCTGCACTGAAGGGAAATAGCTGCCAACCAAAAAAAGAGGAAGGTGAAACTTTCCTGCAAAACCATATCCCAAATGTGGAAGAGGAGAGCAGCTGTGGAACTGCATTTTCAGATGAAGCTGGGCTAGAGACCCTGGAAAAACCAATACAATTGGATAATAGTGCCTTCTTAGACGAGGACAGTAACCAGCCAATGCCGGTGGACCGATTCTTTGGTAACATTGAGTTCATGCAGGTAAGAATAAAACTCTGAAGTGTATTTTGTTGTTAATTCTGCTCTTATGAACTCCTGTCTAGCCTTTAAGTCTGTATGTCCAAAGAGTGTTAAAGTAAATTTGACCAATATTGACACACTATTAGAGAAACGTCTTGATCTATTGGATAGAGCTGGTTGAAAATCTTTCAACTGAACAATTTGCTGGGATTTTTTTTAAAGCCGTTTCATCTAAAATGGCATTTTTCAGGAACTGTTGATTTTGAGAGGAAAATGTCTAAATGTTTTTTTGAGCTTTATCATTTTGTTTTGATAAGGTGAAACTTCATTTCAATATCAAGGTTTTTACTTTTTTAAGTATAAGATGATCATATTTCATATTCTAATATAACACCCAAACATTTTGACCTCAGTAAAACAGTGTTTCAGTGGTTCTGATTGGTATTTTTAAGATATTTCTACTACATCAGCTCTACTAATGGATTGAGTGGATTTTGAGTTCTATTCTCAGATCCACCACTGACACATTGTAGTCTTGAACTCCATATACTCTTTTTTTTTCCCACAGCTGTTTAATAATGAATAATACTTAACCATCACACAGGGGCAATGTGGGGATTTTTTGGTGGAGCACTTTTCCCAATACTTTTTTCCCAAGTATTTAAAAAAAAAAAAAAAAAGGCAGATATGTTTTGCTCTGAGCATGAGTTCATGTAAGTAGTTTGAGTAGATTCACCTCAGATTGCTTCTGCTTTTACTTAAGACCTATGTGAATACTGTCAGCTATAGGAGGGTATATGTTAAGCATATACCAGCTGTATAAAGTTATGTGAAATATCTGTATGAGATGGGTGTTTTGGTTGCTACAACAGCTGGCTTTTGTTAATATCTCCTCTTTCCTAAAGGATCTCCCAGCAGCTGCACTCACGTGCACTGCAATGAGCAGGCGAGAACTTAGAAAGCTGCACTTCATTGCAAAGGAGGATGACGACGATGATGCACTTTAAGCACAGAATGCAAAAAAGATGAAACCTTAAATTGTCTATTTTTCTAAGTCTGTTAAAATAATTAGTGATCCTGTTACACTTACCCATCCTACCCGTTATATTTCATTGGCATGACATCTTTCTACAAATGCCTTTCCTAGAGAGAGACTTTCTATGGGAATCCTAGACAAAATGCAAAACCACAAAGTTGAATGTGTAAGTGGGCAAGTGCCTTTACTAGAGACTGGAAGTATGAAGTCTGCAGGATTTAGAAGCCATATCTACTGATTTACCAGTTTAACAGACTTAAAAGACTTGTGACTAAGCAATTGTACTTTATCTCCTTTTGTTGTGAAGAGGACCGGCAAACAGAGCATTATGTAAATCTGAGCTCATACAACACAGGTCGCAGTGAGCTAACAGTGATCTTCTTAAAAAGAAAATCTTCAAATCAAAATGTGACTAACTCATTTGTATTATTATTGTATGATGTTCTTCATAGGTGCCTGGTAAGTAAGCTTCTGGTACCCAGTACCTAAGAGGGAGTCCATCCTGTATTCCTTATGTTTAGTGTTATACTATTTGTTTACTTCTGAATCTAATCAATTTAACTTACAAACCATTACATTGCAGTTCTGTTGGGAAAACCGACTCTATGCAAATGTCATTGTGGGTTTGTTTTTGTTTCTAGATGACCAGATATGCTTATTTTACAAACGAATATGAGAGCTTTACTCTGTCCATTCAACAAACTCCACCTGTTACCCGAGAGACAAGCTGGGCTTTCATTCCTTCACATGTATTACCCGCTGTAAAAATACTGCAGGATAAATATTTCCCTCATTCATACCTATGGAACCTTACTCTTTTTCTTCAGTTGGTGTACACAGCTATTACTGATGGAAGCTCAGTAAACAATTGTGTTAATGCTCAAGAAAGAATAAAAACTAATCTCTGAGCTTTTTTCAACAAGTTAGAAATAGGTGAATTGGAGCTGACCATATAGAATAAGGTTGGTCTGCCTGATTTTCCCAGGTTGTAATGGTTTTGGGAAATGAGCAGTTTCAGTTGCCTTCATGAAAATTATTTAATCTAAAACTAAGAACACTTCATCGAAAGTAGTAATTAGGTAATAAGCTTCAAGATCTTTATTTTTTTAACTTTGAATACTTGTTTCCTACTTTTCTAGAAATATAGAGAACATTTCAGCAGATGGCTTACATAAATATTCATTTCTAGTGCTATTGCCTATTAAGCATTCACATATAAGCTGAACAAATTGTATAGGGTATATTCATTCACTTATTTTCATTTCATTGGATATGCTATTACTGTCAACGTCTTACTGCTTTCCTCTTTTCTAATGCAGTAATATGAAGGCATTTAAAATAGTGTGGCTATGGTTTAACAAATATTGCTGTAACCCCGATAACTCTGCACTTCAGGGTTTTGGAGATTTATATTTGAACCTCAAATGTCTGTTCAGATCGAATAAGATTTTAATGGCATCTTAAAAGATATGAAATTATTTAGGGGACATAGTACATAGATCACATTACTACAGGTTAAGAAAAGGATCTTCATTATGACATCTTCACAAATATTGTCCTGAAGTAAATGTGTAATTTCCTATTTACAAGGTATTAAAAGTTACACATTACTATGCAGTTGTTTTGATTTTATTAAGTATGTTTAAAAATTAATGGGGACAAGTACCTATTGCAACAGGTATAGCCCTGCTTTGAAAAGGTACTGACTCAGGCATTCAGCATTGCTGCTGTCCAGTTATTTTTGGAGTTTGTTACTCACCTTGAAGAGGCCCCTTGAGATAGGAGATAAGGCAGGTATGTTGTACCGAGTGTTTCACAAAAGCTAAATATACAACTTTGTGCCTAACAATATTATTCTAGCCTGATAAATTTATATTTCACACTATCAGAACGGGGTCTTAGTTCATTTGATTGTGCCCTAGTTGCTTGTACATGCCCTGTCTCTCCTTCATGGTTATACTCAAAGTAAAAGATGCCGAAACGTTCTTTATTAAACATATAAAAATGCATTGTTTTACATTTACATAATTCCTGAGAATTTGGTTGACATAAGGTCGTCATTTAAAAAAAAAAATCATTCACAGTTTACTGCATAATTAAGAGAGAGAGAAGAGCACAGCTGAATTGACAATTACAAAAGACATTGGACATACAATTGCTTTTCCAATAATATCCTTCAGAGGTACTGCAGGAAAAGCAATCAAGGAAGCTGAAAGATGGTATTTTTTTTAAAAAAAAGTGGGGGTGGGGGAAGAGGGACATGAACCAAGCACAAAGAAAGAATATAACACGGATCATAAGCTTTTGTGGGTGCTTTGAAGAAGTGGATTGCGCCTACGAAAGCTCATACCAGCTACATGTTTTGTTAGTCTTTAAGGTGCTACTAATCTAAGTTTTTTTTACTTTTATATCATTTAGAAAACCACAGCAAAGAGCCACCTTCAGGAAAGGCGCTTTCTAAAGAAAGTCTTACGCTTTCTTTTGGTATATATTTTAGTTTTGTCACAGGTGAGATTATGGCTGGCTTTTTTGTGGCAAGCAATATGCACTAATTTTAGATTATCCAGAGTAAACAGCAACTGATAGAAATATTCCCAGTCCACTTTCCTTCCATCTTGTTCTTTGATCGCTTCTGCAAGGGTTGGGACAATGGTACGTTTCTTCTCTATCCTGCAATATACAATGAGGAGCATTTCACGTTATTAGCAGTAAAGTGTTTTTTTTTTTTTTGTTTTTTTTTAAGAAACCATGTATGTATTTGCTAAAGAAGTGATGGGAAAGATTTTTCTATACTGATACTAGGATAGGTGTGGCGGTGAGGTTTTTTTTTTTTTAAATTCTAAAGAAAGGAAGCTGGAACTGATTTGCAGTCACTGCTGCAGTGCCTCCTGCTGACTAGTCCTGGGAATTGGTTCTTCCAGTCCCAGAGTGCCCTCCTCTGTTTGGTGTCTAACCTCCCAATTCTCCATCACAACACTGTGTCCCTCCCAGACTGAAGTACCATCTTCTACTGCGTACTGCCCTACTGCAGTGCCCATGTTCTGAGTCTTCCCCTCCCTAGGAACCCAATTACCCCAAGCCCCACTACTTGCCTCAGTGACCAACTGCCATCCTCCCTCTAGCCCAGGGGTGGGCAATAATTTTTAGTGGGAAGTCACACCAGTAATTTGGTAAGTGGTCAGGGGCCACGCTTTTCTACAATATTAAAGAAGGGTGTGTGAAGTCCTGGAGGGAATTGGGGTAGGGGGTTGAGGTATAGATTCAAGAGGGGGTTCTGACCTGGGTAGGGATGCTGGTGGTGAAGGGCCAGGGAAGGAATTTGGATGCAGAAGGGTGTTGTGATGTGGGGCAAGGTATTGGGGTGCCAGCTGAAGGCTCTAGCAGGGAGGTGTTTACTGTAGGATGCTCTTGACCAGTGGCCTAGCAGGACCCTCAGACAGGTTCCCTGTGGCCCCCCACACCACTCAAACCAGCTGATTGCTAGGGCCAGTGTGCATCTCTGTGTGGTTTTCTCCTTGGGCATGCGAGCAGCAGGTTTCCATGTGCTGCCTGTGTCTGCAAGCACTGCCCTTATACTTACCATTGGCCAGTTTCACCCACCCCCTTTGGGGTGTGCCACTGAGAGACACACATTATCCCCACCCATGGGCCACTTTGAGCAGCATGTGGAGTGCAGCAGCCAGAGGCCGTATTTTGCCTATCCTGGCTTTAGCCTCTTTCTTTGGGGACAAAACTGCAGTCAAATTTGGCCATGCTCATCACTGGCAAGGAGGAGGGACCTTCCGCCTACTTCTACCCTGGCTATCCCTCTGCAGCCCTAGTACCACCTCAAGGCTTTACAAGTAGTCCTCAGAGCCTGGGAGTTGGCCAGGCCAGAGCTTCCCAGCTCCTCCTGCCTTTCCCCAGCACTGCTCTGTCCAAGGTACCTTGATCGGTATAGGCAACAAGTCTCTGGAGAAGAAGGCTGGTCTGCAACCCTTTTTATAAAGCCTGACCCTGACAGGGTGTGAGGCAGCCAAACTGGCTCCCAGGACAGCCCTCTGCCAGGGCTGATTTTAACCCTTTATGCACCACTGTGGAGAACCACCCCATCACAGGACCCTAGAATCTTAGTAATTTCTAAGTGCATAACACGTTAAAATTCTTCAGGCAGGGACAGAAATGGACGAGAACAGTCAACTGATGAGTTAGTGGGTAATGTCTGTAATACAGAGAAGTTGGAGGATAAGAGAAGAGGAGCTAATGATGAATCCACCAGAAGTAGGGTTGATTCTAGAGTTCTATATGTCTATCCACTGCAGTATTAGAGTACATTCCATCTCAGTGGACTTTAGATAAAATGAGCAGGCAACCATCAGATTTCCCCATAAGATGAAAACAAGCTGGGTGGTAACTTATTTGACACTGAAGGTGGACAGTGTGTAACAGGTATGTTGGGTTTAATGTGTATTTTATATATGTTTTTCCTGCCAAACGACAAAATGTTCCTGCTGGGCAACAGAATGACGTCAACAGGCTCAGCGAAGCAAAAAGCAGCCAGAGAGAGGGAGATAGGCAAGCAGAGGGCCCTTAGTACTTACATATGATCGAGATTCCAGGTACTGAAGAGGATTCTGCTCTCCCTGTTACTGTAGGGATTGATGGAATGTTTATACAGGCAGTAATCCTCATCAAAAGGACCCTGTAGTGGGATGGTATTCGCTCAGCAAAATGTACTCAACTTGTTGCATTGGAAAAGATATGGGAAGAATCAAGATCATTCATTGAAAAAGTCTCCCCTTAGAAATACAGGAGATAGTTCATTCAAGCTATATTGACTCCAGCCCACTCCCAAATGTTAATAGTTTTTCCCTGCAAAAAGTAAGCAAGCAACTCCAGAAACTAACGTATGCTTGTATTTAATTGGGTATTGAAGCTATTTCTTTCTCCTCAAATCCCATCAGTATAGAGCAATGATTCCCAACCTATGGTCTGTGGACCCCTGGGGGTCTGCAATGGTATTGTAGGGGGGCCATGGAAAGTTTATGAACGGAAAAGTTAGGATCGGGCCCACCACAGGACAGGGACTTTCCAGCAGGCAATTCTCATCTGGAGCTTGCTGTTCGTGACCAGCCGCACGCACTCTGCCTCCCACCCTTGGGATGGGATCTTGATACTCCAAAAGACACCATCTGTCCTCCCGCCACCAAACACGCTGCTCTTTCCACTCCAGCCCTTTCCCTCCTCTCAGGCCTGCGGTGAGCCCGATCCTTACTTTCCTTTTCCTTTTCTTTTTTTCTCCCCCAGGGCCCCATGCCCCACCAAGGGCAGAATGCCAGAGCAGGAGCTGCCTTTGGCCACGAGAGCCCCCTCTCCATATCCTCTATGGATCAGAGGGGGTAGGTGCTGAAGCAGCAGCACGGGCCAAGGGATGTGCTGGCCACCACTTCCAGCCTCTGTCCCGGGGGGGGGGGGGGTCCGTAAAATTTTAGCAGATTGAAAAGAGGTGCGAAGGCTCAAAAAGGTTGGCAACTACTGCTGTAGAACATGCAGCACTTACTGCAGTAGAGAACTCTGGCTAAGAAATGACTGAAACATGTGCCCTTGTAAGGGGTGAATGGGGGCAGCTCTTAGCATGGTGAAACTTTCAACAAAGATTGGCAAGCTAGTACTGGTGCCCTGCTACCGCTGTTTTACAACAATTTGTGGATCAGGTTCAGGACAGCAGATGTGAAATCCAATTTTTAGCTTAGAAAGGGCAAGAAACAAGTGCTCATCTAAAGCTGGGTGTTGTTTACACAACAGTTGGCACCATGCCCTGCTGAAAGCCTTAATGAAATGTCAACCTAAATCAGACATTTACTTAACTAAAATACAGAACCCTGGACAGCCTTCTTGCCCCATGAAGGCTTGAATTTGTTCAGCAGTATGACAGTCAGCAAAAGGACAGTGTCAACCTAAACACGATGTAAATAAGTTTATCGTCCACACCCTTTATTATTTTAGGTGGTAATTTGTCACAATTTGTTTCTCAAAAGCAAGATGCTCAAAGTAATAGTTTCATGCTCAGTGCTGCAATGTTGAAAATAATATTCCAAAAAAATAGTTGTTGGTCTTAAGTCTTATTTAAATTTAGTAAAATACCAAAGAATTGTATATGAGAACTAATTATGCTGGCTGCGTCCTTCAGTCACTGTAAGAAGGTCGCTTGTTTCTCTTCAGTTTAATAGTTTGCAGTGCCCAGAGGCTTATTCTGCCTTTAAATGCATAACTCCCATTACCATTTATTTTCATAGCATAACACATCAAACATCCTGTACACACACTTATTTGTCTTAGAAATAGCTTCTTACTTGACAGGAGAACCATCCTTCAGTAGTGCAGAGGCGGACCACCTCCTCCTCTCTTCTGTCAAAGTAACAGCCATTATATTTAACAGACTTCAGTTTATCCAACATAGAGTCAGTTATTCTTTTATATTCTGCTTGTGCCGCTGGATGAACAGCTGAAGTATAACTGCTAACCTTTAAGAAAATAAAAAGCACTATGTCATTCCTAGCTCAGGCAGTATTGCACTCGGAATCTACACAATAAATCCAATAGCTTTAAATGTAAAACTTAAATAGCTTCATAGCTATTTATGGAAAATAATCAGCTCTCTGGCTCTAATGCAAAGATTTATTTTTAATAGCTGGAAACCAACCTACATGCAAAACAGCTATTTTTACCTCTTTCATATAACTTCGTATTCTGCTTTCACAACTGTACCTCATGTAACTTGATTTATTCTTAAAGCGAGACTCTATACCTAAAAGAAATAAAATACATATTTTGTGATTTGCTTCTTGTATAAAAAAATCTTGAAGGTGTTTTAACTGGCTTGAATCCGGCACCTTTTCTTTATAAGTGAATCTGATTATTTATTTGCTTTGCTTTTCTATTCATAAGATAAGCACTCTGGACCCCAAGAATATCTTACTATTTTGGCTTTACCTAGGGCTCAGCATCTTTTTTGCACTTAGTAAATCATATAACAATAACTGATTTTCACAATATTCCTTGATGTGCTCATACCTGGAATATTATGTTCAATTCCAGGCATTTTTGTGATCTGTAAAAAGGAATATCTATCTAAATATAAAGAATATAAATTAAAAAAATCTAAACACTAAAGAGTTGCCCAGAGATTATATATGTAGAAAAAATGGGAGGGAAGAGGAAAAACTGACAGAACTACTATGTGTGCAGCACTGTTCCCAAAAAAATGGTGGAATCCCCTTCTCTTGGGTCATTTTAGCATTAGCTTTAATAAAGCACTGAGGAATTCAGGAAAAAATCATTTGTCGTCAAATCAAAGATGGAAACAATTTTAAAAGATCTATAACCTGTCTGAGAGATTTAGCTGCTATTCTGATACAGAACTTACCTTCAAACCACCTTGTGTCTTCCTCTCTGCTTTCAGCCAAAATGTTATCACTGACGTTTTGAATGAGATCCACTAGAAGCTTCTGTCTCTTGGGAGCCTGCTCTTCTGATAGTAGCTTTTGTGCAGCCTCAACAAAGTCCTTTTTGTGTGTGTAAAATGTGTTTAAGATGTGATCGATGTCACTGACAACTGTAATGTTAAATGAAGAAAAAGTTAAACTAGTGCTAGGCAAATTTATGTAGCCTGAACTGTGTTTCCAGCTAGGATTTTGGTGTGTTCCATAAAACAAGTTTATTAGGTACTATATTAAAAATATCTTTAAAAAGAGTATTATGCTATTTTTCAACATGTATATACACTTGAATCTCTTTAATCTGGCAACTCTTGGGAATCAGAATATGACAGACTGAAGATTTTGCTGAGTCAGGGAGGTCACTGTCCGGTCTGGGCCTGAAGGGGTGGAGCTCTGCATTCTAACCACTATGGGAGCAACAGGGAAAAGCCTCAAGGGAAGCAGCTCGGCACACTTCAGTTCACCCAGGGAACAAGGGAACCAGCAGTATGCAGGACTACTTCCTCCTCTACAGCAGGGGTGGTCCTGGATTAGTGACACCCCAACATATGGAGGTTTGTGTATTAACTAAAAATAATAAAACTAAATCTAAAACAGCATTAACAACTTCCTGGTCTTTCAGAGGAAATCTTGGAGCAAAGGGTTTCCTTCAGGCCAAATTCACAGAATCATAGAATTCTAGGGCTGGAAGAGACAGGAGGTCATCGAGTCCAGCCCCCTGCCCAAAGCAGGACCAACCCCAACTAAATCATTCCAGCCAGGGCTTTGCCAACCTGAGACTTAAAAACCTCTAGGAATGGAGATTCCACCACCTCCCTAGGTAACCCATTCCAGTACTTCACCACTCTCCTAGTGTAATAGTTTTTCCTAATATCCAACCTAGACCTCTCCCATTGTAATTTGAGACCATTGCTCCTTGTTCTGTCATCTGCCACTCCTGAGAACAGCCTCTCTCCCTCCTCTTTGGAGCCCCCCTTCAGGTAGTTGAAGGCTGCTAGCAAATCCCCCCTCACTAGTCTTTTCTGCACACTAAATAAGCCCAAAGCCCTCAGCCTCATCTCACAGGTCATGTGCTCCAGCCCCCTAATTCCCACCAACTTTTTCACGCTGAATAGCACCTCCCTCCCAACTTCAACGTGACTGCGTGGGCAGTAAGATTCCATTTGGAGTGAGTAAAGGCATCTTGACTTTTATTCTATACCTTTTATTCTACACCTACTGGAATTTTCAGAGTGACCAACTCTGAAAAAATGAGGAAAATTTCTTCCAGTTTATTTTTAATCATGCTAACATAGTAACACGTCACTAATCAGCGTGTTGCCCATTTTACACTTTTCATTAAGTGGGTGAACAAAACCCCAATGGTAATGCATCCAAACATATTTAAGATTAGCTTTAGTTTTTAATAGTTCAGACTAGTAAATGCATAGTAGAATATAATTAAGTTTTAGTGTGGTATCATACTGCTTTTACAGCTTCATAAACTGAGGCATAAGGCAGCCTTTACAAGGTTAAGTTGAGCAATATTTGCAAAGATGGAGAATAAAACCCCAAATTCTGACTACTTCCCAATTGGAGTTTTGAAATGTGAAACTTTTTAAGTTGCAAGATAAAGTGAATTTTCCCCCCACTTACAACCCTGCCAGGTCTCCCACGGGGCTAGCAGTACAAGGTCCGTATTGTCTGCAACATGTCTGAAGTAGCCTTCAGTCAGTTCTGTCCCATCTTCATACAAACACAGCCGGCCCTCAGGAGAAGAAAGCTGTTCACAACAAGAATACACACAGAAACACGCTGTCACTTTAATAAAGTTGGGAAATGGACACAGAAAACTTCACATGTAAACACTGTCCCTTGAATGGTGACAAGTATCAGAGGGGTAGCCGTGTTAGTCTGAATCTGCATAAACAACAAGAAGTCCTGTGGCACTTATAGACTAACAGACTTATTGGTGCATAAGCTTTCGTGGGCAAAGACCAATGCATCTTACGAAGTGGGTCTTTGCCCATGAAATCTTATGCTCCTATATATCTGCTAGTCTCTAAGGTGCCACAGGACTTCTCTGTTGGATAGTAATACAGAGGTAGCCATGTTAGTCTGATCTTGCTTAAACAAAAGGAAAAAACAATGTAGCACTTTAAAGACCAATAAAATGGTTTAATAGTTGATGAGCTTTTGTGGGCCAGACCCACTTCCTCAGATCTGAGGAAGTGGGTCTGGCCCACGAAGGCTCATCAACTATTAAACCATTTTATTGGTCTTTAAAGTGCTACGTTGTTTTTTCCTTTTGGTTTAACAGGACTTCTCATTGTTCATGTAAACTCTGTTACGGAAATAACTCATCCTAAACCCAAAAGTCCAGTCATCTGAAGAAGTGGGCTGTGCCCACAAAAGCTCATGATACCATTTACGGCTATGTCTACATTGGCATGATCTTGCGCAAATACTCTTTAATGCAAGTGTTCTTACATTAAAGTATTTGCGCAAGAGAGCGTCTACCCTGGCATATGCCTTTGCGCAACAGATGTGCTTTTGCACAAGAGCATCCGTGCCAGTGTAGACACTCTCTCACGCAAGAAAGCTCTGATGGCCATTTTAACAATAGGACTTGCTTGCACAAGAAATTTATGTTGTCTGTCTACACTGGCCTCTTGCGCAAGAACAGTTGCGCAAGAGGTCTTATTCCTGAGCGGGAGCATCATCGTTCTTGCACAAGAAGCCCTGATTTCACACGAGAACGTCAGCGTTCTTGCACAAGAACTCGCGGCCAGTGTAGACAGGCAGCAAGTTTTTGCGCAAAAGTGGCCGCTTTTGTGCAAGATCGCGCCAATGCAGACACAGCCCAATTGTTTTATTAGTCTGTAAGGTGCTACCAGACCAGTTTTTGTTTTTTAAGAAATAACCAAGTCAGGGAATAAAATAACCCAGTAAGCGGGGGGGGGGGGGGGGGGTTGCAGTTAGGGCAGAACGGCTGAGCTGGGGACGGGTAGATTGGGCTGAGCTGCAGCAGCGAGGGCAGGCTGAGCTGGGGGCCAGGCTGGCGGGGGGGCTCCGGGGGGCCGTGCGCCCGGGCCGCGGGGAAGGCGCCGAGCTCGCCGGGTCCCGCCTACGCCCCCGCGCCCGGGCCGCACCTGCAGCAGCTCGAGGCTCTTGCGCAGCAGCTCCCGCAGGTTACTCGCCGCCACCCCGAACTTCCGGGTCCCGCCGGGGCGGCGGACCTTGAAGGGCCGCGGCGCCATGGCAGCGCCCGGAGCGGGGCACGAACCGCAGACGCCGGCCGCTTCCGGGCCCTAGCGCCGCGCCCGTTCCCACTGCGCATGCTCGCAGACCCGGCCCCTCCCGCCCAGAACTGGGCTGCGCCTGCGCAGATGCGGCCCGGCCACGCGAGAGGACGCCACGCATGCGCGGGGGCGTGCGCCGGGCCGGTTGCCATGGTTGCGGTGGCCCTGGCGATGGGGCCGGAGTGAAGCGGGCCGGAGGTGAGAGGGCTGCGGCCGCGGGACCGTCGCCCCGCTCGGGGGCCTGTCATGCCCGGGGTGAGCGGCAACGTGCGCTCGTGCCCGGGCCGCGCCTTCTCCCGGGACTCCCGCGCGCTAGGGGAGCCCGGCCTTGCCCTCGGGGTCTGAGCCTGTAGCCTGGGCAGGGCCAGTCCCCCCCCCCCGGCTGCCCCCCCCTTCCAGGCCCAAGCCGCTGAGAGCGGCCTCTTCCACTGGGGATGCGGGAGATGGCCGGGGGGGGGGGCTGGTTGGGCTGCGCTGGGCTGGGGAGCCGGGGGGGCGGGGGCTGGTTGGGCTGCGCTGGGCTGGGGAGCCGGGGGGGCGGGGGCTGGTTGGGCTGCGCTGGGCTGGGGAGCCGGGGGGGCGGGGGCTGGTTGGGCTGCGCTGGGCTGGGGAGCCGGGGGGGGGGGCTGGTTGGGCTGCGCTGGGCTGGGGAGCCGGGGGGGGGGCTGGTTGGGCTGCGCTGGGCTGGGGAGCCGGGGGGGGGGCTGGTTGGGCTGCGCTGGGCTGGGGAGCCGGGGGGGGGGCTGGTTGGGCTGCGCTGGGCTGGGGAGCCGGGGGGGGGGCTGGTTGGGCTGCGCTGGGCTGGGGAGCCGGGGGGGGCTGGTTGGGCTGCGCTGGGCTGGGGCGGGTAGGGGGTAGAGGGGAGGCAGCCGCAGACTATGACGCCCCCTGCTGGAGTCTTTGTTTTGTTTTGTTTCACCAACACCCAGCCCTAGCGTAGGGCCCAGCCCACCGACCCCTCCCCTCGGGCCCTCCTGGATATAACGCCTGGTTCTCAGTGCCTGAGCTCCACCTCCTGCTTCTGCACACAGCTCCTGTGTGCCACCTCGGCAAGCCTTTCTCCCCTGGGACCCGCCCCGGGGTCACTGAGTTTTGGGAGAACTGGAGGGGAGTGCAGGCTCAGTTATTGGTCTTCTTAGGGTACGTCTAGACTACGGGCTTTTGTCGACAGAGGCTTTGTCGACAGTATGGGTACGTCTAGACTACATGCCTCTAGCAACAGAGGCATGTAGATTAGACTACCCTGCATAGGAAAATGAAGTGTCGATTTAAATAATCGCCGTTTCATTTAAATGTAAATGGCTGCCGCGCTGAGCCCATCAGCTTGTTGTCGGCTTAGCGCGGTCGTCTGGACGCTCCATGGTCGACATCAAAGGCATTTGTCGACCTCCCAGGTATGCCTCATCCCAGGAGGTTGACAAATGCTTTTGATGTCGACCGCAGAGCATCCAGACGACTGTGCTGAGCCGACAAACAGCTGATCGGCTCAGCGCGGCAGCCATTTAAATTTAAATGAAGCGGCGATTATTTAAATCGACACTTCATTTTCCTATGCCGGGTAATCTAATCTACATGCCTCTGTCGCCAGAGGCATGTAGTCTAGACGTACCCATACTGTCGACACAGCTTCTGTCGACAAAGAGCATCTAGACTACATCAGTTTTGTCGACAAAGCAAGCTGCTTTGTCGACATAAGAGTATAGACACAAAGGACAGTGTAGATGCAATAACGCCTTCTGTCGACAGAACTCTTTTGACAAAAGGCGTTATTCGTCGTAGAATGAGGTTTACCGCCATCGACAAAACTGATGAGTTCTGTTGACGTTATGTCGACAGAGCTCATTGGTGGTATGGACGCAGGAATAGTTTTGTCGACAAAAGTCCACATTTGTCGCCAAAACCCTGTAGTCTAGACGCACCCTTAAAGAATGGGAGAAATGGAGAAGTGTCCATGCTAAAGATGTATCGCTTTAATTACAATATATTTTATAGTCATTCGAAACAAAATGCTCCCATTCAGGTTTTACTTCTTGTAGCGAGGTTGTGGTTGGACAGTACCTGTAAGAAATTTAAGTTACTTTTACCCTTGGTATTTTGGGGGATTTCAGTGTGAGGGGGACATAAGCTTGGAGGCCTTATGATGTCACTACTAGTAAAATAACCCTGGGCTACGTCTACACTGGCAGCTTCTTGCACAAGAGCTGTTTTGAGGAAGAGTTCTTGCGCAAAAAGTCTTCCACAAGAGCGCATCTACACTGGCATGTGCTTTTGCGCAAGAGATGTGTTTTTGCGCAAGAGCATCTATGGCAGTGTGGACGCTGTCTTGCACAAGAAAGTTCTGATGGCCATTTTAGCCATAGGGGTTTCTCGCGCAATTAAGTCATATTGCCTGTCTACACTGCCCTCTTGCACAAGAGGGCTTATTCCTCGTGGGGAGAGGAATAACTCTTCCGGAAGAAGCCCTGTTTTCTGATGCTGGCTGTAAATTTACTTGCGCAAGAACGCGCGTGCAGTGTAGACACCCGGCAAGTTTTTGCACAAGAACAGCTGTTCTTGCGCAAGAAGGTGCCAGTGTAGATGTAGCCTTGGAGTTTAAAAAAAAGTTAAAGGTGATCATTTACTAGCACAAGAAGTAGCCTATGCAGCGTTAATGCTGGCCGCTGTTTGCTGGGCACAAGGCATGATGAGGTTATTTAGAAGCTTAGCAAAACTGAATTTTCCTCCAAGGGGAACCATCTTATTACATGTATGTGGATAACAGTGATGAGTGCACAGGGCAGGCCACAGAAAGAATGTGTTCTGTGGCATTAAATCTGCTCCAGTTACCAGTGACTGGTTGTTCTCTGATTAATCTATTTTGTGGGTTTTGGTTGAGACTCCCAGTATTCTCCATGCATTTTATTTTAATATAATCACAAAACATGGTATTTATTTTGTCAGATGTTATAGATCATTTGTTAGTTTTCAAAGCAGAGTGCAATTTATGACAAACCAGCTTGTGAGAGTTTAAAACCAGGTGGTGGATTTTGAGGCAGAGCTTGATTAGAACAGAGGTGTTCTATTTTAGACCTTGCTGTGTTTGTAATTTTGTTGACAAATAACCTGTACGCAGACCACTTTAAGTGATGAAATGACATGTTTTAAAGGCATTATATGAAAGCAAGCATTACATGTTAGCTCTGTACCTTTTTTGCTGTGAAAGGAACTCAGTTTTATAAGATCACTACCAAGGTGGCTGCTTTTGAGAGTGGTCTTTGCTGTTCTGCCCATGCACTTCTTTCTGCTTTTGCCCAATGAGTCTGGCTGTAATATCTGAAAATTTCAATAAATCTTTACTTTTCTCACTTATCAGTTCCATCATTACATAAGAATAGCCACACTTAGTCAAACCAGTGGTCCATCTAATCCAGCATCCTGTCTTCCAATAATGGCCAGTGCCAGAAGCTTCAGAGAGAGTGAACAGAACAGAACAATTTGTTGTCCGGTCCCAGCTTTTGTCAGTGTTTAGGGACATCGAAACTATGGGGTTGCATTCCTAATCATCTTGGCTAATAGCCATTTATAGACCTATTCTGCATCTGTCATACAGCTTGACAATGGGTTCCCAGGTTGACTGTGCATTGTGTGAGAAAATATTTTTGTTTGTTTGAGACCTGTTGCCTATTAATTTAATTGAGTGATCCCTGCCTAGTATGTTATATGTGAAAGAGTAACACATCCTTGTTCACTTTCTGCACATCTTTGTGATTTTATAGATCTCTATCATTACCTCCCCTTCCCAGCTATCTCTTTTCCAAGCTGAACAGACCCTGTTTTTTGTATTTTTTAATTCTCTTCGCATGGAGATATTCAGTACCCCTAGTCATTTCTGTTACACTGCTCTGTATTTTTTTCCAGTTCTCTTTTAAGATGAAGTGACCAGAACTTCATGCAGTATTCAAGGTGTGGATATACTGTGGATTTATATAGTGTCATTATATTTTCTGTTTTATTATTTATTCTTTTTCTTATGGATTACAACATTATTTTTTGACTCTGTCTGCACATTGAGCAGATGTTTTCAGAGAACTATGTCCAATGACTCCAATATTTTTTCTGTGTGGTAATAACTGATTTAGACCCCATCTTCACTCCCTCTGTCTGGGGCATCTGGCATTGGACACTGTCAGCAGACAGGATACTGGGCTAGATGGACCTTTGGTCTGACCCACTATGTCCGTTCTTATGATTATGTTAATTGTTTTGTATGTGTAGTTTGAGATTGGCACACAATGTGCTTTACTTTACACTTATTAACACTGAGTTTCACCTGTCACTTTTTTGCCCAATCACCCAATTATGTGAGATCCTTTTGTAACTCTTCACAGTCAGTTTTGGATTTAAGTATATTGAGTAATTTTGTATCCTATGCAGACTTTGTCATCTCACTATTTATATTTTTTCCAGATCATTTCTGAATATATTGAATAGCATCGTCCCCAATACAGATCCTTGAGAACGACTCTTTTCATTGTGAAAACTGACCATTTATTCCAACACTTTGTTTTCTATCTTTTAACCAGTTACTGAACTATGAGAGAACCTTCCCTCTTATCCCATGACTCTATGCTATTAAAGGGGAACCATAGATGAGAAACCTTGCCAAAGACTTTGTGAAAGTCTGTTTCTAGTTTCCTTTAAATTTAAGACCATTAAAATGCTTTGAATTCTTAAGTCATGTTTTCACTAAATGGGTCCTCACACTTTTTGTTGGCTCTCACACACAGGTGGATATGGAAACCCAAATCCAATTGGAACGGTACAGAAAACAGTTTAATTAATATAGCAGGAATTCTGAAATTCAGCTTAAGGCAAATATTGCAAAGTTCCCTCTGAGTTAGGAAGTTTTTATAGGCTTTATTAAACAATGCTTGTCAAGTTAGCTAAAACTAATACCTTTAATATTAATTAAGTTTGATAGCATTTAAATTAAGAGTCTTGATGTGCTAGTATTTATTCGAGAAAGGTCCCATGGAAGTCAACAATCATTTTGTCTTAAGTAGGGACTGCAGGAGTGGGTTGTAATTATTTAGATGTAACTTTTATAAAATTGATTAACTTAATATTAAAAAGTTATTGTTTTGATCAGCTCAACTGTGCAGAATGCCACACAAAATTGGATTTGTGGTTATCAGTTCATCTGGACATGAAGACGGCTTCAGCGCAAAAGAACTGATGGTTCATGCACCAACAGTCAATGGATGGAGATCACCGAGGTACTGTATGTGAAAGAGTTATTTATATTAAGGAAGCATTGAGGTATCTGTAAAATATGAGAAGTAATTCACAAGAAAATTATTCTGTCTTGAGTATCTGATGACATTAACAAATCTAAGATAGACAATCATAATTTAGCATAATTTCCCCCTTTCAAAAATCACAAAGAGTTTGACAAAATCCATCCCCTGCGAACTGCTCCCGGCAGCCTCCTGTGTCCACATGAGATCCCATCAAAGTCAGCTGCGTGGTCTATCTGCCCGGAACAGATTGCAGGGTGAGAGACTTCACTGGCTGAGAGCACTATGGACTGGGTACTGTAGATGCATTTCATCTCAAGCAGCCCTTATTCTTTCCCCTGCTCACACAAAAAAAACCCTCCAGAGCAGTGGTGGACAACCCATTCTGTGTGTGGTAGGGATGTTAGATATTGGGTAGTTGAATATCCAAGTAACCATATGAGTTCTTATCAGTTACTTGACTATTCTATAGTCCCTGGGGGAAGGGTGGCAACCAGTACAATTTGGCCCCATTCGCAGGGAGCTCCCTGCCATCTTGCGCTGCTGCCTCTGTATGAGAGGCAGCAGTGTGGGGTGCCAGGCGGGAGCCAGTCCATGAGAGGAGCTGGTTTAAAAACCAGCTCCCCACTCAGATTGGCTGCCTGCTCCTCTGTGTTGCTGCCTCTGATACAGCTGACCTTGGACAGAGGCTGGTCTGGCAGCAGCCTCTGTCCGCAGGGTGGGGTCTGAGCTTGCAGTGGACAGAGGCTGTGGGGGGAAGGGGAGGACATGCAAGTAGTCAACAAGATTCACTGGTAAGACTAGGCTTACCAGTTAATCGTATAGTCGACTACACATTTACATTCCTAGCGTGTGGCCCACAAGACATTTTGTTTATGGTTGTCCATGCCACAGGATTGCCAGTTTCTGCTGATTTCCATCCACTTTTTTTTTTCCTGCCAACATTAAAGTGACACACAGGTAAAGCAAGGGCATGTGAAGTGTGGCATATGCGAATTGCACACAATATTGACTGTGGGAGCCTTCTGCATCCAGTCAAAGCGCTGCTACAGTTTTATCACTACACCCTGTAAATTCTAGATGTGAAAGCATAGCTAGCAAAACTACCCTATTTCAGGAAACTGTCTTAGTTATGATAATCTGAAATGGAGGGCCACTCATGCAGCCCACTTATTAGCCTAAGTTGCCCATCTCTGCTCCAGAGTATTCTTAAAAGCAATATCATTTACTAGTCAATAAACAAGAGGTTTGGGCGCTATATCTGCCTGTGAGTTTCCCCTGCCATTTTTTGTGGGTTTGCAATCACTTGTCTTGTGTTAGTTTAAAAATGCTTTTCTCATTACTGCTATTATTCAGCAGTTGGACTGCATGTTAGGGATGTAAAATTGCCCTAAAATACATTAAAATAGGTTAACCACCACGGGTGGAGGAACTGCTTTGCTGCTGTCTCACAGGGTTCGACCTGGATCCCTCGTCTGGGCTTTGTAACCTATTACACAGGGCTCTAGAACCACAGAGGTTTGGTCTGGCTGACCCTCACTTGTGAGTGGCACTATGACTCTGCATATCAGGCGGCAATGTCACTTGGTTTTGGGAGCCCTCTCAAACAAGAGATGTAGTCAAGTTGTTCCCCCTCTTTCCATCCTTCCTGGCATGGCTCTGAGTGTTAGGAATGCCTTGCAGCAGTAAGCGAAACAATTTTTAGACAAAATGTGATTCAAGTTGGCAATAACTCTTTAAGAAGATGACTTGAAAATTTTCTCTTCTTTCAGACTCTGCCAGTATCCACAAGAAATCGTCCTTCAGATGGTGGAGAAATGTCGAGTTCGAAAGCTGCAATTACTCGCTCACCAGTATATGATTTCAAGCAAAATTGAGTTCTTCATAAGTGAAAATCTGCCTGAGTACTTTGCACCGTATCAATCAGAGAGGTTTCGCAGACTGGGGTAAATCAAAAGCTGCTAAATGATAGTGTCACTTTAATCAAAAAAGTAAGATATCGAAGGGGTGGTATGTTAGTCATAGGTAAAATGTTGATGTGATATTATGTAAAGAGGGAGAAGTTGTGTCTCCAGATGCATCTGTGGAATGCCACAATAACCAAGTTGAAATTAGTCAAATTGCATTGACAGAATTTTTCTCTGAGCTTTCAGAACACGACAGCTGTGTGTTCTCTGTGTTTTAATAAAAAAACATGGGTATAGACATCTTATTAGACTTATTGACGAATAATGCTCAGTACGCAAGCTGACATGTCATCTTTTTAAATATGTATGTGGAATAAGTACAGTTGTTGAAAGGAGAAGAATTCATTAGGATACAGTATACATTAAGTACTGTGTCATTATTTAGCACTTAGAAGCCCCAGTCATGAACCTGACTATGCTAGGTGCCATACAAACACACAAAAATATGATCCATGTCCCAAAGATCTTATAATCTAAGTACATTGTTTCAATTTTTAATACCTTTAGATAGAAAAGTCCTTTTTATTGTAGTTTTAGATGTTGCTTGCCATAACTTCAGTTGGTTTTACGCATCTCTGTTCTCTGATAGTTTGTTAATAATTGAGCATTTGTACACATTTCATTTGCTTAATCACTTTCCCCTGTATAGTTATGTGTCTCTCTCAGACAATGAGAAGACTGGGTACAAGGCACGGGAGCTGAAGTCAGTGTATGTGGATGCAGTAGGACAGTATCTAAAACTCACTTTCCATAAAAATTTCATCAATAGGTACAACTTGTACAGTCAGGTAAGATGAACTAAAATGTTTATTTGATGCTCTAGACAATATTGCAGTTGTCCAAGACTGCAATAACAAAGTGATGTTTTGGTTCATAAAACTAAAATGATTAAAACTAAAATGGGAAGTTGTTTGTGAAGAAGTAATTCTCAGAAAAAAATGTCAGTTAAAAGTCTGGTGTCTCTTTTATTTAATATGCATATTATTAGCTTCAGTTTATACTCAGGACATTTGGATATTATCAAAAGAGCTGTAGTTTGGCACATTTTTATCCAAGCACTGCAGTATATCATAAGAGTATAGATAATATCAGAAGGTAAAGGTTTTCTTGCTGGCTGCTTTTAAATCAGATTGGCCAAAAGTGGTATTTGGTATATCTGGAACAGATTGATCAAGTGTGTAGTTTGTTACCCCAAAAATAGTCTCACTGGAGATCACCCAGGGTTACATTAGTATGGGTTTATTTTCACTAGGTAAAACTGAAGATGAGAGAGCAGCCACCAAAGGTTTAAACTAAAGAAGAAACAGAGCGCGCTCTCTCTCTCTCTCTCTCTCTCTCTCTCTCTCTCACACCCCACACACACGCACACGTGCAAGCAAACAAGCACACATACCCCTCCATTCTTTCACTCATTCCCACACATTCATTCCTGCCCTCAGGCACTCACACAGACATATGGGTTGCAGAAGGAGCCAAGGAATGTGGATCCTGGAGGGTCTGTCTGCTCATCATGGCTGGGGAAGCTGGTCAGGAGGAGAGACACTGGAGAGGAGTTTCTCAGGAGCAGGGGAAGAAAGAGAGAGAGTCTCACATGTGCTCCCTCTCCTCATATTGTGTCTGAATAGCCTCTGTGACTTATCCACCTTGTCACCAGAGAGCATGCCCAGACTTCCCTTTATCCAGCAAAAGCAGCAGTCTGTGATCACTCATCACCATGTGGTCCATTGTTCCCAATCTTCTTCAAACACAAACACTCTCACACTCGTGGGAGAATGCAGTTTAAAGAAAGTTACAAGCCAGGTGGCTGTAAGTTACAAAGTTGCAGTTTACAGTAAGTTTCTAAGAGTTCTAAAGATTACAAAGTTTGACAAAGATCACAATGATTTGCAGTTAAAACCTTAGACCTTACAGTTTAGTGTAGTTTCAGAAAATCCATGTATGTAAATCAAGTAAGCTCAGGTGGAGGCTTTTTTTATGCAACCTAGTTCTATTCTCCTTTTGATTTTGAGCTCTGAGTGCTTTAAGCAGGAGTGGGGAATGTGGCCCCTGGCTTGCCTGGAACCAGCCCCCAAGACTCAAGGACCCCTCTTGCACTGGGGAGCCTGCACTGGTGCTCAAGCCCCCACGCTGCCCCACTGTGGGACTGGAGCACACAAAATCTACTATCCTGAGCCCCCCTAGGCTCTGATGTGTGAGGGGAATGTGGGGTGTGTCTGTCTTCTCAGTCAGCGGCCACATCAGTGAGGGGTTTGGGTGTTTTGGAGTTTTCTTGTTGGTTTTTTGTTTGGTTGGTTTTTGCTTCTCACTCGTGTGTAGTCCCCGACTTATTTTTCTATGGGTCAGTGGCCCCTGACCCAAAAACAGTTCCAGCCCCTAGCGTAATGCATAATACAGCCAAGACAAATAGCTTTCTCTGAGATGGAATGCTGCTGCTGCTGATGCCTAGCACTTCACATTACAGTGCTTTGGGATCTGAATGTTTTTGCAAGTGAATTCAGTAGTTACACTGCATATCTAACCAAAATGAGAGAAGCTAAGAACCATTCTCTCTAACTTTGCACAGTTGTGCTGTTCTGAATCAGACATCTTGCCCTATAATAGGTGTATCAAACCACTATAATCATGTTTCTAGATAAGTTTCTTTAACCAATTTAGTAGCAAATTGTTGAACATACGCATTTTACGTATAGAATGAGCTCCTGCACCCTATGTTTGAGGGGCTAGGGCCTATAGAATGTGTGAATGTAATTCACTACTAGATAATTTTCAGAAAATAATACAGTAATTCCTCATTTAACATCTGCCCGCTTAACACGTTTTCGCGATAGCATGATTTTTTTTTTTTTTTAGGGAACATTTTTTGAATTACACGACCGTCCCTGGAATAACACGATTTCCCCAGCCGGCCCGTTGCCGGTGGCTGCGCGGGGCTCCCCCCGCCTCCCAGAAAGCGGCGGAGGGTTTGCCGCTCGTTGCACCATTCCCCACTGACTCCCCCTCGTCGGACGCCTTGCCCCCTCTCCTCCACCCCCGCTTGCAGGCTGGGGGCTGGGTTTCCCCAGCCGGCCCGTCACCGACGGCTGCGTGGGGCTTCCCCCGCCTCCCTGCAGAGCGGCGGAGGGTTTGCCACTCACTGCACCATTCCCTGGCAACCCCCCTTCACCGGACGCAGTGCAGGTCCCGGCAGACCCGTCACAGGGGCATACTCCCAAACCAATCCCCCCCCCTCTCCTCCCGTTCCCTTCTCCAGAGCCAAACACCTCCCTTCCCTACTGGAACCCACTCCCCTTTCTCCCCCAACCTTATGTCCCAGTCTCAACCACTCAATCACTGCTTGAAAAGCAACCCCCACCTTTTCCATTATTTTCAATGGGAAAATTGACCTCTCGTAACACATTTTCACGTAACACGATCATTTTCTGAAACACATCTATAGTGTTAAATGTGAAATTACTGTACAAATATTTGAGGTGTCAGCGCAAGCTGTGTAGTGGCTCAGTGCATGCTATGTAATTACTTTGCTACGGTCTTCATAAAATGCAAGTAAAATAATAGTGGTTTTGTGCATCTTTGTTTCTTCTTTAATTCTATCTTAGGTTGCTCTGGTTGCAATAAATATAATTGGGGAGCCTGCAGATTGCAGCAATGACAGCAATAATGTAAGTATATAAAGAAGATAGATGAATGTTTCCCTTCCAATAGACTGTCCAATGAAGGTTGGTACTAGGAATGTGAATGTTTAACCGGAGGGGGCTAGAGCAGCTCTCTGCCAGCAGCCTCTGTTTGTGAAAAGTCCGGGTGCCTCACAGGCTGGGGGCTGGAGCAGCACCTGCCTGCATGGTGTCCTGGTTCCCTGTAGGAATAGGCTGCTCCAGCCTGGCCAGTGTAGCCCCATACGTGCAGCGACAGGGGCACTGGAAAGGTCCCCCACCTGCCAATTAAAAAACAATTAAGCAGGATTTTACATTGCTACTTGCTTCCTAAGTACAGGCAGTCCCCGGGTTACATGGATCCGACTTACATCGGATCCCTTCTTACAAACGGGGTGAGGCAACCCCGCACTAGCTGCTTCCTCCCAGCAGACCAGGGAGACGCGAAGCTAGCGCCCCCCCCCTCGCCCCCCAGCAGACCAGGGAGATGCGGAGCGGCTTTTCTCAGCAGACACCTCAGCTTGAGAATAAAGGACTGAGGGAAGTGAGGTGTGGGAGAATAAAACTGAGCTCTGGAGAAATGTTTGGCTAGAGTTTCCCCTACAATATGTACCAGTTCCGACTTAGATACAAATTCAACTTAAGAACAAACCTACAGTCCTTATCTTGTACGTAACCCGGGGACTGCCTGTAGTAAGGATGTTAAGTATTTAGTGACTAATTATGTACTTGATACAATTTCTATTGAGTACAGGATTAGTCGATAAGGGACCACTGCAGTTCTGCAGTTTAAATGTTGTAGGAGCCAAGCATGCAGGCAACCCTGTTCCTACTACATTTAAACTGCAGAGCTGCAGTGGGAGTAGGTCCAGGACCCAGCATGAGCCGGGACTGCGTCAGTCCCGACTAGCACAGGGTCCGGACCATTGCACCTGTGCCTTTTAAAAATAAGAGCCAGGCAGCTCTTACTACATTTAAAAGGCAGAACTCTGTCCTCCTCAGCCCCACACCACGGAGACAGTGCTGGTGGGAACCGGCTTTTAGGCTGGCTCCCCCAGCACCGGCTCCTGCTTCCCCACCCTTGCTGCCTCTGATATAGAGGTGGCTTGAGGGGTGGGGAAGAAATGTGAGTAGCCAACTTGACTACTTTTGCATCCCTAGTATGTACTTAATAATGACATGCTTCACCTACTGTAGGTTGGCTTTTGATTTTTGTTGTTCTTATATTAGTTTTGTTTAAAGAGCCATCATGCACTTATTTTCGGTTGTTTGTTTTTTTTCTTTGATTGTTTCTTTTTAGTGTAACTTTAAAAAAGAAACTTACTTAGAAGTAAACGAAAATGGTATCATGGAACTCAGTATATTTATATTTTAAGTCTTTTTATAAAAGGCTCAGATTATTTTTACATGCATGTGTACATACAGTCCACTATATAACATGCAAAATGGCCCCCTTCCTGGATTGGAGTTACTATCTGCAGAATTAAGGTAGAAAACATCAGCTCCAGCCTTTTCATAGGTTGGGTAGTATTCCTCACTTTAAACTGCAACCCGCACCCTATCTTCTTTATCCTAAGAATCACTTCCATGTTCCTGTCCACAGAAGAGATGGTCCAGCAGAACCTACTAACCCTAACCCTAACCTGATAATGAAGTGGGCTGTTTCAGGCAAATGTTGTTGTTCTTATAGTACAGTAAATATAATTTATTAGTTTTTAAAATAAAACTTACTATGTAGTTTGTGTATAAGAGAATTGTTTGCCATGTTTGGTCTATTCTGCTAAACAACTACAGTAAACTTCCGATAATCCGGCACCTTCAGGACCCAGGGGGTGCTGGATTATCAAATATGCCAGACTATCGGAAGGTGGGACTATAAGGAATCTAGGGTGGTGTGGGGGGGGATGCCACCCCAGGCCCTTCATAGACCCCCCTTCCGATAGTCTGGCTCTGCCCCAGGCGTCCCCGATTTAGCCGCTGCAGGTCAGTTTCAGCAGCCGCTGAATCTGTATGCCTGTGGCAGAGCAGCTGGGGTGCTGCTGGGTTGGTCCGGTAGCGTTTCCCCTTGGCGCTGCGAGATCAACCCTGCAGCACCTCAGTTGCTCTTGGGGACGCCTGGGCCAGAGCAGCTGGGGTGCTGCTGGGTTGGTCCCATAGCGCCAAGGGGCGGCGCTAGACCAACCCTGCAGCACCCCAGCTGCTCTGCCCCAGGCGTCCCCAAGTCAGCCGCTGCTGAAACTGACCAGCGGCTGACTCCAGGAAGCCCCGGGGCAGAGCAGCTCTGCCTCGGGCTTCTCGGAGTCAGCCGCTGGTCAGTTTCAGCGGCGGCTGAATCGGGGACAGCTGGGGTGCTGCCAGGTTGGTCCCGCAGCTCCGAGGAGCAGCGCTACGGGACCTACTGGCAGCACTCCAGCTGCTCTGCCCCCAGCTTCCCCGATTCAGCCGCTGGTCAGTTTCAGCAGCGGCTGAATCGGGGAAGCTGGGGGCAGAGCAGCTCCAATGGTCTGGCTGCCCGGACCACTTCTGGGTTCCTGATGGTGCCGGACCATCAGGAGTGCCGGACCAATGGAGTTTTACTGTAGTATTTTGTCAGCAGTAAGGTAAAAACACTACTAATATTGAGAGACCTCTTCATAGTTAGTTTGAGTGAAGATGCTATTAATTCTGCTTAGTTATTAGTCTAAAAATAGAGGCATATTGGAAAAGGCATAACATGATGTCTCCTGTTCAATTTTAATTGTTTGTATTTATAGTTTTTAATCTGTTCAATCAAAAATTGGAGACATTACATTAATGTTTTTCTTCCAAAGCCTTCAAGAGAGAAGCTGATTGACCATTACCTTGGGAACAGTCCAGATGACCTAGCTTTAGATGGAACATACCTTGGGTAAGATTTCTCTGTTGACATTTGTAGTAGAGGAGTTAAAACTGGTGACCTGATGAGCTATAATTAAAAACAGTTTGGGTACCGGAACTTTGTAATTTCTAAGCTGAAAATTGTGCCGATTATTGTTGGATTTCTTGCTTAGTGAATGAACACAGTGCAGTTACATTCTGTTGGGTCTTATTTGTCGTCAGCCACTTATGTGTCTTATTTCTCAGAAATGTTATTCCTTAAATACCAAATTTGAACCCAAGTGGTTGTTACAGATTTGATAGCACTAGTTATTCTTCTTGGCATCTTGTTAGCCAGCCCAACGTTAACTACCATTCATCCTATTTTCTTCTTTAACATTTATAATTTGGTTGCCATCACAACATGTATGCTAGCAGCTAAGGAGTCAGCTAATGTGGCATCACTGCATATTTGGACAGTAGTAGTTCTTCTGTCAGCTGACAGACAAGGAGGGTAGTTTGACTAACATACTAGCCTGTACTCTCCAGGAGCTATCTAGAGCTCTGATTTTGACCTCTTACTGAGTTCATCTCCTACTGTCATTATTGTAGCAAGCCACCAGCCCCCTGTTTCTCTTTTAGGCTGAGTAATTGTAGATTTTCAGACCTCTACTACAGCAATGCAAATTGTGCTATTTTGCGCATGCAGATCAAATAACTGACAACATTTATTGCATGCAAACTGTAGTTACTTAATTTACACACATGATGGTTTTTACATGTGTTGATATATGGATATCCATGTCCACTGCATAGGATTTTGATATTTTGGCCTGTAATACTTCCTACTTATTCTGATCCAATGGTTCCAGTCTTAGCATAATCAAAAGATTATTGGATTACTTGTGTGATAACTATAGGTTGTCATATAGCGTGCCTAGTACACAAAAAGACTATCAAAATAACTCAATCTTCTAGTTTTCAAGAATCTTATTTTTCTGGATCATTTTTCTTTGTTCATTTTTAAAATTTTAGCATCTCACTTAAAAAGAAATGGTTATTCTCAGTCATAAATTTATATATTTTGAAGATCAGAAGGAACCATCGTGATCATCTAGGATTCTCGTCTGAAATGTGTACCATGGCCCTTACAAAAATTACTGGGTGAGATTCTATCAAACCCTTATCTTGTGGTTGGTCTAGAAAATATATTTTTAGAAAGATTTCGTCATCATTTACAGACTTGAATGATGGTGAAACTAACATATTCCTTGGTGGTCTGTTTTAGTGATTAATTTCCCTTGTAGGGAACATGTTCTTTTGAATAAAAGACAATTTTATAAAGCCATTGATCAGATTATTTACTTACTAAAGTCACAGCAGTCATATCCACATTCTCTAGTACTAGAGGTAGTATTTTCAAGTGTACCTCATTTGAAGGGAAAAGCCCCTTAAAGTGGATCTGGGCTGTGAGGAAAAGGATTTGACGAATGATGAAAATAGGAGTATAATAATTAGCTGTTCGCTAGTACTCTGAATCTTTAAAGCCGTTAAAGATTAAAGGTAAGAGACATTATAAGAGACAGCTGCTCATCTTCCTTAGAAAAATCCTCAATGACCAAAGTGTGATGATGTAATCATATAGATGTCACTGAAAACTGATCAACATCTGAGGAGGTAGTAGGTCTAGAACATTGAGTTAGGAGGTAACCCATCCCCTAATCTTCAGTGTAGAGTAAAATGGAAAATATACATTTTGGTTAATTATTATTAAAACCAATAGAAGAAATAACTTTTGCAAGATATAAACTTCTATTTCAAATTAAATTTGACTTGGGACCCATTTAAAATAAGTGAGAGCCACAATATACTGAAGAATGAAGAAAGATAATTGTCATCTTAATATATATCAATTTGCTGGCAGCAAAAAGAGACGGAATATATTGTAGCTGCTGCTTCAGATTAACCTCAAAATTATCTAATTTTTTCCTCCAGAAAGCCTGACTCCATTTCACCACTGGATGATTTGGCTTTTGATATGTACCAGGATCCAGAAGTTGCTCAGATAATTCGTAAACTGGATGAGAGAAAGCATGAAGCTGTTCGTCATGAACGTTACGACTATGCCAAGAAACTCAAACAAGCTATTGCTGACTTGCAAAAGGTACTGTTTAATGACTGTTGTGTCACAGATCCATGAGCTTTTCATTTGTCCATAAGGTGTTCCTCAGTTTTTGCAGTAAAATGCATTTGTAGTGGCTGCAGTTAGGAATCATTAAAAAGGGTATAGAGAATAAGGCAGAGAATATTTTATTGCCTCTGTATAAAACTGGCAGGTCCACATCTTAAATACTGTGTACAGATATGGTTGCCTCATTTCAAAATAGACATCTTGGCATTGGAAAAGGTTCAGAAAAGGGCAGCAAAAACTATTAGGTGTTTGGAACAGGTGCCATATGAAAAGAGATTAAAAAGACTGGGACTTTTCATCTTAGAAAAGAGGAGACTAAGGGGGGATATGATAGAGGTCTATAAAATTATGACTGATGTAGAAAAAGTGAATAAGGAAAAGTTATTTACTTGTTCCCAAAACATAAGAACTAGAGATCACCAAATGAAGTTAATAGGTAACAGGTTTAAAATAAACAAAAGGAAGTTTTTCTTCACTCAGTGCAAAGTCGACCTGTGAAACTCATTGCCAGAGGATGTTGTGAAGACTAGGACTTTAACAGGGTTCAAAAAAGAACTAGATAAATTCATGGAGGTTAGGTCCGTCAATGGCTATTAACCAGGATGGGTAGGAATGGTGTCTCTAGTCTCTGTTTGTCAGAGGCTGGAAATGGATGACAGTAGAGGGATCATTTGATGATTCCCTGTTCTGTTCACTCCCTCTGGGGCACCTGGCATTGGCCACTGTCGGCAGACAGGACACTGGGCTAGATGGACCTTTTGTCTGACCCAGTCTGGCTGTTCTTATGTTCAGTTCAGTTCACCCAGTATGGCTGTTCTTGTGTTTAAAAATAACAAATGAAAAGTCATACAATTGAGTTTTATAGCTGGAATTCTATATACATTTTAAAAATGTGATTTCCAGCAACCTGTGATTTCACACAAACCTTATTTTTCAGGTTGGGGAACGACTCGGACGGTATGAGGTAGAAAAGCGCTGTGCTGTAGAGAAGGAAGATTATGATCTTGCAAAGCAGAAGAAACAGCAGATGGAAGAGTATCGCCTGAAGGTATATCAGCAACTGGAACTGCACAACCTTCTGGATCCAGATCTGATGGTAAGTTTTACTAGTCATAATATAAAAATAAATACATGGTGGTTTGACTAATCAGGCTTTATCAATTGGCATTATAAATAGAAGTGTGCCTGAGAAACTAAAATAAACTCAAGGAATAGGAACTGTCATAGAATATTTTTGTTAAATCTTCATATTACTGCCATACATCATCTCCATATTTGGTGCATGTAACAAACTTCACTCTGCACATGTATGGGAAAATTGAAAGGGAATATTGACCCAGAGGTGTATTTGTAACTTTATATTATACCTGGAAAGCATTATTTGCCAGTTAGGTGAGGCTGCTCATAATCTGTTGTTTTCTCTCCTGGGTTGCTTTGCTTTTAAGGCAGACACCTGCATTAGAGCCAGGATTTCAGAGCTAACTTGTAAGTGTTTATTCATAGGCAGCTGATGTAATAGTGGTAGCTGAACTTCACTTCCAGCATTTTGTTTTGAAGCAATGTACAGAAATTGTATATTACAAAATTACTCTTTCTTTTCTCAGATCCGAAGACCTCCTGAATTGCCCCTTGAGCCTTTGGTTTATTCAGTTAGTCCTCGGCAAAAGAAACCCATGCAGTTATCCCAGCATGAGAAAGCAGAAGCACAGAAGATAGAGCCTTTTCCACAAGAAAAGTCACCTGAGACAACTTTTCCTGAACCTGTTATTCCTGAACACTCTGCTTCTCCTGTAGCCCCACCACCAGTCTCTGTAGATGGTTTTCCAAAGACAAATGTATGTGATATTGTTTATTCATTAAGCACATTACATAAAACATTATAAAACAATGTGGTCTACATCATTTCAGCTGGCTTGGATTGCAAGGCTGTTTAATTGCAGTATAGGCAGCCAGGCTCAGGCTAGGATCCTGTGAAGTGGAATTGTCCCAGTGCTCAGACTGCAGCCTGAGATGGAACATCTGCACTTCAGTTAAACAGCCTCTTAGCTCGAGCCCCCTAAGCTCAAGTCAGATGATACCCATGACCTCAAGGTGTCTTAACTGAGGCTTAGACATGACCAAATAGGCCAGCCCAACTTCCACTGATGCCAGCAGAGACTCCCATTGATTTCCGTAGGAGTTGGATTGGACCCTAAGAGCAGCAATAATCTCTTTACAGTATGCTGGAGTTAAATAATGTAAACTGTCTATGTTGACTTCATATCTGGAGAGAGGCTATAAATGGAACTCCATAATGTTTTTAATCTTTTTCTTATCTGCTTAATGTCATATAAAATATATCCTTTGTACTGACTTCCATTCTGAAAACACTGTTGTCATAGTAACAGGATAAAAAATGAGCATGTCCAAATCTGCATGTAAAATGCAGGAGATACAACTCTGGAGAAAAGTCTGGATAGATTGTGTTGAAATGAATCAAAGTAGCGATGGAAGAACATCAGATCTCAGTCACATTTAGAATTACTTTGCTTGCCTTCTCCATTAGGTTGAATTTCTGCCTTATGATGAGAGACCTCTCCCAGCTATTCGTAAACATCATGAGGAAGGATTTGCTTACCTTGAGCCAGAGATGAATGAAGAAGATATCAGTGATACTCCAAGAAGTGGCATCACTGGGGAACCAGAACCATTAACTGAGAAAGCACTGAGGGAGGCCAGTCCAGCCATTGAAGTTTTTGGAGAGGCCTTGGTAAACTCTAGGAAAAATAAACCTCTGCACGTTTATAATCCAGATCTTGAGTCATTTTAGAATTCACTTTGAGAGCAAAACATGAGATAATAGTTTCACATATGTAACGATTAAATGCAAATATAAAGTTTGGTATCGCTATGTCTATTATTAAAATCTGGTGCTTATTTTCAGCCTATTTTCTGGTGCCTACCTAACTTTCTGCTGCTAATGAGTTGGTTAACTATTGTTGGGGAAATCTATTAGGTGTATATAAAATTATGTAGATTTGGTCCATCCATTTTCAGGAATGAGATAAAATATTTGCAGATTATCTGTTTTAGAATTTGTCTTCTGCTGGAAATTTCACTGCTAGTGCCACAAGGATTGGTGATTTATTAGTAGATAGGTGATTCAACAAACTATCCCAGATTTTGACAGGTTTAAGATATTAATCCCTTTTTCTTTGGCATAAAATCTCATTTTTCCTTGAAGCAGTTTTATGGGAGACATTTTCAAGGGTGCAAAGTAAAGAAAGAAATCTCACTGTCTTTGAAATTTAAATGGATTTGGGAGCTTAACTCCGATTTTGCCTTTGCAGTTTTCTTCCTGTGTCGCACTAAATTATGAGTTGAGTTGCCAGCATTGGCCATTTGTTAACAGTAATCTTGCTCTGTATCAGGTTGCAGGAGCATATTCCAAGACTTGGTCGTATCGAGAAGATGCTCTGCTTGCTATATATAAAAAGCTGATGGAAATGTCTGCCGGCACATCTAAGGATGATTTAAAGAATATGCTTAGAGCTGCTGTCTTTCTCATAAGAAGAGCTATAAAAGACATAGTGTCTTCAGTGAGTAATACTGTTTGATAATAATAATATCATCATTGAAGCTCCAGTCCTGCCTAACCTTGTGCAGGGCTGTACTCACGTGGAAAAAGTTTCAGGATCAGAGCCTAGTAAATGTAGGCTTTTAGTGGAGAAAATAATTGTAAACATATTAAATATCTGAACAATCTACACTTTAAAAGGGAATGCTGTTGTATTAATTTTGGCTCTGAATTATCGGAGCAATTTTACAAAAATGTGATTTCATGCAGGTTTTTAATTGCTGCAGAATTTAGGGAACTGCATAATATGCAGAGCTAAATATTTCAATAGTTTGTAAAATGTGAGCATCTTTGGTTGTCTGTATATTGTATACCACCAGCAATGGTGACAGTGCTCAATAAATACATTTTATAAAACTTTTTATACAGAATTTAAATGCTAGACTAGAAACTTAGGTTATTTAGCAAATAATATATCTTATGGGTAATGTACCCTGAAATGATTCTCTAATGCTTCACACAACATGAGTGAAAGCTGAGAATCCTAAAATTCATCTTAAATTTAGCAATTTAATTCTATAAAATACCCTAGGGAACAAGTAACAGTTAAATGTGCATAGCTGAAGTGTGTAGTTAAGGCATCTTGGTTCTTGCAATCAATACTTTGTGCAGACTTTTTCAGAATGAATAAAGGAAGGTAGACTATCTGCCTTTACTTAAGTCATTTAATCTAGTTTTGGGCAAAATAAAGGCAATATTTCTCACATTTGAAGTAAGGATGTTAAATTGCATTTAATCAGCTAATCGAGTAGTCAATGGAATTTCTGGCGACTACTCAATTAGTCAGTAAGGAGGGAAACTGCAGAGCGGCAGTGGAGTTAGCTCCTAGCCCTGGAAGCTAACCCTGATGTGGCTCTGCCTTTTAAATGGATTAAGAGCCGGGTGGCTCCTTACAAAGCAAAGGTGCAGCGTCTGGGACTGGGTGCAATCCAGGACAGCTGAGTCCCAGCTCATACCTAGTCCCCCGATACACCTATGCCTCCCCTGAAACTCCCCTCCCCCCATGGAGACACTACTGGGGGGAACCATCTTTTAAGTTGGCTCCACCCAGCACTGGCTCCTGCCTCCTTCCCCTCTCCCCTCCCCCTCCCGCTGCCTCTGATAGAGACAGCGGGCTGGGGCGGAGGGGGGGAGTGACTAGTTGTGTAGTGACTTGACTACCTTATGAGCTTAATAGGTAGTTGACTACTTGACTAGTCGCTTATAACCCTAATTTGAAGAAGCCCAAAGTTAAGTAGTGGTCTTAGAAAAGTAACTATTGATGCAATATGTACTGACATTGGGCTTGAGTGTTTTATGAGGTTGATATAGGAAACAGAATGGGTTGAAGAAGGGTAAATTTTATAGTCTCCAGCTATGCCTCAGGAGATGGGAAAAGCTCTCCCCCTCTCCCTCCTCCGATATTGCTGGGTATTCTAGAAAATCAATGGAATGCATTGTTTGGCCCTTCACATTAGGATTTAACTCATGTTTTCAGGAGTGTGGGTAGAGGGGAGAGAACACCCGAGGCCACGTCAATTACCATGCTTTCCCTTTTGACATTTTGGTAATTCTAGAATGTTGGTGCTTTTATTAATTCTAGAAAACAGACTATGGGATATTACATAGAAACAGAAAATTCTAATTTTTTTGTTTTTGTTGTTTTAATAATCTTTTAAACTCAGGTTTTCCAAGCTTCCCTGAAACTTTTGAAAATGATCATCACTCAATATATACCAAAGCATAAGCTAGGTAAATTGGAAACAGCTCATTGTGTGGAAAGAACACTTCCAAATTTACTTTCTAGAACAGGAGACTCTTCAACCCGTCTTCGTATTGTGGCTGCAAACTTTGTCCAGGTAGGAATGTCTTCGGAACTGCATATTAGAATGACTTTTAACACAATATGTCGCTGTTTTGCCCACACACATTGAGAATGCATAAGGAGAGATGGGCTGCATGACATCTGTCCAAAATCAAATGTAAAGTTAATATGCAAATGTTATAAGAACTATTGGCTCTCCACTGATCAGTTTACTGCTGCTGAATTAACCTAAATAAGCCCCACATTATGGTTATATGTTTTTACACTAAATGTTAATCTTCCATTTTGGTTTGAATTAGGGATGTTAAATATTGGTTAATTGAATAATCGAGTAACCTCATGAAATGTTATCTGTTAGTCGACCATTCTATATTCCCCGGGTGTGGGGCTGGCAGCTACTGTATCAGAGGCAGTGCGGAGTGCCAGGTGGGAGCTAGTCCATGATGGAAGCCAGTGTAAAAACCAGCTCCCCTTGCGGACCAGCTGCCTGTCGCCCTGTGCTGCTACCTCTGATAAAGACGCAGCAGCGCAGGGTGGCAGCAGCCCCTATCTAGGGGGTGTCTGAGTTCCCAAATGCGGTATGAACTGGAACTGACCCAAGCTGCCTGCCCGCCCAGCTCCTAATACACTTTAAATGCAGAGACAAAGCAAGGGTTAGGTCCAAGATGCATCGCAAGCCAGAACTGAGCCAGGCTGCTGGCCAGCCTGCTAAAAATGTACTGGCAGGGAGAGGGAAATGTGTGTAGTCTATAGCATTAACCTATAAGCTTTTGCTTATCAGTTAATCAACTATACTATTACATCCCTAGTTTGAATTTGATATTTCTGGAAAATACTTTATTACACATTCTACTGTTCTATTTTCATGCCAATTGTTTAGGGCCACTAAAGACTTCCACATTCTGGGCTGGCTGCTTTCTGTGCTGTTTAACTCCCAAGCAGCAGCTATGGGAGCCAGTTTGCTCCAGTATCAGAAAGCCCTACAAACCTAGCTGCAAGCGAGCCAGCCCCAGAAGTTGCAAACTTTGGGAGCTCTAACAGCTGCTCATAGAAATTGACATTCTTGTCCATTTTATGGCTATAGTAGTGGCTAAATTGATAAGAATAAATTTTAGTCAACGGCTGCCATCTGGGAAGCACACTTCTTTTCTGGAAATGTCATGTGTTGATTTGTGAGAAACAAAATATTTTTTAGGATTTCCAGTTCACAAGACAATTCAAAATATTGTGCTGAATTGGAATTGCATCAGTATTTTGAACTATGGTTTATCTTGTGAACTGGAACTCCTGAGATTCATCTTGTACTGCTTGTGACACTGGAGACAAACTCTCACAGGATTTGGACCTAAACTGTGGAACTCACCCAACAGATGCTGACCAAGAACCTTGAAATCATTGGAACTAACTTCATTTGTTTGACTTAGCTTCATCACAGTTACTTTTTCAGAAACATGATTGCATCTACTGGTTTTGAAGTAATCTCCTAGCTTTCAGTCTAGTCCTCTAGGAGCAGAATGGACAGACAGTTTAGTTTATCATTCTTTTTAAATAATTTGAGTGGTATTGCCAAGATAAGAGCTACACAAGTACCTAGATAGCCCTTGCGCCCTCTTTATAATACGGTAGAATTTTTGATTAAAGGAAAATATATTTACACTCAGGTTCATTCGTGTAAAATTGTAAATAAATTTTCCTATGTCATGTCCTTGAGTTTGAGTCATTTTAATCTCATTGCTATAAAAACTAAGGGACATTTTTAAATTAGAAATAAAAAATGATGTAAATATCAGATTTAGCAAATGGAAAAAAAATGCCAGTTAAAAAATTGACAATCCATTTGACGTGTGGTGCCAGTGGTGAGCAATTGTGAACACTTAAAGTTAAAGTACAGATTGTTTTCCAGTAAAACTTAAAAGCAGGAACAGTAATTTTCTCTTTGTGTGCGTATGTGTTAATACAGTGCTAGGAGGGTACTAGATGAATCACTGGCGCAGAGTTATTTTGTCATTGAAAGCATCCAGATGGGGTGAAAAGGCTTTTCTTTCATTGCAGATTTGACTTAGATTTTAATAAGAATATTGTGAGAACTGCTCTGGTTTGTCACGCTAATCCCAAAAGTGGCTTATTTTATGAATACTGTACCTCTTAGCTCATCTACAATAGATTTGTAATTGTATACTTGAAAGGAAGTGAGGAAGCCATTACTTATATAGTTTTATTACCAGGACATAGAGTACTTGGCTTTGAAAGAGAGGAAGATGTAGTTATTATATTATTGGTAGGAGAAAATAAAAAAATACATAGAACCTAAACAATAAAACTTTATAAATATTTGGAGTGGACAGTAAAATTTTATATCATTTTCCTACAGGAGGTATAAAAGATGGTCATCCAGCCCTTTTCCTGTATATACTCAATACCTTTTTCCATCAGGTTTGCCTCTGACTTCAGTAGTAAATGCTTATCTATGATATATTTGAGAGAGTTTGTGTATATGTCTCTGCCCCCACACCTGTGCCCCCTTTAATTGGCTTACCAATTAAACATGATTTTATGTCCCTAGTCCTGCACCCCACAACCCTGACTCCTGCAACCCTTTGCTCTGAGCCACCCACATCCCCAAACCCTTGCCCTGAAGCACCCTTGCAACGTCAGGTAAATCTTCTAGTATGAACTGAATTTCAAATGAAGCCTTGCTTCATCATAATTTAAAAGCAAACCAATTTATGAAAGAAGCAGCTTCTCTTATGTTACTATTGCCACCACTTATCCCTTTGGCACATGGGTCCCACATAAACCCTGCACATGAAAGGTTGAAAACAAACCTTAAATTATCCTGTGCAATGGGTGGCTTGCAGTTCAGTGTTCTTCCTCCATGTGCATTCACTGCATATTCTTTTGATCCAGGTGGCAAGTTGCATCCCATTCTCACTTTCCCCTGTCAGCTGCTTATCTCTTTTTCCTAGACACTGGCAACCAATATTCAGTCAGTTGTCCTGGCAAGACCAGTAGTGGCTCATGGTCTGAGCTGTGTTGCAATAAACCTGTCAAAACAGATTCCTCTTTGTATACAACCTGCCTGAAGTAATGTCTGGCTCCTTCTTGGTTCCCTCCCTGCCTTTTGTCAGGTTTGCTTACAAGAAAACAGGGTGAAGTGAATACTACCTGGCCTCAGAGCGTCGTGGCCTGGTGTCTGTGCTTCTGTACTTCCAGTGTCACAGCTGACTTACATGTTTCTTTTAATCTACTTATTGTTGGCAGCTCCTTAGACAAGTTAGGAAACCTTCACCAAAACATACTTTAGTTAGTGACCTTCAGCAAATTTTAGTTACACATTCAATTGTATGCCGTTTGTGTTGAAGACATGAATGACGCTTGGCACTAAACTGACCAGTGAACCAAATTACAAATGCTTCAGGGGGTAGCTTAGTTAGTCTGTACAGGATAGACTTAAAAAACAACACATAGTCTGGTAGCACTTTAAAGACTAGCAAAACATGTAGATGATATCATGAGCTTTCATGCTATCAGACTATGTGTTGCTTTTTAAGTTTATCAAATTACAAATGTTACTTGAAATTTAAGAACATAAGAATGGCCAAATGGGGTCAGACAAAAGGTCCATCTAGCCCAGTGTCCTGTCTGCCGACAGTGGCCAATGCCAGGTGCCCCAGAGGGAGTGAACAGAACAGGGAATCATCAAATGATCCCTCTGCTGTCATCCATTTCCAGCCTCTGACAAACAGAGACTAGAGACACCATCCCTACCCATCTTGGTTAATAGCCATTGACGGACCAAACTTTCATGAATTTATCTAGTTCTTTTTTGAATCCTGTTAAAGTCCTGGTCTTCACAACATCCTCTGTGTGCTGTGTAAAGAAAAACTTCCTTTTGTTTGGTTTAAATCTACTACCTATTAATGTTATTTGGTGACCCCTAGTTCTTATGTTATGGGAACAAGTAAAATAGCTTCTTCCTTATTCACTTTCTCCAAACCTGTCATGATTTTATAGACCTCTATCATATCTCCACTTAGAAAAGAGGAGACTCAGATGAAAAGTCCCAGTCTTTTTAATCTCTTCATATGGCACCCATTCCAAATCGATGATCATTTTTGTTTCCTTCTTTTGGATATTTTCCAATGCTAATATATCTTTTTTGCGATGAGGTGATCACATCTGTACATATTATTTAAGATGTGGGTATACAATGATTTTATATAGAAGCAATAAGATGTTCTCTGTCTTATTCTCTATCCCTTTTTAAATGATTCCTAACATTGTTTGCTTGTTTGACTGCTGCTGCACATTGAGTGGATGTTTTAAGAGAACTATCCACAATGACTCCAAGATCTCTTTCAAATGGTTATAGCTAAATTAGTCCCCATCATTTTATTTGTGTAGTTTCTGGATGATAAATATTGACTAATCAAATAGTTCATGTATTTTGCATTGATTATTTGATTAGTCGATAAGGCACTTCTACCTTTGAAGGGTTCATTAATGGAAGGAATAACTCTTGTTTCAAGCATAGTGATATTTATTCACAGGGGGGAAATCCTGGATTTATTTATTGAATTTACTTGATGGGTAATAATCTGATTTATGATGCTACTTCCTAGATCAGAAGATGGTGGATTTACCCTCTTTTAGCATATGTAACCCATGGGTTATGCAAGGTTTTACAATCCCCGCCCCCCCTCTCCCTCCCCGTGGGCTAACTCATCTGCATGTTATACAAGTTTTTTTTTACTGAAATTACAGGAAGACAAGACTGACTCTTACTTGATAAAAGCAGCATATTTAAAATATGTTTTAAAAATTAATTACAAGTTAAAGCTACTAAAGGAATAAATAAATGGTAAAACGGTGTGGTTCAAAGGGGTTATATACCAGCAATAAGGGTTGTAGCGTACTTACTGCTCAGTGTCATCAGCTGCGGTTCATTAACACTTCATTACAGGTGCTATTCATTAACAGTACCCACGGTTCATCTCCCATGGGCTATACACGTGCGCGGGTTATCTAAGACTTTTTTTACACAGTCAGGAAAAACCATGGATTGCGCACAGGAGTGGGTAATACACATGCTCTAAATTACGGTAATCCAGGTTTATGTTAAAGCGACAAGGAGTCCTGTAGCACCTTAGGGTTTGTCTACACTAGGGTGACTAATGTAGGCATTTGAAGTTGCAAATGAAGCCCGGGATTTAAATATCCCAGGCTTCATTTGCATCTTGCCGGGCGCCGCCATTTTTAAATCCCCCTTAGTGCGGACTCCGTGCCCGCGGCTACATGTGGCACGGAGTAGGTAGTTCGAATTAGGCTCTCCACGAAGAGTAACGGTAGTTTGAATTAGAGAGCCTAATTCGAACTACCTACTCCGTGCCGCGTGTAGCCGCGGGCACAGAGTCTGCACTAAGGAGGATTTAAAAATGGCAGCGCCCGGCAAGATGCAAATGAAGCCCGGGATATTTAAATCCCGGGCTTCATTTGCAACTTCGAATGCCTACATTAGCCACCCTCGTTCGAACTAGGGTGGCAGTGTAGACATACCTTTATAGATTAACAGATGTATTGAAGCATAAGCTTTCGTGGGCAAAGACCCACTTCGTCAGATGCAGGTTTATGTTCTTGTCATTGAAATTAGAATCTAGCCTAATAATTAAAACGTGAAATGACAGTAGTTGTGTTTTTCTATCAACATGTTAAAATTACCAGTTTTGCTAGAATAGGTGCTGTCTAGCATTGAAAGGACCAAACAGCAAGTATCTTATGACAACAGAGTTCAACTATGAGGCTGTTTCCTCAGTAGATCAATAAAATATGATGTGTAGATTTCCTCTGCTTAAGCACTTTTCTAAGATAAGTCTTGAGGCATCATCATCAGATTTGCTCTAGGAAATTCTTTCTCTTCATTTCAGTTATTTAAAACAACAACAACAAAACCCTTTATTCTGCAGGTCTTGTTCAGGTGAGAGCTCCCAGAGAAATAATACTTCTCAGTAGGTGCAATCAGTGCATGTTCTCTGTCAATAAATCTGTTGTCAATAACAAGACTAACACTTTTTTCTTCTCTGTGTATGCTGTATACAGGTGAGTTTGTTGAAGTAGTGAATGGTCATCTGCCTTACAGTCTCATCTGATGTCTTGAATAACATTTAGCTTTGCATACAATTTCATCCCGTGTTTCAAAATTTTCCTGTGCATGTTAACTCTGCATTTCCCTACAGGAGATGGCACTATGTAATGAAGTTAAACCTCTTCAAATGATCCCTGTTCATCTGGTCCAGCCATTGAAACCAAATTCCCCTACTCATTTGGCAATGAGTCAGGTGGACTTGGTGGAACGCCTGTTGAAAGACCTGGGAACAGAAAATTCTGGTTTTACTATTGACAACGTCATGAAGGTAGGAGGATTCTACAGTATGTTAAGTCTCTCTTTCTTGGTTGATTGTTAGTTTATCTGTGTTGGAGTGCCAGCCACATTCACCAATTAATGAGGACCAATGAGCTTCTTTAGGAAGAATTAGACAACCTTGTGAAGATCCATAATTACCAAAAAAAAAAAAAAAAAAAAGCCCTATACAGGATATTTGGTTGGAGAAACATGTCTGTCTGTCTAAGCAATCACAATGCTCACAGTGAGGTGAGCAATCCTTCCAGATTAAGGGAACAGATCCTTTGATCTGACTGAGCTAGGCTCGGTACAGTGGAAATGGAGCAAGCAAAGGTGGTTTAAAGCTGCCTTTGTTTTCCCCCAAATGTAATAAGACTATTCCAGGCCAGATTAAATTAGAATAACCCTTTTCACCAATATATTTTCAGTTTGCGACAGGGGCATTGGAGCACAGAGTATATGAGGTACGCGATTCCGCATTACGGATTATCTTCGACATGTACAGGCAGCACCAGACTGTTATACTGGACTATCTTCCTCCAGATGATGCCAATACACGCAAGAATGTTCTCTATAAAACACTCTTTGATGGATTTACTAAAATAGATGGCAGACTTACTGAGGCTGAGCTTAGAGTAAGTAATAAGACTGTGGAAAGTGTGCAGTTATAGTAAGATACTGTACCACATTGAATTTGTAGCTGCACTGATCATAAAATGATTTATTAAAACATTTATAGCAAATTTTGTAATTGTAAATATCTTGATTCCATAGTAAAAAAGACTGGCACTAACTTTAACATGTTAATCAGTTTATACTAAATCACTGTTATGATTGTACTTTTTTCATGTTTAATCCCTAATTATATTTCTGAAACAGTAATAGTATTTTCACGTCCGTAATAAAAATCTAGGTGTCAGTAGTAGAATGGTCATTCTGTGACACGGATGAAGGGAAGATATGTTAAATTATTCATCTGTCAGTTTCCATCATGACAAAAACATCTAAATCACAATGAATTTATTTAAAATTAGGATAGAAGGTCCTTTTTTATATTGTAATAGACCAGTTGTTTTACATTCAGTAAGAAAACAATGTTATATACTTGATTAAATGGTGTTTAGCATCCTTCCTTGTATGAGAGAGTATTACAAAACCACGGTAACTGAGAGAGTATTTCTTAACAGGCACAGAAAAAGGCAGCCACAGAAGAAGCAGAAAAACAGAAAAAAGAGGAGATTAAGGTTCTGCAAGGGCAACTGGCAGCACTGAAGGAGATCCAGGCAGAAGTTCAGGCTGGAAAGGTCAATATCTTTTTCACCAAATGTCCTGAGTTGAAATTATCTTGTAACTAGAGGTTTTATCTTGCGTTGCTTGGGCCCTTCAGGGCAAGGGACTGTAGATGTGGGGGGTGTAGGAGTCAGGGCAGGGGAGGCTCAGGCCAGGGGCTTAGGAGGTTTGGGAGGGGAGCTCGCCGCAGCCACCCATGGCAGCAAGCATGGTGCTGCTCTGATGACATCTCCTCCCAGTAGGCCGGAGCTGTGGGGGGCGAGCAGGGCTTCCCCACCCGCAATCCGGCACTGCGACCGGTGGGGTGGGGACCTTGGGGGCATGCAGTATAGCTGTCCCCTGTGTTCTCTGCTCCTAGTGGTCATTGCAGATCATAACTGTCTTTTCTTCCAGACCCCTCCTTTTTCCATGTTATGGAAAACAATCTAATTCCAGGTATGTCTCATTTTCCTGGGACAACCAACACCTGACCTTGCATTAATAAGTTAGGATAAGAGGATGTTGCATACCAAATTTGGTGGTCCTAGCTGTTACCGTTTAGGAGGAGTTCTTAAATGGACTCACAGGCGGACGGATGTACTTATGGACAGATTACAGGATACTGGTCCTGTTTTTTCCTGATGAATACTGGAAACAGATTACACTGCTGTTCTGTGAGATGAAAGTTGCTTTGTGATAAACTTCAGTATTATATTAAACCACAAGAAGTGTAACTGAAGTATATGAAGTGACTGGTCTTTATTGATATCAGAAAAAGAAATTCTGTGTTTTGTTTTTGATAGCGTGGTACAAACATTGTGTCCAGGTAGGGTTATTTAATGCATCATGTGGTGTTTGGTGGATGCATCTACAAACTTTAAAATGTTAGAGTATTTGTTAGAGCAGTACATGGGTACTACAGGCAGTCCCCGGGTTACGCGGATCCAACTTACGTCGGATCCGTACTTACGAATGGGGCTTTTCTTGCCCCGGAGAACGCGGGCAGCGGGACCAGGGAGACGCGCCGTAGTCCCGCCGCTTGGGTTCTCCGCAGCTTTGCTCTGCGTCTCCCTGGTTCCGGGGGACTGTAGGTTTGTTCTTAAGTTGAATTTGTACTTAAGTCGGAACTGGCGTCCAGATTCAGCCGCTGCTGAAACTGACCAGCGGCTGACTACAGGAAGCCCGAGGCAGAGTTACTCTGCCCCTGGTTTCCTGGAATCAGCCACTGATCAGTTTCAGCAGCAGCTGACTTGGGGACACTTGGGGTAGAGCAGTTAGGGTGCTGCCGGGTTGGTCCCCGCAGCGCCGAGGTGCAGCACTGCGGGGACCTACCCGGCAGCGCCCCAGCTGCTCTGTCCCAGGCGTCCAGATTCAGCTGCTGTTGAAACTGACCAGCGGCTGATTCCAGGAAGCCCGGGCAGAGAAACTCTGCCTCGGGCTTCCTGTAGTCAGCCGCTGGTCAGTTTCAGTAGCGGCTGAATCTGGACACCAGTTCGACTTAAGTACAAATTCAACTTAAGAACAAACCTACAGTCCCTATCTTGTACGTAACCCGGGGACTGCCTGTATATATAATAACTCATGTAGGTCACTTAGAATGATGCTATACTGTGTCATTGTCAGCTATTAGAATTGTGCATGTTTGACTTTAAAGGTAGTAATGGTAGAGGGACGGTTGCCCATCCTGATTGCAAGGTTGCTGCTGTAGTATGTATGCCTGTGCCAACATAGGGACAGGAATATATCTACTGGAGGAATGCTGTTGTGTCCCAGCACTCAGAAGAAATCCTCTTTGGGAATGTTGGCTTCTGCACCACAGCCTTGACTTTGCTTCTCATTTCTTCGCTGACTGGGTTTTCTTTGGATTTATCTGCTCTTCCTTCCTGAAATACCAAGAAATCATTCTGTCCTGGCCAGTGCCATAGTCACCAATGGAATTACTGACGTCTCTTTCTCTGTTTGGCAGGAGAAAGAAAATGATTTTCAAAAGCCAAAGACTCAAGGTAAGCAAAGCTTAAAACTATTCAAAAAACACAGAAACCAAACTAGCCTTGAAATGTTTTGGATGGAGAAATAATTAGGACACGTGGCAACCAATAGGTGACTGACCATGGCATAATGCATGCTGACTCATCTGAGTTCAGAAACAAACACATCCTAGAGCTTTGGATTGGCTGAGGTTCAGTCTAACAGACAGAATCATTCTGTCTTCAGAGGAGAACTGACCATTTAATGTGCCAACATTAGTTGCCAGCAGTGAGGCTGGTAATTTCTCACGCCAGCTCAAATTGGCTTGTATTGAAGCCAGTTTGGATTTCTCCTCACAATGAGGGTGAAATCATCTGCCACTTTATTTTCAAAATGTTAAGCAACATTTTAAATAGGGACGGGTTTTCAACAGCCCGTTGCTGATGTTTTGTTGGTCAGAGCACCCAAAAACAAGCAGTTATCCTGCTATATACAGGAGTGTTGCCTCTTAGTGCTGCATATGCTTTAGTTGCTTGTCAATGTTTAGGAATATACTGTTCCAAATAATCAGGTGCTATTAAAATTTTGAGAAATAGTACTGTTCTGAAAGAACTTAGGGATAGCTCAGTGGTTTGAGCATTGACCTGCTAAACCCTGTCTTGTGAGTTCAATTCTTGAGGGGGCCATTTAGAGATCTCTTAAGGTCCCTTCCAGTTCTATGAGAGAGATTTATCTCCATAAATTTTTCAGGGGCAGGGATAGCTCAGTGGTTTGAGCCTTGACCTGCTTAAACCCAGGGTTGTGAGTTCAGTCCTTGAGGGGGCTATTTAGGGAGCTGGGGCACATCTGTCAGGGATGGTACTTTGTCCTGCCGTGAGGGCAGGGGACTGGTCTCAATGACCTCTCAAGGTCCCTTCCAGTTCTACAAGATAGGTATATCTCCATTTATTATTATTATCTATTGAGTTTAATAAATTCCTTTTTACAGGTGAGCAAATAAAGAAAGTCACCCTACCTGCAGCAACAGAGAGTCCAGATGATCATTCCTCAGTTGCAAATTATTTAGATAAGTAAGTAAAATCAGAAGCTTCTAACCTCTTTAATGTCACTGCTAAAGAGGAGATAGAGATAATCCAAATGCAAATAATTATACTGATGTTTGTAGACAATTCGTTAAATAAGATTTAAATAAAATGCAAATGGGGCCATTTTGAATATTTTAATTTCTTCCCCCTTATTCTTTATCTTCTACAATAAATACAGTTAAGACTGCACAAAGCAGGATTACCTCAAATTGCACAAATAGTGAAGGGTATGTGTGTACATGTGTTTTGAGAAGTTATGTCCATGGATTAGAAAACTGTCTCTGCTATAGGAACAGAGGCAAAGCTAAGGCTAAGACTATCACATTTAAGGACTTAATGAAAGTAGAAGATGTCCTTGGAGATTGGATAAAGTGTCCATGTGAGCTTTTCCCCAGTACTTATTTGTAATAAAGGGCATGTCCAGACTACATCCCTCTTTCAAAAGAGGGATGTATATTAGACAGATTGAAATTGCAAATGAAGCCAGGATTTGAATTTCCCACGCTTCATTTGCATAATGGTGGCCACATGTTCTTTCGGGGAAAAAAAACCCTTTTTTGAAAGATCCTGTAAACCTCATTTTTTGAGGAGTACAGGATATTTCGAAAAAGGGTTGGGTTTTTTTCAAAAGAACCATGTCTAGATGTCGATTTCACTTTCGAAAAGCACTTTTTTGATAGAACGTGCGGCTGCCATTATGCAAATGAAGCGTGGGAAATTAAAATCCCGACTTCATTTGCAATTTTGATCTAATTGACATCCCTCTTTCGAAAGAGAGATGTAGTCTAGACGTAGCCAAAGTCTCTCTCTTTGAGTGAACCTTTGAAGTTATAGCTCTACTACCACTTCACAAAAGTCTCTGCTTGAGCCCACTCGAGGCAGTTAGTTATTCTGTTGGGATGATGATTTGTACAAAAAACCTGTAAGTCGCGGAATGAATTTAAACTGGAAAGATGTTTCTTTTAGTAATCTGTAGCATTTGTTATTGTTCCTCTGTCTTCTCCAGCTTATGCATTTTTTGTGGTGAAAGGGACGAATCGTTCACAGAGGAAGGCTTGGATCTCCATTACTGGAAACATTGCCCTATGTTGACAAGATGTGAGCACTGCAAACAGGTCAGTCATTGTATTCCAAAGTCTGCATTACTATATAATCTGTATGCACATTCCTGAACTAACAGAAGCAGTGAATTATTCTATTGTCAATCAGTAAGATGCAAAAGATTAAAAGTTCAGTTTGTAGCAGAATCATTGTCATGGGCAATAACACAAGGAAAGGAGCAGTATAAGGAACCAGATTAACAGGCAAAGTAATTCCGCTCAACATATTTATCCATTTAAAATGTACAGCACCATTACAATCAGGAAACTGGAAAAGAAGGGTATCTCTCCTCTCAGTTGGACAAACACCTTTGAAAGGAAAGGTGTTGTCAATCTATAAGGGATTTGCCGCTACACAGTACAGTAAAATTCCAGTTGTCCAGCATCCAGTGGTCTGGCACTCCTGCTAGTCCGGCACCACCTGGAACCCGGAAGTGCTCCTGCCCTGGAGCTGCTCTGCCCCGGGCTTCCCAGAGTCAGCCGCTGGTCAGTTTCAGCAGCGGCTGACTTGGGGAAGTCTGGGGCAGAGCAGCTGGGGTGCTGCCAGGTTGGTCCTGCAGCACCGCCCCCCGATCCCCTCCACCCTACCCCAACCCCGTAATAGCCGTCCCCCCTTCCGATAGTCCGTCATATTTGATAATCTGGCACCCCCTGGGTCCTAAAGGTGCCGGATTATCAGAAGTTTACTGTATAAGCTACAGGTGCAAGTGTGAAACATCGGAGCTCTTGCTGGGTGTGACATTCTAAATCATTTCAGACCAGAGGTCATATTGAGGAGAGGAGAAATTAGTGATATTTTACCTGACTCGACCCACAAAATAAGCTCTGGCCACAGGCGATATGTAGTCATATTTTATTAAGCAGATGTTCAGAGTATGATCACACATGCTCTCAGGGCGTGGCTTTCTCCCAACATGGGTCCTAATACATGCCTGGCTCTGCTGAACTCAAGTCTAGTTTCCCCATAATGAAACTTGCAAGCCCCACAAGGCTCCTGGAGCATGCCTTCCCCTTAATGGGGCCCTTCTTGAGTGAGGGAGAATGCAGCAGTGTCTCCCAAACCCATTTGGTGCTGGTGCCAAAGGGAGCTGTCCTTTACAGTAGATTGAAAATCTGCACATACACATACTCTAACCCATCCCCTCTCCTTTTTTATGCGGTCTGACAATCTGTTGTATTAACATTGAGATGAATCGAGAAGCTGATAACACTCTCATCAGTTCAGGCTCTACAAATGTGGGTAGTTATGCTCCCCATGTTTTTGAGGCCATCTCAATAATTATCACAGCTAGAGACTGATTTTGCCTTTTTAAAATTGCTGGGATTCTGGGGAACAATATATGGTGTATCATGCCCTATGATTGCTATCCAGCTCAGTGTGGGTCTTGTTTCAGATATGTATTTATGTGTGGGGGCTCTTTAACATTCCAGTGTTACTCGTCAAATAGCTTGTTCCAACTTGTCATACATTAAAAGTGTCAAACAAGTATTACTGACATGTTAAGTGGGCAAAAGATTATTCCAGAAAAAAACATGTATTCCTGTTTTGTCCCAGTGCCTGCCTGTACTTGCATGCAATGTTAACAACTTGTAGCTCATGTATAGTACAGTATGTGGAATCATTTGTATCATAAGTATATTTAAATGTAAAAGTGGAGTTAAACACAGGATCAAGTTTTAAGTTACTTTTCCTTGTTTTATGTTTAAGCCCATAATTGTACAATTTTAAATTGTGCAGGTTGTATGTGTTGAAACACAAGCAGTGTATTATCAGATAGAAGCATTTTTGAAATTTTACTCCATGCCCCATTTTTAAAGGTGAAGTAGGAGCCCAAGGCTCATGGATTTTAGTGACATTTAGAGCTGTAGGTGCTTATGTCACTTTTAAATATGAGACTTGGGCTCTAAAGTTACTTAAGATCATTTAAAAATTTGAAAGCACAATACAAGTGTATAGATGTGTCTCTTGTATTCTCAGCAACCTGTTTGTTTTCCGGTGGCAGGTGGTGGAGATAGCAAGCCTGACAGAGCACCTGCTGACTGAGTGTGATAAAAAAGATGGCTTTGGGAAATGTCAGCGCTGCAGCGAGGCCCTTCCAAAAGAGGAACTCCCCAAACATGTGAAGAGCAAGACTTGCAATGGTGAGTAGCTTCAAATGGAATAAGTGAAGCCGGGGGAGCTGCAAGTACTCAATACCCTTGGAAAACCAAGCTACTTCTGTTCAGGTTCTGAGCTGAAATCCCAGTGAGGCTAAGGATTGAATATTTTTGGCCTAACTGCTCTTACTTTTCAGTGCTCCCTGCACTTACCTCCAGTTAATGCATGCAGGAGTGTCTTGTGAGCAAGAACAGACAATTTCTGAAGATTATTCTACAATTTAGACCACCCACATCACTGCACTTCTGTGTTCGCTGTTTTTCCTTTCCTCTTCCTTTTTTCTCTTGATAATGACATTGGTTTCTAAAGAACTGTCAGTTCCATCTTTTGTTCATAGAAATTGGCAGAGCTCAATCTGTTTCTCTTGCCTTTGGCAAAGCACATGCGATAGCATACCTTTTATTCCTGCTTTCTAATCCTTTCAGCTGCAAAACCAGAAAAAGTGGCAAACCATTGTCCCTTGTGCCATGAAAACTTCGCCCCAGGAGAGGAGGTAAGAGAAACACGCGTAATGTCAAATTGGGCTTGCTCATCTTGTCACTAAGACTTCAATAATTTGTCCATTAACACTGAAATTACTTACACTGCCTGAATATAACCATATCAAAAAGTGTGTGATTCTCCTCTGTCTGTGACTTCAGATTCTAGAACAATGATAGTAAATGCAGCCTGATCACAAACTGCTTTCAAAGGCTGTGCAAAGCAGGGTTTTAATGGACACCTTGCTTCTTTTGTAATCAGCCTTCCAACATAAAGTGATGTTTCTAATTCTTCTCCCACTATTCCTGTCACCTTAATTTGATTTGCTAAGTGATTTAACGGAGTTACATTTAGGCTTGTTCAGGTTACAGCAGGAATTGATTATCAATGTTTGACTTTCACCCAGAGACCAGTTCTAAATCTGATCAAGACAGCAGTTAACAGGCAAAAGAATGAAACCAAGTGTCAGCTCAGTCCCAAGTTCACTGTGAGATGTTGCTGATATTTTCTTGTGTAGGCCAAAACTATTAAAATCTGCTTGCTTTTCTCAGTAAAATGATCCCTAACATTTCATTTTTCCCTTGATACTGTAAAAAGTGTGTGTGTGTGTGTGTGTGCATATGTGCAAATATAGAAATAGTGTTTGTATGAAAGACCTGCTATTTCTCTGCTTTTATAAAACCAGTTGTTTTTTAATTGATCATAGGCTTGGAAATCTCACCTAATGGGTAAAGATGGCTGTAAAATGAATCCACGGAGGGGGCATACACTAAATAAAACTCTGCTGATGCAACCTGGTATGGATTTCCTTGTGATTATTATACTTTCCACTTTGTTCACTTGTTTAAACAGAAGGCTTTATTCTAGAAAGCAAGTTGATCCTTAGTCAGTAAGGGTATGTCTACACTACAGCACTAATTCGAACTAACTTAATTTGAATTAGTTAATTCGAACTAAGCTAATTCGAATTAGTGCATCTAGACCTAAAAACTAGTTCGAATTAGCATTTTGCTAATTCGAACTAGCATGTCCACATTGAGTGGACCCTGAACCAAGGTTAAGGATGGCTGGAAGCAGTGCCAGCAGGGCATCAGATTAGGACTTAGAGCGTGAAGCTGCTGTCTCAGGCTAGCCGAGGGCTGTGCTTAAAGGGACCCGACCTCCACCCCGGACAGACAGTTCTCAGGGGTTCCCCGCTTGCAAAGCAGTCCTGGTTTGGAGTGCCCTGAGTGCCCACACTTGGCACATCACAGCATTTGGCCATCAGCCCGGCTGCACTTGCCACAGGCTGCCATCTGGGGAGGGGGTCAATCGGGGGGCTACAGGAGAGCTTCCACCCCGAGGAGCCCGCAGAGCCAGCCCAGTCCTCCCCATCGGGGGCTCGTACCCCATTCCTCCCTCACCTCCTTCCACTTACCCCTCCCTAGCCCCCCTTCCTGATGTACAAAATAAAGGACACGTGTGTTCAAAAATAGAAACTCTCTTTATTGAACAAAACTCGGGGAGACTGGGAAAAGGAAGTGGGAGAGGGGCAGAGAGAGGGTGGGAGAGGGGAGGGCAACTAAAATGATCAGGGGTTTGGAACAGGTCCCATATGAAGAGAGGCTAAAGAGACTGGGACTTTTCAGCTTAGAAAAGAGGAGACTGAGGGGGGATATGATAGAGGTCTATAAAAGCATGAGTGGTGTGGACGGGGTGCATAAAGAAAAGTTCTTCATTAGTTCCTATAATAGAAGGACTAGAGGACACCAAATGAAATGAATGGGTAGCAGGCTTCAGAGTAATAACAGAAAGTTCTTCTTCACAAAGCAAATAGTCAACCTGTGAAACTCCTTGCTGCAGGAGGCTGTGAAGGCTAGAACTAGAACAGAGTTTAAAGGGAAGTGAGATAAAGTCATGGAGGTTGGGTCCATGGAGTGGTATTAGCCAGGGAGTAGAAATGGTGTCCCTGGCCTCTGTTTGTGGAAGGCTGGAGATGGATGGCATGAGACAAATGGCTTGGTCATTGTCTTCGGTCCATCCCCTCCAGGGTCCCTAGTGTTGGCCGCTGTCGGCAGGCTACTGGGCTAGATGGACCTTTGGTCTGACCCAGCACGGTCATTCTAAGCTCAGGGCTCAGGGTCGGGGGTCTCACTGGACCACCCTGATTTTCATGCAAACCTGCTCCTGGGTGGCCAGGCTGGCAGCTATCCTGCCCTAGATGGCCACTTTCCTGTGCCTAGTGCGGACATCGTGGATGAGGTCCACGATCTCCGCACTAGACCAGGCGGGCGCCTGCCTCTTGCGGACCCGGGCAGGCTCCTGGGAGCCGCCAGCCTGGTCCCGGGAAGAGACGGAGGGCTGGGTGGCAGCGGGTGGCTGGCACGAGCCGTGTCAGGTGCAGGGTCTGCTGGCTGGGTGCTGGCAGGCTTGCACCTGGCACGGGCACCATAGCCAGCCCATGCCCCTTTAAGGGATCCGGGGCCGGGAGGGGGGCAGACGAGTTTCCCTGGTGGTGCCCAGAGTGGCCACCAGGGAAAGCTGGGGAGGGCTAGCCTCCCACTAGTTCGAATTAAGTGGCTACACAGCCCTGAATTTGAACTAGCTAATTCGAACTAGGCGTTAGTCCTCGTAGAATGAGGTTTACCTAGTTCGAATTAAGCGCTTCGCTAGTTCGAATTAAGTTCAAACTAGCAGTTTGTATGTGTAGCACCTATCAAAGTTAATTCGAACTAACGTCTTTTAGTTCGAATTAACTTTGTAGTGTAGACATACCCTAACAGTTCCGTGTATTATTCAAGTATTTATATATGCTGACTCTGTATTTCTTATGTGTTGGTATAAAATAGCATGCACAGAGTGCAAATTATCCTGTTACTCCAGTCAATCTCAAAGACTTCAGCACAAATGCACTGTTGTAATGGAGTGGAGAAATTGCCTCATTTGAAATTTTATCTTGTTTTATGGAGCAGTATTACCCCCAAAGATTCTCCTTGCTATAGCTGCCCTCTTAAATCCTAGGGTATGCTATGAACTGAACAGGCAGCTGCTTATTCTGTCAATATGCCTCAGGCCTGGAGTGCGGGATGGGGGGCAATTTAAGGATGCTAATCTAGCCATAACTTTGGTACAGAAGGAAGTGACAGGTAGTCTTTATCTCTCGTGTTCTTTCAGCTCACACTTACCGAGGGAGGAAACAAGTTGTGATGTAGCACTCTAGCAATTAGGGTTCTAGGTTGATTCAAATGTGCAATCCGTCTCTTGTTACCACTCCCATAAATAATTGTCACCTCAAAATGAATCTTATTAATTCTGTCAATGTTATATCTAATGCATGTACCTGAAATGCAAGAGAGATGCTGTATTTGTGTGTGATTGATAATCTGTATGTTTTTTTCCCAGGCAAAGCAGCAGGATTAACCTTAACCAAATCAGGTACTACGGGAACAAAGGTTCGATCTCCCGCTGTAGGAAGCAAGATCCCTACCCCAAAAGGGGGCCTGAATAAAAGCACTGGCAGAACATACGCAAAGCGATGACATGAGAAGTACTTGTTTCCTTTGTCTCCATAACTGAGCAAGTTTTATGTGATGCACAGGTCTAAGATTGGTTTGCAAGTGACAGGAGCCCCACATCACTCATTTCACCAGAACTACACACTGCTTTTTTATCGACCATACCTAGTGTTTGCCTGCTTCATTTAGCCAATAGCTACAGCTTATATATTTCTTTTCTCTGTGCAGTGTTGTGTACAACTGTCCCAAGGACTTGCCTTTCATGGTTAGTGATGTGCAGTCTTTGGGGACAGAGACACTGCATTCCCTTTGCATTTTCCCAGTAGCACAGAGGAAGCAGAAAGTAGCTTCCCCTTCCCTTAGGAGGATTCCTGGTTAGCTCAGGATCTGACTATGCTGGATCTATACCATCTGCTGCTGCGGTAGCCAATATAGAAATCAGAGGGGGCGCTGTATCAGTCTGTATCTGCAAAAAGAATGAGGAGTCCTGTGCCACCCTGAAGACATCTGATGAAATGTTTTTTGCCCATGAAAGCTTGTGATACTATATATATATTTCTGTTCGTCTCTAAGGTGCCACAGAGCTACTCGTTTTTAGATGTATTTGGGTATAAGTTTTTGTGGTCCAAGACCCACTTCGTTAGATGTCGGTTTTTGCCCACAAAAGCGTATGCCCAAATAAATCTGTTAGTCTTCAGGGTGCCCCGGGACTCCTAGTTGTTTTTGCAACATAGAGATTGTGGCCAAAATGTAACATACTTTGGCTATCCCTGGTCAATGTATTGCCCCATGAGACGAGGGTGCTAACTAGTGCAAACGAGCATCCTGGATGCCAGGAAAACTAAGGAACTGGCATCCTTTTGGCCCTTCGAAGCTACAACTGCCTCTCTTTTGGCCCTTCGTCTTGGCATAGCTGACAGGTTTTCAGAACAAAGCTTTGAGGTATCTTTTCCTTTGAACCAAAGCTAATGTTTGCTTACAAGTAGTCCCGAAACATTTTGGGAATGTAATCATTGTATCATGTGATTTTTGTCACATTAATGGAGTCACTATAAAATGTGTTGAAACACATTTATAATTGTTCTCTGCCAAAATTAGCTTAGTTGCGTGACACACTAGAAGTAATAGTGTCACTATATACCTGGTTGGGGGGGGTGGAATGCTAGCCATATGATTGAATCATTTTCCTACAGTATAACTCTGCTATGCATATCTCTGCACCTCTCCAGCAAATCAAAACCAATCTACAGAGAAGTTATCCTATGTAGGCTTTGAAGCACATCACTGAATGTTAGAAACACAGTAGCTGTATTGCAATCATAGTAGCTTTGTTGTCAGTAAGTTTATGTTAAGTAGTGTCACAGCCCCACTGTTCTAACATATAGCTCACAAAAATTAAAGTAGAAAGTAAGACTTGAGCAGCTAAAAACATTCTTCTGAGACACCTTGAAATTCTTTAGCTGGTCAGTGTTATGTAGCCACAAAATGATGTGGATGAACAACATGCTCTTTCTAGAAAAATTTTTAACTGCTCTTGCACTCCTTTTGATTGGCTGTCTTACCTCCAGATTCAAGATTGATATGATAAATATAATGAATATTTCAGGTAGCAGTTTTTTATACAATAACTACATATACATAGAAGAATATACCTGTCCATTCAGAGTAACAGTTAGACATTTATGCAAAGGCTTAAGCATAAATTATTCTGTCAGTTAAAGGCGTGTTTGAAAAAAACAGATTGTACTTCCAAAACAGTAATTTTATAAATATGGCTAAACAGACCCTTGTGAACAAACACGTGGAGTAGTTAAATAGCAATTTCCCTAAAATAAAACTCTACCAGAGATGTTGAATTTAGAAACAACAATGGAAAGTCACCAGTGCAGGCCAGGAACATACTTTGAATCCTGCAGGATCCAATCAGTTTCTCTACCTACAAGGTACCCAATTTATAAGAAAGATAATCTGAAATGTTTTTGCCAGATGCCTTGTTCTCTGTTACCCATCCTAACATCTTGTAAAGCAAAAAATCAAACCATTCTCCAGAAACAGTATTTATTCATTATGCCACATACTAACATGATTTGATAGTAATTCCGCAATACCCTTTGATGTTACTATAATGAAGGTTCAGTCAACATGTCTATAGAAATCCCAGCTGTCTAGGGTTTCTAATCCTTCTGGGAGGCAGGCTGTTGGCTGAGGGGGCAAAATTGGTTTTAGCATATGTGGATGAAATAACTGAAGTCATTTAACTTACAAAATGGTAAAAAACTGGTAATTTATTTTGTATGCTTCCGCTCAAGCCTGTTATTTCTAAAATGGGATTGTGCATAGTAGACTGAAACAATGTATTTATACTTCCTTTGGGATCTAATCTGACTCTCAGTGAAGCTTATGGAAAGATTCCCATTGAGTACAGAGAGTTTTGGATCAGCCCTTATAACAATATGTGTCTGAGAGTAAAAGCTACCAGGAAGAGCAGCTTTAAAAAACAGTTTCTCTAAGGGTGTGTCTACACAGCAGGGCTTAACTTGAAATAATCTACACAAATTGAGCTAAATCAATTGCGTAGCTTATTTTGAAATTGGGAGCATCTACACAGCATTTATTTCAAAATATAACACTCTTCCCCCGACTTCCCTTACTCCTCGTACAATGAGGGTTATGGGAGTTGGAGTAAGAAATTCTCCAGCTTGACAGTATTTCAACATTATTTTGAAATAACTGCCTGCTGTGTAGACACAAACTAAGTTATTTCAAAATAATGTTGCTGTATAGATGTACTCTGAGAGACCATTCAAAGGCTTTTACTACACTTTTCAGTCGATTTTATCACAGGCATTTGCTGTGCAGTTACCAAAATGTGTTTCTCATCTACCAGAATGAGTAGGAATGGTGTCCCTAGCCTCTGTTTGTCAGGGGCTGGAAATGGATGACAGGAGATGTTCACTTCCTTTGTGGCATCTGGCATTGGCTACTGGCGGAAGACAGGACATTGAGCTAGATGGACCTATGGTCTGACCCAGTAGGGCCATTCTTATGTTATTGAATAGACCACAAAAGTTCTCAGCCAGTTTTTTTAATAGTCACCAGAGTGCCAGAAAACCCAGACAAGTTGCTCTTTAAATGGTTTCTTTAACAACTATAGTTTCCGTCAATGATTCCCCATCCTATTTGCTCATACATTGTAATGCTAGTTGAACTGCAAACAAGAGACTAACCTGGTCATAAAAATGCATGGTGAATTCCTGGCCCTCTTGAATTCTATAGAAGTCTTATTGCTGGCTTCAGTGGGGCTGGAATTTCACCCAAAGGCTCACCTCTTATACAGCTGTGTGTCTGTGAGCAGCTGTATGAAGTGTTAACTCATCCTATTTATTATTTAACTTTTAACATAATTTGCTGCACTTCTATATCATTTTCTACCCAAAATGCTGAATAAAATTGTTGGTCCACTGCCTAGGAGTCTGGGGGGATGACAAAAGGTTCCTTATATAGAATTGTTTGATATCGTAAGGGCTATAGAAATCCACTGCCAATAAAAGCTATAGGTTGGGAGCGGGAAATGTCTGTTTCTGGAGAAAATACTTCTTGGTTAGAAGGGAACAGACTGCATAACCATGGGAATTTGCAGTTTTTAAAATGAAACTAGTGTAAACGTGCAGTAAAATATTGAACCATATGCACTCCCTTTATATGGATAAGCAGCTTCCTTAAATATTAGCAGGAGCACTGACTGCATGAGGGGGAAAACGTGGAATACCTTGTAGACTGTCTCTCTCTAGGAAATTTGTCACTTGTAACTCATCACCAGTGTAGCTCCACTGCTGATAGCAATAAGGGAGGGTTATAGTCTTGAGACTGATTTCCCCTTTGCAGCTCAGCCCTTCCAAATGATGGCTGGAGACTCTAACAAAAGGCATGTGTGTGCTGAGAGGAGGGACCTGGTCCCCTCAATGAAATCTGGCCTTCTATTCTGATAATCATAGGTCTAGACTTTTCAAGGAGGGGAACCACCCAAATCCTAGTTAACACCACGGCTCAGTTCTAAATAGGAGATTGGTTGACTATTACCTTAAAAATGGAGAAGGGTCTTTGGGAATTATAATTACTAAAAGAAGTAAAAATCCTTTTAAAAATATTCTAGTGACCTCCCCTGGCTATTTTCAGAGCCCTAATTTAACGGTTTCTCTCATTTAGCTTTTTAGTAAAATAAAAAGTCAAAAGTCAAAATTCCAGTGTGCAGTTTTGCTTTTAAACTGAAAGGCTGTGTCTACACTGGGCCACTTATTCCGGAAAATCAGCCGCTTTTCCGGAATAAGCTGCGAGCTGTCTACACTGGCCCTTGAATTTCCGGAAAAGCAACGACGCTCTACTGTACAAAATCAGCCGCTATTCCGGAAAAACTATTCTGCTCCCGCTCGGGCATAAGTCCTTATTCCGGAACACTGTTCCGGAAAAGGGCCAGTGTAGACAGCCCAGTAGTCTTTTCCGGAAAAAAGCCCCGATCGTGAAAATGGCGATCGGGGCTCTTTTCCGGAAAAGTGCGTCTACATTGGCCACAGACGCTTTTCCGGAAAAAGGGGTTTTCCGGAAAAGCAGCCTGCCAATGTAGACGCTCCTTTTCCGGAAAAACTGAAAACGGAATAGTATTCCGTTTTAAGCAGTTCCGGAAATTCATGCCAGTGTAGACACAGCCAAAAGGTGTGATGTGTTAAAATTCATGCAAACCCTGGAACAGCACTTCAAACACCTTTCCTGCACTGTACATTTCAGGACATCACCTTCTGAAGAAAAAATTAATTGTCCTGCACCACTGTCCACAGCAAGGTCCAAAAATACAGGATTATAGTAATCTGAAAGCAATATTTTTCGTTTGCCATATTAATTGAAGTTTCTATATTTATTTTATTTTGTATATACTATATTATATTTGTAGTGTACAGTTTTTATAGAGCTTGTTTGTGTTCTCTGTACATGTCTATGAATTTGATAAGCACATTGCAGCACTTGCATTTTGAAATGCTGTTGTATGTAACCTTAAACACTTTTTTGTGTATTTCTAAGAAATTAAATTGTCTGTTTTAGAACCTGATCTTGGAGTCACTTATGCAGGCAAAAATCCTATTGACTTTGCTCAGAGTTTAGCCTGTGTAGTGGCTGCAGGGTCAGTTGCTAAGATCCCAGCATACAGCTTACCTTTGAACAGCCCAAATCTATAATCTTTTATGCAAAGAATTCAGTGGACCTACTCCTATCTGGAAAGGTTTTTGTGCATGTAAAGTGGCTGGATTGGGCTCCCCTGGGATTCAGTGCACTGGTAAATGTGACCCTTCTTGCAGTGTGTTGTATTTTGAATCAGACAGGCAATTAATAGTTTAAACAAAGGAATTTAATTAAATCTTTCACATAACAAAAGCATCAAATATGCTCTCTATCTCTTAATTTGACTGGAGGGCAGTCCAGAAAATGACTTATTTAGACTTTTATGACTTTATTGTTCACAGATTAAGCCCCAGGAAGTGGAATAAAGGCCATCTTTTATGTTACACACCATTTTGAATAGCTGATGAATTTGGGGCTGAACTCGGCATTCTTTTAAGAATTCAGTATTGCTTCTTTCTTTCAATCGGTATCTTCAATCGGTTCTTTGGAAAGGATTTGCCCATCTCTAAGGGGATTTGAAAGTTGGGATGCTCAGGTCACCTGTCTAAAACGTGCATCTCCCTATTTCATGGATCAGCACTGCACAGCAGGGGTATGAACTGTTTTCCTATTCTCTTAGTGGTGGGCGACCCTCGGCCCATCTGCTTGCATGTGGCCCAGCAGGATTCTAGGTGTGGCCTGCATGACATTTTGTTAACTGCTGCCCATATGCAGGGTTGCAGATTCTCTTCCATCTGCATAGTTTATTTTCCTGCTTATACTACTAAAATGACACACATGTAAAGCCAGGGCAGTGAAGAGAGGTGTGGACTGATTGCATGCAGCACTGACTGTGAGAGCCGTGCGCTCCCTCTGTAGCCAAAGTGCTTCTACAGTTCAGTCACCGCAGCCCACAAATTCTAGGTCCACAAGTGAAGTTAGCAAAATTCCCCTGTCCTGAGAGACAGTCTTGGTTAGGAAAATGTTGCAGCCCACTGAGATGGAGGGCCACTCATGCCTAGGTTGGCCCATTGCTGACCTTAGGCTACCTTCTAGAGTTTAACTAGGCTCCTCGTCTGCATTAACTATATAGCTTCCTTACAGTCTCCTAGTCAGTGCTAAATATTTTTGTATTATGCCTGCTGATACAAAAACCCAAGGGAAACTTCAGCACTTTTGAACTTTATTGGGATTGGAGACATTGCTTACTACAGAAAGGCTCGGAGAAAGGCAACAAAAATGAGCCAAAATATGGAACGACTTTCCTATGTAGAGGGAGGTTAGGGCTGTTCAGCTTAGAAAAGAGATGACTAAGGAGGAGGGATGTGACTGAGGTCTACAAAATTGTGAGTGGTGTGGAGAAAGTGAATAGAAAAGTGTTATTTACTCTTTGGGTGTGTCTAGACTACTGAGTTTTGTCGACAAAAGTGGACTTTTGTCGACAAAACTATACCTGCGTCTACGCTACCGATGAGTTCTGTCGACATAACTTCGAGAGAACTCAGCAGTTTTGTCGACGCTGGTAAACCTCATTTTACAAGGCATAACACCTTCTGTCGACAGAGTTCTAGTGACCTCCCCTGGCTATTTTCAGAGCCCTAATTTAACGGTTTCTCTCATTTAGCTTTTTAGTAAAATAAAAAGTCAAAAGTCAAAATTCCAGTGTCCAGCCTCTGAATCTGTCTAGAGGCTCTATGTCGACAGAAGTTTTGTCAATAGTATCTGTCGACAAAACTTTCTTCGACAAAACCCTGTAGTCTAGACGTACCGTTTCACACAATACAGAAATCCGGTGTCACCTGATGAAATAAATAGGCAGCCAGTTTCATACACATAAGAGTAAGTGGGGATGGGGGGGGAGTTGTCACACAGCCCGGGGAACCCATTGCTGTTGTAATGGCTGAAAATAAACGTGGTTTAAAAAAGCACTAGATAAAATCATGGAGAATAGATTGACCAGTAGCTTAGCCAAGATAGTCAGGAATTCCATCACATGCTTGGGCAACCATAAATCTCTGACCCCAGAAGACAAAGGTGGATCACTCCACCTGCCTTTTTCTGTACACACCTCTAAAACTCTGGTACTGGCCACTGTCAGAGACAGGATTTTGGGTTAGACCATTGGTCTGACCTAGTAAGGCAGTTCTTACATTATTTTACATTTTTTTTAACATTGCATATGTTTCATGTTGCGTAAAGGAGAATTGTATTCCTTTTTCTTGAGGCTAGCACTGTGAAATTCTAAAATGCAAGTAGCTCTTCTCTCCATGAATAAACTCAGGCTTTCACACCATAAATAACTTTGTTTCTCTTCTAACATTCCAGGCTTCTGGGATGAGCAGAATCCGTCCCAATTTCTCTTGGCTGCATTTGTCCTAGTAAACATCCCACCTGTAACTCACTCCTGGTGCAACACTAATTCTGTTCCGAGCAGGCCTTATGCACCGCACGGCTTAATGCACTGGCAGATCATCACTGTTCCACTCCTGCTATTTCTAGCCTAAGACGAGCTGCACCTTACTAATGTCATTCAGCTTTCTGGGTGTCTGGCTGGTGAGTCTTGCCCACATGCTCAGCATTTAGCTGATTGCCATATTTGGGGTCGGGAAGGAATTTTCCTCCAGGGTAGATTGGCAGAGGCCCTGGAGGTTTTTTGCCTTCCTCTGTAGCATGGGGTACAGATTACAGCTAGAGGATTCTCTGCATCTTGGGGTCTTCAAAGTATTTGAAGGCTTCAATATCTGAGATATAGGTGAGATGATTATTCTGGGAGAGGTGGGTGAGATTCTGTGGCCTGCACTGTGCAGGGGGTCAGACTAGATGATCATAATGGTTCCTTCTGACCTTAAAGTCTGAGTCTATGAGCTTTTGAGCAAAGTTAGAGGAGACTGTAGCAAAAACAGCTGAGCCCTACACTACAGCTTCCACGTCGGCTGCCTGCTGTCGAGTTATGGCTGTAAAGTTTTCTAATATAGATCGGACCCAGAGGAATGCTGCGTTAATGCTTTGTAAAGCTTTTTAATGTTTTTTGTGTGCGCTTTTTTTCCAATGGAAACTGTTTAAATGTAAACTTTCCCCTTCAGGGTTGTGATACAAACAAAATTGTGACAAGAGAGGCCAGTTCTCTTTTCATTGTCCCTAATCACTGACCTGCAAAAAGGAAACCCAGCATAAATAGTGAAAAGTAAATGTAAGGTTAAAATTGTTTGTTGTAGTAAACACAGTAGGGTAATACCTATGGGTAGTAACATAGGAACAGACTCTTTTTTCTGACCTTTTTCCCCACATCACCTCAACTGTTTTACAAAACTGCTAGATATTGGAAAGTGTATTCACAGAAGGAGATGAGGATGCAGCATGTTGTTGCACAGCATTTAAAATAACAGTAAAAATATGTACCCCTTGAGAATTCCTGCAAAGTCATCGTTAAGTCTTTAATTTCTTCCATTAAGTCCAAGGTCGCTTAAGTGTTTTGCAATATCATTTAGGAAGTGCCCACTTTCATTAGGATTTCAGAAAGTCTAGGGGGGCAGCCATGTTAGTCTGTAACTTTTTAAAAACAATGAGTAGTCTTGTGGCACCTTATATATTTGTTAATCTCTAGAAGCATGAGCTTTCATGGGTAAAATCCACTTCTTCAGATGAGTTGAAGTGGAAATAACAGAACCAAAGGTATATATAACAGTTACCTGTCAATTGTAGGACCTGTGTTTATGAAGCCAATTAAGTAGACTGGATGTGTCCCATGCATAGCTTTTGGTAAGGGGCCTACAATTGACAGGTAACTGCTTTTGCTGTTATATACATTTTGGATTCTGTAATTTCCACTCCAGGTCATCTGATGAAGTGGGTTTTACCCAGGACCACTCATAATCCTATAGATTTGGTATTTTTAAGGTGCCCCAGGACTAATCATTGTTTTTAAGTATTTTAGAGAGTGTAATAGTGGATAGATGTGAGCATATACTATGAAATCAAAATCTTATTAAACAATCTAGAATTAGAAATACAGTTTAAAGGTGAATAAGTAGAAATTTTCAAAGACCTCAGAATATCTTTGTTGCTATGTTCATTAATTATTTATAGATATATTTTAAATGATTTAACTGGGCTGCTTCCTTTTTAATAAACAGTCTGTTTTCTGTCTGTTGGTAAAATAAACTCCCGAGTGAAAAACAAAATGAGGCATGTTCTTATGTTATGAAAGAAGAAACATAAGTGCTTTCAGAGGCTTTTAGAGTAAAATATTCTGAAGCTAAAACTGTTTTCCAGGGTGAAATAAGTCCCTGCCTCTGCCCCAAAACAACCTGATTAGCATCCTTAGCAATACTGCAGCATCACCACTAAAGAGGATAGACTTTGTCTCCTACTCTGTGACTTTTCCGTTTTAATGTATTGGGCTCTGAGTATCTGCCAATTTTTTCATCTATCTAAATTGCAGAAACTGTTCAAGAGCATACAGAACTCACTCTCTCCAGGAATCCACTGGTCTAATTCCTTGATTTTTTTTTTTTCTATCTTGGTTGATAAGAATAATCTATCTCTGAAGAGCAGGCCTGATCCCAGAGGTCTTCAGCCATCATGTATAGTGGGTCAACATCTACCTGAAATATACAAATTAAATTTTATTGCTATATTTTAATAAAATTCCATCTATGTTAGAAGTACTGATGGCGTGTCTGCTTTTGAAAACATACTCTGTCCTGTGTGGGCTATTGCTGAGCTCACTAACCTGCCAGTGGTTTGATCTCTGATTTACTCAGTTGCAGGTGGTGATGTTAAAGCTACAGGCACATCGCAGTGGCAAGACTGCACCTCACCTGTCAGCAACATTAATTTAAAGGGAACCCAGGAAATGCAGATTTTCAGCTGTTTTTCCTCAAACAAGGCTCCCAAATTACTTTGATTTTACCCTGAGAATATGCCCATAAGAAATGTGGAACAAGGAGAATTTGAGGTTAATCAACATGATCAAACCTGAATAGAGAAGATGCAATTTACACTCCAAAGGGCAGACCATGCTTCCTGTTGCATCACTGTAAACTCTGCTGGTTGTTTCTCCTACTATGTCACCTCCCCACCACACTTGCTTCCCTGTCTCAGCGTGTCCATGGAACTTGCATGATCTCTGAATTTGCCCCCAGGGCTTGCAATCATGTGTGCAAACTTGGGTTTACAAATTGCCATCCAGCCTTTGGTTTATTTAGCAGCTCTTTGGGAGAGCAGTGTCAGAAAAAGTAAATCCAGTGAAACAATGCTGCAAAGCAAAGGACTTCACACAGTTCAGAGCAGCTGTCACAAGCCTCCCCCGCCCCCCAAAACAGCAATGCAACTGGGCCAGAGCTTTTCAAGTAACGTGAAATGAACTGTCCTAGCACAGCTGATTTTCTTGACATACAGAAGCTCCCACATCCTGAGTAATGCCGCTGGGGTTATCTCGTGCAATGGTCCCTTTTCCTTATGCTGCTCCTGTGCCTGACAATCCCAAAATCCTGAAACCTGAGTGGGCCGTGTGCACTCCCGACCTTCCTCGGGCACATGCCAAGGATCTCTTGGTCAATGAAGAAGAGCTGGATTGCTTCAGAGCCAAGGACAGTCTGGCCACGACAGAGGCTATGAAGAAGCCATTCTCACCATCACAGAACTGGTCATAGAAGTGTTTGCAGATGTAGTACGTGCTCTGCCTGTTCCGCACGGGGAAGGCCCTGGTGATGATGTCCCCAACAAAGGGGTGTGGGGAGGCTGAGCCAGGAAGTTAGGGGTAACCCACTGGATTTCCTGTGCACATCACTGCCTTGGAAGGTGACCTCAACCTGTCGGCATCACCGGTTGGACCAGCCCAGGAAGTTGACCTCGTTTGGGATGTCCATGAGGAAGAGGGTGCAGACCTAGCATCTGAGCCACCTGTAGCTTGCAGCCCCACGTGCTCTGCCCCGCCCCCTGCCACATGAACTGCTTCAGCCCTGACTTGACACTGGATAGCAGGATGGTGCAGCCACCCTGACACCGCTCAGCTGGCTGAGCCACAGCAGGAAGTAACAGCAGTGGCAGTGAGTCAGAAAGGATGGAATTGCCCATTCACCTGTCCAAGCCAGCCTAGGACCCCCAGGACACTCAGCTTCATGCCTTTTCCCTTGGGGAGGAGTGCAGCAACCCCCAATAGGAGCCCAGGTTCAGGCTATGGGCCTGGGGGAGCCACCCTCAGAAGCCCAGTGGCCCCCTGGCAATGGCTGCCACAGCTGATGCAAAGTGAGCACCAAGGCTAGGAGGCGGGCGATGGTTGGCAGCTGCCCTCTGCATGGGGCCGTGTGCCCTTGTCAACCGGCTCCCATGAGCCCTGCCTGGCCCCTTGCACTCACCATCTGCCAGGTTACCGCTGCTGTGGCACAGGGCTAGCCTGGTCTGCCCACCCCAGGAGATGGAGAGATGTACAGAACGAGCTGACTGCTGGACCTGCCCCAGGGCGGGTACTCCAGGACAGGACAGGCTCTCCAAACCACCCCCAGAGTCCTGACCTGCTCCACTGGGTGCCCGTTACAGATACACACACGGCTCTGCAGGGACAGCTGAACCTGGGACTGGACTCCGTGTGAAGAGGAGGGGAGGAGAAGGGAGTGCAGCTCTTGGCCTCCCTGAGTTGCTGCATTTTTCAGCCTTTCTTATGCAGATTGCATCCAACAATAAAAGGAGAGGCAGGGGGCACAGCCCCAGAGGGGCTTTGAGCCTGGGATGTGAGGTCTGGCTGGGAGTGGGAATAATACAGCACAGAATAAGCACGGATCATAGCAGACTGTTGGAGATAGCACTGGGGTTTTAAAGCACTGCAATCTTGCCTGGTAATGCAGATGGCTGGGGCGTTAATATGCCCCTAGAGGCTCCATTTTTGCTGTGTGGGCAGAGTCAGTGCAGTGTGTCCAAAATGACCCATCCCCTCCTCCCCACACACACCTGAGGAAGAGCTCTGAGTAAGCTTCAAAGTTGTCTCTCTTGCCAATAGAAGCTGATCCAATTCACATGCACGCACGCACACACACTACCTTGCTGTGCAAGTCTTGGAAGAAAGGCAGTGAGCACGGAGAGACAGCCCTGTTGGAAAAACAGAAGTGTGAAAACTGGGAATGAGGGATTGGTTTTTTTTTTTTTTTAAATCAACAGATTATTTTACATCTCCTATAAAAACACAAATTATTGCTCCACTCTCAGTAAAGTAGGTGGGAAAACAGAAAGCTAGTCAGCCATCAGTAAATGGCCAGCAAGCAGGTCACTAATTTAAATTTAAGCAAATGCACAATTATTGGCAAGCCAAGAATATTAATATTCCTTGCTATAAAACTCCTTTTTAATATTTCCTCACTAATTGAGCACGGTCTGGCACTAGTCATCTTGTTTTGGGGTCATATATTGAAATACATGTGGACAAGATGCGCCCTCGTGGCAGAGCTATACATTCACTCCTAGTCAGGGCCAGCTCGAGCAACTTCTGTGCCCCAGGCAGCGGGCGCGCGACGCATGCGCGGCCCCACCCCCAGCATGCTGTGCACCTTACAGCTGCAATCGGGCGTGCGGCACCTGATTGCAACTTAAGGGGCGCCGCACAGCCCCGGGCGCATGGCACCCTTTACTGCTGCCATCAGGCGCCCCCCATAGGTTGGGGTCCCGGGCAGCTGCCCGGCTAGCCTCCCCTCCTTAATCTGGCCCTCTTCCTAGTGTTTTAACAAGAAGTTAGGGGAGTATTCTGCAATCACAGATAGCATTTGTCTGCTGCTGTCTGTGGAACTGACACACAGTTTATATACTTTTTGAAGTTTCTTTCAGTATGACAGGAGAATGTGAGCTGATTCTTTATGATACCAAAATATAGTACAGGCAGTCCCCGGGTTACGTACAAGATAGGGACTGTAGGTTTGTTCTTAAGTTGAATTTGTATGTAAGTCGGAACTGGCATCCAGATTCAGCCGCTGTTGAAACTGACCAGCGGCTGACTACAGGAAGCCCGAGGCAGAGCTGCTCTGCCCCGTGCTTCCTGGAATCAGCCACTGATCAGTTTCAACAGCAGCTGAATCTGGATGCCTGGGACAGAGCAGCTGGGGCGCTGCCAGGTAGGTCCCCATAGCGCCGCACCTCGGCGCTGCGGGGACCAACCCAGCAGCACCCCAGCTGCTCTACCCCAGGTGTTCCCAAGTCAGCCGCTGCTGAAACTGATCAGCGGCTGATTCCAGGAAGCCCGGGGCAGAGCTGCTCTGCCTCAGGCTTCCTGGAATCGGCCGTTGATCAGTTTCAACAGCGGCTGAATCTGGACACCTGGGACAAAGCAGCTGGGGCGCTGCTGGGTTGGTCCAGTAGCGCCGAGGAGCGGCGCTGCAGGACCAACCCGGAAGCGCCCTAGCTGCTGTACCCCAGCATCGGCGAGAAAAGCCTGGTCTGCTGGAGGGGGGGGGGGAAGGCAGGCTGCCCCCGCCCCCGCCCCCGCCAGCAGACCAGAGAGATGTGGAGCAAAGCCACGGAGGACGCGGTCTCAGGAGGCATGAGCAGGACCCAGGAGCGGGAGGCAGGAGCAGGTCCAGAGCAGGTCCCAGGAAGCAGGGGCAGGTCCAAAGGCAGTAGGAAGGTCTAGGTCCAGGTCCAGATCCAGATCCAGTGGAGCAGATCCACAGCTGATAGCAGAGGATCCAGTGTAGCAAAAAGGAGAGAGCAGCTGTTGCTTTAACGCAGCAGAACAGCCTCCACCAATAGGCAGTCTCAAAAGACGTGCCTGGGCGGGGCCTGAACAGCTGATTGCAGATCAGCTGTAGAGTGGCCAGCAGAAAAACCTCGGTAGGGGTTTAAATCCCTTCCAGGCTAAAAAAAAAAAAGAAACCGCACACAACTGGAGGCTTTTACGCTCCGGAGGAGTTTCCGAGGTGCCTAGAAATAAGGCTGTTGATTGCAGAGTCTTGGTGTCAGAAGCCCTAAAAAGGGCTGGATCCGATCGGGTCCCAGGGAGCAAAGGATTCGATCCCACGGCGGTTGCTTAATCAGGCGATCTTCAAACAGGAACCCGGTCCGGATACTACACTCGAGCTTACCTCACCTTACAGCACACACAGACGTACTCTCCCCCTCCCAAGACGTCCCCCAGCGCGGGGGAATAGAAACTTTCTAAGTCCCGCCCGCTCGCTCACGGCCCGCTGCCCACTCCTCGCTCAGGGCGACCGCAGCGAGACCGACCGACTCACCCACCCCGCGCGCCTCATCCGGCCTCCCCTCCCTCGCCCCAGGGAGGCCCGGGTGGTGGTGGGGCGCCGGAGGCCGTCTGGGCGGCGCCCCGCTCGCCTCCCTCCTTCCTTGCTGCCAGCCTCCTGCAGCCCCCAAGCTCATCTGCATGCGGGCTCTGCCCCCTCTCCCCCTCACTTACCTGGCCTGCTGCCTGGCTGGCCCACCCGCCCGCTCGCTCCGACCCGCCTCGCCTCGCCTGCAGAAGCGGCTCGACTAGTGTTCAACGGGGCTCATCAGCTGCTCCCTGAGAGCCCTGCTCGCAGGTCCGACGCCCCGCCCCGCCCCGCTGGCAGGAGTGAATGGGGCTCGTCAACAGCTCACTGGCAAGGCTGACGCCCCGCAGACTGCTTGCCTGCAGTCATTCTGCCTCTGTCCCTGCTCTTCCGAGCACTCACTCCCTTTCTTGATTAAAAAAAAAAATAAACACAAAATTTAAATGAAAAAAAGCAGCGGCTTGCCAATGCTGCCTTTGAAAAAACCTCCCCCAGGAGACCAGGGAGACGTGGAGCAAAGCCGCGGCGAGAAAAGTTGCTCCTGGATTCCCCCCAGCAGACCAGGGTGACGCGGAGCGGCTTTTCTCCCCGCGGCTTTGCTCCGCCTCTCCATGGTCTGCTGGGGGGCCCTCCCAGGATACCAGGGAGACGCGGAGCAGCTTTTCTAGCCGCGGAGGATAGGGGTGGCGGGACTGCCCGCGTTCTCCACAGCGAGAAAAGCCTGGTCTGCTGGGTGCGGGGGCGCACTAGCTGGGCCCCCCCCCCCCAGCAGGCCAGGGAGACGCAGAGCAGCTTTTCTCGCTGCGGAGGACGCGGGCGGCGGGACCGTGGCGTGTCTGGGCAGTCCCACCGCCCGCGTCCTTGTGGCGAGAAAATCCCCATTCGTATGTAGGGATCTGACGTAAGTCGGATCCACGTAAGTCGGGGAGTGCCTGTATATTTCATTATCTGACTTTGGCTTTTATATTGTCTCTCTTAAGATGTCGGCATACTCTAGCTTTATAATTATTACCTCTTCAGTGTTTGAAAAACCCCAATCCCCTTCGTAGAAGAGTCTTGTACCGAAGATTGATGAATGATTGTCTCTTGTCACAAATAAGAACATAATTATATGATCGTATTTTAAATATGCCATTGAGCATTCAAATACACATATTTTCAGGAAGTTCCCAAAGTATCCAAAAGACATTTTTTTAATTATTTGGGATATTAAATAGTTGTTTTATTTTTAACCCATTTTATCATGCATGTAAAGGTTATATGTTGCATAATTAAGGTCACATGGGGGAATTTAAAGGGACAAATTCATTTGGAAAAAAATAGTTTAGATGTGTGTAATTAAAGGCTGTATGCAGAATGGAGATGAATTTAGACTGCATGGGCATTTCTGGCATTTTCTAATTTTTGAGTATTTGATTTTGGACCTTCATGGCCTTTTTTGTTGTACATTTGGGGGACTAGAGGTGGGAGGAAGGAGAATGATCTTTGCCTTGTCCCTCTGCCTTGGCCCACATCCTCTCCTTTCAATGTCCTATAGCCATTCTTCATGAAAATTTAGTCCCATTGATGTGAGTGAAAGAAGAGATTTCCCATTCTCTGAGGTGAGAAACCAGACCCTTATATCCACTGCCACCTTGTGACCAAGTGGTGCATCATCCACACACTAAAATCTCTGCTTGGCTTTGCATGTGCAGTCAGACCAAGTCTACACTTAAAAATTAGATTGAGCTAGCTCCCCTGCTCAGGAATGTGAAGAATTGCATGCCCTGTGTGGTGTAGTTAGATCACTCTAACCCCCAGATAATTTAGCTAATGCCTGTACTGCCTCTCGGAGAGACGGGTTAGCTGTAGGGTTGCCAGGTTGGCTTGGATGTATTCCTGGAGGTTTCGTCACATGACATAATGTTTTATTCCTGGACACTCCAAGAAAATCCTGGAGGATTAGCAAACCCCTGCCACATGTACCTCCTTTGGCAGAGGTGGAAAACCTTTTCCGTGAGTGTAGGAAGGATCTGCACTAGATGGCAGGGGCGGCAATGCAGCAGGGGAGAGGCAGGCAGGCTGCCTGCATGTTATGGCCAGTGGCCCAAAGCCACTCCTGGCAGTGGCCAGCTGTTGGCACATCTCTGTGCACCCCTGGCAGGGGCGAAGTGGCTCCGTGTGTTGCTCCTCTCCCCCCCCTCCCCCGGCAGTGCATGAAGATCTACCCTCCCCAAACTGCAGGCAGAGACGCGCCACCAACAGCGCAGCAGGGCTAGGGCGGTTCCCAGCCCACTCTGCTCCCCCCCCTCTGTGCTGCTTATGGAAGCAGCCAGTCTGTCACTATGATCCCAGGTGGGAGGCTGTCTGTGCATTGTCCCTGCCTCCAGCACCAACTCCACAACTCCCATTGGCCTCAGTTCCCAGCCAACGGGAGCTGTGTGGGCAGCGCTTGTGAGCAGCAATGCAGTGACCCCCTGGAGCTGCTGCCAGAGGGCTGTGCCGATTGCTGTGGGAGCCGCAATGCCCCAGGTACAGCCCAACTCCCTAACTCCCCTCCCTGCACCTAGGGTTACCAGATGGCTTAAAAAAAATACGGGACACACTTGATCTCAGATGAGGGGGGGGACTGGCCAGGTTGTGGAACGGGGGGAGCAGGGCTGGCTGGGGGAAATCAGGGGATAGGGGGGAACCGGACAGCAGGAAGCGGGTCTGCCCGGGGGGGAACCAACTGGCAGGAAGCAGGGCTGGCTGGGAGGGGGGAGAGGGGAGTGGGACTGGCTGAGGTGGGGGGGTCGGAGGGAGTGGGGGGGAGAGAATCAGCCGGCGGGGAGCAGGGCTGGCCTGGGTGCACGCAGATCCCAGGGTGCTGCCTGTCCTGCGCACAGTCCCTGCAGAGCACGAGCGAATCCGGCTCCGGGGATTCCATCACGCCTCGGCCTCACCCCCACCCCCCTCCTCTGTACAGCGTCGCTGCGTACTCCTGGCTGGTAGACACGCTCATGCAGTGTGACTCCCGCAATGGGAGTGTGTCTACCAGCCAGGCAGTACGCGGCTACGTCCTGATACTCATGATAATAAAACTAACTTAATTAGAACATACCAGACATTTCTATGGCCTGTATTTTCTCAATGTGCTTCCCGGACAGAAAGCTCAAATACCGGACAGTCGGTTCAAAACCGAACACCTGGCAACCCTACCTGCAGCTGGGCCCCCCAGAGCCTCAAGCTTCCTCCCAGAGCCTGACCCCCTACACCTCCCTGTGCCCCACCGCCCTGCCCCAGCCCAGAGCCTGCGCCCAACTTTGTTCCCCTTCGTTCCCATTGCTTATCCCAGGGGAGGGAGGGAGGCAGGACAAATACAGGGGAGAGGAGAGAATCTTCTTTTCGTGGCTGAGTCCCGGGAGGGGGCTCCCCCAAAATGACTCCGCCCAGGGGCCCCCAAGCCGCCCCTGCTCTGCGCCCTGCTGCCGCAGCTGTCGTGTAGACGCACCTCGGCTACTGGCAGGGGCGCCAGCTGTCCCACAGCTGCACGGACACCTCCACCCCGCCAGGGCGCGCGCGTTCGCAACAAGGCTGGCGGGACGCTCTCGCCTCTGCGCCGCTCTCTATGGTGCGGCCGCCCGACCCACGCGGAGCGCCGCCCCGGAAGCAGTGCGGCGACCCGGAAGTGGAGGAGCGGGGCGCATCATGGCGGAGCCGGGCGGCTGGCCCGAGCTGGAGGCGGCGGCGCGGGAGCGGCGGCGGGAGCTGGTCCTGCCCGGCGCGGCGGCCGAGGCGCGGGTGCGGGCGGGGGGCGGCCGGCTGCCCCCGGAGCTGCTGGCGCTGCCGCTGCTGCAGGCGCTGGAGCTGAGCGGCTGCGCGGCGCTGCGGGAGCTGGGCCCGGGGCTGGCGGCGGCGCTGCCCGCCCTGCACACGCTGGTGCTGCGCGGCAACGGGCTGGGCCCGGCCGGGCTGGGCGCTGCGGGGCTCGGGGGCCCGCTGCCGGCCCTGCGGGTGCTGGACCTGTCCGCGAACGGGCTGGAGACGCTGCCCGCGGCGCTGGGGGGGGACTCGGGGGGGGCCGCCCCTCCCGGGGGGGCCCCCGACTTCCCCCAGCTGCGGAGCCTGAACCTCACCGGGAACCGGCTGCGGGAGCTGGGGCCGGGCCTGGCCCGCTCCGCCCCCCAGCTCCAGACCCTGCTGCTCTCCGGGAACCGCCTGAGTGTCCTGCCCGGCGGCCTCCTGCCCCCCGGCGCCTCCGGCCTCCTCCCGCTGCTCAGCCAGCTGGAGGCCGCCGACAACGGGCTGCAGGAGCTGGGCTCAGCCATCGCCAGCCTGCCGGCTCTCAAGGTTAGAGGGCGAGCGAGGGGAGAAGGGAGCTGGGAAAGAGGCCTGGTAGCCCTGGGGGAGGTTGGGTCCCCACGTGCTGGGTTGAGGAGCTGGGACCCCACGGTAGAGTGGAGGTGGTTTCCTGGAGGTTGGCATGGGGTTGGTGCTGGAGCCCTGTGGAAAGGGAGGATCACAGTTTAGCCGACCCCACTATACAAATAGGAGGAGTTAAGCACTTAAAAGCGACGTGGTTTTAACAAATACACACGTTTGGGGTTCATTGTGTTTGCCTTCTAGTTTCTGGGCCTTTAGAATGTGTTTGCTTCTGATGTCAAGTTTTTCTCCACAACAGTGAGGGCTAGAAATGTCTTTGGTGGAAGATGAGTGGCGTCTCGCGCAATTGATTCTGGATACTGGGGCTTTAAGAAAATTTAAATATTGCATGAATTATTGGCGTTAGTGGGGATCACTTGATGATTGTGTGTTGTGTTCCCTCCCTCTGAGTCACCTGGCACTGGCTGCTGTCAGAGGACAGGATACTAAGCTAGATGGACCTTTGATCTGACCCAGTATGTCTATTGTTACATTCTTAGGTTTTTATTTTCTTGATTTTATGATTGGACTTCCATGAGAACAGGTTGGTTGGTTGGATGGATTCTGTTAAAGTACAATGTCTAAAAGTGATAAGTGTACTAAAGAGCTGGCTGAACTCAGTACTATGTGCATTGATAGGATGACACACCTTGGCTGTAGTGCTAAGAAAAATGATCTTTTCTTTTGGGGGAGAAAAAGTAACAAATTTAAATTCAAGCACTTTCATTTTTGACTTATGGAATCTCTGAATGGAGATATGTAATGCGAAATCTTGCCTTACCCTCTGGTGTCTAGCTGCCTTCTGAGCAAACCGCATGCCAAGGCTGAGCTAAGGCTAAGCCTTTTAGAAGCATCCAGTCTAACTTTGTAAATGTTTTTCCTCCTTCAGATCCTGGATGTTTCCAATAACGAGTTATCAGAAATCCCTGTTGAGCTTGCTGACTGCCCTAAGTTAAAGGAGATCAACTTAAGAGGGAACAAACTGAAAGACAAGCGGCTGGAGAAAATGGTCAATAGCTGCCAGACAAAATCCATTCTGGAGTACTTGCGGGTTGGAGGCCGAGGAAGCGGCAAAGGAAAAGGGAAAACAGATAACTCTGATAAAGAGGAGATTAGGAAAAAAAAGAGGGATAAACGGCAGAAAAAAGATAGTGGAGATGGGGAACAGGACATGCTGGAAGAGGTGAATAAACTGATGATCAAGATTCTGCACATTGCTGAAAATCCAGCTCCACTCGTAGTTAAAGTTAGTCCAAATATCAAAGAAGTCCGGCCATACATTGTTTGTTGTGTGGTGAAGGGAATGAATTTGAAGCAAGGAAATGCCTTGAAGAGATTTCTTTCTGCACAGGTAATTATTGAAGGTTTAAGTTAAAAAAATTTTGAATATATTTTCATTGTGTACTTCCAAGCCGGCTCCCCACACACACTGGTGTGTTCTGAGCACACGCGCCCATGCGCACACACCCTGTAAATGTGCAGCCACTGAAAACATCAGCAGTTACACCGTTTACAAAAATACTTTTTAACATCCCTAGTGATCATTTTGCTCCTATTCCAAATGAGCCAAATTGGGAACAGTTAGTTCCTGGGTATAAACTCCATTAAAGAAAAAGACTTTTGCCATGCTACTCATTTCCTAAGAAAAAGTGGTGAATGAGTGATCTATCCCATTGATTCAAGTAAGTGCCTATTTTTGGTCCCATATAGTCATACATGACACACATGCTCAATCTTTAAATGCAACTGCCACACACAATATTTTGAAAGTTGCAGGCTTCGGGGGAGTATTTTCCCAAAACACTTGGTTGAGATGGAATCTGTTTCTTTTCACAGGTTTCCTAGCTTTTACATATATACGATGATAAGCATCTTTGACAGTTTCCTAATTGGTATAGTAAATGAGTATGGGATTTAAGGGTGGAGAGTGAGAGAAGGATCGAGGAAGTCATTTTGGAAGAAAAACAAGCGATGTGGGGCAAAACGTCACTTCTTTTAATCTTGTGAGGTGGGGGGAAGTTTGCTCTTGCTTATTTGTGTAATGTGTATATAAAATGTCTAAATAGGAGCAATTTATCTGTTCCCTGATTGGTTTTTTTAAGTCTCCATTTTTATGGAACCAGCAAAACGATCTGAACTCCTTTCTTCTGTCTACAATTAGGTGTGGCAGAGAGCAATTTTTTTCTGTAATTTCAACAATCTTTTTTTTTTTTTTTTTTTTTTTTTTAAATGGCTACACTACTCCTGACCCCACCCTGAAGCCCACCCATCTTGGGATATCTGAGATGACACAGGCTCACATTATGGGGATAAAAATAGCTGTGTAGCTGTTCTTCCTGAGGCTGGAGCCCTGTCTTTGAGATGTACCCCCGTCACTAAGTTTCAAAGCCCATGTTCCAGCCCAGATAGAAGTGTCTATGCTGCTCTATATAGCCCAATAGCATGGACCCAAGTAATTGACCTTGGCTGAGAGAGCTGATTTCTGGCTTGCGCAGGGTCCCCCCTGCTGTGTGCCAGCCTTATAAATGTATTAAGAGCCAACAGGCTCTTAATACATTTAAAAGGCAGAGCTGCAGCAGGGGTACCCTGCAGTGGCTCCCCTTCTTATTGACTAGTCAATGGAAAATCCTTCAACTAATCGATTAATTGATTAAATTTAACATCCCTAGTATAGACGTAGCTGGAATTTTTTACAGTTGCTGGAAATTAAGCCATGTTTGCAGTTAGGGCAGCACTTACAGCAGGAATCCAGGGGACTCTGTGCATGGCCAAAGGGACCGAAGGTGCAAGTAAGACTGGTCTTGGCCTAACGGAGCCCATGGCCTCAGGTTGATGCTGAACAGTTCCTGCACAGGGATGGCTTCTGGTGGTGCTGTGACAGCGGAGCTGAAGAGGGCTCTCTGGGCTGGTGACATTGGATTGCTGCAGGCACATGAGGCGAGTAAGAGTGTCATCCTAGGATAGCAGAGCAGTGACCCCCAGCTGGTGAGAACATGGCCTGACAGTGGGCTGCAGACAGCGCTGGTGACACCCAGTCCTTGTCAGCACAAGGCAGGGAGACTACTCTCCTGCTGTATTCCTAATCTGTCTTTTTTCCATCTATTTCAATGTGTCAGTGGAAATTATTTACCAACATCTATCGAATTATGCTGCTAAGCTTAATGATAATCAGAGTTAATGAGCATTTTTTCCAGTGCTCCGTGGACAGTGGTGCCGCGGAAAGAGAGCTGTTGCTTTCAGCCCCATCCAACAGCGGGGAGCCAGTCTTGTCAAACGAGAAGACAAAATTAACGGAGGTGAAACATGTTGACACTGAGGGACTAGTTTATTAAGGCAACTTAGAGGAAGGTTGAGACTGATAATGGTGCAGGAATGCTGAAGGCTATTGGCTGGTAACTTCATATTTCTGTGTCCTGCAAATTTCGTTAGATCAAACTGCATGAAGACATTTGTGAGAGACGCACAGCAGCAACCATTGCCACACATGACTTGCAGCTCATCAAGGGGCCCCTGCTGTATGATGCTCAGCCACCTAGCGAATTAAAGGTAGGATACATAACCTTTTCCCCTCTTGCTTTATCACATTTTGCAATGCTACGGAAATGGGAAGATGTTATTTTGCATTTTGAAGAGAGGAGAAAACTTAACAGGCACCAGGAGGTTAAGTTCAGACAGTGTGCCACCATTGTAACAGTCTCTATCTAAATCCAGCTCAGAGAACTCCTCACTGTTGAAATGTCCTTCAGAAAGTGCATGTTGATCTCATTTACTATTAGTTATAGAACCTTATCACCAGCTGAATACCTTCACAATTCAAACAGCTAAAGCAATCCAAAATCTTTCTCTCCATAACTAGTATTTGGATCTTGCGTGCCATGCACATTTGCTTAGGGTGACAGAGGTCTTAAGGTTTCCCTGTTAATAGTTTCACTGCTAGACCTCTCCTCTGTGTTGAGCTGTTGCCAAGTTAATGTTCAGTGGAAGTCCATAAAATGTGAAGCTACAACCGGAGTACTGTGTAGCGTAGCTGGTATTCATTCATGACTACATGGAGTATTTGGCAGCAGTCTATAAGGTAAGCAACTGACCCAAATTCAGGCTCTGTTCACCACTTTTCTCTCTCTGGTAGTTCTTATTTCCACACCCCCAAGTAACGTAATTATTTACAGCTCGTTAGTACACCAAACTCTTACACTAACCTTGATATGAAACTTACATAGTTTCTTTCATAGTTACTTAGTTTAACATGTTGATCAGGAAGCCCCTTTGTGACTTGCCATTGTAAGAGTAAGTCATTCACTTTAATTGTTGATCTAATTGGACAATTTATATAGGAAAATCTGAATAATGCGGCATTTGAGAGCAGTTCTGAGTTTTTTGTGGCATTCATTTATCCTCTCTGCGCACGAGGGATATGAATGGCTAACTGGTAAGCCTCACCTTTTCTGGTTCCAGTTAACCAGTAGGGGCTGGAGCAGCTGCGTGCTCAACAGGGGCAGAGTGTATTTAACTCATAGCAAACCATAAGAGCCAGCAGTACAATCCAGGTACTTGTCTTGCATATATAACTGATATTAGAAAAAATGTGGCAGGTGTGGACTTTGGCTGAGACCTCACAACCTTGAACCACAAATAAATCCTGGACTTCATATGCACTACCTGCCATTGAAAAGTTGCCTCTCTGCAGGAAGTTGACATCCAGTGAGGTGATTCTGTTTGCCAGTTGAGCAAGTGTGTTTACAACCAGTTATTTTGTGTGACTAGTCACAATACAGTAAGCTCATGAACTCTTCTTTCATTGCTGGAAGCTTTGAGCCAACTATTTCCTTGAGTCACAGGTGAAAGGTTTTGTTGGAACTTCAAATTCAATAGTCCACAGTCTCATGATTCAAAGGGGGCAGAATCCAAGTTGTAGGGTGATTCTTGAGAGTGATCCAGTGCTTCATTTTTTTTCTGCCCGTTACCATTCATTGCTGACCACACTATGGAATAGACTTTGAGGTGTCCCTAACAACCATGTCCTTCTCATGCCATGAATATATACAACAGCAGAATGATGGACTAACCCTTTTCTTTCTTTCTAAAGGAGATGGGGCAAAGTTGTGAAGCAGGGGTTATTTGTTTATTAGACATAAACCATAGCATATTTTCCCCCAGCTGGACACAGATCCCCTCCATAGCTTCTCCCTCCCTACTGTGCAGGAGGATTTCCAGCATAGAGTGGTTAAAATAAAGGCATCGAAATCATGAAGTCATGATTTGAGTTGCTTGACTTAAAAAATATAACAGTTATGAATCATGTTAAGGCTTTGTAAAATGAGTTTTAAATTTTGCCCATTGCTTAGATAAATATTTATGCTGGATTATAAATCAGGCTGGTTGTGTTTTAATTGCACTACTGTTAAGGTATCTTTTTCAGTTTTTTGAAAGTTTTTTTTATTTTATTTTTCTACCCTGATTTCCATGCTACTGCTGTGTCTTGCTTTGCTCCAGTCCACCGTCTGTAGCACCAATGAGAATGCAAATTGCAGAGCTGATCAAATAGTCAGGGATCATAATCACTTCTTGAACTCATAGTGGCAGCCACCTGTGATAAAACATGGGACAGCCAGAAGAGATTTCAGCAGCACCAGTTCGGGTGAGGATCATTTTCTAAACTCTGCAAAGAGCTATAGAGGTTAATCTGTTGTAAAGTAAATCTGTGGTATGCACACATCACACACTAGGCTGGTAGGGCATAAGAGGTAATACTAAAACTACTGTTTTTTCTTCTAAAACATTCCAAAGCACTGGAGAGTCCTTGGGCGAATCATGGTTCTGAGGTCAAACTTTTTATTCTTGAATGTCTCCTATTCACTCAGCCCCTAATATAAACATTTTGAAAACTCCAGAATCTACCATAAATCACAGGAATTTCCATTTGGTGCGGTAGCACCATCAAGGACCCTCGCAGGGAGCCTAAACATGCCCGAGTATCAAGGATGTGTTTAAAGGGAATGAAGCATCACAAATGTTTCATAAAATCCCATTTTCTATGTTCCAAGCAGTAATTGAAATGGAAGAATTAGTAATGAGAAACTTTCAATTAAGTATTAATTAAATCTCCCAATTTTTATTTTTTTTTATCCCTTAGCTCTGATGAACCAGCCAGATAGTCATGGTGTCAATGAATGACTCTTTGCCTTTAAGTCTTTGCTTTCTCTCTGATACAGGTAACACCATTGGGTCGGAAGGAGATCAAGGCAAAGGATCTTGTCCGTCAGTTGCAGTTAGAGGCTGAGGAACAAAGAAAACAGAAGAAGCGTCAGAATGTTTCCGGATTGCACAAGTCAGTGTAGTAATTCACATCTCTTTTCAGATTGATCAGATGCATTTTGGCCAGTTTAAGATCACATGAAAAGCAACAATCTTGTAACTGTGAAGAACGTTGGATATGCCCTTTGTGCTTAGTTATGAAAGGCAACATCTAATCCTAGCTGGGCACACATGAGCACCTGAAAATCTAGAGGAGAAAAGAAAGGTTTGGGGGAGGTGGGAGGGACTGAATATAAACGTAGGCCGAATAAGTTTGCTTATGTGAAATGTCTAATATTATGTCTATGGAACAACTTGTAAGGGGCTGAAACCAAATTTGAAGGAAAGTGACACATCAGCCTTCCATTCTGTTTGTATTGTGATCATTTCATATGTGTGAGATTGTCGTATGTGTCAGGGAATCTGACCAGGTAAACAAAGTGGGGATTGCGTATTTGTGTAAGTGGTGGAGACTGGTAATGAAACTTAAATTTGAGCATATGAGCTTGGAGTGTCAGTAAAACAAGCTCTGAATTTTGAGCACTGGGAGCAGTAAAAAGTATTAAGAACAAGTTTGCTTACACATGAGCAATTGGATTATTACCTTAAGTATTTCATGATATTGCTTCATTACTCGCCCTCAGTGCGACCGTACAATTGTTAATGTGATGCTGTAGTTGTGGTTTCTGTGTATTGAATCAGGAACTCGTTACCTTCGTTTTCCCACTCTGTTGTATTTATTGTTGATTGATTGTTCTCTTTCCATTATCTTCACTTTTTTCTTCTTAGGTACCTTCAATTACTGGATGGGAAAGAGAACTATCCTTGTCTAGTAGATGCTGAGGGTGTTGTGATTTCTTTCCCACCAATCACGAACAGTGAGAGAACAAAGGTACAGAAGTTTCAATCTACTTCTCTGAGTCTCCGTGATAGTGGGAAATAGGCCAGGCTTCAAAACTAAATCACTCCCTTCCTCGGCTTTTTAGGAAATACATTAAGTCGTTGTGGAATAAGTACTCCAGATGTTTAGTTCTCCAGTGAAATTCATGACTGAGTTTAGAATCTGAACGGTCAAGGTCTAATGTTTGTGCTAAAAGCACTAGATTTTAAAATATGAATTAAATTCAAACTGTGTATGTTTCAGGCTAAATGTCCAAACTGTGTCCAGCTATTTAGCAGCGCTTCTCAATCCTGTTGGGCTCAGGAGCTATTTGTGAAACTTGAAGGCCAATGGTGACCCAGAGAATCGTTTAACTACAAAAAATCTGGCTTACTAAATATTTAGTATTTCGTACCTAGCTGATGAAGCACACTAGTGTAATAAGTCCTAAAAAGTGCACAGTGCACGTCAAAACAGAGGTTTCTATCCTGGGGGGCTGGCTGAGGCAGGCTCCCGTTCCGGGTGTTGTGAGTTCTGGGGTTGCAGGGGAGCTGCTACTCAAACTCTCCTGGCCGGCAGCCTGTCGTCCTACTGGAGGAGTGACTGGGCCAATCTGAGTGTTGCTACCTGCTGTGACCTGGAATGGGGAACGGAGCCCAGCCAGTCCTGCAGGACTGAGCCATAGGAGTCACTGGGATGGGATGGGTCTGGGGCAAGCTCTACAACCTGCCTCTCCTGCTGCAGGCCCCTTTTCCAGCCCCACCCCAGAGCATCCTAGGGGCAGTACCCGACCACTCCCTCCCCTGGCTTCCCACTCGATGGCTTGACTCCATCTACTCTGAGCTGGGGATATGAATCCCCTGATCATGTACATGTACTTGCACTAGCCATCGTGGAACTAGCGTGAGTATAATTCTGTAACCCTCCCAGTGCAGGTAATGGCGGCAGAGGCTGCTAGTGCAGGTAATGGTGTCAGCTAAGCCAGGCCGGGTATCCCTCCCCCCTAAAACTAGTGGGTGTGTACTCGGCAGGGCTGCCCATGCTGTAGTGGGTGGACTGCCTTTTATACAGCTAGCCCCAGTTTGTGCTCACAAACAAGGGACTCACACCCTCACCCTTAGTGCAGACGTGGCCTTTGCAAAATGTGGCTGTCCAATTTTTGGGTAGCATCCTTCGGGCTGAGACCATGCTGCGTAGTAAGTCACTTGTGTGTTGGCCTGAGGCTGCTGGTTCCTGAGCTGCCCAGATAAGTGCAAACATGCAGTTTTTAAGTGGGATTCACGTGTAGTTAGGACTGTGTGCAACTAGTCGCTTACCCCCCTTGCTGCCTCTATCAGAAAGAGGCAGCAAGGAGGGGAAGAGAAGGGGCTGCTGGGGGGAGCCGGCTTAACAGCCGATTTCCCCCCAGCTCTGTGGGAAGGGATCAGGGGCGCAGCAGCAGAATTCCAACTTGGAAATGTACGAGTCTCCACTGGGACTCTTGTACATTTCAAAGATTGAAACACTGCATGGAGCACGGGGCCAGCGGGAGTCTGTTGACCTTGGACTCCATGCGGGCGCTTCTGCTTTGAAATGTACAAGAGCCCCAGCAGGAAACGCCTGCATGGAGCCTGGGGTGACTGGGGGACTCCCCGCTGGCCCCGGGCTCCACCCGGTGTGTCAGTCTTTGAAGCGCACAAGAGCCACTGCTGGGTTCTTGTACTTTTCAAAGGCGGAACACCGCACTGGTCCTTATCGACTAATCGAAGAGTCAGTGGAAATCCCATCGACTATTCGATTAGGTAATCGACATTTTTACATCCTTAGTATGGTTCCTTATGCACTTGGATATTTTTCAGCTGAGGTGGTATTAGAATAACAAATGCAGCCATGTGACCATGGAGCTGTACACACTCGTTTCTATTTCACTGCATTACAATTCAGCCTTCCCTTTTCTGAGTACATCTGCAATGTTTTCCAGATTAGAAAAACCACTAGCGATCTCTTTCTGGAAGTGACGAGCGGCACCAGCCTCCAGATATGCAAAGACATCATGGACACCCTCATTCTAGTAAGTATTCAAGGGAGTATTCACACTATCTTTTGTGTGTGCCTCTGGATCAGAGAGCCGTGTTGGAACAGAGCGGTACATGGAGCTTAATTTCTCTCCCTTTATTTATCATCTTTACTTGCCTGTTACCCTGAACGTTTCTTTTTGGTCCTTTGCTGCATGTTATGATGCTGCTTCTTTATCAGGAAGTGAGATGCATTACTGCCCATTGGAAATGCACGCCCAGCAGAGATTGCTAGGCTCCAAGCCTGGAGGGTACCATTGTGAGAGTCCAACCTGAGCCCTGCACTGCACAACTTCCCTACAATAGCCCACAGGCAGATTTCTGAAAAAACATCCAAACTTGATTTTAAAAATTGTCAGTGATGGAGAATCTGCTTCCCTTGGAAAGCTTCCCAAGGGAATTACTCGCACTGGGAAACGTGTGCACCTTAGTTCCAGTCTGAATTTAGCTTCAACTTCTGGCCTTTGGGTTGTATTAAACCTAGTTCTGCTTGGTTGAAGAGTCCATTATTAAGTATTTGTTCTCATTTAGATACTTTGACCGTAATCAGCTCACCCTTCAACCATCTTGTTGTTAAGTTACACAGACCCAGCTCTGAGTCAGGCACTATAAGGCAGGGTTTCTGATCCTTTCGGCATTCTCGCAGCCCTTCTTGGAACCCTCAGCAGACCGGGACGCAGAATTCCTGCAGTGGTCACGCCTACGTAAGATGCCCCTCTGTGTGCATCCTAGGATCTCATTAGCTTTTTTTTGGCCACAGAATTCCTCTGGGAGCTCATGTTCAGTTGGCCATCCACTGCGATCCCCAGATGTTTTTCAGTCTCTGATTCCCAGGACAGTTGAGTGTATCTAGATGTTACACACGTACAGTTAGGTCTGTCAAAGCAGATAGCGTTTGCTTCTACCCAGTTTACCAAGTGATCCGGATCACCAGGGCTCGAAAATCGCAGCAAAAACCACTCGCAAGCCCCGCATGCGCAAGACCCACACTGTGCATGCGCAGACCGCCGGTGAACGGGGCAACCGCCTGCAGTCTACTCGCCACAGGCGAGCAGACAAGCGTATCTGTCGAGCCCTGCAGATCACTATGAATCCGTGACCCGTCCTCTTCATAGTTTAACCTCCCTCCAATTTTGTGTCAACTGCAAATGTTGCTAGTGGTTGTATAGTTTCTTCCAGATCATCGATTAAAAACGTTAACAGCGATCCCCAAGAACGGATTGCTGCAGTACCCTTCTGGCAACAGGCCGCTCGATGACTGTTCCCTATTGTTACATTTTGATACTTGACAGTTAGCCTTGTTTTTAATCCATTTGATGTGTGCCGTGATTTTATATCATTCTAATTTTTAATCAAAATGTCATGAGTCAAATGACTTACAGAAGTCTAATTATATTGTGTCAACATATTGCCTTTATCAACCAAATTTGTAATCTCATAAAGCCAACTTAGGAGGACAAGAACTTTTTTTCCATAAACTCTTCATGGAAAAACTCCCACGTTTTAGTTCTCTCAGATGACAGAGCGATGATGTTCGAAGTGAACAGACACAGGTGGGCCCATTGAGCCAAGTAGCAATACTGCTCTTTGTGAGATTTGCATCGCCAACACAAATCAACACCCCGGTCTTCAGAGTAGCGTGGCAGATGGAGCAGATCTTTCGCCAGTGGCCGCAAGTGGTCTCTCTGGCCAAATATTTGTCAGCCTCATTTTCAGGGGTTTCCCCACAGACCTCTGCAACTCATCACGGCAGAGTCATTGCTTTTGTTCATGTGCAGGTCACACAGTCCGAGCTGGCTGGATGTTTTCAAAGACAAACTCTTGCATGCTCACCCCGATTCTGCTCCTTCTACTCCTCATTCATTAATTGTCATTAGCATGTTCTGACACTTGCATAGTTGATATAGGACAGGAATGAGGGCAACTTAAAATATGTTGAAAGCAGAGCCCTTAATAGTGACACTGGAGCAAGTTCTTTGCATTAGGATCAAAGTGCTGGTGTTCGAAGCTTGGTTTGTAAACCTGCTTGTATAGAAGCAGGGACAAGGCTAGCGGGAGGAAATCAGGATTTCAGACAGAATTCACTGACCTATCTATTGAGCTGTAAGCTTCTTATTTAAAAAAAAAAAAAGCTAAAATGATTACTGACGGTTTCCATTTCTGCTGTCAGTCCCACAGTAAAAGCGACGAGGAGTCCTGTGGCACCTTATAGACTAACTGAAGTGTAGGAGCATAAGCTTTCGTGGGCAAAGACCCACTTCGTCAGATGCACGAAGTGGGTCTTTGCCCACGAAAGCTTATGCTCCTACACTTCAGTTAGTCTATAAGGTGCCACAGGACTCCTCGTCGCTTTTGCAGATTCAGACTAACACGGCAACCCCTCTGATACTTAAGTCCCACAGTAGTGTGTAAAGCTCTCGTCTGCTTATTGGAAACTCTTTAAGCAGTTCATAGCCCATCCACAGCGTTCATACTGTGCATTGAAATCTTTGCTTCCTTTTTGTTTCCTGCTCAGAAAATGGCAGAACTCAACAAATTCACGTTAGAGAATAAGGAAGAAGAATCCGTCTCTGATGGTGAATCTGACATGACTTCTGAACCAGTGAATGCAAACCCCAGCCAAAATGCAGAGCAGGAGCAGTCTCCATTAACCGTGGAGCAAGTTCGGGTTGTGGATGCAGATGGGAACTTAAAAGTCCTGTATCCGTCTAAAACTGACCTTACTCTGGTCTCCTCTCTTCTAACCATAATACGCTAACAGCCATCGAGGTTCTTGTAAAGTGCTTTGATTTTGAATTTATTTTTGCATATTTTACAAAGACAGTTTGTATATGGTAAAATTAAATTAAGACCTGTTATGTCCCTTTAAGAAAACATATAAAATATCTCCTTTTGGATGCATAATTCAAATTGATTTGATTCCTTTGTAGCCAGGAATGCTACATCCTTTCCAGTCTTGGTAATAAAGCCCCAATGTTCTAACTGGTTAGAAATGTGAATGGGTCTTTAAATGCTAAACTTGGGATCTAAGTCTTTCATGTTTTGTGCTCAGGATCATTATCTCATCTAGTTCTGACAGATAGCTATGGTGACCTTGAAAGTTTAGATCACATTGACTTGTGCTAAGACGTTTTAAAGCAAACTGCCAGTTTATGAAATTGATTTTGGGGGCAGGGGGACTTTGTGTTCATCTGAATTGAATGTAGAAACCCACTTTGTGACTTACTGAGTAAATTGATAACATGAAAACTGACCAAGAAAGATACATCTCATCTACCAGTACTAACGACATGATGCAAAAACTGTGCATCTCTTGTCTTATGTACCACAGAAAGGTATGAAGAGTTAAAGCTATTGCTGATGAGAATCATTTCTGAGATTTTTTTTTTTGAAGCAACTCTACCTTTTTACTGTTTTATATGGCACTAAGCCTGAAGCACAGCAAATCCCATAGCCCTTTGGGGAGTTTATCCTCTTCAGTCTAATTGCAGCCAAACGTTGTTTTAAAAAAAAATCTCAGCAGCGAGTCTTTCAGGTGGTGGTTATTCAAAGGGATTTCTGTAGCTGTGACACTGTTCCTGGTGCACCTTGCGGGTGCTGTGTTGAGCAAGAGGATAGCTTTTTAAAACTAATAAAAGAAATTTCTTCACACAGCATGTAGTCAACCTGTGGAACTCCTTGCCAGAGGAGGCTGTGAAGGCTAGGACTATAACAGAGTTTAAAGAGAAGCTAGATAATTTCATAGAGGTTAGGTCCACCACAATTAGTACCTTCATAAAATATAAAATCCTTTGTTATGCCTAAAATCTTTGCCAACATTTTGGAACAAACGAAGGTATTGTCATGGAGCTCACACAAATTAACGCCCCCCCCTTTTCTAAAAAGAATGGACTGTGTTGCAAATGCACTAAACCACTCTGAGTAATGGAGAATACTTTTCCGTTAAAAGTATTTCTGCAAAAGCACATCTAGATTGGCAAGGATGCTTTTGCACAAAAAGTGCTTTTGCGCAAAAGCATCTGTGGCTAGTCTAGACATGAGTTTGCACAAAAAAGCCCCGATCGCCATTTTAGCCATCGGGGCTTTTTTTGCACAAAAGAGTTCTTCCCTGTCTACACTGGCCCTCTTGTGCAAGTATTCTTGCACAAGAGGGCTTTTTCCTGAGCGGGAGCGTGAAAGTATTTGCGCAAGAAGCACTGATTTTGTACGTTACAAAGTCAAGGTTCTTGCACAAATTCAAGCAGCCAGTGTAGACAGCTGGCAAGTTTTTGCGCAAAAGCAGCTGCTTTTGCGGACAAACTTGCCAGTCTAGATGCACCCAATGAAATGCTAAACAGAACATCATGATGGGCTCCAGAAATGGGATGAGTGTCTCCTAAAGCAAGTTTCTGGACCAAGAAAACAAGTAGCCATGTGCCCTTTTAAAACAACCAAGATCTACAAGCCTTAGCGGTAAGGCGCTGCCATGAAAGTGAGATGAGGTATCAGCACTGCTTGGCCAAACTGCCAGCTTGTTACCCTGTGAAGCAGTAAAGTTCCTGAGCAGTACGTCTTGTTCCTTGGGCATGTGCTGCTTTGCTAGTTGGGGGAAAGGCAAAATCCTCAACACGCAAGTTAGCAAGATAGAGCAGCAAATGCTGGAGCAGAGAGTAGGTGTGAAGGTTGCGTCAGAGCCTTGACCTGTGAGATTTCCTCTGCAAAACTGCTTAAACCCCTAGCAATGTTCCAGACACTGGCACAAATGACATCAGTAAGGCCTGGGTGTGCTCTGTGATAACTACATTTCACAACTACTTCCACACAGCATTGCTGTAAGGCATGAAATACACCAAGGGTCAGCCTAGCGCTACCTGAGCTAGATAGTGGAGTGGAATTACTGTGGGCGCATGTAGGCATGAGATCCAAAACAAGCTCCATTTGCTACGTCAGGTCTCCTATCACGGAGCTCCCGTCCCAGAGGTTCAGGGTGCTCTCGTACACCGTAGGGAAATACAAGTGCCTCTCTGCTCAGGTCTGCTTTCTCTACATGGCCTGGTTCAAATCTCAGCCAGGCTCACGGCAACCAAAATCACCCACTGGGTGGAGCCCAGCCCAGGTCCTGGATCCCATCCCAAAGCTGCCATTGCGTCCAGCACCCATTAGCATTCCTGCTCGTGGACTAGTGGGGGGGAACACCCTGCTCTGGCCTAGAAGTAGCCCTGACTGATGGAGCACAGCTGCGCAGCATGGGGAAGATGGGTGCTTGTGCTCAGAGGACATCAGACTCCTGCTCTGTCAGGCCAGCCCGTTGGACGAGCAATGCCTGAGGCCAGGCCTGGGGAGCCGTGCCAGACAGCGTGTTTGCGGAGACAGCTCACCCCAAGCAGCCCCACGGTGGAAACCAGCAGCAACTCTGGTTAGTCAGTGCTAATGCCAGAGGAGAAGTGTCAGGGCCTGTGGTGTATTCCTGTTGTTCAGTCGCTTTCTGCTGCTTTCAGTCTCCTGGCCAGGTGACCTCACTGGAATTTGCTCATGAGATCGCTGGCCAAAGCTTAAGCAACGCCACCATAAACCAGAGGAGAGGCAACGCTGCCAGGTTTAGCCTCCCCCACAGGTGCTTATCTTCAGTAGCAGCCCAGCTGGGATGACTCACTCCTCTGATAAGCAGTCCTGTGACTGAACTGCTTGGAGAGCCCTTTTAAACACATCGCAGAGCTTAATGTACCTATTCAGCCCCCTCTGGCCTCCAAAGCTCCCTGCTGCCCTCCACTAGCCAAGATGACTGAGTCCTACATAAGAAAGAGGGGCCTAGGGCTCCATGACACAAGGCGCCGCGTGGAATCGTGGGGAACAGCAGGGTGAGCTGAGAAATGAGCACAAGGACTATCAGACACAAAGTGCTTCCTTGTCACGCACCTTGGTACCCTGATGTCTCCAAAGCTCCTGCCCTGACTCTTTGCCCCTTTCTCTGTTGTCTGACACCCAGGAGGCTGCAGACCAGCTTTGCATTCTCTACCAGTGACATAACCAGACCCCTTGGTAAATAAATAACCTGGGCTGCTTTAGCTAGTTAGAGGTGGGGGCTGGTCTATCTCCCACAGCCACATCCTGGACTAGTCCTTCCAGACAGTGCTGCTGACAGGGCTGGTCAAACGCGCGGCCTTTCCCCATGCAACCTTCCGGGTGGACACTGCATCTCCGCTCTTCAAAGCACCCTGCCGAAAGGCTCCGCGGCCTGCGCTGTGCTCCAGCACGGGATGGGGCATCACGAGGGATCCATGCAGACGTTAGGAAAGGCAGCATGTACCTGAGGGGGCCTTGCCCTGTGGTGGAAGAAGAGAGGGATGCATGGATGAAAGGAACATGAAGAGACTAGAGTCCTTCCCCCATGTTTGCCAACAGCCTTGGGGAAGGAGGCAGGCGGGGGGGGGGGGGGAGGGAACAGAATCTGGCTGACGCACCAGGCTTGTGAACTAAATCCCGAAAGAACCGCCTCTCTCTCCTTTGCTCAGTTGTCAGGACAGGCTACCCGTGTGCACGGCGACAGGCCCACGTGCGGCTGGGCAAGCGTTAGCGCACACTTAGATAAGTCCTGCCACCCAGGCCTGCCTGCGGGATTGGAATTGGGGTTGTGCTTGGGTGGAGCGGGTTATTCCGGTCAGGATTGTTTAGAAGAGACGTGAGCCCAAATCTCTCTCCCTTGGGTGAAGTGGGGTTGGAATCTGGCTCCCACCCAGACTCTTTTTGCGGGGAGGCTTTACCTTCAATGAGGTGAACCCCAACTACATAATGGGCAGCCCCGGAGCAGAGTAGATTTCCCTGACGTTTCCTGTTCAAGCTGCAGTGACAGGAAGTCAGTCTGACGCCAAGATACTCTTCAGGGGCTTCCCTGAATAAGCCTTTCCATTGAGACACACATTCCAGCTCTCATCAGACACACGGGCAGCCTGTTGGTTTGAAATCTGCTTTTATTACTTAAAATAATGTGTGTTGCAGAAATATACAGAGCTTTACATATCTGCACCGTTTGAAAACCCTACGAATCAGGCTGTGAGCGAGCCAGGGCCTAGCTGAGTTTTCTAGAGGAAAGGTTATTAAACCTGGTTACACAGAGCAAGAGGGGAAAGCCAGTGGGGTTATGCTTAAAATAAAGGTTCCCATCACATTAGTTTATGATGACCCAGCTTCACTAGGTGCTGGCATGCAGCCTTCCTGAAGAGTTAGTAGAGAGGTTGGGTGCAAAAGCCTTAATTCTCTGAGCTGATGTGGCTGATGGAGCATAAAGAAATTTCCAAGGTTGGGTCAGCAAGTCCTGTGACCCCAGGCACTGCACTCTCCGCCTCCAGTACAATGTAGGGTCGTACTAAGGACTCTCAATTGAAAGGGAGCAGCACCATGTGTCTGGAACAGCCCTTGTCTGCTAGAAGCGTGTGCATGTCGACTGAGTGTTACACAGGGCGCCAATCACTGCTAAGGAATTGTGGCTAATCTGCACATGCAATCAGATGCACACACGGGCTGGTTTGCTCACACAACTACCCCCTTACGTGCACACACACCGTTTTCAGATGCCTACGGATGTGCCAATGCCTTGAGAAGCTCATTGAAAACATGCTCGTGCAAAACTGGTACCCAGATCGGCTGCTGACGAGTGTCTCATGGGGGGTGGAGGGGCTGGCCCCGGCAGGTCCAAGGAGCAGTTCTTGTTGCAGTACAGGGCAGCAGTGACAGATTTTGGAACCACAGCGTGTTGTGCTGATGCGAGAGGGAAAGCCTGTCCTTTCCTAGCTCCCCCTTTGCCTCGGGGCAGTCAGCTGAGATTGAACAGTCAGTCCTCGGAGGCAGCAAGGAGGCTGCCTCCAGCCTGCGGTGTGTGCGTCTCCCTATCCCTGATGCCGATGGTTCCCTTTGTGTGCTCATGTGACGTGTGTGTAGTGGAGATACCTGCATCGCATGCATGTTTGCTGACTTGCCGGATTGGGGGCGAAGAGGGAGAACTGGAGGGATCCAGCCTAGGGCCCTGCAGGTGAATCGCACCGTTACTTCTACTTGCACTTGTGCACGTAGTAACCTGTCACGTAGCCAACCACAAAAACGGCCCAGAAGAGGATGTTTCCTCCAATCACTTTGACTGCGATGCCAATTTTCCCAGTGCACAGCTTGGTGTAGATTCTGGGGAGATAAATGTAGATAAAGAACAGAGATAGGGTATGACTACACTGCCACCTTAGTTCGAACTTGGGTGGCTAATGTAGGCATTAGAACTTGCAAATGAAGCCTGGGATTTAAATATCCCGGGCTTTATTTGTATGTTCCCGGGCGCCGCCATTTTTAAATGCCCCATAGTTCGAACTCCCTGCCCGCAGCGACATGTGGCATGGACTAGGTAGTTCGAATTAAAGATCCTAATTCGAACTACTGGTACTCCTCATAGAATTAGGATCTTTAATTCGAACTACCTACTCTGCGCCACGTGTAGCCGCAGGCACGGAGTTCGGACTGAGGGGGATTTAAAATTGGCGGCGCCCGGGAACATGCAAATGAAGCCCGGGATATTTAAATCCCAGGCTTCATTTGCAACTCTGCTTGCCCTCATTACCCTACCTAGCTCGAACTAACGAGCTAGTGTAGACGTACCCTCACTGTTTGCAGTTTGCTTAAAAAAAAAGAATTGAGACTAGCGTATGGACAGCTTAGCTTTAAAAATAGTAAGTTAGCAGCCAGCTGTATCTGTAACATTGGCTGTGAATTGAGTCCAGTTTCTCTGCTTTAAAAAGTCCACATTGGGTTCTCGTGCCAGAGCTCAAGGGGTAAGAACCTCACGGACATCAGTGGCGCCGAAGGGCTGGGCCCTGTCGGTGTTTCTGTGCTGCTAAACGGAGGGACAGGGACAATGCTGGAAGATCTGACTCTGTTAGCTTTCAGAAGGTGATGGGTGTCAGCCTGGCAGGAATGCCCTCAGGGACAGCGTGCCTGGTTCTAGGCCCCTGCATGGTGGATGTAGGGCTACTCTGCTGACTGACCATTGGCAGCCAAACCACATGGGGTTTGTTAAGTCCAGCTCAGAAGGCTGAAAGGTGGACAGCCTGTCCCCGGCTAAGGAGAAGGACAGGAGGGCCTGCCTAGCTCAGGTGGAAAACTCTGGGAATCAGAATAGGCTCTGGGCAGCAATTTCTCTTGCGTGTGTTATTGATTCTGCACCTGCCAGACAGCTGAGCTGCAGGGGTCTCACCTGCTGCATCCCGACACCTCGGCAGTGGATGTGTTCACACTGACTTCATCGCGACTGCTGTCATTCCACCTGCTGTACTGCACACCTGTGTCTTGGGGCTCCATCCTTCCAAGGAAAAGGTGGCAGGAAAAAAGACTCTAGGAAGGAGGCAAAGGCAGAGACAAGTTAAGCTGATGCCTTGACAAGAGGAAAAACTTAACACATTTTCCTAATTTTTGTTCACTATGGAAGTGACGATTACAGCCAATGAGGTGACATCGGGCATGGCAGTGTGGGGTGACGTTCCCTCTTATTGGCCCCAGAGCAGTAGCTGTCAAGAATAATGAGAAGTGTGGACGTGAAGTAATGAGACAGCTGTAGACCTCAATCACTACCAGGATTAAAAGGGAACGGCCTGGAATAGTGCAACAGGATTTTGAATGGGAACCTGGATTAAGCCTAAAAGAAAAAGGTGGATGGGTGACTGAAACCACGGCTGAGATTTTATTGATACCTCCAAATACATCGGTCAATTGGGCGGATGATTATTTTCGACGTGTGAACACCCCGGTTCACTGGGAACGAGACTGTCAAACCAATAAATCGAGCCCTGCGTGGATACAAAATTTGGCAGCCGCAAAAGCGAACTGCTGATAGCTGCATTAACATCTGCAGATGCAGATCCCTGTGGACATAAAGCGGATCTACAGATTTGCAGGGTTCTAGATACAACATTTGTATCCACGTCCACATCCACAGAAATAAGCTACAGATGCCTGTATCCACATTGGCAGATGCGGATGTCTGCTGATGTAACATGGATATCTGCAGGGCTCTACCGAGAAACCTATAATCTGGGGTGAAAGGCTCCTCTTTTCCTTTGGGGGAAGATTTCAAACATCCACATTTGGAAGGCTTAAGAGCTATGGATACACGGACAATCTCCTCTCTAATCTTTGCCACGCCCTTCATCACCAGGGTGTTTTAGCATCTGTCAGAACAGGATATCAGTACGCTATGGAACACAAGTATTTCTGTTTTCCAGCAAGAGAGAGAAGTGGACAGGTAGCCATTTGTTTTTCTCCGAAGCACATTCCTGTAACAAGCTCTGTTTCATTCCTGAGAGAGAGAATGTATTTGTCCAGATAGGACGTATAAAGTGTTATGACAAGTAGAAATGGAAACTCTGAAGAGGATCAGATATCTGACATTTGGAGGAAAAAGAAATAAAGCAAAACTGGTAGCTTGCAGCTTCTAGCCTGCTGGTACATTTCTTAGGAGACTTAATATTGTGCATAAACATAGGCAGCCTGACGCTTCATTATCCTGAGGCGGAGAAATGAAGTTTGATGTTTTCTGGTGGATCCTTCAAATGAAGCTTTAATAGCTTAGGCTCTGTCCTGTGTGGGCATAAAAGATCCCATGGAACTTATCACATATGAGGGTTTGCTCACAATTCCCTCTCTCCGTGGAGTAAGGACTCCCCTACTGCTTTCCTCCACACCCCAGAGGTGTCTGCCCTGCAGTGAGGAGAGGTGGTGTATTGAGATTCTGATGGGGAAAGGTCGCCCTACAGAAATATGAAATCCTATGTTGCAACGCCTACCTAAAGTTCTTGGCAAAGCTGAGTTGTTTAAGGTTACTCCTTCTGCTAGCTCTGGCATTGCAGCTTGTGGATCTGCGACTGGGCGTGCCAGACGTGTGTGTCTTGTAGAGAACACGCTGTGGGCACTTGCCAGATGATGCTTTACAACAACTCGTTTGCAGCACTTTTAAAATCCTCCTGTGGCTGCCACCTCCTTTATGAGCCAGCCCTTCCTCTTGGGAGGCACTGCTCGCAGCACCCAGTGCTGGGGAGACAGCCAGGCCTGGCAGAAGGGGCTAGCCCTATGGAAAGCAGCACAAGGAAAACCAGAAATGCAGCTAATTCATGTGTGGCCTCTGTGCTTAGAATATAAAGCCCGGGCAGTGCTACAGACTGAAAAACAATGAGTAGCCCTGTGGCCCGTAGAGACACACACACGTATATATACAGACTCATGAGCTTTCATGGGCACAACCCACTTCTTCAGGTAAGCTCATCTGAAGAAGTGGGGTTTTCCCATGAGTGCTCACAATACTAGATATATATTTTTATTGGTCTCAAAGGCCATGGCTACACTAGGAAACTATTTCAAAATTACTAAATTTGACTTAATAACTCCGGATTTAACCAATTCAAACTAGCATGTCTTCACTACGGAGAAGCATTGAAATGAGTCCGAGGGAGGCTCCGTTAATGTGGACGCGGTATCTCGACATAGAGCCCCAGGATGCCCTGGGGAATAATTAGTTCAAGTGACTCTGGGGAGTCGTTATTTTGAAATAGCGGCTCTGGAGCATCCACACGGCTGCTATTTCTAAATAACTGTTTCGGAATGAGCGTTATTCCCACTGAAAAGCAGGAGAACAGATTTCGAATTCCACCGCCCGTTATTTCAAAATAATGCCCTTGCTAGTGGGGACACTCCACTTATAAATTTGACCTAAGGGGGGTCATTTTGAAACAAAGTCCTAGTGTAGATCAGGGCCAGGGTGCCACAGGACTGCTCGTTCTTTTTAAAGTGACAGACTAACCCGGCTCCCCCTCTGAGACTTTCTAAACTGAAAGTGTGGCCACGGCAGGAGGGCTGGGAGAGAGCTCTGCTAGCGCTCTGTGTAAACCTGCTGCACTAGGGAGGGGTCACAGCCCTGAACCAAAAAGTTACAGCCCTGGAGAGTGCCTGTGTAGACTTGGCAAGAGCCTGGGAAGTAAGGGGGCATGGAGCAGAGATGGGGACGGGGCTTGGAAAAATCAGGGCAGGACAGGGAGGGATTATGCTGCCTGGAGCACTCTTCAGTTTGCCCTTTTGACTGATGATTTCCTCTCAGTGCCTAACTTGTGTTTGGCAAATAGAGGACTTGACATTCTTGGAATTGCTGACATAACAATGCCCCTTATTAAGATCTACATTCCCAGCCTGCTGGTGCCAGCAATGGCACTGGGGTTTGCTAACATGCCGCATTAGAGATTAGACCCAGCGGCTCCCCGCAGAGTTTTGGCTCTGCAACCTAAATGCCTCTTTGTGTCCATCCCTGTAGAGGTGTGGGCAGAGTTGGCAATGATTCCTCACTCTCACAGACCTTGGGAGGCAAGCCAGTCCTCGCTTAGACAGCCCTCCTCTGAATCACATACTCCCCACCAACCACACACCCCACAACACACACACTTACCCAGCAACCGAGCCCTGCAACAAACCCCATTGCCAGCTCTATGCACACATCTGCCCTAGGGACACCCTCACAGGGCCTAACCACGTCCACCATGCTAGCCAAGGCTTGTTCACCTGCACATCTGCTAACGTGATATAGACCTGCAAGTGCCAGCAATGCCCCTCTGCCACGCACATCAGCCAGACCGGACAGTCTCTACCCAACAGAATAAATGGACACAAATCAGACATCAAGAATAGAATCCTAGAGCTGGAAGAGACTGAGGTCATCAAGTCCAGCCCCCTGCCCAAGGCAGGATCAAGCCCAACTAAATCAACCCAGCCAGGGCTTTGTCAAGCCGAGACTTAAACACCTCTAGGGATGGAGATTCTACTACCTCCCTAGATTACCCATTCCAGTGCTTCACCATCCTCCTAGGGAAATAGTTTTTCCTATTTTCCAACCTAGATAATAAACAAAATCCAGTGAGAGAACATTTTAACCTCCCTGGACACACAGCTACAGACTTGAAAGTTGCCATCCTCAAGCAAAGCACCTTCAAGAATAGACTGCAACGTGAAACTACTGAGCTGGAATTCCCGTATGCAAATCTGACAGAATCAGAATGGGTCTGGATAGGGACTGGGAATGGCTCCCTCGTTACAATAAAAAGAACGAGCAGTCCTGTGGCACCTTAGAACCTGACAAATATATTAGATCATAAACTTTCATGGGTAAAACCCACTTCATCAGACTAAGTAGGTTTTTCCCAGAAAAAGTGGGTAAAAACCCACTGATGAAGTGGGTTTTACCTACAAAGCTCATGGTATAATATATTTGTTAGTCTCTAAGGTGCCACAGGACTACTCATTATTTTCAAAGGCTATGTCTAGACTGCAGGCTTCTTTCGAAAGAGGCTCTTTCGAAAGCATCTTTCGAAAGAGCCTCTTTCAAAAGATCGCGTCTAGACTGCAGGCGGATCTTTCGAAAGAGAAATCCGCTTTTTCGAAAGAGAGCACCCAGCGAGTCTGGATGCTCTCTTTCGAAGACGGCCTCTTTACATTGAAGAACGCCTTCCTTCGAAAGAGGAACTTTCGAAGAAAGGCGTTCTTCCTCGTGAAACGAGGTTTACCGCCATCGAAAGAAAAGCCGCGTTCTTTCGAAATAACTTCGAAAGAACGCAGCTTGAGTCTGGACGCAGGGGAAGTTTTTTCGGGAAAAGGCTACTTTTCCTGAAAAAAACCCTGAGTCTGGACACGGCCCAAGTTACAGACTAACCTGGCTTCCTCTCTGAGACACATTACAATAAGTAACTTTCCCCGTTATGTATTCTCGCCTTATTACCCAGTCACCTTGCCTGAATTAGCTCAGATGTCACACTCCCATCTCTGCATCCCTACTCTCTGTTTCTTTTTCTCTCCCTTCATGCATCTGACGAAGGGAGCTGCAGCTCAAGACCGCTTATGCCATAATAAAAGAGTCCGTCTTTAAGGTGCCACCTTGTTTTTTCCAACTGACCGTGTTTCTTTGAGCAGTAAGAGCCAGACTGGCCCTGTACAGGGGTGGCACAGGCCGCCTACGGGGAAGAGCCCAGCACAATGGCAAACCTGGCATTTTGGGATGTTGAGGGGCTGCTCCTTTGAGGTGCCTCCGTCGCTGTCTCCTGTACGATCTCCAGATCCAAAGATCCTTGGATTGTCCCGTCTCCAGTGGTCAGTGTATTCAGATAACACCCTGCCATGCGGGCTTTCACACGCACATGACTTCGGGCTGAGACATTTGTACAAGGAAGCCCACTCCAGCAGTGCCTTCACTTCCCCCAAACCAACCAGTTAAAAGTAGCTTACCTCAGGAATGGGCTTGGATTTTATCCTCTCCCTCTCCTCCGAACGGCTGTGCAGCAATTCTACTCCTGAAAACAGGTTGGAAAAGTGGGGGAAACCGTCAGAAAAGCCCATTTGACACAAGACTGAGTAGAAAGCTGCCGTATGCACTCACCTGAGGATCAAAGTCCTTCTTGGACTCCGCTCTGAGCCGTTTCTTGGAGAAAATTCTTTCCTTGCTTGGCTGATTGGGAGCTTTTGAGCCTCTGTGTTTCCTGTGCAGGCTGCTGTGTTCAATCAAGATTAGAGGCATGGGGGGGAGGAGGTGGGGTCCCACGGTTCAGTGCCTTTCAGCACAGATTTCACAATTGCTGATTACGACAGGCTGACTCTGTACGTTCTGGCCTCACCGGCACAATTGCTGGGACAAAACTTGCACAGTTCCCACATGCAGCTTCTTTAACCCCGCTCGGTGTGAAGGAAAAGGGAGGGCGTGCACAGGAGAGAATGCTCAAGTCTTGATTTGATGGAGGAGTGGAAGGGTCACCACCAGAAACAATGGCCATTGGATCTGGCTCTTCCTTTAGTCCCACTTTCATGGAGATGCCAGTGATAGGAACACAGGCACTGGGAGCAGCTGGCAGCAAGTCGGGGAGACTCTTGAGTATTCTGCAATCCCAGCCCTGCCTCACACAACCCATGCTCCTGGGCTACAGCCAGAGCTTCCCACTTACTCCAGATTTATCCCGGGGTTGTGAGATCAGAATAGCCACCGGGCACCTGAGAGCTACTCAGCACTGTCAGTCTGGAGCAAAATCCTTCCCTTCTACACGGTGCAGTGTAGGGAGCCGAACAGCTCGGGGGAAGGTCGCTGACCGGATACAGAGCCTGTCGCTTGGCCGGCTCACTTGCTGCAACGCAGCTCTGGCCTGTTGTTGCCCACTGACGGGTGGTGCCCTGTCTGAAATGAGGCAGTGGCCCTGATTCAATAGCTGTCAGCATCCCGCAGCTAATCACCCCTTTCACCAGAGAGGGCTCAGCTTGAGGGAGCCTAAGGGATTGACTCCTGGCTTGGTCCCCTCAGGCTGGGGGGAGGCCCAGTGTCGGGGTTCTGCGGAGCTTGCCCATGTAAGACCCTCCCAGGGAAGTGCAAGAAGGAAGCTGGTTTTGTAGTCAGGCCCTCGGAGGGGTTCAGAGAGGCCCAGGCCGCTTCCAGCTTTTGAGGCCCCTTGCCATAATAAAAAAAATAACAATACTTATCATCAGCCGATCCGAGAGACACACTCGTCATGGTCTAATCGTGTGCCATCAGAACCGATCTATTTGTATTCATATTTATGAGCATTATTGATTCGTTGATATGACAAAATCTCTCTCAGTGCACAAAAATGTTTTTTTAACCAAATCTCGTCTCTTATTTGCTTAACATTTGCAGTTCTGCGCTGAGAGCGCGTTTCTGTTGGGTCTGATAGGGATGCGCATAAAAACAAGCTGCAAAACTTATCAGATGCCAGAAATGTAACGAGTATCTAAATTTGAAGCCCCCTTTGAGCTTGAGGCCCAGGCCTTATACCCGCCCCCCCCCCGCCTCGCTCCCTGGGTTGTATTAGAAAGATTAAAACAGAAGAGACAAGCAATGGCCCATTCCCCACTAACCATCTGCTGTGTGAAGACACCGCCTAGAGAAATGCAAGGATCAGCTGGAAGAGGGCAGTGGGAGGCTTTAGGAATGGGGATTTGGCCTTGTGCTAAGCTGCAGAGGAAAATGTACTTTAGACTGGCTGCCTCCTGCAATAGACCTCCCCTCCTGCGGCAAGAGTGGTGGGACTTCAGGCAAAGGGCTGGGGCCACCACACAGGGATGGATTTCATTTCTATGAACCGTGAGGCAGCCGGCTGAGCTGCAAACTTGTGGCTCTGTTCTGTAGCAGAGAGGTGGACTGAGAACACAAACCTCCAGGCTTTGGATATGAATCTCTTGTCACCCTGCGCCCCCTTTTGCAAAGTAGGGGTGAACTGGTACAAGTGAGTGGAGAACCCTCATCGGCAGCATTTCGTCGCTTTGCACCCGTTAGATTAGGTTACAAGGTCCAGGCCCTGGAGAACCAGGCCTTTTATGTACTGTGACGTAATTCAGCCAGAAATCTCGTACAGACAAGGAGGCTGTTTTATGCAGGTGGAATACCCTTGCCCAGTGGGGCATTTGTAAGTGTGGCTCTTGGTTAAGAGTAAAACACGAACATGCAATTTCAATCTGTAACTGGCTTTGGAGTGTCCTGCTGAGAGCAGAGAATTGGCAGGAGGCACACGGGAAGTCTGCTGGGAAACAGGTATTTGATCTTTTCTGTTAGTTAGAAGGAATAACCGTGTGCATGTCAAGGGGTGAGCATTACACTGACTCTGGAACTGACTTAAAATGTTGGTCAGGTTTCTATCTCGCTGTTATTAATGGCAAATAAGTAGAAGTCAAAGTGACTCTGTGAAAACAGCAGCGTGAGGTTCCATGTCATTTGCTCAGTTTGCAAGTCCAAAAGATTTTTATTTTTCCAATCGCTGGCCCTGCAAAAGTGATCTTGGTACAGATTGAACCTCTCTAGTCTGGCACCTTTGAGACCTGGCCGGTGCCGAAACCAGAGGCTTTTCTGAACTACAGGTCAATGTTGCCTCGCAGCATTACCAACACATCCACTGCTCACTGGGCTCTTAGACATTTCGGGGTAAATTCAAGCTTAATTACAGCAGAGAACCTGAGAGCCAGGACTGGTGCCTGTGAACAAACTTTATGTGACCACGGGAAACTTAGCCACACCCATGGTAAGTGGACATGTGGCTAACTAAAATCATGCTGGACCACAGTTGTTGCCAGACCAGAGTGCCGGATTGCAGAGGTTCTGAAAGTGAAGTTCTGTGGCTCACACATCACCAACAAAAAAGATTCTGCAACGGGAACTAATTCAATAACTTTGCAAAGGGACAATGAACCAGACTAGAATCCAGGTCGCTCTCTCTAAGCTGTATGAGCTCTCTAGAGCAAAGAAATGCAGCCTAATTTTAGCCAGTGAAGTCAGCAGATATGTCTGAATAAGCACAGGCAAATAAGCCAGGTCAGAGGGTATCGTTTTTACTATGAAGAACCACCCGTGAAAATGCACAGCTTGGTCCAAGGTCCTTATCTTGAACTGATACTTTAATTTCATACCAGAATTAAGACTCTAGACCAGGCATTTCTAAGGTGATTACTTCACCACAAAAGAGTTAAAGTCACTTGGCCTTGAAGTTTGAAATGGTGACCAGGCGCACACACCACTTGCTGTGTTTATTGCAGAGGAAAACGGAACACTAGCATTTTTAGGGCCACGTTTTCAGCCAACCCCTGAGTCTTGGTGGTGCAGGACCAAAACTGCAAGCACATTTTTCTATCTGCAGTTATTTGTGCTGCCATTTTAGGTCCTGTAGATATCTGAGATCTCAGTCATCCCCATAATATTGTATCCACATTGACCACTAAAACAGAGACCAGTCTCCAAATCTGGCCCTACAGATTCACTGAGAGTTTTAGGTTCAAGCTGTAATTGATACATGCACTTGCGTGAAGTGAAGGCACTTGGTCTCATGTTCCATAACACATCCAAGGCAAATAGTCGACTATTCACATCTGCCCCCTTGCTGCCTCTATATCAGAAGCTGGTTACCCCCAGCACCGTCTCCACAGTAAGGGGGGGCAGGGGAGGCAGAGCTGCCCCTTGGAGCTAACCCTGCTGCAACTCTGCAGTTTAAATATAGTAGGAGCCGAGGTGGAAATAGTGGTATAGGAGAAGGAAATTCCATCAACTACTCGATTAGCTGATTATCCACAATTTAACATCCCTAATTCAGACACCTGTTATTACTGACACCTCTATCTGTAACTATTTACATATTGTAACTATTATAAATAACGTTTCAGAGGGGTAGCCATGTTAGTCTGTTTCAACACAAACAATTAGTCCTGTGGCATCTTAAAGACTAACAAATGTATTGGGCATAAGCTGAAGCAGTGAGGCCCAGCTCATGAAAGCTTATGCTCAAATAAATGTGTTAGTCTTTACGGTGCCACCAGACTCCTTGTCTACATGACAGGTTGCACTCTGTAGTTGGGCAGCTGCCCCACTTTGGCATAGGAAGGGTTAAAGCAGGCTGGAGCGAGCCTGTGCAGAACCCAGCCAATCAGGGATAAGCTTGCTGCAGCAGCCCAGCTTTATAAAGGGCTGCTCCCATACAGCAGAAGGCAGTCTCTCCCTGGAGGGCAAGGGAGAAAGCCTGGCTGCCTTAGGCTACATCTACACTGCAATGCTATTTTGGGATACCGGAATATCCTGAAATAGCTGTCCCACGTTTTAACAGCAAGCCTGTTATTTCAGACTTGCTATTCCAACGTCCCTGTAAACCTCATTCCATGAGGAGTAAGGATGTTTCGGAATAGCAGGTTATTTCGAAATCTGGCGCTGTGTAGACGGTGCCAAATGACGAAATAAGCTATTTCGAAATAAGACTGAAATAAGATACACCATTTGCGTAGCTGCAATCGCGTATTTTATTGTGAGCTATGGTGCAGTGTAGACACACCCTTAGGGATCAGCAAGACTAGACCAGACCAGACCAGTGCTGGGCAGAGTCCAGGGAGCTAGAGGGAGCTCCAGCCTGATAACAGCCAGACTGGGCCATAAAGCTGCAAGAGCTATGGGGAAGCAGGCAACAGAGGGGAATGGAGGAAGGCAGTAGCGACTGCTGCCCGAGGATCTCTGGACCTGGGTCCCCTTTACCTTCCTGGCCACTGAAGGAGGTGGCCAGCATAGGACTGCAATTTGCCCGAGATGACCGGATTTACATGCTGGAATTTGGCAAATCTGGAAGACCTGCTTGTTTCAGGTCAGAGACGTTTGGTGATCCCATGATTATGCCGCTTCATGCAGAGGAAAGGAGGACAATGAGCAGCAATGGGATAGCCTTGCCAAAGCAGGTGATGCACCCCCTACACTTGGTAACTTTCACTTTCCAGCTCCTTTTATCCAAGAACCTCCAAGCACTTCGCAGTCTCCCCTTAACTCTCATAACTCCTGCCTGCAGTGGAGATGATGGGAAACCCGAGTAAGTGATTTCTGGCCAGTTGAGCCCTGATTCCAGCCCCCAAGTCCAGCTATGAGACAACAGTGCAGACTAAAGACCAGCTGGCTTAGCAGGACCCAGCTGAAGTTAAATTCAATTGTTTAATTTGTCAGTAAAAACAAACACTTGAGAACAAACCACATCGCAACCGGGGAAGAGTCCGGGGAGAAAGCGCCTGTCGGAGGCTGGCTCAGCTGCAGGGGTCTGCTCTCAACATGCAATACCCTATTTCACAGGGCTCTTTTTCTTAGAGTTAGGAGGTGGCAAACTTGCCGTCTCAGTGAAGAGAGGCGGGACCTTCACACCCTTCTGTTTCAGCAGTGAATGAAAATCCACCCGGTCACTAATTATTCTCTGGAAATCAGACACATTCACAGGAGAATCCAGCATTAGCCATGGCGGTGACAGGATCATTAAGCTTTTTCTTCTCCCCTTGCCTCTCTGCTGGGTCCCCAGCTCGGGGGTCCAAGCAGAAGCATCATTCCACACTGAATCACATACCTGCATGGTCTCCAGAGCCTCCTCATCGCTAATTTCGGCTTGGGGGGATTTGATACCAGCAGCGCTGTATGTGGCCTGAATGATTTTGCATCGAAATCTTTCAAACTTTGATTTTAAAAAGAGAGAAAAAAACCCAACCTTAGTGTAAGCTGAAGCGTTAAACAGGTTTCCTCCAAGTAAAGACGGATCCTGTCTATAAGCAAAGACCTTCTCTCGCTAGAGGGGGAATTTGCAGTAAGCTCTGCTTTGAAACTAAGTCAGCGAGGGGGTTGGTATGACAGCTGGCATTCGACAGGCTGCGGTGTCTCTGACTGTCCCCTGGACATCAGCGAAAGGCAAGACTGAACGCTTGTTTCTGTGAAATTCTGCCCTGCGCCAGGTCTGTGGAGTTCCAGCTGGCTTCACAAGAAGACCCACATGGACATCTAATGGCAACATGTGCCTCTGGATTCATAAGATAAGCAAATCTGACCTGCAGCAGGTCTGAATGTGGCCCGTTCAGACTAAATATGAGAAATGTCTTCCCATGATGGCTGTTTGAGAGGGGGGGGAGGGTCCCAGAAGGGTTGGGAGGCTGTGGGATAAAAATCAGAAGTCTGTAGGGTTGCCAGGTGTCCGGTATTGACCCGGACAGTTCAGTATTTTCTCCTCCTGTCTGGTAAAAAAATCAGAAAATACCAGACACCTAAAAAGGCCGGTCCTTTCTGATTTTTTTCCCAGCCAGGAGGAGAAAATTCTGGCTGCTTACCAGGTTCCGCAGGGGAGCTGCACGGCCCGGTACAGGGAAGCAAGATGGCAGATGGCCGCCAGCAGCCTGTTAGGGCCAAAAAGCCTCAAACGCATTTCTTAAATGGGCCATGCAGTTTGTTTGTTTATTTATTTATTTATTTTGCTTAACAACTTTGGTCTCCCCCTTTTTTTCCTCAACAGAATTTTTTCCCCAGTAGGTTTTTTGTTGGGGGGGGGGGTCGGTATTTTTGGTTAAACCATCTGGCAACCCTAGAAGTTTGGCATGGTAACTATTCTGCTCTGAAACCCCTGGGCCTCTTTTCTCAGTGTCCCATCAGACCCATAACTGCAACAAGGGCCACTGGCAAGCACAGCAGCCCAAGCCGTGAGGGAAAGGTTGGGGCGCAAGTGGACTGTTAACTGCCAGCCCCTCGGTGCCTGAGGTGCGAAGGAAGACAGGGCCAGGGAGCCCCGTGCAGGCACCCAATGATTGTGTCTAAAGATGGCTCTGACTAATCTGGGGCCTTGGGTCTCATTGGCCGGAGTCTTCCCCTCAGAGAAGCCTACAGTGAAGGAGGCGCCTTTACCCTGGCGTTGGTGCACTCCAGTGCGACTTTGGCCTGCTGCTCAGCGTGCTGCAAGGCCTCCACTTGGCTCTGCAGCTCACTTTGCTCACGCAGCTGCTTCTGGATGTGGTGCTGGGCTACCAGAACCTCTGCCTGGAGCCTGTTGATCTTGCCCTGCAAATCATCAATCAGTTTGTTTTGCTCGGCCAGCTTGGCTTCTTGTTCTGCAGTGTCCTGAGGAGAAACACAGTTCAGGAGGGACGGAGGAGACGGCTGCTTAATTCAGACACAGCTCGCTAGCGATTCTGCCCGGCTATTCCAAACCCCTCTGTGCTTCCCAGTGGGCAAGTAGCAGCATATGGCAGTGCCCAGACATGTTAGTGGTTTGGGATGTTGTCCCCCTCCCCCAGGTTTACCTGTAGTGTTTAAGAACCATGAAACAGATGTGTTCCCTTCCTCATCCATTCAGGCTCATTAGAAATATTAAGCTAAGCAATAAAGCATATTGAGAAACAAAATAGGCCAGGCCTGTCCCATCTCTGATTTTCATGGCAAAGACTCCCCTGCAAAATGAGGGAGGCCATGGATGGGATGAGCACTGAGACTAACTAGAGCGAAGACACAGAACACCAGTGCTGGGCAGCGAGCAGGGACGGCCGAGAAGAGCACAAAAGGCTCTCAGAGGGGTTTGGTTTTGTTTAATTTATACAGGCCCAGACCTAAGAGGGGCGCAGCAGGGAGAATTAGGGTGTTGGCTGCTGTAACTAAGCACCAATGAGCCACCTGTCGGAGTTTGTAATTCTCTCTCTCTATCATTCCCATCATCTCTTCATGCTTCCGCTCTTCTCGAAGGCTGGAAAACTGAGAGAAAAGGCTCCAGTTAACACTCTTGGAATCATATTTCCTGAGTTGTTAAAAAAGAAGGAAACCAACTCTCACTGAGTAAGCTCCCAGTGTGTCACAGTGGTAGCCACTAGGCTGTGCTGTGCTCCGTGACTATACCTTGGCAGACATGGCTTGTAACTGATTTCCCCGCTCTCTAAGCTCCTTCTGCAGAATTTCCTTGTCAGACTCAGCAGTCCGCAGCTGTGACTCCTGGAAAGCCAGCTGCCTTTGCAAGGAAGTGATGGCACCTGTAAAATCCGAGTCAAGTTTTGAACCAACTGAATCCCTGGCAAAGCCCTCAGGAAGTCTCCCCGGGCGATGAAAATGGGGGCAGCCATTTTATTCCATAATCCAAAAGTCACCCGGCTGTGGAGATCAGTTATCTTAGAATTACAGTAACTATGGAAGTACAATGGGCTAACTCTGCTGCTGAATGATACTTTATCCTTTATTGCATCACTGACTTGAAGGGTCCATTTCTTAATACAGGCAGTCCCCGGGTTACGCGGATCCGACTTATGTCGGATCCGTACTTACGAACGGGGCTTTTCTCGCCCCGGAGGACGCGGGCGGCGGGACCGCCCAGACGCGCCGCGGTCCCGCCGCCCAGGTTCTCCACGTCTTTGCTCCGCGTCTCCCTGGTCTGCTGGGGGCCCCCCAGTAGACCAGGGAGACGCGGAGAACCCGGGCGGCGGGACCAGATGCGGCGCTACTGGACCAACCCGACAGCATCCCAGCTGCTCTGCCCCAAGCGTCCTGATTCAGCCGCTGCTGGTCAGTTTCAGCAGCGGCTGAATCAGGACGCCTGGGGCAGAGCAGCTGGGGTGCTGGTGGGTTGGTCCAGTAGCGCCAAGGAGCGACGCTACTGGACCAACCCAGCAGCACCCCAGCTCCTCTGCCCCAGGCGTCCCCAAGTCAGCCGCTGCTGAAACTGACCAGCGGCTGACTACAGGAAGCCCGAGGCAGACTTTCTCTGCCCCAGGCTTCCTGGAATCAGCCGCTGATCAGTTTCAGCAGCAGCTGACTTGGGGACACTTGGGGTAGAGCAGCTGGGGTGCTGCCAGGTTGGTCCCCGCAGCGCTGAGGTGCGGCGCTGCGGGGACCTACCCGGCAGCGCCCCAGCTGCTCTGTCTCAGGCGTCCAGATTCAGCTGCTGTTGAAACTGATCAGCGGCTGATTCCAGGAAGCCCGGGGCAGAGAAAGTCTGCCTCGGGCTTCCTGTAGTCAGCTGCTGGTCAGTTTCAGCAGCGGCTGAATCTGGACGCCAGTTCCGACTTACGTACAAATTCAACTTAAGAACAAACCTACAGTCCCTATCTTGTACGTAACCCGGGGACTGCCTGTACCAGACAAATCCCGCTTGTGCAAGAGTCAAAATGCTTAGAAATGATCTGATATGCAGAAGCTCCCTCCAGGCTAGTGACAGAAGCTGGATGTTTAGCTATGGTGCTGCTAGCTATACTGGGGCACTCCTTGTTCGTAAGAACAGAACTGCATCAGACCAAAGGTCCATCAAGCCCAGCAGCCTGTCTGCCAACAGTGGCCAATGTCAGATGCTCCAGAGGGCATGAACAGAACAAGTAATCATCAAGTGATCCCTCTCCTGTCATCCATTTCCAGCCTCTGACAAACAGAGACACGGGACACCATTCTTTACCCATCCTGGCTAATAAGCATTGATAGACCTAACCTCCATGAATTTATCTAGCTCTTTTTGGAACCCTGTTAAAGTCCTGGCCTTCACAATATCCTCCGTCAAGGAGTTCCACAGGTTGACTGTGCGCTGCGTGAAGAAAAACTTCCTTTTGTTTGTTTTAAACCTGCTACCTATTAATTTCAAAAGCCATTCTTGATTAGCACCCACATTGCTTAGCAGTCCAAACTTTACCAAGCACTGTTAAGCAGAATCTGCCCTCTCTTATAAGGGGCATCTTTACTAGGCCAACTGCAAGGGAAAATAATTCTAAAGTAGCTGCTGGTGTCGGGAAGCTACTTTTAAAACTTCAGAGGGAACAGAAGGTGCAGTGAAGAGCTAATGTAGATCCTTCCCAGACAGAGGAAACTGCGGCACAAGAACGCTTTGTCTTGCTCCCCAGAACTACACAAACTGCTCACAGGGCAGGGGCAAAGTCTGGGATCTCGCCACTAAAATGCCAGATAGTCTGTGCTCTCTAGCCCTTATGTCAGTCCTGGTACCTGTGGCCATGTCATAGTCAGTTTTTGCTTTCTCCAGTTCTTTACAGAGCTCTTGGTTCATTTGCTGGAATTCTCTGAGCTTGACCAGGGATGCTTTCTCTTCTGCCTCTGCCTCATTCTCCTCCTCTTCTGAAGCCTCCTCAATCTCGGTACCACTGAGAAGCTCTTTTTCCATGTCTTCTTGTCTTAAGCCCTTTTGCTGCATTTCTGAATACTGTCAGGACAAAAGGACAGAAAGAATTTGGAACGGTAAAGCAAAATGCAGCCTTATGCAGAGATAGGTCATATAAAGCTCCTTTTCTGGAGCAGAAAGTTTGGGGGGGCAGGAGTCTAGCTCTGGAGTTGCATCTGTGTCTGTTGTGTCCAGTGCCAGAGCCTCTGGGGATCTTACAATGTCTAGATACTTAAAAACATACAATTATGGGCATCATGCGCCTGTAGGCACAGCTCATAAGCCCAGTGCTGGAAGTTCATTAGTGGGCCTCCTGCCTAATTTGGTCCAAATGCAAAGACACCAAATCCACTGACAGTGAACTTGACCCATAGCTAGGCCATGTCTCCAGGTTACTGCAAGAGAAGAGGATTCTGAATATTTGGCTCTTTTACCCATGAGCTTCTGAAACGTGCTATGTTGGAGCTCCTGTTTGTGTCTGTGAGGTTGGATGTTCTAGTCTAAATGTTTCTTTCTAGGCTCCCTCTGCACAAGTAGCATGATTAATGTATTTTAAGTTCTGTCCACACTGATCTCTAGTTTCTGTGGTTAGACAATTTCCCTAGTATCTTTACAACAGTGCACCCAGGAAGGAGGAATAAGTTCTATTAATCTTGTTGTAGATCTTAAAACTCTACTCCTAAAACACACACACTCTGAAAAGTAGGGACAAACTTTTCTTTCGGTTCTACTTGTAAATCTGGTGTGCCTTCATGTACACGGACTTAACCAAAAGCAGAAATTGGTTTGGAGATGTTAATCTTAATTATTCTTTATAATTAGGTTTCTAAATGCTTTAGATTTCTGTACACACATTCCCATGTCTACAAATCAACGACCCAAAGGTGACAGGGGAGAGAAATCTAGAGGATGCAGTCACTAGCAGCCACACTTAGTAGTAATGTGAAAAGCAAAGACTTATATAGACTCCTCATTCTATTGTCAATTTATTTTGCCATATCTGGCTAATGCAGATCCTCTTTCACCTCCTTTTCCAGTTGCTGTAGTTCCTCCTGGTCTTTCATCAGGGACTTGGACAGGCTGGCAATCCTGGAATCCAGTATTTTATCAGAGTAGATCAGTTTTAATTTTAAGCATGCCACCTCCTCTCTCAAATCTTCTTTAGTGCCACTTGGTCCTAGGCCATCCTGCACTGCGCTGCTTACACTGGGCATCTTCGTCTTGCTGTCATCAGCTACCGGGTCTGCGGCTACGTCTTTCTGCAAGGGAAAATTTAGTGTGAGGGAAACTACCTAGGAAGTGAAACGTAGAAGTTGCTTTTCACAGCCCTCGCTTGCACCATGTAAAGGGAAGAGCTTAGTGCACTAACCACAAATACACCTCACTTTGTCAGGGATTCTTAGGGTATGTCTACACTGGCACCCTCTTCCGAAAGAGGGATGCAAATGAAGACATTCAAAATTGCAAATGAAGCCAGGATTTAAATATCCCATGTTTCATTTGCATATTCGCATTATGGCACCATTTCTAAATAGCGCTATTTCGAAATTACAAACGCTGTTAAGACGCGGTTATTTTGAGAGAAAACCCTTCTCTTGAAATAACCCTTATTCCTCATACAATGAGGTTTATCAGTTATTTAGAGAGAAGGGTTTTCTCTTGAAATAACTGCGTCTTAACAGTGTCTGTTATTTCGAAATACAGGCAGTCCCCGGGTTACATGGATCCGACTTACATCGGATCCCTACTTACAAACGGGGTGAGGCAACCCCGCACTAGCTGCTTCCCCCCAGCAGACCAGGGAAACGCGGAGCGGCTTTTCTCAGCAGACACCTCAGCTTGAGAATAAAGGACTGAGGGAAGTGAGGTGTGGGAGAATAAAACTGAGCTCTGGAGAAATGTTTGGCTAGAGTTTCCCCTACAATATGTACCAGTTCTGACTTACATACAAATTCAACTTAAGAACAAACCTACAGTCCCTATCTTGTACGTAACCCGGGGACTGCCTGTAGTGCTATTTCGGAATAGCGCCATAATGCAAATATGCAAATGAAGCATGAGATATTTAAATCCCGGCTTCATTTGCAATTTTGAATATCTTCATTTGCATCCCTCTCTCGAAAGTGGGTGCCAGTGTAGACATACCCTTAGTGTCAGACCTCCACGATGTTTCTGGGGAAGCGAACACTGTGTTTGGAAAATGAGGCACCACCGAGCCCTCTCTGACTCCAACCAGCACAGTCAGTGGCTCTCCGATGAGCATCGTCTTCGAAGCGAGGTTGCTGGTGGAGAGTGTCGTCTGAACATAATTACCCAGAATGCTCTTCCCTCTCGCTGTGTTACTTGTGAACTCCGAGCCCAAGGGGGGCCTTAAATAGCTTTTATTGGAGCATCACTTCCTCAGTCTGCTGGGTTTGTTGCTTGGCTGGTGTGTGCGCCTGTTGGAGGAAATCTCCTTTCTGCTTAGATCATAGAGACAGAAGGGACCACCAGGGTCGGCAGCAGCTTTTCCACTAGCGGTGACCACTGCTCATATTTTGTCTCTCGCTGTGAAATCTACAGGGAAAATGAGCACAAGTCACCTCCTCTGGGATGACACTGTCCCTCCCGAGCATGTTCAGATGCTTCTTGAGAGTCTCTATCTCCTCCCTGAGGACAGAGATCACATCATCCTTCTTCACACATTCTGCCTCACATCTGGAAAGACGATTAATCTCCTCTCCCATCATCAGCAAGCATCGCTCCTGGGAACAGGAAGAGGCAAAGTGGCCGCTCAGACGATGCATCTGAAGTTTGATGGGATATTGGCGGGCAGGAAAAAGATGGAGGAGTGGCATACAAGTGGAAGAAATACGGTAGTTCAATACCTGCCCATTTGTAGGGAATGTAATGGCATCTAGTCTAGGGATGTAAGCGAGTAGCTGAGTACTTGACTACCTGAGGAGGCTAAGCTTATCGGCTAGTCGAGTACTCAACTACTCGCTTCCCCTCCCCTGCTGCCTCTATATGAGCGGCAGCAAGTGGGAGGGGGGGGAACAGGAGCCGGTGCTGCGAGGAGCCATCTTAAAAGCCGGTTCCCGCCAGCACTGTCTCCATGCTGCCGCTGCCCCACCCCACACTGCCTCTATCAGTGGGGGCAGGCCGAGGCTTGTTGCAGGCAGAGGCTGCTTGGCAGCAGCCCCTGTTTGTGGGGGTCCCAGTGGGGAGCTGGGCAGCCCCTGTCCACATCAGCCCAGGCTGGCCGCAGGCAGAGGCTGCTCGGCAGCAGCTCCTGTCCTCAGCCAGCCCCGGCCGCTGCGAACAGGGGCTGCTGACCCGGTGTGAGCCAGGACCGAGCAGTCCTGGATCACACTGGTCCGGGATCGCCCGGCTCTTACTACATTTTAAATGCAGAGCTGCAGTGTGGGTGGGTCTCACTGCGGCTCTGCAGAGCGGCTCCCTTTATCTACTAAGGATGTAGTCGATACAAAGTGTAACGACCGCACGATGAGCCAAATAACCGCTCCTTAATGTCCCTAATCTAGTCTAGAGCCAGGACACCTAGCTTTTCTTGCTTGCTTTGATGTGGACTTACTGCCCTTCCCCTCTAGCTGCTTCCCCTTCTTTCCTGTAGTTCACATTGTTTTGAAAAAAACTTTGAGATCCTTTGATGAATTCATTCATCCAAGTACAATTATATTATTCACTTAATTTACATCATGCCCTTAATGTTATAGCTGGATCACTGTGCAATGAACTGTGTGCTTGGTCTCTTCTTTTGGAAGTATTATAGTAACGTTTTCTCACCTTCTCACGGATTACATCAATGTACCATGGGAGTTTACTCTCTCTGGATCCCATTCGATGTTCATCTGGACCTACTCCTTCTGTGAAACTTTTCCATTTAGAGAGACCAGTGAGACTTTTACTGGGTAGGAGCTGGCCAGCTGCTGGGGGGAAATAGGCTAAAAGCAGAAAGAGCATTGATCTAAGTATCAACCAGAGAATTGGAAAAAACATATTTGTTCTCTCCAACTTATTTTTTCTGGCAACAAATCTCTATTAACAGCCACAGCTCCTTGGGTTCCACTTAAGGTACCATTTACAAAACTCCCCAGAAAAGCTGGTTTACTATATTGAATGAAAAAGAGACCCAGCCTACAATAAGTAGCTTCAAAAGGGAATTGTGTCTTGTTCAAAATGTCTGTTGGCTACAACTTCAATCAGCAAAACCCTCCGACTGGTGGTCAGAGTGGTTGTGCTGTGGAACATATAGCATGCAGCTCATGCCATGCCACCAAGGCTATGTCTAGACTGCAAGCCTCTTTCGAAAGAGAGCGTCTAGACTGCACGCTGAACTTTCGAAAAAGCAAGCCACTTTTTCGAAAGAAAGCACCCAGTGAGTTTGGATGCTCTCTTTCGAAGAAGCCCTATTTACATTCAAGAACGCCTTCTTTCGAAAGAGCACTTTCGAAAGAGCGTTCTTCCTCGTGAAATGAAGTTTACCGCCGTCGAAAGAAAAGCTGCGTTCTTTCGATTTAATTTCAAAAGAACGCGGCTGCAGTCTAGACACAGGTGAAGTTTTTTCGGAAAAAGGCTACTTTTTCCGAAAAAACCCCTGAGTCTGGACACAGCCCAAGTGGTTAAATAGTGCAACCAAGGCAAGGCCATGAGTATTTCTTATAGCACTGCCTTGCAAAATCAGCAATTGCACAGCGGGTTTTTCACCCTTCTGGAAAACAGCCCCCTCCCAAACACACATGCAGTCAATGTCTTCCTCTTACCTTGGGTGGTTGATTCTGCTGGAGATACGTTCTGAAAGGCAGCTTCCCATTCTTCAAAGTTGAGCTGGGAGGACAGACTAATGGTACTCAAATTATAGGTCTTATTAGGGATCTTTAGTAAAGTCCCATCTGTGTTTAAAAAAAATCCTGGTTACTGCTAAGTGGTTTTTCTTTTTTGTCAAGAAAAAAATCCATTTGACACATTTCAGATTCTCAGCACTTTCTGGCTTGTACCTTCTGTCATGTAAAGTGTTGAAACTCTTACCAGTTTCAGGGAAGTGAGGAAAATGTGGGTTTTGTGCAAAACAAGAGCCTGATTTAAATATTAAACATTTATGCTGAATTCCTAGTTTAGGTATCAAGTATCAGAGGGGTAGCTGTGTTCGTCTGAATCTGCAAAAGTGACGAAAAGTCCTGTGGCACCTTATAGACTAACAGATTTATTGGAGCATCTGACGAAGTGGGTCTTTGCCCACAAAAGCTTATGCTCCAATAAATCTGTTAGTCTAAGGTGCCACAGGACTTTTCATCACTAGTTCAGGCATGTGAGGAATCAATCACTTTTAATATCCAGCTAGATTTACCTAGGCATGTTAACACAAATTCACAATAGCATGAAAGGAGATGAGGTCTGAGTCGTCTCCCCTTTCTGAGGAAGGAAAAGTCTTTTTTCACGGTCATAGCAATTAAGGCTAAAAGGGACCACCAAGTCAGCCAGAAACTAGTTCTGAAACTCAGTGCAGCATAAGACTGTCACAGCATGAGCCCAGAGGTTTCTTAGCCTGAAAAATGGGACTTGTGTTCAGTAACGAAATGCTCAAGGAGGTTGTGGAATCTCCATGTCTGGAGACAGGGGCAGATGTTGGTTTTGCGGGGCCCCGGGCAACATACTTGCGTGGGGCCCCCCCTTTGCCACGGCGCATGCGCAGGGCTTTCTGAAGCGCGGGGCCCGGGGTGGCCGCCCCGTTCGCCCTGCCGTATATCCGCCCCTATCTGGAGATATTTAAGAGCAGGTTGGACAGACACCTGTCAGGGATGATCTAGATGGAGCTTGGTCCTGCTGTGAGGACTTGATGACCTCTTGAGGTCCCTTCCAGTTCTAGGATTCTATGACATAGGGGTAAAACTCTTCTCAGTGGGACTATCCCTACTCTGCACCTACCCTTTCAAGAGACAGTGTGGAGTTTACAACCTAAACAGCCGGGTGCAATCAAGAAGCACCCTGCCCTGCCCTAGGGCTATATATAAATATGGAAAGGAAGTTGAGTGAGAGAGGGCAGGAACCAGAAGTGGTGCTGGTGATGCCATTTACTCCTTTCCTTCGTCACCAGACCTAAGCCTGAGAGACTTTGTTTTCTGATTGTGTTTGGTTACTGTTTGGTTACTCTCACTCAACCCTCTGAAGTAAGGGCTTTCTGAACTTAAATGGCTCCTTCCCTGATGTGCTGGCTAAGGGAAAGGTAGACAGCCAGCCTGCTTGCCTTCTAAAACAATAGATGACTGGAGCTGGCCTGGAGACCCTCTGAAGGCAGGAAGGTTTGGGGGTTTTATGTGTGTGCGGAGGGGGTGTCTTGGCCTCCAATTTCTTGGATCTTGGGCCCTTGCCTTTGAGTTTTTCATTTGCTACCAACTAGGGTTTTCTTTTTTAACTTTGTGGTAGCATTGAAGACATCTACTATATATTTGAGAGTTTGTCTGTCCATGAGCAAGTGAACCTGTCAGTCTGTTTGTTCAAGAACCTCTCCTAAACAGTAAGAGCTAGGGCCACCATATTCGGTAGGCAGCTTCCTCTTATCCTAACTTAAAGCAAGGTCAGGGTTTGGCTGGACCAGGGCAATGGGATGTTTCTGGAATGTGATTGCTTTTCATAACATGGAAAGGGATGGGGCTGCTGGCAGGGACAGTTATATGGTATAATGACCACAGGGGGCAGCAAGGGGTCAAAGATGAGGACTGGGACAGCTATAATCGTATCAGGGCAGCAGGAGGCAGGGGGAAGTAAGGTTCCTGTGCTGGTATTGGGCATGGTTGGCTCGCTCCTACTGTTTTGGCCTCCATCAATAAGAGCTGGAGCCCAAACCACTTCCCCAACCTCGCCTCAGCCCCAACGCCAGACAACATTGGGTGGGAAAGCGAGGCCCGTACCCTGGTGAGCCCGAGCGAGCACCCACAGCCCCTGTGCAGCCTCAGTGCACCCAAGCTGACACCTCAGAGCTCAGGCTGCCAGGCAGCACAGCCCTGGCCAGCATGGGGAGCCGCCATCCAGGCAGCATGGCCCCCACCTCAGGCCTGGGGAGCTGCTTGGTGGCCACACTCCCTACCCTAAGCCCCCTAATCCCAATCCCCTGCCCTATATCCCCCCTCACCCAATTCCCCTGCCCTGACACCTGCATCTTCCACATCCTGCCCTGGCTGTTGTGGTGAGAGAGGGCTGGGATTTTCCTCTTCCCCCACCCCCACCCCCGAGCAATGATTTAAATTAAGAAATACAAAAAATAATTTGAGTTAAGGACCCGAGCAACGAGTGCTTCAATACATGATCAACTCCAAAGCCCCAGCCAGCAAATACACACTGACTAAGATCCATGTTACATGTTAAAGTCATGCTGAGGGACTCATTAGTACTCTAGCTACCCGCGATTTGATGAATGGGGGGGGAGGGGGGGAATGTGTAGGCTCTAAGCAGGACTACCCAGGATATAAGAGGGAGATATAGCTTACTACATGACTGGAAAGTGTAGCTGGGGTTTGCTGTTCTCCTTTGTGAGTCTTACCAAGCTTGGTTGTTGAAGTTGCTTTGTTACTGAATCTAGGACACCCAGGGCGCATTAGAAAAGATCTCTGTAATTCCTTCACCTGAGGTTCATACTCAGACTCGGAGAAGCCAGCAGGTCTGAGATCAGCCTGGCAAATAGGAGGAAATGAGATGTAAATAAGATCTATGACGTGACAACCACAAAACCCACCTGACAGGCAGCTCACCATCCGAGCCTGACCTGCAAAGAGCTGAGTATCTTCAACTCCCTTTTGAAGTTGGTGGGAGTAGAGGGGGCTCAGCGTGTTTTAGGCAGCACTTAGTCCACTGCAGGATCAGACCCTGGAAAAGATGGACTGTGCTGGCAGATGGACTGTGCTGGCAGTTACAGCCCTGCTCACAGAGCACTGCAGGGAAACCGCTGTTAGAACATACGAATGGCCATACTAGCCCAGTGTCCTGTCTGCCGACAGTGGCCAATGCCAGGTGCCCCAGAGGGATTGAACAGAACAGGGAATCATCAAGTGATCCCTTCCCTGTTATCCATTTCCAGCCTCTGACCAACAGAGGCTAGAGACATCATCCCTACCCGCCTGGTTAACAGCCATTGCTGGATCAAACCCCCATGAATTTATCTAGTTTGTTTTTGAACCCTGTTGAAGTCCTGGTCCTCACAACTTCCTATGGCAAGGAGTTCCACAAGCTGACTGTGTGTTGTGTGCAGAAGTAGTTCGTTGTGCTTGTTTTAAACCTGCTACCTATTAATTTCATTTGGTAAGCCCTAGTTCTGGGAACAAGTGAATAACTTTTCCTTGTCTCAGAGGCGTAGCCACGCTAGCTTGTAACTTTAAAAATGAGTAGTACTGTGGCACCTTAGAGACTAACAAAAGTATATAGTATCATGAGCTTTCATGGGCAAAACCATTTCTCAAACTCATCTGAGGAAGTGGGTTTTGCCCATGAAAGCTCATGATACACTATATATATTGTTAATCTCTAAGGGTACGTCTAGATTACATGGCTCCGTCGACAGAGCCATGTAGATTTGTTTGTTCGGCAAAGGGAAATGAAGCCGTGATTTAAATAATCGCAGCTTAATTTAAATTTACATGGCTGCTGCGCTGAGCCGACAAACAGCCAATCAGCTGTTTGTTGGCTCAGTGCGCTAGTCTGGACGCTCCCCTGTTGACATGAAAGCCCTTTATCGACCTCCCCGGTAAACCTTATCCTACGAGGAATAACGGGGAGGTCGATAAAAGGCTTTCAGGTCGGCGCGGGAGTGTCCAGACTAGCGCGCTGAGCTGACAAACAGCTGATCAGCTGTTTGTCGGCTCAGCACGGCAGCCATTTAAATTTAAATGAAGCCGCAATTATTTAAATCGCGGCTTCATTTCCCTTTGCTGAACAAACAAATCTACATGGCTCCGTCGACGGAGCCATGTAGTTTAGACACACCCTAAGGCACCACTGGACTGCTCATTGTTGTTGTTTTTCTTATTCACTTTTTCCACACCAGCCATGATTTTATAGATCTCTCATATCCTCTTTGTTTCCTCTTTTCTAAGCTGAAAAGTCCCAGTCTCTTTAATCTCTCCTCATATGGGACCTGTTCCAAACCCCAGATCATTTTAGTTGCCCTTCTCTGAACTTTTTCCAATGCCAAGATGTCTTTTTTGTGTGTTCATACTCTCAGCAGCCAGCGCAGTAGCATGATCACACTGGCAGTGGCATTGGGAGCAGAGCATTCTGGGCAGTTATCCCACAGAGGAGCTCTTCCTCTTCCAATGCTGAGGCTTGTGGGAATTCAGAGGGGGGTGGTTGTGGGGCATCCTGAGTCCTGTCCAATGCCCCATGATGCATTGCTTCATATCCCGGCAACTCCCTTGCTTCCACCTCCATTTGGCACCACGTTTCAACCGCTTGTTTGCTGTGTGATCTGCCTCCTCCGTCTCCAGAAATGGATCCCGAACTCTTGAAGAAAATGCTAATAGATCTCACTGACACATCATGAATGGCAATTGAGTCATTCCTTAAACTGCTAAGTGAGGAAAAGAGTCTGACATTGCCCCACGCAAAATCTATATTATGGGATTGCTCCTGGGGTTCACGGAGATGCTGACCACTGTGGAACGTCACTTTGGGACTCAGAAAGCAAGCGCTGAGTGGTGGGATCATGTTGCCAGGCAAGTCTGGGGTGACAAAGTGGCTGCAGAGCTTTCGGATGAGAAAAGCCACGCTCGTGGCATGTCTGATGAGTTTACTCCCCATCCTGCAGCCAAGGACACAAGAACAAGAGCCGTCCTGCAGGTAGGAGAAGTGCACAGCAATTGCACTGAGGAAGCTGGCTGCTCCCGATGACGACCGATCAGTACCAATCAGCTTGAATAGGCAAGTCAGCCATTGGACTTGTGCTGATGGAAGTGTGCAAGGCCATTAATTGCAGTCTGCTTAAAAAGACAGTGACTCTGGGCAACATTGCATGACACTGTGGCTGGCTTTACACAAATGGCTTTCCTAATTGTGATGGCGCACGTATTCCAGTTCTGGCACCAGTCCCCCTAGCTTCAGAGTACGATAATTGGAAGGGGCATTTCTCCTTGGGATTCCAGATGCTTGTGGATCACAGACATAAAGCAGGCTGGTGCAGAGAGGTGCTTGATGCATGCATCTTTTCATACACAGGCCTGTTCAGGAAGCTGCAAGCAGGGATTTTCTTCCCAGACCAGACAGTCACCGGAGGGAGAAGTCAAAACGCCTGGTGATCCTGGGCGACCCTGCCTACCCCTTATTGAACCGGGGAACTTTGACTGCAGCAAGGAGTGGTTCAACAATAGGCTGGGCAAGTGCAGAATGACCATGGCAGGGGCTTTTGATCGTTTAAAGGCTCACTGGTGGTATCTGTATGGGAGGCTGGGCCTGGCCAATGACAACATTCCAGTGCTTATAGCCACATGTTGCATCCCCATAATATTGGTGATGGGAAGCATGAAAGCGACACTCAGGGCTGAAGTACTGAGGCTCGTGCCTGGAGGCTGAATTTGAACAACCAGAGACCAAACCCAATCGCTGCATGGATGCACGGAGACACACAGCAGAACACACCTGGACTTCGTCGGATGGAGACGAGGCACGCAGGCAGCCCTGGAATGTTTACAGACTTGTATATGTCCGGGTACCAGAGGCAGCCTTTCGCTTTGGGCTAAACTGGACAGAGTTTGGGGTCAGTGCAGTGGGTACCGGTCAGAGCCTGCAGGGCTGGAGATGTGGAATGCAGTGGGTGCCAACTGGAGAAAGGATGGTGGCCAAACTGTGTTGGTGGTGATATGGAGGTGCATGGAAAAGCGTTACAGGACACAGGCTGCAGGAGAGGATGGGCGCAGAGCTGATCCATCTACAGTGCTTGGAGCGTGTTTGCTTGGCGCTCCATCATGCTTAAGAGCCACTCACTGGCTTCACTCTGGTGCTCTGCATTCTCCTTCCATTCCCTCGTCTCTCTTCCCACCTCTTCTTCAAGTCTTTCTTTTCAGCAGCAGGCTGCAGCATAACATCACGCAGGAGGTCCACTTTACACTTTCGAGGCCGCTTTCGAATTCTGCGCAGCCATTCAGCCAGCGATAGCAAGGCAGGCCGGAATCCCAAGGTTACTTCTGTAAAATGTTGCACTTTGGCTTCACAGAGGCACCACTGTTACCTTGCAGCAGCGGATTGTCCAGATTCTCCATGAGACTTTCATGGAGATCTCTCAGGCCAGTTACCATGAAATGAAAGAGTCCAACAGCCTGTTCTGTCTCTCGAACTAGGCGTGTGTCAGTACAAGCACCACACAAATCCTAGCCTGCTTTCTGCAACCATCCTGCTGGTGTCAGCAATTCCCAACATCAAAGTCATTTACTAGGAGATTCCTCTGCTGTTTGTACTTCCCCAGAGTCCAACTGCCATGACTGACTAGTCTCCTCGGGAGTAGAAAAGAGCACCCAACTGCATATCTCTGTGGCCCCCAGTCATCCTCTGACTCTGGGTCTCCCTCCCCATCAGCATGCTCAGCCACGATTTGTTCCTCCTGGCTCAGCCCACTCTTGGCTGGCACAGCCCCACGAGTATCCACAGGGGTCTTCACAGTGGTTGTGGGATCACCCCCAAGTATCATGTTCAGCTCTTTGTAGAACCAGCAGGTTGTGAGCCCAGCACCAAAGTAACAATTTACTTCCTGCGCCTTGGGAGAGGTGTTCCGCAGCAACTTCTCTTTGACTGCACTACAGAGCATCCTGTCTGGGTCCCTTTCGGTCATGCATCTTGATATCTGCCCATAGATATCACAATTCCTAGGCTGTAGCGCAGCTGGGACTGGACAGCCTCCTCTCCCCAAAACACTGATGAGGTCCAGCACCTCAGCATTGCTCCAAGTGGGCGATCACCTGGAGCATAGAGCAGGCATGGTCACCCGGTAAAATGCACTGAGAACACAGAATGCATCACTGAGCAAACAGGAAGGGGACTTTCCACATTCCCAAAGAATGTAAACAGCAGATCTGAGGGTTATTCAGTTGGGTCAGGGCAGTAGAGTTTGAAATGATGACCGGACAGGTGAGACCAGGCATTGTGGGACAGGCACCTTGCCAGTGTGATCTGGCGAGTTACAGCACTGGGAGCTGATTTACTGCACTGTACCTTGCGAGAGTAGATGAGGCCTAAGAAAGTGTTCATCAAATGCTTAAATTCCTCTCTCCTACTTATTTTCAGCTACAATTTTCAAGGCAGTTAATGCCCAGATCCCATGCCCAACCCCTTTTGAAATGCCAACTTTAATCATCGGAGGGAGAGTCTTTGCAGATGAGCAGAGCACTGCAAGTGCACAGTGGGAATGAACATCCCTTTATTGCCATGATCTGCATATTACCATTGGTGTGTGCTGCTCTTGCCCTAAGAAGTACCAATATTCTGTGGGTAAGCAAATGACATATGATTTGGTCCTGCAGTGTGCAGAATCCATTCAACTTCACGGGATCTTCCTTTCTTGGGTGCTCAAGCCTGAAAGAAGCTGCTGCCCAAGCTGCCAACCTGTGCGGTATTTACCAGAAGGCGTATAGTGTATAGCACCTTCTAACCCTTTGCTACCCAATCAAATCCCATGTTATCATGTCTAGCAAGAGATTAAAATAGCAGCGTATTAAGTACTTGGTTCTCATAGTAGCATCTGATGGCTTGAGCCGATTTACTCAGTGTAGATCTACCGCTGGGAAGCTTCCATACCGGCATCTGTTGCCTTCGGCTGCTCAATTCCTGGAGCTCACTGAAGCCTTTTGTCATCAAGTTCATCTTTCTAACGTTGTTTCGCCAACCTCAGCCTTTCACAACATAGAGAGAGGGGAAATTAAAGGGAGCCTGCTAGGTTAAAAGTCCTAGAATTTTTGTAAAAAACACATTTCCTCATTTGTGTTCCTGATCAGTCCGAGAGCAGTGACACCAGCTCCATGTGGCAGGACATGGGGAGGAAGCACCATCTTCACCCCCTGACTCAAATTCATGGGCCATCCCCTCTAGTGACGTCTATTTTCCTCTGAGTTGAAGGACTCAGCTCAAAAAGTTTAGAAACTGCTGGTCTAAATTATCTTCATTGGAATGCTAATCATTTTGTGCCCAGAGGAAAAGAGCCTGATTGCCCAGAAATGGAATGGGTTTTACCCTGTCCAGAACACAAAATTCTGTTTAATTAGGGAAAGGGGGCTGGCTTGGGGGCGGGGGAGCAGGGATTGGGGGTACAGGAAGGTTGGCTTGGGGGGCAGAGGGACAGGTGGCTGGGGGCGCTGGGGGTACAGGGGGCGGGGAAGCAGGTGGCTGGGGGTACAGGGGGGCTGGCTTGGGGGGCGGGGGAACAGGGGGGCTGGCTCAGGGATTGAGGGCACGGGGGGCTGGCTCGGGGGGCGGGGGAACAGGGGGGCTGGCTCAGGGATTGGGGGCACAAGGGGGCTGGCTTGGGGGGCGGGGGAACAGGGGGGCTGGCTCAGGGATTGAGGGCACGGGGGGCTGGCTCGGGGGGCGGGGGAACACGGGGGCTGGCTCAGGGATTGAGGGCACAGGGGGGCTGGCTCGGGGGGCGGGGGAACAGGGGGGCTGGCTCAGGGATTGAGGGCACAGGGGGGCTGGCTCGGGGGGCGGGGGAACAGGGGGGCTGGCTCACGGATTGAGGGCACAGGGGGGCTGGCTCGGGGGGCGGGGGAACAGGGGGGCTGGCTCAGGGATTGAGGGCACAGGGGGGCTGGCTCGGGGGGCGGGGGAACAGGGGGGCTGGCTCAGGGATTGGGGGCACAGGGGGGCTGGCTCGGGGGGCGGGGGAACAGGGGGGCTGGCTCAGGGATTGAGGGCACGGGGGGGCTGGCTCGGGGGGCGGGGGAACAGGGGGGCTGGCTCAGGGATTGGGGGCACAGGGGGGCTGGCTCGGGGGGCGGGGGAACAGGGGGGCTGGCTCAGGGATTGGGGGCACAGGGGGGCTGGCTCGGGGGGCGGGGGAACAGGGGGGCTGGCTCAGGGATTGGGGGCACAGGGGGGCTGGCTCGGGGGGCGGGGGAACAGGGGGGCTGGCTCAGGGATTGGGGGCACAGGGGGGCTGGCTCGGGGGGCGGGGGAGCAGGGGGGCTGGCTCAGGGATTGGGGGCACAGGGGGGCTGGCTCGGGGGGCGGGGAACAGGGGGGCTGGCTCAGGGATTGAGGGCACAGGGGGGCTGGCTCGGGGGGCGGGGGAACAGGGGGGCTGGCTCAGGGATTGAGGGCACAGGGGGGCTGGCTCGGGGGGCGGGGGAACAGGGGGGCTGGCTCAGGGATTGGGGGCACAGGGGGGCTGGCTCGGGGGGCGGGGGAACAGGGGGGCTGGCTCAGGGATTGGGGGCACAGGGGGGCTGGCTCGGGGGGCGGGGGAACAGGGGGGCTGGCTCAGGGATTGGGGGCACAAGGGGGCTGGCTCGGGGGGCAGGGAACAGGGGGGCTGGCTCGGGGGGCGGGGGCACAGGGGGGCTGGCTCGGGGGGCGGGGAACAGGGGGGCTGGCTCGGGGGGCGGGGGCACAGGGGGGCTGGCTCGGGGGGCGGGGAAAAGGGGGGCTGGCTCGGGGGGCGGGGGCACAGGGGGGCTGGCTCGGGGGGCGGGGGAACAGGGGGGCTGGCTCAGGGATTGGGGGCACAGGGGGGCTGGCTCGGGGGGCGGGGAACAGGGGGGCTGGCTCAGGGATTGAGGGCACAGGGGGGCTGGCTCGGGGGGCGGGGAACAGGGGGGCTGGCTCAGGGATTGGGGGCACAGGGGGGCTGGCTCGGGGGGCGGGGAACAGGGGGGCTGGCTCAGGGATTGGGGGCACAGGGGGGCTGGCTCGGGGGGCGGGGACAGGGGGGCTGGCTCAGGGATTGGAGGCACAGGGGGGCTGGCTCGGGGGGCGGGGGCACAGGGGGGCTGGCTCAGGGATTGGGGGCACAGGGGGGCTGGCTCGGGGGGCGGGGGAACAGGGGGGCTGGCTCAGGGATTGGGGGCACAGGGGGGCTGGCTCGGGGGGCGGGGAACAGGGGGGCTGGCTCAGGGATTGAGGGCACAGGGGGGCTGGCTCGGGGGGCGGGGAACAGGGGGGCTGGCTCAGGGATTGGGGGCACAGGGGGGCTGGCTCGGGGGGCGGGGAACAGGGGGGCTGGCTCAGGGATTGGGGGCACAGGGGGGCTGGCTCGGGGGGCGGGGGAACAGGGGGGCTGGCTCGGGGGGCAGGGAACAGGGGGGCTGGCTCAGGGATTGAGGGCACAGGGGGGCTGGCTCGGGGGGCGGGGGAACAGGGGGGCTGGCTCAGGGATTGGGGGCACAGGGGGGCTGGCTCGGGGGGCGGGGGAACAGGGGGGCTGGCTCAGGGATTGGGGGCACAGGGGGGCTGGCTCGGGGGGCGGGGGAACAGGGGGGCTGGCTCAGGGATTGGGGGCACAAGGGGGCTGGCTTGGGGGGCAGGGAACAGGGGGGCTGGCTCGGGGGGCGGGGGCACAGGGGGGCTGGCTCGGGGGGCGGGGAACAGGGGGGCTGGCTCGGGGGGCGGGGGCACAGGGGGGCTGGCTCGGGGGGCGGGGAACAGGGGGGCTGGCTCGGGGGGCGGGGGCACAGAGGGGCTGGCTCGGGGGGCGGGGAACAGGGGGGCTGGCTCGGGGGGCGGGGGCACAGGGGGGCTGGCTCGGGGGGCGGGGGAACAGGGGGGCTGGCTCAGGGATTGGGGGCACAGGGGGGCTGGCTCGGGGGGCGGGGAACAGGGGGGCTGGCTCAGGAATTGAGGGCACAGGGGGGCTGGCTCGGGGGGCGGGGAACAGGGGGGCTGGCTCAGGGATTGGGGGCACAGGGGGGCTGGCTCGGGGGGCGGGGAACAGGGGGGCTGGCTCAGGGATTGGGGGCACAGGGGGGCTGGCTCGGGGGGCGGGGACAGGGGGGCTGGCTCAGGGATTGGGGGCACAGGGGGGCTGGCTCGGGGGGCGGGGGCACAGGGGGGCTGGCTCAGGGATTGGGGGCACAGGGGGGCTGGCTCGGGGGGCGGGGGAACAGGGGGGCTGGCTCAGGGATTGGGGGCACAGGGGGGCTGGCTCGGGGGGTGGGGAACAGGGGGGCTGGCTCAGGGATTGAGGGCACAGGGGGGCTGGCTCGGGGGGCGGGGAACAGGGGGGCTGGCTCAGGGATTGGGGGCACAGGGGGGCTGGCTCGGGGGGTGGGGAACAGGGGGGCTGGCTCAGGGATTGAGGGCACAGGGGGGCTGGCTCGGGGGGTGGGGAACAGGGGGGCTGGCTCAGGGATTGAGGGCACAGGGGGGCTGGCTCGGGGGGCGGGGAACAGGGGGGCTGGCTCAGGGATTGGGGGCACAGGGGGGCTGGCTCGGGGGGCGGGGGAACAGGGGGGCTGGCTCGGGGGGCAGGGAACAGGGGGGCTGGCTCAGGGATTGGGGGCACAGGGGGGCTGGCTCGGGGGGCAGGGAACAGGGGGGCTGGCTCAGGGATTGGGGGCACAGGGGGGCTGGCTCGGGGGGCGGGGGAACAGGGGGGCTGGCTTGGGGGCGGCTCCAGGGCCTGGAGGGGGGAGCGGGCCTGAGGGGGCGGGGCCGGCGCGGGCAGGGGGCGGGGCTCCTCACCTGCCGCAGCCCCTGCACCCAACGATGGACTCTCAAGCCGCTGGTCCCGCGGGAGCCGGACAACCCCCGGGCGGGACGGGCAGGGCACGTGGCCAATGAGAAGAGGGAACGGCGAGCAGCGGGCGGGGCAGTCCCGCTTGTGGACGCCTGTCGCTAGGCAACTGGCGGAGGCCGGGCAGCGACCCAGGCCGCTCCGAGCGCAAGGGGGGGGGGGTGGCTGCGCCCCTGGCGGCCAGCGCGGGCGCTGCAGGCCCCCTCCCGCGCGCCGCGCCAGCTGGCGCTGCCCGGCCCCGCGCGTGCGCACTGGCCAGAGCCGGACTGACTCCGGATCGCGGGGCCGCTCTCCCAGCGCGGGCGTCCGCCCCCACGATGCCCAGTGCTCAGAGCCCGCTGGGGGGGACCCCTCGGTCAAAGCCTTGATCCCCCGCGCAGGGGGGGCTGAGCCCGGGTCTCCCGCTGCTCTGCCGATGGGCGCTGCGCGAAGCGGGGTCAGTCCCGCCCGGGGGCAGCGCGCACGAGGGCGGGGTGCGCGGGCCGCGGGCAGCGGGACCAGGGCTCCGGGCAAGCGGCGGGGGAGCGGGGGGCGCTTCAGCACCGCGGCGGGCGGACAGCGCTCGGCGGGCGGCGCCGGGCCCGGCTCCCTGCCGCTTGGAATCAGAACCCTGGGCGCGTTTTGAACCGAAACAGACCCGCCTCCGCCCGGCCGCTGGCTCCGGGACCGCACTCGCCAGAGCCCAGCCCGGGGCCGCATGGCTCTCTGGGCTGCTCTCCCCGCGGGACGGGTAGGTTTGCGCCTGGGCATCTGCTAGCTCCACCTGCGGCGGCGAGATGTGATTTACACCAAGCCGGGACCGCACTGAAAATGCTGGGCAAGTGGTTCATCCTCCTGCCATTATTAACAACCCAACTGCGGCGCGGAACCCAGGGTGAGTGATTCATTAACAGGGAGCATTAGACACAAATTGGCAGCTGCCACTTTGGGTAAAGATCCGGCTCCTTCACACCCCGAGGTAAATCGTAAACCTGGGTAAATCTGGAGCCTAGAGTCAGAAGGGATATTTTAACCATTGCCCAATCTGTTCTGTTTCTGCAAGTACTGATATTCTCCCAATGCTACATTAGAATCGGATGGGGGGCATGTTACTACCAAGCTGTGTAAAAGCTCCTGCTGAACTGCTAGATTTCCAGAATGCAAAAATCTGTCCAAAGGCTGATCAAATGTCTCCTCTAATGCCACAGGGCTGTTTCTAGACTGGCACGTTTTTCCACAAAAGCAGCTGCTTTTGCGGAAAAACTTGCCAGCTGTCTACACTGGCCGCTTGAATTTCCACAAGAACGCTGACGATCTCATGTAAAAAATCAGTGCTTCTTGCGGACATACGATGCTGCTCCCGTTTGGGCAAAAGTCCTTTTGGGCAAAAGCTTTTGCGCAAAAGGGCCAGTGTAGACAGCTCAGATTTGTTTTGCGCAAAAGCGCGTCTAGATTGGCACGGACGCTTTTCCGCAAAAAGTGCTTTTACGGAAAAGTGTCCGTGCCAATCTAGATGCTCTTTTCTGCAAATGCTTTTAACGGAAAATTTTTCCGTTAAAAGCATTTGCAGAAAATCGTGCCAGTCTAGATGTAGCCCAGCTGTATATGAAGATTTCACACACAAGTGGAAAACACTGAACCATATTAATTCATGTGCAATTAGTTTCTTCATCCAGAATCTAGATTTTGTTCAATTTCAAATATTTATTTTTGCAAAGAAACCCAAAGGAAATAAACCCCTGGACTGATCCTTTTTAAAAGAAAATCACATTACCAATGTGTGCTGGAGATTCCATTTCCAGATTTCCATCTGGGCCTCTCCCAAGCTTTAATAGCCTGGTCCAAAGCCATTAATTTCAGTGGAACAGGCCATCTGGGACTTTTTTGATGAAGTTACCCTATCAGCTGTGCATAGTGTTGATGAGCAGAGGAAAGGTGGACTCAAGGAGGGCCCATGCAGCCCTTCAGTTCTGTGATTGTAAACAATCTTTCTTTCCAGATCCATACAAGAAGGAATGCAGGACAAGGGGAATCCAGTGTCATCCAAAGGCCATTTGTCAGCTGGATGAAGTGACAACCGATTTTTATTGCCAATGTCTGCCAGGATATGAGGGCGATGGCACTAATTACTGTCAAGGCAAGTGACAGCTTAGCCTCTTGACAGCCTGTTCAGGGGATCTCCTTTCAGCAGGCCATTAACTCATCTTGACCAAATTGCATTACCTCCATGTGCCTTAACTGGCTTATCTATATACTAGTGTAATAATGCCTGTTTATCTCACAGAGGTCCTATAGCAATTAACTAGGGCTTATTCTAAATTAGATTAATGGAGATTGCCTATCTCCTGAACTGGAAGGGACCTTGAAAGGTCATTGAGTCCAGTCCCCTGCCTTCACAGCAGGACCAAGTACCATCCCTGACAAATTTTTACCCCAAATGGCCTCCACAAAGATTGAACTCCCAACCCTGGGCTGCTTAGCAGGTCAATACTTAAACCACTGAGCTAGCCCTCCTCATTGTATCCCTTTTTGTTGTATTGAGATCCTTCCATGGAAAGAACTAAAGATGCACAAAGTATTATATTATTGCAGGTAAGCAAAGTGCTGTACAGTAAGACACAGAATAGAGCACACTTTAGAAGGACAGACCAATCCATCCAGATATGAACAACTTCTCCCCCCTCTCCCAGTGAGCTTCCTGTGCTTGGAGGAAGCTGCTACTGCTGCTATTGCAAGGGGAATTGTGGAGCTTCCTATGTGTGTCCTTTTCTGTGTCCAGAGAGCAGCAGCAGCAGTGGAACAACACAGGCAATATGGCTGGAATGGAGACTGATTTTTGGCATCTGCTACCAGTCCTGATTCGCTAAGATAACCACCATGAACAAGGGCAGGTTCCATGATTTTAAAGCAGACAAAGATTTTTGTTGTTTTCCTTTCTAGAGCCTGGTGTCAGCATAACGGCTTTCAATAGATCTGCTTGTGATGGCTTTGGAGAGCAGGTTTGTCTGATCAAAGTAATAACTGGAGCCCAAACAGTCACTTTCAGGGTCTCTATTGCTGGGAACCACCAACCTCATACGATAAAATGGTACAAATTCTACTCAGCCCAAGGAGCGAAGTTCCACAGGTATGTTGGGAATAATGCAGATTTCACAGTGTTCTGGGTGATGTATTCTATTACACATACTAGAAGCTTGTCTCATATAGTGCTTATTACAGGAACTTCTCCAATTTCACAGGTGTGATGTCACTCTTAGGTATGCTGGGGATCAGTTTGGATAAAATAAGAAGAATCACAACAATATAGGAAGGGACCTTGAGAGATTACCTAATCCAACCCCTGTGCTGTAGCAGTACCAAGTAAACCTAGACCATCCCTCACAGGAGTTTGTCCAACCTGTTCTTAAAAACCTTCAGTGACGATAAGGATTCCACAACCTCACTTGGAAACCCATTCCAGAGCCGAACTATCTGTACAACTAAGTCCATGCTCCAGACCACCGTTGAAATAGTTGAGCAAGAGTTTTCCATGTTGTTCCTGGTTGCCAGGGCCCATTGTGGTGTTAGGAACTGCGACTGAGTGTCAACTGAGACTTATTTGCTGGCAGAAAAAATGGAATGAAAAATCAACAAACATTTTTAGCAGGGAGGGGACTGACAGCAAATCTTAGGTTGCAAATGATCTAAGGAATATTTTCCCCTTTTTAAACACTAGATCTAAACTTTTTCTTTAGAAGTGGGAAGAAAAATTGAATTGGTAAGTCTGCTGGCATCTGGTTCATTTCAGAGTTTTTATTCTCCAACCCTTTGATTTCTTCCCCACGTGTCTGAACAGAAATAGTAGTTTCCCTAAGAGGCAGTTTCCCTAAGAGGGTGTTTACACAGAAGCCTGGAAGCATTGCAAATATGGGGCAAATGGCATAATACATAGAAGAATCCTCTGGAACAGATAGGGGGAGGGAAGGGAATGGCTGTATAATATTTTTCTTTCTTCCTAAATCCCCATTAGCTATACTGCTGTTGTCACCCTTACAGCTGGAGGCTGCAAAACTGCACTGTGGATAGCTTAACAAGCAGGTTCAGGACACTAGTTTTAGCAATGTTTGTAACCACTTTCCTGAGCTTTGGCAAAACCTGAATTGCCTCTCACAATTTCCCCGTCTTTGCTACTTGCATCTCCACATTAAATGCTATCTCCACATCCACCGTGACTTAATTAGCTTCATTAACATTGGTCCTACAATTGACAAGTAACTCCTTTTGGTGTTATATATGCTGCTATATATGTTAGATATTCTGATTTCCACTCCAACTCATTTGATGAGGTGGATTTTACTTATGAAAGCTCATGACCTAATAAATGTGTTAGGGTGCAGCTAGACTACACAAGTTTTTTGGAAAAAGCTACACAAAATGCTCCCTGCATTTTGCATAGCTTTTTCTGATTCTTTTGTTGAAAGAGGCTTTTCCTACAAAAAAAGCGGAAGAGCAAACGCGTTCCCTGGATGTGGAACAGTTCTTCTGGGATACTGGAAGTATCCTGGGAAAAACGGTGTAGTCTAGCCTTACCCTTAGGGTGTGTCTAGACTACATGGCTCTGTCAATGGAGCCATGTAGATGAGTTTACTCGGCAAAGGGAAATGAAGGGGCAATTTAAATAATCGCCGCTTCATTTACATCAAAATGGCCACCGTGCTGTGCCGATCAGCTGTTTGTCGGCATAGCGCAGCAGTCTAGAGGGGGATCTGCCGACCCCAGAACCCTTCGTTGGCAGATCCTGTAAGCCTCATTTCACGAGGCATGAAGGATCTGCCGATGAAGGGTTCTGGGGTCGTCAGATCCCCGTCTAGACTGCCGCGCTATGCCGACAAACAGCTGATCAGCACAGCACGGTGGCCATTTTGATGTAAATGAAGCGGTGATTATTTAAATCGCCCCTTCATTTCCCTTTGCCGAGTAAACTCATTTACATGGCTCCGTCGACGGAGCCATGTAGTCTAGACACACCCCTTAGTGTCTACGTTTCTAAGTTTCTACAGGACTGCTCATTGTTTTTAAAGTTACAGACTAACATGGCTACCCCTCTGAGATCTTGAATTCTCTTAATTTCATTGATATATCACTTTTAACACTAGAGGACACTTGAGGGTTACTGAAATTAGTGTATGAAGTGGTGTAGCCCTGTGAGCCCAAGGATATTAGGGTACATCTACACTAGCCCCCTAGATCGATCTAGGGAGGCTAATGAGGGCGACCGAAATTGCAAATCAAGCCCGGGATTTAAATATCCCGCACTTGATTTGCATGTTCCTGGCCGGTCGCCATTTTTAGAAATTGACTAGCCCGAAGTAACTGCCCACGTCTACACGCAGCAGTGAAACGGGATTCCGATTTAAAGTCCTAACTCGAATTAGCTGGTATTCCTCCTGCAATGAGGTTTACCAGCTAATTTGATTTAGGGGCTTTAAATCGGAATCCCATTTCACTGCCACATGTAGATGTGGGCAGTTACTTCAGGCTAGTCAATTTCTAAAAATGGCGACCGGCTAGGAACATGCAAATCAAGTGCGGGATATTTAAATCCCAGGCTTGATTTGCAATTTCGGTCGCCCTCATTAGCCTGCCTAGACTGATCTAGGGGGCTAGTGTAGACATACCCTTAGAGACACAGGCTGGGTGAGGTAATAATAAAAGACATTACCTCATCCACTTTGTCTCACATAAATTGCTATCAGTCATTGGCATGAGTAGTTTATGCAGTGAGTGAGGCTGGGAACACTGGTACATAACTATCCTGTATTTGAAGTTCCAGAGCATAAGCTTAGAGATTTTTAAAGAGTGTTTATCTGCAGCTAGTTTTTGAGTGTTTCAGTTATCAGTCAGGGTGTCCAGAAATTTGCTCAGAGACCCATTACTGATCGCTGTAAAAATGTGTTAGTGGGAAGGCTTGTTACAAGCACACTTACATATACAGGGCCAGATCCCCAGACGTGGTAGAATAAAACAGTTTTGCACGTAGGGGTGAGGAAAAAAACACACAGATAGCTTCAGACCACTTTTGGGGCCAATGATATTGGAGAGAGGAGCAACTAGCCTCTAGCTAAGGTGACCAGATAGCAAGTGTGAATCAGAACAGGGGTGGGAGGTAATAGGCACTGTTGGGGGGCAATCTCCTCCTCGAGGGGTGCTGCCCATATCCGGGGCATATTTTAGAGTTCTCGGGCCTAGTCTCGCAGTACGCTGCCCCTGTATTAGGGGAAATACGGCCCACTGGCCTAGCCCTTTGTATGCAGGCTCTGAGACCTAGTCCTTCAGCCGCGCCCCTCCCCCTCGCCGGGGTTCAGGGCAGGAGGGGTAGGGGGGCCCGGGCCCTCCCTCTCCCCTGGGCCCAGACCCAGGGCCCTATCAGTGGCGGCAGCTCCCACCACTGGCTCGGCGGGGGTTCCTCCCCGCAACACGCCGAGCTCTCCGGGCTTTTCCAGCTCCCTGCCCTGAGTCGCTTCCCCTGGCCCGTCGCGGTCCCCCCTGTTGGCGTGAGTCGGGTGGCGGTAGTAGCACTTCCCCAGTCAGCGTCGGGGTTGGTGGTGGCCACTCCGGTGCCTGGGTCGTGGGGGGTTGGCGGCTCCATCGTTGGGGTCAAGCCCGGCTTGGGCCTCGCAGCGGCGTGTTCAACGGCCCTAGCGACTCCCTCTCTGGCGGCCGGGTCTGCGACTCAGGAGGTTGGGCGCTAGCTCCGGCTCCGAGGGCGGTCTGCCTCTTCTGAGCAGGCCTGCAGCCTTTTGTACCTTGGCTCCCCTGGGAGCATGCCCAGCAGGACTGCGTGGGTGGGACCCTCTCCGCCCCCTGCGCCAGGTGGTTTCCCTGGGCTTGAGTGCGGGGCGGGGCCACTCCGTCACAGCACCTATATAAGAAGAAGCTTCAGATATCAAGACTGTCCCTGTAAAATCTGGTTACCCTGCCTCCAGCTGGATGGTTAAATTACATCAGTGAAGAATGTCCCTAAGGACCCATCCTGCTGGCCAGGTTCATCAAAGCATGTTCCACTTCTTCATTCCCCCACATTCCTGATGTGACCCTGGCCTACCCCAGTCTTGGGGGAGGGGAGAGGCAGGAGTAACTGTTGTCACACTGGCAAACAGAGTATTTCTGTAGGTCAAGATATGGGAATCCTCTGCCCATTTAAAGTACAGAGGATGTAGCCCACAGTGTTTTACTTGCATTCAATGTGAAGCGCTTCCACTGATGTCAGTGAGAATTGACAAAAATCGAGCGTAAAGACCTAGAAAACACATTCACCATTTCTATTGCCCCCAGCATGGGCAGAAGATAGTCTGCCCTCAAATCTAGGGTGTACCCAGTATGACAATGATTTTACAATTGATCTCAGCCAAAAAATTCCATTTGGTTACAAGAGCTATTTCTTTGCAGTTATCGAAGGAGACTGACACCAGCTAATAACTTGTCCCCAAAGATGGCTCTGGTCAACAGCAGTCTGGCTCTAACGCTGTTTTCCATTGAAGAGGATGATTTTTACCCAAACATGTTCTGGGCTGAAATCCAAGCAGAAGCCTTACCCGACAAACAGGCAGCGATTGAAGCCTATGATTTCACAGACTTTCAGATGTTAAATCCTTCCCACTTGAGATACTTTTTCGTCCTGGAAAGAATGCCAATAGGTAAGAAATGGAAACTGCTTCGGCTGTTAACATTAGAAAACTTTGCCATGCTTTTAGAGTCAGTGTGAAAATCTTTGTCAAATGAGGACTGATTTCTATTCCCCACCCTGCATAGCTGATCGTTAGCATTTTTATAAAACCAGAAATATCTATGGTCCTTTGCAGTGACAGTTACATCGGTATACACCCGCTTAAATGAGAATGGATTGGCCCCTTGGCATTCATCTGTGTCAGCACCCGTTTTATAATAAACAGCTGACCTGTGCTAATACCAACTGTTAATTCATACAGTGTGACATATTCCTGAGCTGAGCCTTTAGTATTCAGGATTAGCAATAATCCCATGTTTCCTGAAACATTTTAATATACTTTTTTCCTCTATGATCACCGAGGGCATGTCCTCACTAGGAAACTATTTCGAAATAACTAAAATTGATTTAATAACTCCCGAAATAACAACATCGAAATAGCATGTCCACACTACGGGGAAGCCTTGAAATTAGTCCAAAGCAGGCTCCATTAATGTGGATGCTATACCTTGAATTAGAGCCTCAAGAAGCACTGGGGAGCAGGGTTCCCTCTAAGCTGTAAAGCAGCACAGCTTCACAGGTGATTAATCAGCCCGTACCAGTCAGTCAGCTCAGTGGAGAGCGCCTTGAGCCTCTGACTGGGTGGGGCTGATTAATTATCTGTGATGCTGTACTGCCCCACAGCTTAGAGGGCACACTGCTAAGGAGTAATTAATTTGAATTACTCTGGAGAGTAGTTATTCCAAAATAGCAGCACCGGAGTGTTCACACTAATGCTATTTTGACATAACTATTCTGAAATTAGCATTATTCCCTCAGGAAAGCAGGAGTACAGATTTTGAAATAAGCGGCCTGTTATTTCAAAATAACGGGTTTCGTAGTGTGGGCACTCTACCTAAGGGGGTGTTATTTTGAAATAAAGCCCTAGTGTAGACAAGGGCCTACAGAGGATGTCTGTAGGACTCTTTCTCCCCTGCAAAAAAATAGTAAAACTGCACCTCTTTCTGTAAAGGTATCACTTTATCTACAGTGATCCCCATTTATTCAGCTGTATTCTTCATTCAGTTTTGATTTTAGACTTTCATATCCAACAAGATCTGATATTGGAGACAGGAGCTGAAGTCTGATTTATATACAGCATATGGTTTTGCTTCTTTACTGCATTATATGATGTTAAATTCGTGCTACTTATTAATTTATTTTAATTCTCTCTACAGCCACATGACTATTTGTGCAAGGATACATTATAAAAAAAAGTTGGCTTCCTCTGTCACACCCTGTTTAGATGCTTGTATGTTACAGATCATTAAAGATCCAAATACACCTGGCACACAAAGAATCTGCCAGTGAACACTGACACAATACAGTAGAGTCTCCAGGACCTTCACATGTATTTATTTCCAACAACACAGAGATATTTATCACACTTTGACTGAAGCATAAATCCAAGATGTTTCATTCAGTTGTTTGTTACTTTCCTGGAGGCATACGTGGCCTGGTTTATTTGCTAAAAAACTTTAGGACCCAATGACCGGTTTTTAGGAACCATCATGAACGTTTAGTGATCTTGTTCTCTGGCTTTGTGCTTGTCTCTTTTAGAGGTTGGAGAGTTTCTAGAAGGAGACACTGTTACCATCCAGCTGCCCCAGTATCTTCAGGTGTCTCCTTCCAGCTTTATAAAATGGACTAAGGAGCCTTCACCCATGACGCTGTTTGGCACCAATGCTGTTGTGCTGGCCAATGGGACGGAGGGGATTGAGATTAAAGGAGTAAAGTATGATTGTAATCTGCTGTTCTTTCAGCCTGTAAACTGAAGGTTGTTTGTTTCCTTCTCCGTGTCCAGGAATAATGCATCTTCATAAAAACAATAAGAACGACCATTGTGGGTCAGACCAGTGGTCCATCTAGCCCAGTCTCCTGTTTTCTGGCACTGGCCCATGCCAGATGCGTCAGCAGGAACAAGCCAATTTAAGTGATCCATTCCAGTCCCCGTTTCTGGCCGTCAGTGTTTCAGAGAAATGCAGAGCAGAGGGTTGCATCCCTGACCCCCTTGCTGAATAGCCACTGATGGACCTATCCTTCATGAACCTATCTCATTCTTTTGCCCTTCATAACATCCCCTGGCAAAGAGTTCCACAAGTTAAACATTTGTGTTGTGAAGAAGTACTTCTTCATGTTTGTTTTAAACCTTATGCCTATTAATTTCATTGGGTGACCCCTGGTTTGTGTGTTATATGAAAGGATAAATAACACTGCCTTATTCACTTTCTCCCCACCATTCCTGATTTTTATAACCTTCTAATAGTCCCTCCTCGCCACATGCACTCCAGCAGTGGGTTAGTATCCACAAAGAGCAGAGAATAAGCCACATGGACTGATGAAATTATGATCACTTAGTGCTGTTCTTAATACTTTGCTGCAAAATATTATTTAATAAATGATTAGAAATAGAAATAGATGTAGAGAAAAAGAAATACTGTGCAACTGTGAACTGAGTCCATAAGAAAAATAGCCATCAAGGGTTTGGCAGCTGTCATAAAACAGAGCACATCTCTGAATTTTGATCCCCCTCATCGTCCATCACCTCTACTTCCCCTTTCCTTCTATTTCTTCCCTCTGTACTTTTCCCCTCCTCTTCCTAAGTTATCTTCCAGTTGCTGGTGGTCTGAGGGGAGACAAAATCAATGCAATGTCTGAGTAATCCCCTTCCCTGCTCATCCAGCTGGAAACCTGTGCCCAGAGTGAGGTCTGTAAAGAAACCTTCAGTAGAACAACCTGAATGGGAAATCGAGGATTCTCATTTCCTTTCTGTTTTACCTTCTCTCAGGAATAGTGAATTTGGTTACATCCGAGCTCTTGTCTATGATTTCACCCCTGATGTTCCTGGAAGGGTTATGGTAGCCCAGAGGCTCTTCTTCATAAAGAAGGGTACTGAGTGTTTTTAAATTTGTGGTGCATTATCCTTAGTATGCTTTCATCAGGATTTGACTTCCATGTCATCTCTACCTTTTTATTTAGACAGCTGGTGCCACTGAATCAGCCAATGCAATTTAAAAAAAAAATCATTAATCACTCTATTAATGTTAGTTGTGGTAAAACCACCTTTTTATTTAAATTATTATTTTATATGCAGATATGTATATATAAGTCAGTTCTGCTTGACCATGCTTTTTAACATATGAGTGAAATTAACTGTTCACTAAAACTCTCAATGAGGTTTTTCACATTTTTAAAAGGATGCTGAAAAATTGCATAGGACGCAGAAAGAGAGTCACAAAAATAATTTGAGTGCTGGAGCAGATTCCTTACAATTAGAGATTTAAGAATGTGATCTGTGTAGTTTTTCATCAAGAAGATTGAAAAGTGACTTCACTGCAGTATAGCCATGCCTTTGTAAGGGAAAAATACCAGCCCAATAACCTAGCAGAAAAAAGCATAATAAGAGTCATTGGCTGGAAGTTAAAGGCATGATAAATTCAAATAAGAAACAAGGCACACATTTTTAACAGTGAGGGTGATTAACCATTGGCACAAACTACCGACAAAGTGGTAAATTCTCTATTTCTTAATGACTTTACCTCAAGACCAGATGCTTTTCTGGGAGATATGCCTTAGACTTCAGTCAAGCACAAGTTATTGGGTTCAATGAAAGTGTAATTGGGTACAATTCTATGGCTTGTGCTATCTAGAAAGTAAGTCTAGATGATCTAATCATCCATTCAAGCCTTAAAATCTGAGTCTACGAATGAATGAATACCCACCATGTTTACTATAAAAGGCAACTATGTTTTTTTTACTTGAATAAAGTGAAATGATTAAATAGATCTGTTACTTTATTTGGCCAGGCTCCTGTTTATTTGTATCACATGTGCATTTCCCTCTCCTCCCCACCAGATATTAGCAAAATGTGCAATGGAACTCGGAGTGAAAAGAATTGCCACTGTAACCCAGGATTTGAAGGGAATGGCGTACACTGCATTGGTAAATATTTATGCACTCTGCTTCTTGGAGCATTTTCTCATAATTTAAGCATCACATAACAGCCGCTGAGACATTCATGATATTCCTGAAGCCATTCAGAAGCTTAGGAACAACAGGATTCGCATGTAAAGGATTCGCATGTAAGAGCAAAATGCTGCTTGCCTCATTGAAAAGAATGAAAGATGGAGAAGGGTGTGTCAAGTTTGAAGCATCCATTTCAGAACGTGTTATAAAAATAACACAGAATTAGAACACACTGGGTCAGACCAAATGCCCATGTAGTCCACTGTCCTGTCCTCTGACAGTGGCCAATGCCAGGTGCCCTAGAGGGAATGAACAGGACAGGGAATCATCAAATGATACATGTCTTGTTACCCAGCCCTGACAAAGAAAGTTCTTCATTAATGACTCTAAAACTGCATATTTGAATGATTTGGCTAGCGTTTTAAGCTTCTATTCTAAAAGTAGTGTCGTATTTCTAAAGGGGTGTCTCCAAGTGAGGATCAGAGTAAAATGATTCACTCATTAGATACAACGAGTTCTGTTAAATGCTGTGACAGACCAGGCCGGGTCTGGCCACAGCTGAAGGCGTCCACTCAGGGTGAATTGCTAAAACTTGGGGCTCCTTATAGCCCCAGACTGGAGACCTTTCAAATAGGCCACATACTAGTCACACCGAGCGCTCCAGATGCCTATCTGGCCAACCCGAAGCCTCACGAGCAAAACCTTTCTGACATCCCAGCTCCCTCTGTGCCACAATCAGCCCCGGGCCTGCACACACATGAGGGATTATAGAGCCCAATCTCACCTATCCCGAACGGGTCTTTTCGGTCCCAAAGAACCAGCCACAGTCCCCAGGCAATTTACACTCTGCAGCATGTGAAGGAAATCTAAAGTTAATTCCAGAAAAGATGGGTTTTGTCAACATTCCCTTCCATGGCTGGCTTGAATTCTGTATTATTGTGATTTAAAAAAATGTCCGATATGCAAATACTGCAGGTGCAAAAAAGGGTGATAGTGCAACCATGATATGCACTCTGAGAAAGGCCCTCTCTCTTTCATGCTGTTAATAGTAGAGGGTAAAGTTTTTAAAAAGACAAGACCCATTTTGGTCTAATAGTATGATTTTCAATCAGAGCCTAAGGCAGAAAAGTAAACAAGTCATGCTTTGGGGCATCTTCTATTTGTGGAGGTTAAGCAAGTTTTTCCCTCGTGCATATTTGCACTGTTACAATAAAGGCAAAAGAAGATGCCCAAGCATTGGTCATAGTACGATAGTCTCGATAAACCAATGGCAGGGAGAATGGAACACTGGACTAGTAATCTGATGTGACGACTCTTCTGTGTTTTGTTGCGAGCAATTTGCAGGAATTCCGTCCAAATGTAGGTGGCTCTCTCGTTAGTGCTCACACAAGAGCTGGTTACATGAGCAACAGACAGAATGGTCATGGAGCATTATTCAAATTAATGAAGTTGATTGCTAGAGCAGCATTAAAACTATGACAATCAAATGAACTACCCCATGTCTCATGAACAGACACCAAGCCATGGGCTGTATTCTTTAATTGCTCAACAGACTGTTCTAGTTGAGACCAGCAAAGACCCAGCTTTTTACTTAGGAGTAGCATTTGAGTGCACTATTAATATATAGTACAGCAGCAAATATCATTTTGTGCACACAAATGTGAATTTGTGTGGGCCTGCTGAGTTCATGTGCACTGTTGTGAAGTGTATCCATTGTGCTCCCAGTTGAAAATTGTGACTCGGTTATAATTAGCTAAATCTGTTGTTTAAACTTAAGCACATTTCCCTCTTTCTGCTTAAAGATTTAGATGAGTGTGTGGAAGGAATGCCTATGAAGTGCTTGCCTGAGGCTGAATGTATCAATATACACGGATCATACATTTGTCGTTGTCCACACGGATTTGAGGGAGATGGACTATACAGCTGTGTAGGTAAAGAAAATGTAAGCTTGCGGGGCTTTTTTAAAACTGTGTTAGCTCGTCAACTAATACACTCTGAACAGTAAGTTTAGAAGCAAGTCCGTTTTTCAAAGCCTGTATAAATAAGCAGGTAAAGAGAAGGCTATGGCTGTGATTTACAGCAGCGGTTTTCATACTTTTTTTCTTGTGACCCAACTGAAGAAAACTGTTGATGCTGTGACCTGACATAATTATATCTTGTGCCTGGAAAGCAGGCTATGGGATGAGGCCAGGAATGAGAGAGGGGGCTCAGGGCTGAGGCAGGAGATTGGGGCACAGGCTTACTTCCAGCAACTCTCAGTTAGCAGTGCTGCAGGGGTACTAACGCAGGTTTCCTGCTTCTCCTCGCACCACAGACCACGCTGTGCCCCAGAAGTGGCCAGCAGCAGGTTCTGCTCCGAGGCAGATGTGTGCAAGCACCTTTGTGCGCTGTTCTCTGTGCCAGGGAAGATAATGGAGCAAGTAATTAAGGAAATCATCTGTAAACACTTGGAAGGTGGCAAGGTGATAGGGAACAGCCAGCATGGATTTGTAAAGAATAAATCATGTCAAACCAATCTGATTGCTTTCTTTGATAGGATAATGAGTCTTGTGGATAAGGGAGAAGCAGTGGATGTGGTATACCTAGACTTTAGTAAGGCGTTTGATACGGTCTCGCATGATATTCTTATCAATAAACTAGGCAAATACAACTTAGATGGGGCTACTATAAGGTGGGTGCATAACTGGCTGGATAACCATTCTCAGAGAGTAGTTATTAATGGTTCACAATCCTGCTGGAAAGGTATAACAAGTGGGGTTCCACAGGGGTCTGTTTTGGGACTAGCTCTGTTCAATATCTTCATCAACGATTTAGATATTGGCATAGAAAGTACATTTATTAAGTTTGCAGATTATACCAAGCTGGGAGGGGTTGCGACTAATCTGGAGGATAGGGTCATAATTCAAAATGACCTGGACAAATTGGAGAAATGATCTGAGATAAATAGGATGAAGTTTAATAAAGACAAATGCAAAGTGCTCCACTTAGGAAGGAACAATCAGTTTCACACATACAGAATGGGAAGCGACTGTCTAGGTAGGAGTATGGCAGAAAGGGATCTAGGGGTTATAGTGGACCACAAGCTGAATATGAGTCAGCATTGTGATGCTGTTGCAAAATAAGCAAACATGATTCTAGGATGCATTAACAGGTGTGTTGTGAGCAAGACACGAGAAGTCATTCTTCCGCTCTACTCTGTGCTGGTTAGGCCTCAGTTGGAGTATTGTGTCCAGTTCTGGGCACTGCATTTCAAGAAAGATGTGGAGAAATTGGAGAGGATTCAGAGAAGAGCAACAAGAATGATTAAAGGTCTAGAGAACATGACCTATGAAGGAAGGCTGAAAGAACTGGGTTTGTTTAGTTTAGAAAAGAGAAGACTGAGGGGGGACATGATAGCTGTTTTCAGGTATCTAAAAGGGTGTCATAAGGAGGAGGGAGAAAACTTGTTCATCTTGGCCTCTGAGGATAGAACAAGAAGCAATGGGTTTAAACTGCAGTAAGGGAGGTTTAGGTTGGACATTAGGAAAAAGTTCCTGTCAGGGTGGTCAAACACTGGAATAAATTGCCTAGGGAGGTTGTGGAATCCCCATCTCTGGAGATATTTAAGAGTAGGTTAGATAAATGTCTATCAGGGATGGTCTAGACAGTATTTGGTCCTGCCAGGGGGACAGGGGACTGGACTCGATGACCTCTTGAGGTCCCTTCCAGTCCTAGGATTCTGTGATTCTCACCAGCAGACACTGCCTCTCCCGGCTCCCATTGGCCAGGAGCTGGCCAACAGGAGTGGGGAACTGGTGCTCAGGGTAGGGGCAGCACGTAGATCCCCGGAGCTGTCCCCGTTCCCCCCCCCCCCCCACACACACACACCTAGGAGCTGAACCTGTTGCTAACCACTTCTAGAGCACAGCATGGTCACCCTACAGCAAAGTGACCCAGTGCCTGATTTTCTGGGACTCAGTACTGGGTCATGACCCACTGGCTTACAGGGAGCAAAGCACTATGCAGAAATGGCTTCTTGATAGGGCTTACTGCCTGGCCTTTTTCTGGCCTATCAAGATGGCCTGTAATGATGGAGGCTTATGGAAATTAAGTCCCATTCCTACAAGGGAGCCTGGGTTAAGACAGACTCAAAACAACATCTGAAGTTGTTTCCCTATGCCGGTGAGCCTAAGTACAAATACTGCTGCGCTGTAGAAAGCTGTAATGTATACAAATCTTGTATAATTGCATTTTAAATGGGAAAAAAAATGAGTGTAGGTTTTTATCCCCATTCTAGATATTGATGAGTGTGCAAGAGGGACCCATAATTGTAATCGGGATGCCAGCTGTTTGAATACTGTCGGCTCCTATTTCTGCGTGTGTCAGAGTGGGTTTATTGGCAATGGCATTCACTGTAAAGGTAAAGAGACGAGACTACCTGTTAGTTCCTTACACCTGTTTGGGAAGAGGTGAAGACTACATGGGTGTCTCATGCTGATGTCTTCATCTTTGTCCTCCCACTGGCAGCAAAAAGCACATGGTCCCCATGGTCTCCGTGGTCTGTCTGTACTGTCACTTGTGGATTCCAGAACCAGATGCGGATCCGCTTGTGCACCCATCCGGAGAGTGGGATGCGTTGTGAGGGACCTTCTACTGATCTCAGGCGTTGTCCCAATCTAGAACCATGCCCAAGTGAGTGTGAACTCATTCATTTTTCCACAGCTACACGCATACCGATTGCTGTGCAATTTCTATTCCCTGTGCAAAGCTTGTCAGCTAAACGGTGCCATTTGGCAGGGGAAACAGAATTTGGGATGTCCTGCTCCAAAACAGACTGAATAGCAATCACCGTTGTTCTCAGCAGCTCTGCTTCTTTTTAGTTCTCTATCCCTTTAGAGCACGAATCACCATAAAATAAGGATCAGTTGTGTTGGTGTAACAGGGTGGCTGACCACAGCATTATGTATAGGAAAGGTTAGATCAGTGTTATGTTATTGCTTTTGAATTTCCACTTAAGCCAAGTCCAGGAAGAAGGAGCTTGGATATAAACTCAGAGACTGCTTGCTGTGCTGAGGACAGGGTAGGGACTCAGTGTATTCGAGGCTGGTTTGCTGATAAAAGTCTGAATAAATATGGGTCTGCCATTTTGCTCAGAGCTGTGAGAATGTTTCTGTTTCATTTCTCTAGTGAATGGCCAGTGGTCAGAATGGTCACCCTGGTCAGTTTGTTCTGAGACCTGTTCAGGAATCAAGAAAAGAATCCGGATTTGCAATAGCCCTGCTCCTTCCAGAGGAGGGTTGCCCTGTGCCGGGTTAAAGGAGGAAGTCACTATGTGCAGCAACAAAAAATGCCCAGGTACAGTAATTCTTTTCAATGTTGTAACATTTCACCAAATTATCAGATGCAAGTGAGACTAAGAAGGAGCTTCTGTATATGCTTCAGTACCAAACTGGAGTGTCTCTGGAGCTCTGCTTCCCAACACAACTCTACTCCCATTTCACCCTACAATTCCTCCCATTCCTAACTGCTCCCTTTGCTTCCTTCTCCCATCAGTAAGTGTACATTGTGACAGGGTGCGGTCACAGACGACCCTTCGGGAGAGCCTCCCAGGATGCTGACATGGCCACTGCCACTCGCCTTCCCGCTCTCTGGGGCTCCTCACCGCCCGGTCCTACTGGGCCAGCTCTGAGAAGCAGCACAGACGCTGAACCACTTCAGGTCCAAGGAGAGTGCAGTTTAGGGCCCAGCCTCCTCAGAGAGCAATCCTCAGATGGGTTCAAACCCCAAAGAATTAAGTAAGCCCCCTTTAACAATTAAAGGGAGAATGTGCACATTGGTTGCCCCCCCAGGTAACAATTACTTACACTCAGGGCCAGCCTGAGACATTTTGGCACCCTGGGCCTCAGCTGTGCAGCGCCGCCCCCGGGGCGCATGGCCCCGCCTCCGGGTGCATGGCGCATGCGCAGGCCCACCCCCGGGATGTGCGGCCCCACCTCCGGGTTGACAACGCATGCGTGGGCCCGCCCCGGGATGTGCAGCCCCACCTCCGGGCACACGACACATGCGCGGGCCCGCCACTGGGGCGCTTGGGCAGACGCATGGCACATGCGCTGCCCAGTCGGCCCGGTCACCACCGATGGCGCGCAGCCCAGGGCTGCCCAGGGTGGGCTGCGCCTGGCCAGGCAGGGCCCTGCGGCCTGGCCGGTGCTGCGGGGGTTAACATGGCCCCCGCCCCGGGCGGCCACTGCAGCCTGCCGGGAGCTGGGCGCCCCCCCGTAGGTTGGTGCCCTGGGCAGCTGCCCGGCTAGCCCACCCCTTAGTCCAGCCCTGCTTACACTGCGTTTGATAGAAAATAGAAATGATTTTATTCAGTGGAAGCAGTAGGATTTAAGTAGTAATAAGTGGGGACCCCCCCCCACCGCGAGCGGGGGTTCAGACTGAAGGACAAAAGAGACTGTTTAACAGTTGAGGGTAACACCCTCCATGTCCCTCATTCACACAAGTCTCTGCAGTTCCTTGCATGTGAACTGCTGGTCCCTATTTTTGTTCAAATTGGACTAAGTTTTTCAGGGTATGGCTACTAAATTTTTCATGTTTTGTAAACTGTGGTGTACCGTCCAAGTACTTTATGAATAATAACTATGCTGCCAGATGAAAAAGTGGCCAAAGACTTGGTTTGCATGAACAGACCAGATTTGCCACAACCCATCTGAAATTATCTTTCCTGAACATCAATGCTTGAAATATGGTAAAAATTAAAAAGAAATTAAGTAGATAAGCACTGGTCATGATGCTTGTCTTTTCTTTGTCTCAGTTGATGGGATGTGGTCTCCATGGGCATCCTGGACTCCTTGCCCCATCTCTTGTGGCTTAGGTGTGGTGAGCCGATCTCGACGATGCAATAATCCTGCCCCAGAGCATGGGGGAAAAAATTGCACTGGACATGGATATGAAGAAGGTTCTTGTGGTTTTCCAGTAAGTCATGGATAACTCTATGAACATGGATTTTAGAATATTCCTATCTAATGGTAGAACTTTAGGTAGGTTAGATGCTTAATAAAATGGACAAAATGGGTTTGAATTGGAAGAATGGATGAATACCTCCAATAATCAATAAGAATGATGGGAGAAGGTTCCCGTCCTTCCAAAAAAGGTTAAAGTTGTTGTGACTGTATCCTAGCAGCTCACTATCAACCTGATCCCAGGATACACTTCTGTTGAAGACAAAAGGAATTGCTACTGTTCTGGATCGCTCAGAAATAGGCCTTTTATAAGGTTTTTTGAACTGTCAAGTCTTAATGTACACAAGATCATGAAATGTCTAGAATTCTGCTTTATAATATTTCAGAAAAGATATATGTATAGAGGGAGGTTTGTATTCAACTTTACGTTTAAAAAAATGACAAAGCTTATTTCTACTAATATTTACTTTAAATTTAGTTAACCTAGATTACAGTGTGAGCATTTATCTGAACTATGTTTGTTTTGCTTCTGGAAATTCCACTTATGTCAATTAACATTTCAGATGTAGAAATTTCAAGTGTCCAAATGCACATATTAAAGGAGAATCTGATCCAATGACATTTTTCTTCTAAATGTGTCTTTCACAACATGCTAAGAATACTACATTACAAATTCAATTCTCACCACAATTCTCTTATCTATTTTATTTGCAGGAGAACTTTTGCAAATACTTGAAGCGACCATCTGAATCCATTATACCGGGGAAACTGATCCAGTAATCAATCTAAGGAAGTTAGTATGCTGAAAATCTATTGACATTCACGGGCCTTTAACTTATTTAAATGTCTTTGAAAAGCACAGCTGTACTGAAAAGTTCGACAAGAAATCTGCATCAATAGAAAACTTACAGTCATGGTACTTCTTGGAAAACACTAGTGTTCTGTGCAGTGTAGTGAATGCTATCACCTTTGTTGTTCAACACTTTAGTAGAGACGAATAAAGCAAGGCATAACATGAATACTTAAATTACCTTTTTTTGCTGTGAGGTAGAAGAGGACTTGTATTGTGCCTTTGAGTAAGAAAGTGATCCTCAGTAAGTAAAAACCAGGACACCAAAGATGGGGGAAGGATGCCAGAGTCCAAGACAGACACAGAAACTAGAAGCATCCTTTTGAGGAGGGGGACATAAAGCATTGTACTGTGTGAAGAATTTACACATATCCTCAAGTTCCCCTGTCACTAACTCTGTGTTTATGGCATTGCTTCATGGGCGGGGTGTGGGGGAGGGGCCATGCCTGGGGGGGGCGCGGCGTGGGGGAGGGGCCATGCCTGGGGGGGGAGGGGACGCGGTGTAGGGGAGGGGCCATGCCTGAGGGGGGAGGGGACGCGGTGTAGGGGAGGGGCCATGCCTGAGGGGGGGCACTGTGGGGGAGGGGCCATGCCTGAGGGAGGAGGGGACGCGGTGTGGGGGAGGGGCCATGCCTGAGGGAGGAGGGGACGCGGTGTGGGGGAGGGGTCATGCCTGAGGGAGATGGGGGCGCGGTGTGGGGGAGGGGTCATGCCTGAGGGAGGAGGGGACGCGGTGTGGGGGAGGGGCCATGCCTGAGGGAGGAGGGGACGCGGTGTGGGGGAGGGGCCATGCCTGAGGGAGATGGGGGCGCGGTGTGGGGGAGGGGCCATGCCTGAGGGAGGAGGGGACGCGGTGTGGGGGAGGGGTCATGCCTGAGGGAGATGGGGGCGCGGTGTGGGGGAGGGGCCATGCCTGAGGGAGGTGGGGGCGCGGTGTGGGGGAGGGGCCATGCCTGAGGGAGGTGGCGGGAGACGTACTGGGAAGGGGGGCGGGGGCGCGGTGCCGCGAGGATCCCCGGGAGGTGCCCCGCCACCCACGGGCTGAGGGGGCGGGGCCTCGCTCTTTCGGCCCCGCCCCTGCCGCGAGGCGTCGCTAGGGAGCGCGGGGCGGGGAATCCCTCCCCCCCCCCCGCCGGCCTCCAGGCTCCGAGGTCAGGCCGGGGCTTCCGGTTCCGGGGTCGCCGGGCGCGAGCGGAGCGGGGGACGCGGCCCCGGGGAATGGGCAGGGGAGCGGCCCTGAGGCGCCTCCTGCCGCCCCGCGCCCTGGGACAGGCCCGCCCGCGAGGGGGAGCGCGGGGGCCGCGGGCCGGGCATGAGCGGCGGGCCCCGCGCCATGGGCCGCAAGAAGAAGACGCTGCACGACTACGCGGCCGAGTTCAGCGACCTGGGCGTCAAGCGGCACCTGGCGGAGCGCGGCGCGGCCGGCGAGAGCGCGGTGGTGGAGACGCTCTACTGCAAGTCCTGCGAGCTGCCCATGCGCGTGCGGCGGGACCGCATCCTGGAGCACCTCTCGTCCGGCCGCCACTACCGCAACCGCCGCCTGGTCAAGCAGCACGGCCTGCGCGCGCCGCTCCTCCTGTGAGCGCCGGGACCCCCGCGGGCTGGGACCTGCCCCCGGGGACCCCCCCACCCCCCCGGCCGCGAGCGGGCTGGGACCTGCGCCCGGGGACCCCCCCCCCCATCTGCGAGCGGGCTGGGACCTGCGCCCGGGGACCCCCCCACCCCCCCCATCCACGAGCGGGGTGCGGGCTGTGCCCGGGCCAGTGGCAGATGGACACCACTCGCGGAAACGCAACCCCCCGCGGCGGGCGCGGAGCTCCTCCGCTGGGCGGCTCGGGGGTGGCTCCTGAGCCGCCGCAAGCCCACAGCTCACGGGGGGGACACCGCCTGGGCGTCAGCGCTGCTTGCTCCCTGATCGCGGCTTTCCCCTCGGGACACCCTCCCCTCCCTGGAGGTGCCGCTTAGCAGGGCCAGCAAGGATCCTGCCCTTTCCTCACAGGATTTGATGTATTCTCTGGTTCAAATAACCATGTGCACTGATTTGGGGGGAGGGGGGGTTGTTTCTCCTGCTACTTTTATTTCAGCTTGCTGCTTTCTTCCTGTGAAAGCAGGAAAGGGTTATCCATAATAAACAGCTGGCATATGCTTCACCCCCACCCCACTCCCTTTACTGGTGCTAAAACTTCCTCTGAGGCCTTCCTGCCATTTACACAACTTTCCTGCATGATACTGTGTCAGATTTCTGGAAAGTGAGAGCATAGTGGTATCTTTTTATTTGCTCCTTTCAGTTTGGCATAATTTGTTTAAAACAGAAACAACAAAAGACAAATAAAAAGAATCCCTTGGGTTTTATAAAACCTGAGCCCTACGGAAATATTTTTTACCACTAAGAAAATAATTGTTTGTTAAACATTCCTTTGTGGTCTTTGAAACTCAGATATTGTAGTACTAAGAACTTGGAAGTGGAAAGGACTTCATTGATTTTTATTATCAAAGCAGAATAGTATAAAATACATTACATGTAATCTTTTTATTTAAGGACCTCTGTTAATTCAAAGTAGTGTAGTACCAGTGAATTTTTTTTCAGTGTTGGCAATATGCATTTTAAGATGCATTTCAATATGTTGCCTGTGTTTATTTAAAATACAGTTTGCTAATCTGTACTGATTGGAAAACATTGCAAATTTCTGAATTTTGAGGATCAAGAAGAAAGTAAAAAAACAAAACTAGTGTAAGTCCTTAGAATGAACTTGATTTATTTTGATAATTACTTAAATAGTGATATAGATTACTTCATAGCATGTAAGTGCACTGTGTATCTTTTGTGAAAGTCTGTGTAATAGTTCAATATGAGGAACCTACTATTAAATCTTTTGTTAAGGAGTTGGGTGATACTATATTCTTTTTGTATCGGTAACTAAATTTAGTTCATAAATAGCCTTTCAGTCAAATGATGGAATGAAACTTGAATACATTTATGATCACACACCTAGAGATATTTCAAGCTCAGTAAAACTTCCTGGGTTTTTTTCTTGTTGGAATAAAATCTTTGTATTGGAATAATCCTGAATTAAGAGGGCTCCTTAAAATTTATATGTCCCCCTTTTATCTAGATCTGCAGGTTCAGAACTTGGTACCGGCCTTTCCATGCAACTGGATGCTCCTTCCCTGCTTTCTCAGCCTTCATTTATTCTCTCAACCAATCCCTGTATCACCAGCAGTGGCACCAGCTATAGCATGGTACCATCTCCACCTTCATACCACAAGTCCTTGATCCCTGTTCACCCCAGTGCCATCAGCTCAACCACCAGTGTCATGTCTACCAGAGAAGACCAAACACCCTCTACCTCCACCAGTCACCCTTTGGCATTCGCGACCCTCCAAATGAGAAATGCACCTGTTCCTTCAAAACAAAACACCCAAAGACTTGTTATTTCTGAAGCATCCAACAGTGTGGCTTCTGGAGGGTCCGTGGGACGGTACAGTAATACTGGAATATCAGGAAGCAATATTGGTCTTGCCCTCTTTGGTGTGGGGCTTGGTAACAAAGCACTGTTTCAAAGTTTAATGGAAGAAAATGGCTGCTGTTTGCTTTACATTGTGGAGGATCAGCTACCAGATGTGGAACGTGCCTTCAGTACAGAATTCCTGGCCAACACCAGGGTGCTGCGACAGCAGGATGCTGACATAGTGCTCAATGATCAACGGTACAGTCCACCAATAACTTTCATGCAGATTTCTTTATTAAGTAACTTAAGGCTTTAAAGGATAAGTAACACCATCGATTACCTTTCTTACTCTGTCTTTAGAAAATGTTACTAGAGCTAGGACACTGCTGGGGAAATCCTGCTTGTCTAACTTACAACCCTCAATATTCTAAAACTGGAGTGCTGTATTCCTTTCAACAGCTGGTGGCAGCTATAAATCAAGTTGAATTACTTTTCTGTTTATTAGAAATACCAAGGATTGCATGTAATCTAGGACCTCGCTAGGACGTTTAATTTAACTTCTGTATATGGGGCTTCTGGATGTAGCCTTATGAGCAAACAATCTGTCTGGTCTCCATGTACACTTTTGTAAAGGCTGATGTCTTTGGGCAAATTCCCTTACTTGTGTAACTTGTCTGTTAGTTTCCCTGCTGGCAGCCACTTTTCCATTGCAGCGTGATAGGCGTATTTCAGTGGAGGTGCATGTGTAAATGTGGAATAGTATGCTGTGTTTAGAGCTCTTTCATAAATATTCTGGAATGCTGATTTAGATTACAATAATAAAAACAGGTTGGCTAACTAGTGTTCCTGTCAACTTTCAAATGAAGGCAGTATTTCAGATTTCACACAAATCTTCAAAAGGAACAGTGCCCCGAAAGATGTTAGTTTACAATAGAAATCCAAAGGTAAAAATGTGTTAAATTGTACTTGTACATTTTTTTGTAATTTTTTTATATCTTTTGGGGTTTTTTTTAAAGCCTTTCCCTGTATGTTTTGGTAACTTAGAGAGTTCAAAAAGATTTTTGAAAGAAACCATTCTGAAAGGTTTTTCTATTAATGTCTTAAGATTAAAAAAATGCAGTTTACCTGTGTTCATAAATAACTTTTTAAATATGTTATTTATGTGAATACCTGGTCTACACCACTTAAAAAGAATCTAATGAGGCTGTGGACCAGGAATTAAGTTGCGTTCTATCTAGAAACTCTACTGAATGTAGTAACCCAATCTCTTCCTGGTACTATTGCCACAGAGTTTGTCCTTGCTGTTCTTAAAACAATGAATTTCCCTGCTTATAATGTAACTGTCTCCTGGGAGTTACTGGTTACATCCTCTTCCCGATGTGAGGAATTTTGTAACATTCAAGAATCTTTTTTTCTTTCCTTAAATTTGACTATAGCAGAAGCTTTTGTTTCCATCTACATATTATTCTCTTAATTTCTGCAGTGTTTCTGGAGCCATTGTCTGTTCGCCACCTGAAGCAGCATCTGAAATCGTGATAGATGCATTACGAGCGGGTAAGGGCAATTGAAGCAGATCTGCAGCAAATTCTCTATTATTGTATAACATGTCAACCACTGTTTGCTTCAGAGGAAACACCATTTGGATAGACAGAGAGTGAACTCAAAAACTGAGAACCTAATTTTGAAATTTCTCCTTATTGAAGATTTAACACAGGATATACAGTGCTAGCTAGGGTCTCGATCTTGTACCCCCGAAGACACTGACAAAACTGCTGCTGACCTCATGGAAGCAGGATTAGGCCCAGTTAAAGTACTAAATTGTCTGTTTTTTTTTTTTTTAATAATTGTAACACTAAGGACAGGCCAAACTGCCCATCTTCCTGCTTTCCTATATTTCTCCAGCCAAAGGTCAGCCATATATTTGTTTTGAATGCTTGTTTAAATGAAAGTTGTTCCAAGAATGAAGTCCTTGTTTGCGTTTTACCTACGACAATTGAAGAACATCTGCCCCAACAAAATATTGCATTTATGATCACTTTGTTAGGGAAATCTGTGTCAGAGCTGGGATTGTCAATTTCGGCCCTATGCCCATGCGCTATTGTATCAACCCACTTTAGTAGGGTGTTTATCTTGTAGTCCCCTCTGCTCTCATTTGCTGTCTCATGGCTGAGTTGTGGCAAGTACAGCATGTGCATGTGTGGAAGAGAACATAAGAGCAGCCAGACTGGGTCAGACCAAAAGTCCATCTAGCTCAGTGCCTGGCCACTGTTGGAAGACAAGTGTCAGATATCCCAGAGGAAATGAACAGAACAGGGAGTCATCACGTGATCCCTCTCCTGTTATCCATTTCTAGCCTCTGACAAATAGAGGCTAGGGACACCATTCCTACCCATCTTGGCTAATAGCCACAGATGGACCTAACCTCCATGTATTTATCTAGTGCTTTTTTAACCCAGTTAGTCATGGTCTTTACAACACCCTATGGCAAGGAGTTCCACAGGTGACTGTACGCTGCATGAAGAAAAACTTCCTTTTGAATGTTTTAAACTTGCTAAATATCAGAGCATTAGAAAAGTATGAATGCATTTAATCAACTGTAAATGTAGAAGAGAGCCAGCACCATGTAATAGGCCAGCTCTCTGAGGACTACAGCAGTTGCTCAGTTGACAAATAGGGTTAGACCACAGACCATCCGCCCATAGACCATATTTTGAGCACCAGTGCACTAGATCAGGTTGCCTCTCTTATCTTTCTGCACATTTTTATCAGTGGAAATACTTTCCTCTGGTGGTCTATAAACTGTAGAACTCTAAACACAAATTGAGCTTCATAGTGAGTGATGATGTATCCGTGTTAATACTCTGAACAGGACTGACTTAAGGAATTACAAATTAAGGTGTTCTTAATTCAATAAGGCCCTCCCATCAGCATTTATCTCAGGGATTATTATTCCTCTCCAGTGATTTAGAATCACTTGCAGCCTGCATCTTTATACCTTGCAGCTTCCCTTGAGGAATACACTGTACGCCTAATTACATAATTAGGGAGAACTTAGTCCACTGAAGACATTAACCCTAGTGACTTGTGATGTCAATAGAGTTTGTACACTGTTGTTCTGACGACAGATAACTGAAATGTGTGTTCAGAGACACAGCTAGGAATATGAGAGGCAAAGAAGATCAGTGTTTCATTATCTCTAGAAACAATCACTTCTTGAGGTCTGCAAATGCAGGTTGAACCTCTAGTCCAGCACACTCTGGTCTGGCAACATCTGTGGTCCAGCATGATTTTAGTGAGCCATATGTCCATTTATCCTGGGTGTTGCCAGGTTTCCTGTGGTCCCATAAAATTTGTTTACAGCCACCAGTCCTGACTCTGAGCTCTGTGCTGTTCTTTAGCTCTAATTTACCTCAAAATGACTTCTAAGCACCCAGTAAGCAGTGGAAGGGTTGGTAATGCTGCTGGTTTGGCAAATTCTCTTGTAAGGCAATGGTCAAGTCCCGAGGGTGCTGAATTAGAGAGGTTCAACCTGTAGTAAACTGTAGCTGTAGGTATAGAAAATCATGCAACACAAACTCTTTTTTTCAGTTTTCTGAAACCTTGCCTCTGGAATGTATTGACTTGTATAGAAAACTGCAGAATATATAATATTCAATGTGGATTTTGCCCTGCTCTCAATTTTGTATTCTATAACATTTACATAGGGAAAGGCGTGCTTTGTGAGAAGCTACCTGGTTTAGATAGGCAGACAGCAGAGGCCTGTTTTGATGAAGCTGACCGATGTGGAAGACCATTGGTCTGTGGATTCTACAAGTAAGAGACTAACATTTTTATGTTTTCAACATGTTGTTATAAAGATGCATACATGTAATGTTTACATATGATGAAACTTTCATACATTTTACTAGCTACATCCCTCTTGTTTTAGAGAAATTTTGCTTAGAAAGTTGCTAAACAGAAAGCTTAGTGGACTTGCTACTTCAAAATTCTTTGTCCACACTTCATAGAGATAAGTGTCAAATATTTTCATAATTGGCATTTAATTACAGTGTAATTTATTCATTTACACTAGATTGGGTGCTCACAGAATTTGCATGACAGATACCTAAATTAAGATTTTCAAATATAGCTAAGCGTGTACTTAGATGTCTAAGTGAGAAAGGTATTCCTGAAAATTTTATTCCAGACCTTTTTTGGAGGTGATAAAACATACTGGTAGTTAGAATTATAGAGTAATGCTAGGGATCAGTTTTGTTGGTCTGGGATTTCAGAAAAAAACGAAGTGGGAAGTTTATATGTTTTGTGTGTGTGCATACAGTCATCTGATTCAGCAGCCATGTGGTTTTGGTAAGAGTCAGATGATTTGAGATCTGCATTTTCCTGCTCTCAGTTGCAAAACTAAATGCTTTCCATAAATGTCAAGTCTAGTTAAAAAAAAAAAAAAACCCTACAACATTAAGCCTTGTACAAAGTACAATTCCACCTTGTAGACAATTTCTGCTTATGTTCATTGCTCTTGTTTTCTTTCAAACAGTCAGAATTTGCAGACCTTATTTGTTTGTTTTGTTGAATAATGACAATTCTCTTGCAACAATAGAAAAAAGAGGTAGTAAATAGGTTCTGTTTTTCAAAGTATCGCCACATAGAGATTTTATATATTTTGGAAACTTACCTTTATTTTGATTCTTTGATATTTGTTACTGACATGCTAGCTGTGTCCTGACTGAAATATGCTAACCCTTCTTCTATGGACCATACATAGTTATAGGATGTAAAAAATAGACTAGGTTCTAAAGTGGTAATGTTATTTGTAAAGAATGTATTTAATGGACACTCTTTCTGAACTACTACTGATGTCATTACTGAAATTTAGTGAAATTTACCTCTATACATAAGGGCTGGTAAAATGTGCAACAGCTGAAATTTGCAGTTGTTACACGTCTACGCGCAGTGGGGCAGGCAAGAGTTGGGGTTTGCAGGGAGTTGGCTTTTAAGCTGGCCTCCCACATGTACCGGCTCTCTCCTGCTGCCTCTTTTCTTGCACGTTGCTGCCTCTCTATCAGAGGCAGCAGCACGGGGGGCAGGTGGCTCCGTGGGGACTGGTGCTCATGGGGAGCAGGCAGCTTCATGGGAGCAGGCATGCATGGGGAGCCAACTTAAAAACAATTGACCTCATCAGAAAAATTGGATTTTGACCCTCATCTAAGTTGGAGGTTGTCTCAAGTCCAGACTCTTTTCTGCCACCATCAAACACCTGACTATGTCAATGGTGTAGGTCACCTGGTCTGTACTAGGGATGTAAGCGACTCGTTGAGTAGTTGACTACCCAATAAGCCTAGGTTTACTGGGTAGTCTTGTCACTACTTGACTAGTTACTTCTCCCCTCCCCCTTGATGCCTCTATCAGAGGTAGCGAGGGGAGGGGAGTAGGAGCCAGTGCTGGGAGAGCCAGCTTAAAAGCTAGTTCCCCATAGCACTGTGTCTGCAGGAGAAGGGGCAGCGGAGGCAAAGGTACAGTGGAGGTCTGGGCATGAGCTGGGTCTCAGCTGTCCCAGCTTGCATCTGGTCCCAGATGCTGCATGTCTGCCTTTTAAATGTAGTAAGAACCGGGTGGCTCTTATTACATTTAAAAGGCAGAGCCGCAGTGGGGTTAGCTCCCAGGCTGCTGCAGCTTTTCAGTTTCCTCCCTTGTCAACTAATCAAGTACTCGGTGGAAATTCCATCTATTACTTGATTAGCTGATTAAACACAATTTAACATCCTTCGGGTGTACTGAACACTCACTGTTCCACATTGGCTGTCTCTCTGTAGGCGTTTTGATCCGGCCCTGCAGTTCCTGTATAAAAAAGTCCGTGACAGCCAGGCACTAGGGAGGATTCATCGGATATCGACAGTGAGCAGCATATATCCAGCAGCATCTCTTAGCTTCCTAAAAAAGTCAGGTACTGAGTCGTTTTCTTTTAGAAGAAGGGATTGGTTCTGCGAAGAGAGAGCAATTCATCTTGTCGTGTGTGTGTCTGTCATAAAATACGTTATTCTGTTCTTTATGGCAGGGAATATTCCCTTGGATCCTAATGTTGATTTCTGATGGAGTATAATATTTCTGGGGCTCTTACATTGGTCTGCATGTAGTATAGATATCTAGGTTTGCTCATAGGTTTTCCAGGAGTTAAATGCTCAATCTGATAGTGCCTATTTTTCCCCTCTTACTTCCAGGTGGGATTTTTTATCATGCTGCTGTACATGATATTGATATTATCAGTTTACTGCTGGGGGAGAGTGCACCAGATACGATATTTTCACTGGGACATGCATTCTGTGCAGGTAAAACGACATTAATTGATTATATTCTATTGGATGTTTTGTCAGTTTCCAAGTCATTGCTTATTTCAGTGCCAGAAATTTGAAAATACATTAAGTGGCAACTCATAGAGCTGTTCTCTTATGGAACTGTTTGACAGTTGACCTACAGAACAATTTCTAGAAAGATGTGATAATTTGCAAACATTTAAAACATTTCACTGAATTCTGTGCAGTTCTCAGTGCTGCAAAACTATTATAGTAGGAATATTAGTAATTCCAGATACTGCGAAAGTTGGTGATTTATAAAGGATTCTGGGGTTTCAAAGTTTTTTTTTTTTTTTTTTTAATATTTTTTCAGTTCTTTGGTTAAACCTGTTCTAGATAAAGTTGATATTTTCCCTTTTAAAACCGCAGACCTCTTTATGGACCTGGTTTACATTAGTCTGTTAAACTATTAATCAAAGTCTAATGATTTTAAAGTAATTTGGCTGCTGCCAGCAATGGGCTGCCATTACTGCACTTCACTATAGATCATCTTAATGTATAGTAGGGCATTGAATTGCCAGGAACCAAACCAATATGTGATCGTGTAATAGAACACGTGTGCCTTGTATTGAATCCTAAAGGCTACCTGATGTTCCCTCTCTTACGATCACAAAAGCAAGTATGTTTCAAAGGCAAAAGGTTCTCTCTCAGAGAGGCCGTGCTGTTTGTCCTGGAGTGTTCAACCCCGGTAATTCAAGTAGAAGCGTCTCCAGAGTTTAGGGGCTCTGACGAATGGTGTGGAGGAATGTAGTGTGATTAGTGTTGTGGCCATCAGCATGTTCAATATTGACTTTGCTTGCTAAGTTACTGTTTAAAGATGTTCTTTTCCATAATGCCTCTTAAAAAATAAGAACAGTGTTGTGTACAAGAGCCTTGCTGGTTTGCTTAATTTCCTAGCCTGAGTTAGTGCCTCTCTTGTCACTCAGATATGGCCTACTTGAAGGATGCAGACACTGTAGCAGTCAGCATGAAATTTCCTAGTGGCGCAATTGTTACTTTGGACATCAGTCAGCACTGTACTAAAAGCTGTGATCAGAGACTAGAGGTGGGTTTGTTTTCAGATAAGTCTGTCCATACTGTGGATGTACGCTTATTACGCAGAATACTACTACTGCAGTAGATTGTAGCCTGGGAAGAAGCTCTTGTAAAATTTGGATGGGTAAGGCTCGCCAGTCTGACCAGAAATTCTTAAGTTCGTCCTCCCTATCCCAGGTTACAATGTGGTGGAACCATAGATTTCCCCCTCGTGAGGGCCAGCAAGCAATCGACAGCAACCACACCTTAACTTGGGAAATGAAATAGAAAACAACTTTACTGCTGAAGGGAAGACGATGATACTGTGTCCAGTTCTGGGCGCCACATTTCAAGAAAGATGTGGAGAAATTGGAAAGGGTACAGAGAAGAGCGACAAGAATGATTAAAGGTCTAGAGAACATGACCTATGAAGCCAGGCTTCATGAACTGGGCTTGTTTAGTTTGGAAAAAAGAAGATTAAGGGGGGACATGATAGCGGTTTTCAAATATCTAAAAGGGTGTCACAAGGAGGAAGGCGAAAATTTGTTCCTCTTGGTTTCTGAGGACAGGACAAGGAGTAATGGGCTTAAAGTGCAGCAGGGGAGGTTTAGATTGGACATTAGGAAAAAATTCCTAACTGTCAGGGTGGTCAAATATTGGAATAAATTGCCAAGGGAGGTGGTGGAATCTCCCTCTCTGGAGATATTTAAGAACAGTTTAGATAGACATCTGTCAGGGATGGTGTAGACGGAGCTTGGTCCTGCCTCTCGAGGTCCCTTCCAGTCCTATTATTCTATGATTCTATAACCACAATGAATATGGCAACAAGAACACAGATTACCTGGATTCCTTCCCCAGATGTCATTAGCACAATCAAATTAAAACTTATCTAAGTATACAAAGAATCATTTAACAATTTTTCCTACCCACAAGATCTTAATACCCCCAAGGCTGGGCGGGGAAGGACCAGCCTTCCTTCGTCTGGAAGGCTTTGGAGTAGGTGGTAGTGAAATTCCTAAAAGCAAGCTTAAGCAAAATTAAAGAAGCAAGAAAGCAATAAAAAAGTAGAATAGATATAAGTATTTGGTTTCTGACCTGAAAGATAAAAACACTCAGAAGTGGGCTCTGTCAGCAATGGCTGAGGCAGCAGCCCTGATCTCACAAATCCCTAGGCCTAAATACCCCTTTTGGCAACAAAATGTTCCGGATGTTCAACCCCTTGTCCACAGTTGGGCTTGATACCCTAAGATTTCTGAGGGTACCACCTCTAATTGGAGAAAATACTGGGGGAACTCATGAATATGCATCAGGTATGACGGACACTTTCTTGGGTGGCATCCCAGAACTGCTAAGAAAAGGCGGGAACTTGCAGTTTTGACTCGGACATTTGTTGCCTCTTTATGTAGGAAGTTTGGAATGGCAGTCATCACCAACTTAGCAGATTTTTCTTGCAAATTCAGAGCAGAATTTAAAAAATAGCCTATTGCACCAACCACAAAACTCTTGCCTCACACATTTTATGGAAAATAACAAGAAAAACATCAATTTTTTAACTATACTAACTACCACATTTCTGCTATAAACAATCACACAGAAAATTAATTGTGCAGATACCTTGCATTGCCAGCCTATTCAAATCTACATTAAAAAAAATAGGACCGCTATCATTTAGTAGGCTAAAATAGAACAGATATAATTTAGTAGGCTACAAGATGGAACAATTGATTGTCATGATCTCAATTTAAAATAAATCTTCTGTTTTGTTAGTCACATTTTACACACGTTCACTTTTTGGAGTTACCATGAGCTTCACATGGTCACACACAAGCAGAATTGGCCCTGATATATGGTTTCAGGTGCCTTGAGGCTTCTACATTGTAGACAACCTATCCTTTTATTCCCCCCATATTGTGGGCACAGCAAGGCAAGAGGTAAATCAGTCTCACAGCTATAAAAGCTCCCGGGGTGGGAGAGGTGACTACATGTATCTCTAGTGGAGCCTGGGAAGAAGCTGTGTATAAAATCCTGTTTAATTGGTTAACCTGCCTGGCCAGAACAACCCCTGCCCTGCAGTAGGTGTGAAGCTGCTTCAGCCTGCATGAGTTAACCAGAACCAGGTGATCCTTACTGGTTAACTGGTTAAATTTTCACATCCCCTAGGGCAAATCTTTTCTGTAAATGCCTGAGTTCATGTTAGAGTGGCAAAAATGTAAAGTTCTCTAAGCTGGTCAGGGGGGGGGGGAATGTTTAAGCCTTAAAGTAAGAGCAGCTTGTTTCATAACAGAGGGAGTGTGGCTATACTGTGCCTGCTCAGTCATTCCAGAGGACACAAGCACACACCGTACTAGCAAGTAATTCTATCTGAGCATAGAGTTACCCCTCAAGTGCCTCAAGTCCATGGTTTATAGATTGTTTTTTAAGGCCAAAAGCATGTTAACTTAAGGATCTTTAATACACTTTTATATGAATTCTTTTGTTCCTTCTTTCTCCTAGGTTCATGGTTCTCAAGGATCATTACGGGTAGATAATCAGAATCCCTTGGGAATTACAGAGCATGGAACATCTGTATCCATATATTCACAAACCCAGGCTGATCGGTACAAAGAAGCATACAGAGAACTTTTTAGACACTTTCTTAGAACCCTCAAAGGTTAGAAAAAATGGCAAATGCATCTCATGTCCATTAATTTGTAAGACTAATCATAATTTCATCTTCGTATTTGCTTTTCACAAATAATAGCCATGAAAATTGCTCCAAAAGCAATGCCAATTTGGAGTTTGTTTATTCTTGGAACTGGGGAGAGAATTAGAAACTGGTGTTTATATGAACTCTAAGCGCCAACTAGTGTCAGTAGTTTGAAAAGCAAAACCTTATGAAATAACAGTGAAATATATTTGGTCAAATTTAAAATAAATTTTGTGGCAGCCAAATAAAATGCTCATTGACATTGCTGGGGTGGGAACACAATAAATGGGTCTAGTTCTGTCCCACTATGTGATATGTATATCTAAAGACAGAAATTAGCCTTAAAGTGTCAGGTGTGAAAAAGGAGAATAGATTTTCAATATTTAATGCTTTGTGTTTAACTTGTTGGAGGTTTGGTGGTAGTTTAAAGCAGCATTGCCATTAGTATTAATTACATTGTCCTCCTTGAATTCTTTATTAAGTACTTTTTCAGCTGCTCCATTATTTTGCCTAGGATCATTGTCAGGCTGACAGGCCTATAATTACCTGGGTCATCCTGTTTACCCATTTTAAAATTTGGCACCACATTAGCTTTCTTCTAGTCTTATGGAACTTCCTCATTTCTGTAAGATGTACTGAAGAACAACATTAACAGTCCAGTGAGCTCCTCAGTAAGTTCTTTGAAAACTCTTGGATGCAAGTTGGTTACCTAGCTCCTAGCACTGGTAGGTAGGCAGCTAAAGAATTTCTTCTCTTTCTGTTCTTTTGTTCTCAACATCTCCGTTTTGAGCTGAGCACACACATCTTCTTTCTTTTTATCTCACTGTTTATTAGTTTAAAGTCCTTGACCACTCTAGCCAGCCCATCCCTGAGAAAATTAATCTCCTTCTGCTGAGGTGAAGGCCATCCAAATTATACAGCTCCTTTACCTCACAGAAGTATGCTATACCACTAATTTAGCTAGCAATTCACTTCCTGAATCTTCTGCCTGTCTTTGCTTGTGGGCAAGAAGGAAGACAAAGAAGATAACTTGGACAGTTTTTTTTCTTTTAGCAAGCTTCCAAGTTCCCTGAAGTCATCTACTGTTTGCAAGATATCCTGCAACAGAGGCATTAGTGGCATTCTGGGATCCTTTCCCATCAACTTCAGAAGCCTGTGCAAACTTAGAGCGATATCTCAAGTAAGGATGTTAAGTTTCGATTAATCAGCTAATCCAGTAGTCAATGGAATTTCCATCGAGTTGGTATTATCTGCATACTTAATAAGCGTACACTGTATGCCATCATCTAAATCGTTGATGAAGATATTGAATAGAATCGGTCCCAAAACAGGCCGCTGCAGAACCTCACTTCTGCCCTTCCAGCATGATTGTGGACCGTTAATAACTACTCTTTGAGGGGGCAAGGAGTCCTGTAGCACCTTATAGACTAACAGATGTATTGGAGCATAAGCTTTTGTAGGCAAAGACCCATTTCATCAGAACTAACACGGCTACCCCTCTGATATTCTCTGAGGGTATGTCTACACTTGCACCCTCTTTCAAGAGAGGAATGCAAATGAAGACGTTCAACATTGCAAATGAAGTCGGGATTTAAATATCCCATGCTTCATTTGCATATTTGTGTTATGGTGCTATTTTGAAATAACAGACATTATTAAGACGCGGTTATTTCAAGAGAGAACCCTTCTCTCAAAATAACCCTTATTCCTCATACAACGAGGTTTACCAGTTATTTCGAGAGAGGGGTTTTCTCTCCAAGTAACCGCGTCTTAACAGCATCTGTTACTTCGAAATAGCGCCATAATGTGAATATGCAAATAACATTTCAATCCCGGCTTCATTTGCAATTTCAAATGTCTTCATTTGTATCCCGCTCTCAAAAGAGGGTGCCATTGTAGACAAACCCTGAGAATGGTTATCCAGCCGGTTAGCATCCATCTTATAGTAGCCTGAACTTGGCTGTCTGGGAACTCTTCTGTTTCCCTTACTCTCAGCAAATGTGTCTACTTCCGCCTCCAGTTCAAAAATCTTATCCTTCAGCACAGTCACCAGCTTGCACTTCATGCACACGAAGTCCCTTCTAGGTTCAGGCAGGGAAGAAAATATAGCGCATCCCTTGCAGGTTACCACCACACTTCCATCACTGACCATTTTGAAATCACATGTATAACTGAACCTGGAAGATTCTCACACTCCCTCTTCTAAATTCCCTTTGAAGTTCTCCTGCTACCTGCCTCTGTTCATAGCTCTCAAGTTCATGTAATAAGTATAGTATAAAATGCCAAATTTTAAATAAGTTGCTATTAATAGCAGGATCCAAAACAGCTGAATTGAAGAAATCATTAAAATATATCTATTATCTCCGCCCGCCCCACCCTGGCCAAGAATTCCCTCTCCCCTGGACAGAAGTGCTTCTTTCCTTTCAAAATTTTCAAACTGCATTGAGCAAAATAGATGCAATGTCCTTCTTCCAACCGTCTTGTTTCTCTTGTAGTAGAGTGGGAATTGTAATTGTTCATGGATAGTCTCCAGACATTTTGAATTTTACAGAGCACACTTATGGATTCAATTGAAAACACAATAAAAAGAGACTGCAAGGGAATTCTACGTTGTTTTGTTATGCAGATTACTTTCTTGTTATGCAGACGAGAACCTTCTGTGGTTTATTCGTTCTCCCCCAGGTTCTTAGACTTGATTGTTTTATTCTATAGATCATCAGAAAGAATTCTATGGTTTGTCATTCATCTCTGGTCTGTATTGAGAACCACTGGTCTGTGTTTGCTCATATCTGTGCAGATATGTAAGGAAACATGACCCCACCATAAGGATCTTCTAGAGAGAGAAATGATTGTTCAGTTTTGTTTGAACAGATGAACACAACTTAGGGTTGAGTTTTGTTGAGATGAATAAAAAGAAACTAGTTCAAACCTATGCAAACATGGGTTAGAAAGTTTGATCTGAACTCTGTGGAGAGGTTTCCATTTTGCTAAGGGGAGATTGAGAAAAGAAGGCTGAGAGATTGATGGAATCAAAATACCATATACAGTAAAACTCCATTAGTCCGGCATCCAGTGCTCCGGCACTCCTGATAGTCCAGCACCATCAGGAACCCGGAAGTGCTGGGGCAGCCGGACAGGCTTCCCCCATTCAGCCGCTGCTGAAACTGACCAGCAGCTGAATCGGGGAAGCCGGGAGCAGAACAGCTGGGTTGCTGCCTGGTTGGTCCCATAATAGCGCTGCCCCTCGGAGCTGCGGGGCCAACCCGGCAGCACCCGAGCTGCTCTTGGGGACACCTGAGGCAGAGCAGCTGGGGTGCTGCCGGGTTGGTCCCATAGCGCCGCCCCTCGGTGCTGTGGGACCAACCCGGCAGCACCCCAGCTGCTCTGCTGCAGGCATCCCTTGATTCAGCTGCTGCTGAAACTGACCAGCAGCGGCTGAATCAGGGACGCCTGGGGCAGAGCCAGACTATTGGAAAGGGGGGCTATGAGGGGTCTGGGGTGGCATCCCCTCCTACCCCACTCCAGACCCCTCATAGTCCCCCCCCCTTCCAATAGTCGGGCATATCTGATAATCCGGCACCTCCTGGGTCCTAAAGGTGCCGGATTATCGGAAGCTTACTGTATAAGGAAGATAGTCATTTTGTGTTGAGGTTGAGGGAGGGTACTTCTGTTAGTCCTAATACAGGACACTGGCTATCCTTAAGATATAAACCTTTTGTTCTGTTTGAATAATGCTAGGAAAAATATTGGTTTAAATTATACGGAGAGGCAGAGGGAATTTGAGTTTACATTGAAGAAGCAATTCATAGTTTGAGAGATTTGCAAAACCTCAGGGTGTTAACGTGTTGGGTTTACCTGCGAGATGATTCTGCTCAGTTTGTCCAGAACACTTGTCCAGTTCTGGGAGAACATTTCATCTAGTTCTTTGGGATCCAAAAAACTCAGTTTGACTCTAGCTCATCACTTGAATTGTGTTTTTAGTGGGGCCCTACCAAATTCACGGCCATAAAAAGCTTGTCTTAGACTGTGAAATCTAGTCTGTTCCCATGAGATCTGTTATTTGGTGGCTTTTACACCGATTTCATGGGGAAGACCAGTGTGTCTCAAACTGGGGGTCCTGACTCAAAAGTGAGTTGCACGGTTATTTTAGGAGGGCACGGTATTGCCACCCTTCCTTCTGCACTGCCTTCAGAGCTGGGTGCCTGTCCAGCAGCGGCCGCTCTGTGGCTCTGAAGGCAGCAGCACAGAAATAAGGGTGTCGTGGTGAGGTGTTGGTACCCTTACTTCTGTGCTGCTGCTGGCAAGGCGCTGCCTTCAGAGCGAGGCGGCTGCAGAGTGGTGGCTGTTGGCTGAGTGTCCAGCTCTGAAGACCTTACCCCACTGGTAATGCCGTATCATGCCGCCCTTAGTTCTGCACTGCTGCCTTCACTCTGCTGCTGTCCAGCTCTGGGGGCTGCTAACCGAGGGCCCAGCCCTGGAGGCCACAGTGCAGGAGTAAGGGTGGCAGTACCTAGGGTTGCCAGATGGTTTCAACAAAATACACACTTGACATTACATCACAATCTACATTACATCTTAGTTAGAAAATACCAGACGTTTCTATTTTCTCATGTATATTTTCTCAATTTGTTTCCCGAACAGAGAGCTCAAATACTGGACTGTCCAGTTCAAAACTGGATACCTGGCAACCCTAGCAGTACCCCAACCTCCACCCCTCACACTATAACCAGTCCCCCCAACTTCTTTTTGGGCCAAGGCCCCTACATGACACAACCATGAAAATTCCATTTTAAATAGCTGAAATCATAATCATTTTTGTGATTTTTAAAATACTATGACTGTGATATTGACCATAATGGACGGTCAGTTTGGTAGGAGTCTGTTCATTAGGCATGTAGGATTTCTGTGCTCTCAGTGGCCAGGCCCAGATGTAGGGGGTTATAGGTACAGGGGTTGCTAAGTAGCTGTGCCTTTGCCTCCCTGCCCTCCCCCCACATGCAGAGATGGTGCTGGGGGAACCGGCTCCTGCTCCCCTCCCTTACTGCCATTGATACAGAGGCAGTGGGGGCGGGGGAGCGAGTAGTGGAATAGTGACTGGACTATCCAATAAGCCCAAGCTCGACTACTAGTCGTGTAGTCGACTAAGCCTAGGCTTATCAGGTAGTTGACTACTTGGCTAGTTGCTTACATCCCTAGCTCCTAGGGCCTATATTTCTTGCACTTTACAGATTGCATAAAGCAAGCTTCTGGGTGTTCTTGTCTGCTTTGTTTGTTATAAACAAACATGTAGTAATTAGTTTTTCCTCCCCTATTTACTATAAACACATTCACAATAGTTAATTGTTTCTGCGTTTACCTGTTCTGGTCTCTCTTCTCTTAACTCAAGTGCTCATGTGAGCTAAGTTTTCAGTAGCACTTGCAGGATCCAACTGGGGTTGGGGCCCCATTGTGCTTAGTCACCATATGTGCAGAGAAGAAGAGGTAGTTCTTGCCCTAGAGAATTTATACCAAACAAAGGGTGGAAAGGGAAACGTAGGTCAAGTGACTTACTCAAGAGCATACAGTAGGTTAGTAGCAGAGCTAGGAATAGAATCTAGGACTCCTCATTCATAGTCCAAAGTCTTATCCTCTGTACTTCATTGCCTGTAGTGACATATTTTTATTTTTACAGGCAAAGAACCCCCTGTTATCACCAAAGAGCAGTTTCTCTGGACAATTCAGGTGGCGGCAGCTGCCGAGCAGTCTTGGAGGAACGGATCTGCTGTTGACTTACGCAATGAAGCAATAGACGTGTCTCTAATCAAGACTGAAATAATATGACACACGCTGCTGTTTGAAGTGAAGGATATTCCCTGAGCTCCTCTATAGGGAGATCAGTCTCTAACTCTAGTGAGGTTTCCACTGTTGTCTTAATACAAAACAAAACAACCTTTTTTATTTTTGTATTTTCACTGGAAACGCCTATAACTCAGATACATTGTAGAACGACATAAGTATTCGGTGCTGGTATTACAGATTATTCTTAGAATGTCATTCAGGACTCTGAGAAGAAGTTACAGGAGACTTTGTCTACAGTGGAAGAAGCTAGTTTCAGGTTCTGGAATAATGTTTTCCTCACAGAGGATTTCCCAGACACTAATCGTGATAGGATAAGGATGTGCTGATAACCAGTAGTTGCAGCAAAGATTGTGCAGTAAACATCTTTAATGGCAGCTTAAAAACGAGGTGCAACTGTGGTGTTCAAAATGAGAGCATCAGTTTGGTCCATGCTGTACATCTCATTAGTATACGCAGGAATGTGATTTGTGTACTAACTACTCCTTTCATGGGTTCCCACATCTACAGAACTGTCCATGTTGTTCTTAATGCATTGCTGTGGACTTGAAATAACATAACCAAGACGTTGTGGTGAGCATCTGATTTTCCTGATAAAGAGCAGGCAGGGATACTTCCCATCCTGGCTCTAGCGTGTGAGGAAAGAAACTTGGAAGGCACGCTATAAATTGGACTGTTTCATAGAGCAAATCATGCACTGGGGCATTTCCATATGAACTATTTGTTTTTAAAAACAAAATCTTTTAGAATAAAATTGTGACTCGAGTAGCACTGTACAACATGTGTTACAGATTGAACCTCTCTAGTCCGGCACCTTGGGGACCCTGACCAGTGACGAACCAGAGAACTTGTCGAACCACAGAAGGTCAATATTGTAGTGAGCAGGTCGCACTCGCTCTTTTTTTTAAAAATTTTTTGCCAAGGTGAATAAACAGAACAATGCTTGCAGTGCTGCTTATTAATGTCTGACTGTACTGATACGCGCTGTATAAGCCAACGCCTAGCCAAGGCTTATCAGCTCTCTTCAGAACAAAGTGTTGTTAGCGTTGTTATACAATTTAACACTATTGGCACAAGGAAATAAGTAGATAAGCGTAAGCATGGTTTTTATGCATATGCAGTATTACCAGCACTTCCTTTGCTTGCTGGTCTTTTAGAAGACATTTAGGGCTAAATAACAGAATATTGAGAGCTGGGACTCATGGCTGGAAACAAACTTTATGGGGGCTGCAGGAAACTTGGCCACACCCATGATAAACAGACATCCAACTAACTAATAGCATGCAGGACCAAATGCTATTAGATGTTGCTTGACCAGAGATGCCAGATTAGAGAGGTTCAAGCTGTACTAAGAAACACGTCACCTGGATGCAACAAAGACAGTGCGATCTATCAACAGTTTTGTTTTCCTTATTTGAATCCAAATTCATGTTTCAGTATTTCTTCAATAGGGAAATTAAATCAGTCCTGTTTTCTCTGAGTGAGGGAAGGGAAAATGGTATACATGATTTTTTTTTTTTTTAAAACAGTTCACCAGATTTGGATTATACATTTCAGAAAAAGATAGTGCCTTCCATAACAGGCAAGTCTTGTTTAAACCAGGTTATTTGTAACTTTTTCTGCTTATGTTGAGCTTATTGAAATTTATATATTTGACTTTTTTTATTCTTCTTTGTATTTCTCATACCCTGATTTTCAAGATTTTTTTTAAAGTTTTTTTATTTGTATTAAAATAACTTCTTGCATTAAATGTGTGAACAACTGTATATGTCATATTTTCTCTTCCTGACAAATATTTCTTAGCTGTCAATTTCTAATTCTTATATATACAGTATATATTACTAAAGCTAGAAATAGTTGTGATATTTATAACTAAACAGGTCTCTTGTGGAAATTTGTTTTTTAACAGTGTCATTTTTTTGAAACCCAAAGAAAGCTATGTATTAATGATAAAATTTGCTGTCAGAATTGTCATATATTTTCTGTCCATTTATTGAAAGATAGTTTATATATAAACCTCTCTCCTAAATTCCATTAAACCAAGACAGCCACTTATTAAATGAAAGCAAATACTTTCCTTTTGTTGGGTTTTTTTCTTTTTGCCATAAATGTTTGATGCAGCCAGAGTTCTTCTAATACTTACTTTCCTAAATGTAACTTCAAATATGACCTCAGATTTTCTCTACTTCTGTGTTGCAGAACGTAGCACCTTAGAAAAGAGGTAGATTTTTTTTTGTATGCATTGCCGAAGATTCATCCACAGCTGCTCCCCAGTCGCAGAGGAAGGCCATGTATTACTTTGAATTGTGTGATCCGGCAAGCAATTTGCTCAGTGCTTCCAATAACTTGGGTAAGTACTTTTATCCTTTGGTCCTTTATATCTTCACGCTACTCACTGAGGCTATGTCTCCACATGCATTTGAGCAACACAACTTTTGTCGTTCCTGGTTGCTTTTAAAAAACAAAAAAAAACTCAAAAACAACAAACTTTTGCCATGGCAAGTGAAGTATGAACGCTGCCTTGTTGGCAGGAGCACTGACGACAAAGTGAAACCCCCTCAGAAGGGGGTGCAAGTATTTTGCCTGCAATAATGCCAAGAGTTTTCACGCAAGCTGACTTTTAGCGACAGGGTCTGTCAACAGTAGGGATGTAAAATCCCATTTAACTAGTTAACTGGAGCAGCCTGCATGCCAGTCGCAGCCAGGCTGGAGTGCCCTCTCCCCCTCCCGCAAGCAGAGGCTGCTCCAGCCTGGCCCTGTCCACAGCAGGCCCTCCATGGGGCTTGAGCAGCCCCCAGCTCATGGCAGGTGGAGAACTGCTCCAGCCCCCACCAGTTAACAAGTAACCAGAACCAGTACACATCACCTGTTAGGGGTGATGGTTACCGGTTAAGCAGACAACTAGTTAACCTTTAAATCCCTAATCAACAGAGTCTTGTTAAAGTCCGCATAGCAGAGACATACTTGAGTTGCAGCAGCAAACTTGGCATTTCCTACTCAAGCTTAAGGCCAGTTCTGAAAGGCAGAAGGCAAATTTCGAAGGTGTAGACTGGGACACTAGTATTACCAGGCCACCTGTCAGGCAATGTGGTCAAGAGCTGTTTTGCTGCTATATTTCAGACATCTTTTATTGTGTTACAAAAACAAAACCAAACAAACCACAGCTATAAAAATAACACATTTTCCAAAAGATAACATTACAAAAAATACAATTAATAGAATTGGAATATATCCAGTAATACTGCTGGAAAAAAGCCTTAGTTAACATTGAAAACATGAATGATTATTTTAAAAAACCTTAAAGCATTAAAGTGCTTTAATTTGCTACTACTTAGAAAGCGCATGTTCACAGCTCGGCAACACCTTGAAGTGCTAATCCCTAAAGAGCACAGTGTGCATAAGTGTACAGCTTTCAAATATGGTGGGCTGCAATGTGGTCTCTAATTTTTTTCCCCGATCCATGTGCGGCATAAATTTTGTCATATGCACCGAGGCATGTGCAGCTGTGCACCACCAATGGAAACACTCCTGCTGGCTGGGGGCAGCTATGGGCACTCAGTCAATCAGCTGGGCAGTGTCTGAATCTCTCCTGGGTAGGCTGCCCAAGTGCTCTGCTTACAGGGAACACTGGTGAGGGAGGAGAGTGGGGGGGGTTAAAAAAAGAAGTGGGAACTGACCTGGTGGTTCAGGGAGTGGAGCAGCAGCATTCTGTGCCTTCTGAGCTCCCAGAGGAGGAGGAGGAATTGGTGTAGAAAGAGAGAAGGGCCACGTACACTTGTGTGACTGTGCTGGCATTTGCAGAGGTAAAGCTCAGTTTCCCCCTGGCCACTGCTCTGCTAAGATTGAGGACAGAGCCCACCTGCTTGAGAGGAGAAGGTAGATCTGCTGAGGTGAACCTTGTCCTTGCTCATAAGTTAAATCTTTATCCCACCTCTGGCTCCTTTATGCCTGGTAAAAAACCTCAGGTAATGTAAAAACCTCATATCAGGCCGGGGAGGAGTCCCCCATGCAAGCCGGGTGGGATGTAGCCATAAAGACTCTTTTTCAAGGACCCAGGGGAGGGGCCATGCCAAAGAGTGGAGATTCCAGAAAGCATGGACGCCCCCATAATGCAGGTCTTCAGGGCTGTCTAGATTATGTCTGGGGCTACAGAGCAGTCCTGGACCAGGAGGGTACAAAGATGACTTAATGCCACCCTAGCCCCTCCTCTGTCTGAGTTGTGAATCAGCTGTGCCTCTTCAAGGTGTGTCTCAGAATTTCTCCCAGAGCATCCAGCTGCCTCGTGCGAGGTGAATACATCTGCATGCGTGATTGTTTCCTGCCACGGTTTTAAGTTCAACCAGCAGGCTAACAAAAGCTTGAGGAAAATCAACACAACACCTACCCATGGGGAAGAAATCCTTTCCACTGGCCAGCATAGCAAATGGAATCATTTCACCAGATGGGATCTTTATCAATAGTCAGGGAAATCCAATTGGTTTTTTACCTATATTGGTTAATGGTTAAGGCAACATTCGAGTTGGGTGACGAATTATGAGAGCTCAGGCAATCCCAGGAACTTTGAGCAAGATTTGGGTGAAAAAGGGTAATTAATTATACAGACTCTTCAATTCCCAAGGGGGGGGGGGGGGGAAGTCCATGGATTTACCGCTCCAGAATGTCACTAAAAATCCACATGGGGGGGAATGAATTTTTAACCAGTAAGGCTAGAAAGTAATCAGTTTTTTGCATGCTAGAGCATGGTTAATTTAAGGGGAAATTATCAACATTTTTAAAGCATACAGGTACATGAAAATAAATCTCTCTATCCTTACAGCACGGTGAATATACTGTATATACAGCATGTGTCTATATACACAAATATTTCGATACACGCACATAGTCAGGAATCAGCAAATAAGTTGCTTTTCTGCTCTACAAAAAAACAAAAGAAGTAAATACTTTTTGGCAGTCCATCAGGAAAGCAAGTCCTTTTGTTCTTGGATATTAGTCAATGGCAAATATCCCAAAAGAAAGTTGAATGACTGAGGATTAAACCACTTTTCACATGACAAAGGTCTTAATTGTTCGGCCATCCGATAGCAAACTGAGCAAGGATAGGGTGGAATGTGGGGGAGGTTAGAGTTAATGAGTGTGTATGTGTGTGTTGCCTTTACATAGCATTAGAGTTTGATGTAAAATGGTCCAGCAAATTGTAAAGTAGCACTGTATGTTGGCAAGTGAATATTCCTCTGCCTCAGGAAACTAAAAACTCTTTACAGCTCGTTGAAAGTTTTGTGTGGGCTGTCCGTTTTCCTCCTCTTGCTCCCCTGACAAAAAACCATTGGGATTTTCCTCCTGGGATGGTCCCATGCCCATGGCCTCTCACACGGCTCTGAGTTCCCATCTCTTAAGTAAAGCCATGTTAAAAAATACTTTCTCCTGACACTCATAGCTGGAAACGTTTTGCCATGTTCCATGCTGGGTGTCTATTTCCCCCTGTTCCTTTAACTCTCTGTTTCTGGTCTCTTGCTGCTGCACTGCTGGAGACCTTCAGTTGATCTCGCCCTCTGTGAACTCTTCCTTTATGGACTGTTTGCGGGATTTACAGTCTGGGAGGTCAAAGCCAAAGTCCGACCACTCATCCGCCCCACTGCGGTTGGGGATGGTGATGGTGTGGCGCACGCGGAAATGCACCGCCTCCATGACGCGCTGCCGCTGTAACTCCCCAGAACTGCCAATGGAAATGGTGGAGGCGTTGCTGCTGGAGCGGATAAGCTGCTGCGCCCCATAGTCATGGCTCTGTTTGAGTTCCTGAAGGCCTCTCCAGATAATCATCCTGTACTGCTCTGGGATCTTCAGTGCTCCAAGATCCTAGAACAACAGCATCACACAGGTCGGTCTCCTCAAAAATGTGTTTGCTAAATAGCACAGTCAAGCTAAGGGGGAACCCTTGGGCCAGGGGGGGAGAGAGAGAGAGAGAGAGTGTCAGACACCCTGTAATTTGGTAAGGAACAGAGAATTCCTTTGCTTTAAATGAATCTGATTAACAAAGCAGGTGGTTTGAGGCAGAACCCCTTCACTGTGCACGTTTCAGAACCCAGGGAGGGGTCAGCTCATTCTACTTATGGGAATAAATACAGTTTGCCTGCCATCATTTCTCTCTTCCTGTCTCAGATGCTGATGGGATGGGCACAGGCTGCCTTGGGGAGCACAGTATGCTCTGGATGGCTGCTGCTTCCAGCCCAGTGGCTTTCCAACTAGGGGTCATGGACTCAGCGCTGGGGGGTGGAATGTCAGGTGCTGAGTCTTGTTGCTGCAGGGGGATCAGTGGAGGGGGGGCTAAGGCAGCTCCCTGCCTGTCCTGGCACCGCAGACTGTGCTGGGCCCCAGAAGTGGCTGGCAGCAGGCCCGGCTCCTAGGTGTGTGGGGGGGAATGCACAGGGCTCCGTGTGCTGCCCCTATCCCTGCCCCCAGAACTAGCCCCGCCCTCCCATTGGCTGGGAACCTGCTGCTGGCTGCTTCTGGGCGCAGAATGGTCTGGTGCCAGGAGAGGCAGGAAGCTGCCTTAGCCCCCCCAACATTGACCAGCAGCCGCTCGAGGTCAGCCCCTCCTGCCCCAGCCCTGAACCTTCCCCCCCACAAAGTAGGACCTTGCATCCTACAGCCCAAAGCTCCATCCTCAGCCCCACCCCGGAAGCCCCCAGTCTAGCTGAATTCTGTTGGGTTGCAGCATCAACAATTTTCAACTGGGTCATGAGAAAAAAAGTTTGGAAACTGCTGTTCTAGGCTATTCCCATATGAAGTGTCACAGGATTTCTGTACAGTCACACATGCCATCGTGTGCTACCGTGTGACTCCTCACCGACAGTAAGTGCTATGGTCGCAGGAGCATGAAAACTTCAGGATTGTATCATATATGTAGGAGGCTGCATCAGAACAAATACACGCAGTTTGTATGTCAGACACATTGACTTGAATGCCATGTTCACGCCAAACACACAGACTGACACATGAGCATTAATTCCATGGGAAACAAGTATGTCATTAGGGGTTAAAAATGTCAACTCAGACACACAATCCAGCCATCTGTTTAGACCATGCCATACGTGCTTTTGGGCAGATTAAAAAAAATCACGGAGTTAGTTATTAAAACTAGACTAAGACTATGCAACTGGCCCCAGTTACCAATGAAAAATCAGTGGTTTTTCAATAATTATACAATTTGTGTTCTTGTTTGGTTCCTGCCTGCAAGACTGGGGTTGGAGGTGAGGGGAGAACAGCAACTATCTTACAAATGAGACTGGATCAGCTCAAAATACTGAGTCTGAGACTTACTTGGGTCTGTCATAAATAAAAAGTGTTAATGAACTTTGTGTATTCTGGTGACATTATGGGAGCCCTTTGCTTTGCTGTTGCCAAGATTGCCTGGATGATTTTACAATTTCCATCCACATCTAAGGCAGGTGGATTTCAAACAAAGTTGGCTCCTCTCCCAAGAGGCTGTCCTTCAACCAAGAACTAGCTACAGCAAAACTCACCACACCTAGAGCAAGGGGTTTAGACATAAATTACGTTATTTCCTGTGCAATGGTATCAATTTAAAAACAATTATAGCCATTGCCTGGCCTACAATATCAGAGCCTGGGGTTGAAACAAACAAAAAGCTAAATACAAAAAGCCTGATTCTGACCTGGTTTGTTCTGGTTTTGTTGCTAACGTGACTCCGTTTGGCCAGTGCAGTTACTCCTGATTTGCATGAGAAGAAGTTGGGCCCTGCGCATCTAAGTGAAAGCTCATTGAAGTCAAATGGGAAATCTCTCTGTTGACTTAATGGGCTTATGGACCGTGGTGTATTTAGTGAAAATCAAGTCAAATGAGGAGTTTTGTATCTCTCGCCTTTTTTTAGAAGTGAGCAGGGTGAGACTTGACTTCTCTGGTTTTCCTTTTTGTTTTTGTGTGCATTTCTTTTTTAATTCCCGTCTCTGCTAGACCTTGCATCCTACAGCCTTAAAAAATCAACAGGAGAGAATATTACAGTTTTCTTTTAAGGACTGAGCTATTGCTCTCAATCTATAGGAGAAGAAAGAATGCATAGTTGGGGAAACATAAGAGAGGGACTATAAAGCTTGAATTCTGGGTAGGTGCACATTTATTTCCTTTATTTATTTGGTTGTCCTTGTTTTAAGATCAACAGCTGGTATAAACAAGAAGAGATCTTCCCAAAGCATTTACCTCTATGGTTAGATTCTGCAGGTGGTAAATATTCTGTAACCCTTGTGAGGTGAAATAGTCGATGCAGTTTGGACACCCCAAGCCTGTTAAAAAACTGCAGAAAGAATTTTGAAAGTAAAGTGGCATTAACGGGTCAAGTATATACCATGTTCTTGTGGCAAAGTATGTTGAATTCACTGCGGGAATGGGGACATTTTAGTGCACTTTTGTCTGAAGGTTTGGCAACTTTTCATGTGGCAATGGCATTGTGGCATGGAAGACATTGGAAGCAGAGCAAGAATCCATTTGAAGGATGCTCAAAACTCCTGGTCAGAGACTTCTTGGGACAGGTCCCTGTGAAAAGCCTGAACTAGTTTGACATCAATGTTGGAGACCAACTTCCTCCTAACATAACTCCAGTGGCTTTGGCAGTCCTTGGTGGTGTCAGCTACATGACTGACATGGACTCGCTCTAGGGATTAATTTGCCCATTGAGCAACTTCACGTAGGACCAAATTCTGCACCCCTTCCTCAGTCATCCCATCGGCAACACTTAATCTTTGCCAAATACCATTTGGTGCTAGAATATTTTATGTACAGCGCTTGGCTGCAGCGACAAGATGCTAGCCCTGACGGTGCTACGCCATGATTCTGGGATAGCAGCTGGGAAAACATCTGATGTGTCAATTCGTTGAGGATGTCAAATCACTGACTGTAGCCCTGTTAACGTATGGCTATAAATCCTCCATGGCAATTTCTGTTGGCCCGGAAGGGGGAAGAAGGGAGACTTGCCAAGTTATATGCCAGAGTTTGATGGGCAGGGCAGGGCACTTTTTGGGATCAGTCTGCTAAAGGGCTCACGTTTGGAATGAACATCCTGAAAAGCGAATGAGGCCAAGAGCCGGCGATTCGTGTGCCTGATCAGCCCTTGGCGGGCGAGGAGAGGTTCTGAGGGAAAGAGGAGTGAGGCGAACGCTCTGGTTTGATGAGCAGTGATTTCTCAGTTGGAACCAGTGGCCAGTTGACCAGGAGCTAGGCAGCGTTGGGAAGGTTAGCGCGAAGGAGAAGAGCAGGAAACAGCCATGTTCGGGCACGTCCCTACCTGACGAGGCTGGGGTCCGGGTTGTAGGGCGGCGGCGGAGTGCAGTGTGAGCCGGAGACCATAGACTGCGAGGAGTGGCCTCCATTCAGGTCTCCGTTGGGTTGCATGGAGTGACTGTTTAGCATGCCAGGTCCTGAGCACAAGGAAGAGCAAAAGGGTTTCCAGCTCCTGGCCTGTGCCCGGATTTAACCTCACTCCAGAAGGCTGACACTGTCCTTCCCCAAGCACAGAGCCCCGTTCTCCACTCCACCGCAGGGACCGGAGCCCCTGCCTGGTAACTGGCAGCATGGGCGGTGGGTGAAGGTAGAGCTGGAGAAGGCAAGTCCCCAGCCCTGCCCCTTGGGCGTGGGCCCTGCCCCCATGCCCTGACCACACCCCCTCAGGAGCCAACCCATCCCCCCCAAAAGGAGGTGGAGCGGCGAGCGGCCCCGGCCTTTGCAACTCCAGCATTACGGGGGGGGGGGGGGGAGCGCACATGTCCCCAGCCATGGAGCACAGCAGGCGTTCTGGGGGCAGAGTGTGGGCGGGGCCAGGCTGGCGGTTTGGGAATGCAATGCCGTCCCACGCCTGTGATCCCTGCTGCCCATGACGGGGGGGATTCCCTGCAAATTCCCCATCGGGTGGGGGAGGGCGAAGAGGCTGGAAGTCCCACCCCACACACAGATGCAGCGGGAGCCTGGCACGGGCAGGTTCTCCCAGCTATCGACATGGAGAGTTGTTCCGAGCCGTGTAGCTCCATAACTACGGATGACCGAGCCGACGGTCACTGGCTCTGGTAGGGAGCGGGGGAGGAGCCCGGCGGTGGGGGAGGAGAGCTGTGCATTGCGTTCCATAGTGTTGAACTGCCGGCCCTGTGTGGTGGCTTAGCCCACGTCCAGGGGCAGGGCCGATCCCTTACCCATGGGGCCTAGGTTGGGCCCGGAGCTGGAGCTGTGCTGCGGGGGCTGCCCCACCAGCTGGTTGACAGACGGCAGTTTGTTGATCCCTCCTCCGTGCACTTTGTTGATTGGCGAGAGGACTGGTCCATAGGAGGAAGGGGGCTGCAGGTGACTCCTGTTCGGGAAGAGGGGCACAGTCAGTCAGATGCTAGCGGAGACGGAGAAAATCAAACCTCCCCAGGGACTTCTGGGTGTCACCCGACTCACCTCGGCGGTTTTAGCCAGCAGCACAGCTGCCCCAGCGCAAAACCCTGCTGTGGACACGATTTGCGCGGGTTTAAGGCCACGTACGTTGCGCGGGTGCCTTGGAAAAGTCACTTCCCTTCTGTGCCTTCCACTGGTCACTGCTGTTGCTTAATCAGATCTCACAGCTTAACCAAGAGGAGGCTAAAAAGTCTCGGGGCGGCCATGTTAGCCCATAACTTTAAAAACGAGTAGTCCTGCGGCACCTTAGAGACTTACAAAAAATTGTTCCACTCCAATTCCTCTGAGGAAGTGGGTTTTACCCACGAAAGCTCCTGATTCTCTCTATATTTTAGTCTCTAAGGCTAAGTCTACACTACCAGGTTGTTTTGAAATAAATACCAACTCCTGAAATAACTATTTGGAAATAAGCTCATTCCTCGTCACAAGCAGGAGTCGCTATTTCGAAATAGCAGGCCTGGTAGTGTGGATGCTCGCCTTGTGATTTCGAAATAACTCCCCAGTGTAGACATGCGCTGTGGCGCCACAGGGCTGCTTGTCATTTTTAGAGAAGGCCAAGGAGCGACTTGATTGCACTTTAAGGCTATGTCTACACTTGCACCAGAAATATGCAAATGAAGCTAAGAATGGAATATCGCCAAGCCTCATTTGCATACCTAATGAGCCGCCATTTTTGCAGAAGAGGCTCTTGTGCCAGAAGGACTGTCTACACTGCCCCTTCTTGTACAAGCAAACCCCTCTCTTGCGCAATGCCGTTATTCCTGAAAATAATTGGCATAACGGCATTGCGCAAGTGGGGTTTTCTTGCGCAAGAAGGGGCAGTGTAGACAGCTCCTTCTGGCGCATGAGCCTCTTCTGCAAAAATGGCGGCTCATTAGTTATGCAAATGAGGCTTGGCGATATTCCATTCTTCGCCTCATTTGCATATTTCTGGCACAAGAAGCCGCGAGTGTAGACATAGCCTAAGGCTCTACATGGGGAACAAATATGTACTAATGGGCTCTTCAGAGGGAGAGCGAGAAGAACCCAGTGCCTGGCACTTGAAGCTAGATTCATTCATCCTAGAGATAAGGCATCACTGTTTCTAACGAGGGGAGTAAGTCATATGGGAGCAATTTACCAATGGCCCGAGAGGAATCTCCATCACTGAGCACTTGAAATCAGTGGTGAGAGAGGTCCAGGTTGGATATTAGGAAAAACTATTTCACTAGGGCTGTCTCTACACTGCACCCCTTTTCCGGAAAAGGGATGCAGATGAGACAAGTCGGAATTGCAAATGAAGCGGGGATTTAAATCTCCCTCGCTTCATTTGTATAAACATGGCTGCCGCTTTTTTCCAGCTCGGGGCTTTGCCGGAGAAAAGCGCCAGTCTAGACGGGATCTTTCGGAAAATAAAGCCTTTTCCGAAAGATCCCTTATTCCTGATTTTAAGAGGCCTCGCCGTGCCTTTGATGGCTGGAGAGCCCTTGGGTGACCATGGACCATACGGTCGCAATACTTACTGCCTCTGCAGGAGCTGCTGCTGCTGCTGTTGCCGATAGGAATCAACGAGCTGCTGCGGCACTAACTCCACGAGCTCCAGACTTTCCTTTATCTTCATCAGGATCTCAAAGTTCTCCCGGCCCCGAACCTGAGGCGAGGAGCAAAGCAAGCCCGTACTTGGATGTGACTTGTATTGTCAGGCTTGCAGGACACAGCCTGACCGGCCCCCCCACCTCCCCCGCCCACCTCCTTTCCTCAGCCTGCTCCAGGGACACTGGCTGGGTGGCCTGAAGCACTAGTAAGGCAAGTAACGTCTGGGAGAGACGCCCTCACGTAATTCAGTTGCAGCTCATGGTGTCCTCTAGTCTCCTTCCAGCAGGAGCGCGAGGGTCTGATGGGGTGTCGCGTGACAGATGGGGGAGCCGAGTCCCTGGCACTGGGAGCCGTGCCAAAGGTGAACGGAGCCAAATTCCCTCTTGCCACAGTGGGATCAGGGAGGAAGGTGACTTCCAGCCTTGTTTTGCAGCAGGTGCTCTTGCCCTGGGGTTGCAAAGCAAGTCCAGCGCGTGATTGTGGAGCTCCGCGCGCCCTGTCAAGAGCTCAGCGTTCACTGCAGCTTCGCGCCCACCCTGTTCCCCCACTGAGCCTGTTCTTAGCCCCCTCAGCCTTGCCCCTTGCACCCTCGGCAAGGTCTCCTCAGCACCAGACGTGCCAGCCGCCCCAAGCACAGCACTTCGGTGCCGTGTACTGACGGGAGTGCCGGTGTGGGGAGGCCTCGTCCTCTCAGCGACACTTCAGTGCCATTGCCCAGGGTGGGGAAACTTTCGCAGGTCAGGGGAGTCGCTGACCCACAGAAAAATCAGTCGCGGGCTGCACAAAAGTGAAAAAAAGTCACGGATGTGGGCCCGGACGGAGACGCAGAAAGATGCTCCCCACGTTCCCCTCACACATCACAGCCTGGGGGGAGGGGCTGGCTAGTAGATTGTGTAGGCCCCCCGGGCTCCAGGATGGGGTCAAAATGAGGGGTGCAGTGTGTGGGAGGGGGCTGCTGGGAAGTAGGGCAAGTTCAGGAGCCTCAAGGGCCAGAACCAGGCAAACGGGGGGGGGGGGGAGGGGTCTTCCCACCTCCTGCATTTTTGCCCTTTGAGTTCTGGGAGCCGTTCCCACATGCCCTAGCCAGGGAGGGGCATTCCCAGGGCTGGGTTCAGCCACTACATACAGCAGATTTGATACTTACAGGGACGTAATACATTTCCTCCTCCCCGTGCCGCCTTTTCTTAACGCCCGTCCCTAGGGCAGGAATCCCCTGGGGGCTCTGTTTGAAAGCTGGGGAAGGAGACGGGAAAGAGCGTTAGGAGACAATCAAGTTAAGTGTGATCATCGGCGCTGCCAGGCCCTAGTTCTTCCGTAACATCAGGGCTGGGAATCGCATTAGAGTAAATCTTAGCGCTCCTAGCAGGGCAGGCAGCGGCTGACGAGCCCGGCTAATGGAAAGCCAGACCCCAAGAGCAGGGAAACAGACAACGGCTTCCCTGATTGCCCAGCAAGAGGCACTCCAAGCCCTGGAGAGGGGCACCTCCGCTGGACAAAGCTTCCTGCCCGAACTACCGGCCTCCAGCTCGCAAGGGGAGAGCGAGCGGCAATAGCTGCGTGTCCCTAGGCCCTCGGGAGTGATCTGCTTTCTTAAAATAGAGGAAGCTCGAGACAGACCAGTCCCTGTCGCCGTTGGCGAGGAGCGCCCGCACGGGGCAGGCGGATGAGAGGCGTTATCGTGACACAGGGCAGGGCGGGGAAGCGGTTGCGTAGGAGCCGGTTAAGAGCCAAAATCACTTTGTAAGGTTTTACTGCAGGTAAAGAACAGCCCTGAGGTGGCTTACTCAGCATGTGCCACCTTTGTTGGGGCGGGAGGAATTAGGGATTAAATATTACACCAAAAACTCAATTCTCTGCCTCCCACTTCTGACCCCTGCCCTAAACTCGGCAGACGCTTTGCCTGCCGCTAGCCGGTCTCCAGAAGGGCCAGTTCTCCAGAGCAAAAACGCCACAGGGAGAAACTGGCCAATGCTGGATGACAAGGGATGGGAAGAATTCCTTGCAGATGCCGGTGGAAGATAAGCTTAAGCCCAGGAGTATGTTATTTCTTTGGCTAGCTGAGCACTAACACACACTCGCCTTTAACAATAATAATGAGCAGGGCTTGACAAACTGCTGAATCTACTTGCCCGTGGCGAGTAGATTTCAGCTGGTCACTCCGTGCACCCCATTCACCGGTGCTTCGCGCATGCGCAGTGCCAGTCTGGTGCATGCACGGTGCGGGGCTGGCGAGTAGCTCTCGCCAGGGTTTGTCAACCCCTGATAACGAGCAAGTAGCTCTGGACAATGAAGCACCGGCACTAAGAATGCCACTCTGCCAAGTTTTGCAGGGGAAGCCATGTTAGTCAGTTTCAGTAAAAACAACCAGGAATCCAGTGGCACCTTCAAAACGAACGAATTAATTTGGGCACCCGTTTCCGTGGGCTGGAACCCATCTTGTCAGATGCACGACGTGGAAACTCCAGTTTGGCAGGGATATACACACGTGCAAAGATGGGTGGGTTACATTAGTATGAAGGGGACCTGTGCGAACAAGGTCAGTTCAATTTATATGCAAACTTGAAATATGAAACTCCGCTCTACTCTGCACTGATTAGGCCTCCATTGGAGTACTGTGTCCAGTTCTGGGCACCACATTTCAGGAAAGATGTGGAGAAATTGGAGAAGGTCCAGAGAAGAGCAACAAGAATGATTAAAGGTCTAGAGAACATGACCTGTGTGGAAAGACTGAAAGAAATGGGTTTATTGAGTTTAGAAAAGAGAAGACTGAGAGGGGACATGATCGCAGCTTTGAAGTACCTAAAAGGGTGTTACAAGGAGGAGGGAGAAAAATTGTTCTCCTTGGCCTCAGATAACAGGACAAGAAGCAATGGGGCTTAAAGTTCAGGAAGGGAGGTTTAGATTGGACATTAGGAAAAAATTCCTGCCTGTCAGGGTGGTTAAACACTGGAATAAATTACCTAGGGAGGTTGTGGAATCTCCATCTCTGGAGATATTTAAGAGCAGGTTGGACAGACACCAGTCAGTGATGATCTAGGTGCTCAGTCCTGCCATGAGGGCAGGGGACTGGACTTGATGACCTCTCGAGGTCCCTTCCAGTTCTAGTGTTCTGTGATTGACGGGGAGTGGCTAACTCACTACAAAAAGTAATTTTCTCTCTTGGTATTCATACTGTCTCATCACCTTTTGGGAGTGGGCCACATCCCCCCTGATTGAATTGACCTCGTTAGCACAGGTCCCCCACATAGTAATGTGACTCACCCATCTTTGCACGTGTGTATATATCCCTGCCAAACTGGAGTCTCCAATTCATTCATCTTATGAAGTGGGTTCTAGCCCATGAGAGATGATGCCCAGATACATTTGCTAGTCGTTAAGGTGCCTCAGGCCTCCTTGTTGTTTTCCCCCCTTTGTTCAGGCTGCCAGGTTTATAGCTGACACATGGATTTGAGCGACGACGTTGGGATTGAGGCGTTTCTCATCTAAACTTCACCCAAGTTTCGCACTTGGGAGTTTGCTGCTGCTGCCCAGGAAGGACAGGCTGTGCCCTGGACGGCACCAGCTCAGACGTCCTAGGCAGAGCAAAGCCGGAGGTCTCCCGGCTTGACTGGAGGACTCACTGCGCTTGTTGACGTTGCCGTTTTTAGCTGCATTTTCATTCAGGGCTTGTTGCTCTCGGAAGTGGTCTTCGTCGGCTTTCCGGTCTCGGCCGGGACAGGCGCAGATCCGCCCTTTGAAGGATCTCCTCCCCAACACTTGGCCACTGGGGAGCAGAGCAAAACCAAAAAGGGAAACAATCCGACTGTGCCTAACCCTCCTTCTCGGTGGGGCTGGGTTTTGTGGCTCTGGACTCTGTGCCGATGGCTGACTTCAAAAGCTTGGAAACGCTCCCGGAAAGAAAACAGAAGAACCCGCCTTCCCCAAAGAGCTCAGGATAAGGAATGCCCCTCCTCTGAGCACCTAACAAGGGTTTTCCACAGGAATTGGTAAGTTCGGAAGCCCAAGGCTGCTGTACATATGCCCCAGGCCTGATGCAGCACATGAGGGCTGTGTCTATATTGGCACGATCTTGCACAAAAGCGGCCGCTTTTGAGCAAAAACTTGCTGCCTGTCTACACTGGCGGGGAGTTCTTGCGCAAGAACACTGACATTCTCATGTGTGAAATCAGGGCTTCTTGCACAAGAACTATGATGCTCCTGCTCAGGAATAAGCCCTCTTGTGCAACTGTTCTTGTGCAAGAGGCCAGTGTAAACAGGCAACATGAATTTATTGCGCAAGAAAGCCCGATGGTTAAAATGGCCATCGGAGCTTTCTTGCGCAAGAGAGCGTCTACACTGGCGCGGATGCTCTTGCGCAAAAGCACATCTCTTGTGCAAACGCACGTGCCAGTGGAGATGCTCTCTTCTGGAAGAGTTTTTGCACAAGAACTCTTCCGCAAAAGAGTTCTTGCGCAAAATCATGCCAGTGTAGACGTAGTCGAGGTGCTGTGTTCCACGTAAACTCCCTGTGATGCCCGGGCTCTTGTGCAGATCCCTTTGGCGGGGGGTAAATTTTCTCTGGTGGCTTTTCCTCTCTGATTGACAAAAGGCTAAGATTGTTATACCCTAAGGCTACGTCTACACTGGCATGATTTTCCGGAAATGCTTTTAACGGAAAAGTTTTCCGTTAAAAGCATTTTCAGAAAAGCGAGTCTAGATTGGCAGGGCACTTTTCCGGAAAAGCACTTTTTCTGGAAAAGCGTCCGTGGCCAATCTAGACGCGCTTTTCCGCAAAAAAGCCCCGATTGTCATTTTCGCGATTGGGGCTTTTTTGCGGAAAACAGCCCTGTGCTGTCTACACTGGCCCTTTTCCGGAACAGTTTCCCAGAAAAAGACTTTTGCCCGAACGGGAGCAGCATAGTTTTTCCGGAAAAGCACTGATGATTTTACATTAGATCATCAGTGCTTTTCCGGAAATTCAAGCGGCCAGTGTAGACAGCTGGCAAGTTTTTCCGGAAAAGTGGGTGATTTTCCGGAATAACTTGCCAGTGTAGACACAGCCTAAGGGGTATATCTACACTGCAGAGTTTTTCCAGAAAAACTATGCTTATGTCCACACTGCTGTGTTCTTTTGAAAGAAAGTCGAAAGAACGGAGGGGTTTTTCCGATGGCGGTAAATCTTCTACGAGAAAGAAGCCTTTTTTCTGAAAAAGCTGTTTTGGAAAAAGGCGAGCGTGGACACAGAAGAGAACATTTTTTTTTTGAAAGAAGAGGCCTCCAGGAAAAAGCACAGGTGGTCTGGTGGCAACTCCGTCCACAGAAATCCCAACTGAAATGTGCGATAGTGTCCAATCAATGTGGATGCTCTTTTGAAAAAGCACATCGCTTTTTCATTGCGCTTTTGCTGTGTAGACGCTCTCTTTCAAAAGAAAGCTTTTCCAGAAGATGTCCCAGTCAGACAGGAAGGAGTAAGAGGTTTTCTCCGGGCTGTGAAGGTGCACAGTGGGAGAAGGGCAGGCCCTGCCCATCTCCTACACACAACTACCCCCTAAGGCACTTCGTAGCCACTAACTTCCCACTCAGGGGATGTCACTTCCCCTCGTCTTTCCTGCGGTGGGTCTGCCCCAGGCCAAAGATGCTTGAGCAGGAGGTTTGCCTCAGGCTGCAGCTTCTAGAACTTTCCAGGGGTCTGGCAAGTGGCTCGCTGGGGTTTGGCTAACTCCTTGGTTTTCTCTCCCCAGGCCATGAGTGGTTCATACTCCGATGCGGTCTGGGCGAGAGTCTATCTAGTTACGCAGCTGACACTTGGTTCATAACCTCCCCGTGCTGCCCCAGGAGAGCCCGGCTCTGGCGTGAAGCAGGGAGGGGGCGTCTGGCCTTGGCACCACCAGAATGACTCACTCTCGTGTCTCCAGGGTTATAATGATGAGGATGGGTCGCCGGTTCATCCCGCCTACGCAGCTGCTGTTGCACATGAAATTGTACAGGATGGTGGTGAACTCGGTCCCAACCTGCCCGAAGGAGAGGAAACGACACACTGAGCATCAGGGAGAAGGGGGGTGTTCAAAGCCCGGGGGAGGTGGTGGCAGAACTCGGTCACTGTGTGTATGTGTGTGTGTGTGTGATGGTGGCAGAACTCAGTCACTCTGTATGTGTGTGTGTGTGTGTGTGATGGTGGCAGAACTCAGTCACTCTGTGTGTGTGTGTGTGTGTGTGTGTGTGTAGTGTGTGTGTGTGTGATGGTGGCAGAACTCAGTCACACTGTATGTGTGTGTGTGTGTGTGTATGTGTGTGTAGTGTGTGATGGTGGCAGAACTCAGTCATTCTGTGTGTGTGTGTGTGTGTGTGTGTAGTGTGTGTGTGTGTGTGTGAGATGGTGGCAGAAGTCAGTCAATCTGTGTGTGTGTGTGTGTGTGTGTGTGTGAGATGGCAGAACTCAGTCACTCTGTGTGCGTGTGTGTGTGTGATGGTGGCAGAACTCAGTCACTCTGTGTGTGTGTGTGTGTGTGTGTGTGTGTGTGTGTGTGAGATGGTGGCAGAACTCAGTCACTCTGTGTGTGTGTGTGTGTGTGTGTGTGTGTGTGTGTGTGTGAGAGATGGTGGCAGAACTCAGTCACTCTGTGTGTGTGTGTGTGTGTGTGTGTGTGTGTGTGTGTGTGTGTGTGTGTGTGTGTGAGAGATGGTGGCAGAACTCAGTCACTCTGTGTGCGTGTGTGTGTGTGATGGTGGCAGAACTCAGTCACTCTGTGTGTGTGTGTGTGTGTGTGTGTGTGAGATGGTGGCAGAACTCAGTCACTCTGTGTGTGTGTGTGTGTGTTTTGGGAGAATGTTCACGAAGGAAGATGAATTTCTACCCTTGCTCTAAGGAGATATCCCTTTGAATGAGGATTACGTAGCCATTGTGACTGTTGGGGGCCTTCGTTACTTTCATACCATGCTAGTTTTGTGGGACCTTACTGCCAGCTATTTCATTCACTGACCCGCGTATGTGACATTGCAGCTGGAAATTCAGCCCCCTCCCCCAATGTACTAACTTACCAGCACCCCGGGGGGCACGCTAAGCTTTCCACTCACCGTTTTTATTTCATGAGTGGCTTGATGTGCCACTGAGGAGTTCTAGCTGGGCTGACATTTCTATTACCCTGCACCAGGCTCTGTGCCCCAGTGGATTGGAAGCAAGATTCTCCTTTAAAGTGAGATGCTTTGGCAGAGCCCGAAAGGGAAGGAGAACGGGCCCAGTGGATTTGCTATCGAAGGCTGCAACAAGAGGGATACTATTCTCCAGACACTGAAGCGCCATCAGGTGTCTTGTGAAGGATCTAGATTCATCTCCTAAGTACCACAGGGCAGATGCTAGTTTCAGCTACTCAGTGCCAATGGAGCCACCGCAAGGTCAGATTCGGGCGGCAGCTGTAACTTTATTGCAGAAAACTCTTCTCCCTCCCCAGCGCCCCTCATCCTCTTGGGACCAAGAGAATACCTGTGGTGGCTCGTATGGCACCATCACACTCTGCCGTCCGGTGACGGGGTCATCCACGTACTGAGAGAGATTGTTGCCTTCCACCCGGATCAAGTGGCTGGCCGGAGCGGCCTGGCCTGCAGAGGCAGATAGCAGAGTTAGAGGAAAGACCCTTCTTGTTTTGGCCTGCTGGCCTGAGAACGAGTGTGATTCTGAAATCTGTGTAGTTTCACGGTGGGGGAAGCAGTGGGAACGCTCACAGGTCGGTTTCCACCAGGCACGTTTCTGTTTAGCTTACGGTGCTTGGGAATCAGGTTAAACAAGCCAACATAAGCGAGTTGAATGGGGAGGGGTGCTATTCTCAGGAAAAGGGGTGTAAAAAAACCGATGGCAAGTAAACCAGTTCAACATCCGTGTGTAGACACTGTCCCCTCCAGCTTCCCCTCAGCTCCACCTGCTTGTAAGGGGCCCAAGGGGCCTGCTTTGAGTCAGGCCACATAACAACTGACCTCAAAATTCAACCCAATGTGGCATTAAGCGTAAACCGGAACTTCCTGAGGAGCCAAAGGGCTTGTTGAACTGACTTTTGCTCCCACTGGGCTCCGTTCCCGGGGAGCCAGAACCAATACAGGACTGGGCCCGTCACCGAAAGCAAGTACAGGGGAGCTGACAGCTTCCCCCGGGGCAAGGTGGTGGGGCCCAGCTCCATGTGCCCAGAAGGGGCGGGGCCTCAGGGGAAGGGGCGGGGCCTCAGGGGAAGGGGCAGGGCTGGGTGCAGCCAGCCCTTGGCACCACCTGGAGCGCATCCCCCCCTGCAGCACCCTGAGCAAGGCGTGTCCCCCCCCCCCCACACACACACACTCCAGCCCTCAGGCGATTTATAGGGCCCAGGGCTCCGGCTGCCTCCGTTGCCACAGTGCAGCAGCTGTGACCGGGAGCCCCAGGCCCCTTGAATCCCCAGGGCAGCTGCCCTCTTTGCCCTTTCCCCACCCCCCCGCCCCCCGTTGGCAGGCATGGGCAAGTACAAACACAAAGCAAAATGCTCCCTCGGGGCTGCTGCCCCTCCTCCTCCGAGACTGGGCAAGCCTGGGCCCTCGCCGGTGGGCTCCGGGCCTTGCCAATGGCAGCTCTGCCTGCGGGGGGGGGGGGGGAGCACCACCGTGGGCCTGCGCAAAGGCCGCCCCAGGCTGCCCCGGGGCACAGGCAGCTTTGCCGCCACAGCCCCTCTTGGGTGGGGCGTGTCGCCGCCGCCTTCTTCCACGTGTCTGCCGTGGGGCGGCTGTGGGCCGGGCTGCCTGGCCGTGGCTCTGGGGAAGCGACTTGAGTCCCGGGCCGGGGAACGTGGGCACCACGGCCCTGCCCGAAGAAAGCTTCACGCCCGCTCAGACTGGCGAATGGGGAGCAGCCCCGCCCTTGAAGGGAAGCCCATCTGGCAAGTGGTGCACTGGGAGACAGGGTGGGGAAACTAAGGCCTGGGGGCCGGATCTGGACCCCTGCTAGCCTGGATCCAGCCCCTGAGGCTTGGGCTCCCCTTCCAGCATTGGGGATCCTGCGCCAGTGCTCCAGCCCCACCCCTTCCACCCCCTGCAGCTCCCCCGCGAGGCTCCAGTACTGGCTCCCCGCTATGGGGGAAGGAGCCCCTCGCCTCGCGAGCCGGAGTCAGGGAAGCCAGAGCCAGATCCGATCCATGGGTTCTGCCTGCTGGGGGCCGGGGCCGGGAAAGGCTCCTTGGTGGCTTTTCCCCCACAAAATCTACCTGCCCCGCCCCCCAGGCTCTGGTGTGTGAGGGGAATGTAGGGGAGGGTCTTTCTGCTTCTCAGTCGGGGGCCACGTTATTGGGGAAGGTTTGGTTTGTTAGTTTTGCTTTTCATTTCTGTGCAGCCCCCGACTGATTTTTCTGGGGGTCAGTGGCCCCTGACCCAAAAAAAAGGTTCCTCACCCCCTGAGGTAAAGGGTTGTACTGGGAGCGGAGTGTGTTTTTTGGGGGGTCAGTGGCCCCACTCCCCTAAAAGCCCCCCCCCAAGGTAAAGGGTTGTACTGGGAGCGGAGTGTGTTTTTTGGGGGGTCAGCGGCCCCACTCCCCTACAAGGCTCCCCCCCCAGATAAAGGGTTGTACTGCGAGCGGAGTGTGTTTTTTGGGGGGTCAGCGGCCCCACTCCCCTACAAGGCTCCCCCCCCAGATAAAGGGTTGTACTGCGAGCGGAGTGTGTTTTTTTGGGGGTCAGTGGCCCCACTCCCCTACAAGGCTCCCCCCCAGATAAAGGGTTGTACTGCGAGCGGAGTGTGTTTTTTTGGGGGTCAGTGGCCCCACTCCCCTAAAAGCCCCCCCCCAAGGTAAAGGGTTGTACTGGGAGCGGAGTGTGTTTTTTTGGGGGTCAGTGGCCCCACTCCCCTAAAAGCCCCCCCCCAAGGTAAAGGGTTGTACTGGGAGCGGAGTGTGTTTTTTTGGGGGTCAGTGGCCCCACTCCCCTAAAAGCCCCCCCCCAAGGTAAAGGGTTGTACTGGGAGCGGAGTGTGTTTTTTGGGGGGTCAGCGGCCCCACTCCCCTAAAAGCCCCCCCCCAAGGTAAAGGGTTGTACTGGGAGCGGAGTGTGTTTTTTGGGGGGTCAGCGGCCCCACTCCCCTAAAAGCCCCCCCCCAAGGTAAAGGGTTGTACTGCGAGCGGAGTGTGTTTTTTGGGGGGTCAGCGGCCCCACTCCCCTAAAAGCCCCCCCCCAAGGTAAAGGGTTGTACTGGGAGCGGAGTGTGTTTTTTGGGGGGTCAGTGGCCCCACTCCCCTAAAAGCCCCCCCCCCAAGGTAAAGGGTTGTACTGGGAGCGGAGTGTGTTTTTTTGGGGGTCAGTGGCCCCACTCCCCTAAAAGCCCCCCCCCAAGGTAAAGGGTTGTACTGGGAGCGGAGCGTTCTGCGTAGCAGCACTGGGCTCTGAGCCTTTTGTCCTCTGGAGACGGTGGCAAGTGAATTGCTCAGGGAGCTGGCGGGAGCCACACTCGGCCTTTCTTCCTCTGACCGTCTCTAAGAGGGATGGAGCCAGGGGGGAACACTTTCAAAAGCTCTTAAGCAGCTTTGCCCCGCTGATGCCCAGGGGACTTAGGATCCCAAGTCATTCAGGTCCAGATGCTCCGAGGTATTTAGGCTCCTGGTTTCCAGTGAAATCAATGGCCGTTAGGTGCCGAGATACCTTGGGGGGGCTGGAACGTGGGCACTTTTGGACATTCTACCCCGGTGTCACAGGCAGCCGGTGGCAGTGAGCTAGCCGGTGAAAACCATCGACCGAGAAAGCAGACCAGCCCTTGTCCGGCGTCCGCCGGCAGAGGGCACCGGGGACAGCCAGCCCAGGGAGAGGCGAGGGAAGGATCCTGCTGCCCCTGCAGAGCTGGCTGGGGCGCTTGGTTCTGGCCGGGTCTGTGACACTTGTTAGCTCCGTCTCTGCTCAGCCCTGATCTGTCTCCCCTGCCACCTCCTGAGTCCTGGGGAGCCAGGGTTCCCTCCCGGCGCGCATCAGGCACGTGGGGGTTCCTCTGCGCGGCCCGGGGAGCTCTTTGGTTCTCTGACCGGCTATGGGAGGGGCAGGAGCCCAGCACTCACCATCGTTAAAGTCGCGTCCCAGCTCGTGGTTGGGGCAGCGCTTCACCACCTCCGTCACGTGCTCTGCCTTCTTGTAGACAGGCATGGCCCGGATGGCGGTGCCCGGCGGGGGCGGCGTGGCCACTTTGATCTGGATGGGGCAGGTCTTGGCGATCTGACAGTAGAGCTTCTTCAGCAGCGGGGAGTACTGGAAAGGAAGAGGGAGAGCGGAGCGGAGGGGCGCATCCTTTGCCCAGGCGGGGGCGGGCGTGTGGGGACTGCGCTCGCATGCCAGGGTGCCCACTGCGGGGGTCCAGCTGCTGCTGCTCAGACCAGCCTGGGCTCCTGAAAACGCGCAGCCCCCTCATTGATTTATAGGACACTGGCCTCGAACAGTCCCCACTCAGAATGAGCCCCCCCCGCGCTAGGTGCTGTACACGAACAGCAAGACACGCTCCCCGCCCCAAAGCACTGGTGATGTAATTTAGCCGGGGGGGGGGGGGGCGTTATGTGCCTCCCTTCATGGCGCTGAGGCAGATTGCAGGACCTGCGTTTTAGAAATGACTCCTGTTGAGGCCCCCCGGTCTGCCGCCTTCCTCCTCCACTGCCCCATCTTCCTCTGCTTTTTTGCACCTTGGCTGCATCAGCGCGACAGGCCATGTCCGTGCCTTTGGCCGGCCGGCCTGGTTTTCAGGCAGAACACAGGGCAGGGCTTGTAAGGGCACAAGGTTTGGGGCAACGTGACGAAAGCGACAAGCATGTTAAGGAGCAGGGGGAACGGCTCCCCCTGCCATCGCCTGGGGGAGAGCAACTGCCAAGAGCCAGCTGCTGCCTTCAGTTACACGCCTGCCAGCCCCATCAGGACTGGGCTTAGGACGTCACCGCGGCTGCAAGAGGCAGGGCAGCTCTTTCTTCTGGCCCCGTGTCTGCTGGCTGAGGCCTGCCTGCCCCAGCCACAAAATGTCATATTCCAATAGCCCGCTGCTCTCCACCTGGCTGCACATGGGTGTGTGTGTGCGTGCCGGGGTGTGGGACAGGAGCTTTACATGCTATTCCTAGACGATACAGCCACTGCCCGCATGCCCGTCGGGTGGGGGAGTTAGCCAAGAACACAGAGACACAAGCTCCCCGTCCCCCCCTCCTTGGAATCTGCTAGACCATGTGACTCCCCCCCCCACACACACCCCACCGATCCAATCAGCTCCCGGAACCGGCCTTCAGCAGCCGGGGTGCCTCTCGTCAGTGGAGCTTTGGGATTATTTCATGGTGGGGGCAGAGAGGAAGAGGTTTCTTCCAACATGCTGAAACAGGCAGGTTTGCTCAGGGATCCCAACATTCACCAAGCGCTGGAGGAGCAGTTGTGCGTGTAGCAGCTGGCGCCCTGCATGGATGTGCTGTAACAAGTTGGGATGCACACAGTACGGGGGATAGGAATGGCGAGGAAAGCCCCCTTTGTACTGTCTGATCAACTGCCCTTCAAGTGGCGGGGGGAGGGGGAGGGAAGGGGGGAGACCAACCACCATCCCCCACAAAAATCAAAAACCAACAAAGGAAACAGTGGTAAACCCCCAAAGGGTTTTCTCTTAAAGACACTTCCTGGGGACTCTGCTAAGGCCAGCTGTGTCCCGGAGAGATTTCGAACGTTCTACAGGCTGAACCTCTCCAGTCCGGCACTCTTGGGACCTGACCGGTGCCAAACCAGTTTGTCAGACCACGGGAGGTCAATATTGCCTAGCAGTATTAGCAACATTGCCACTGCTTGCTGGGATTTAGGGTATGTCTATACTTGCACCCTAGTTCAAACTAGGGATGCAAATGCAGGCATTTGAAATATGCAGGTATTTAAATCCCCGCTTCATTGACTATTTTGAATGCCTGCATTTGCATCCCTAGTTCGAACTAAGGTGCAAGAATAGACATACCCTTAGAGACATCTAGGGGTAAGTTAGAGCTAAATCGCAGCAAAGAACGCTGAGAGCCAACACTGGGGGCTGTAAACAAACTTTATGGGACTGCAGGAAACTTGGCCACACTCATGATAAGTGACATCTGGCTAACTAAAATCCTGCCAGACCACAGATGTTGCTGGACTACAGCCTGGTGCCGCTATGCCTAATTGCAGCCTGGGCAGGTGTGGGGCAGGGGGAATGATTTTAGAGCTGTGATTTTATAATTGTCAGCAACTCACCAATGAAATATTTTTAAAGCAAATTTTAAACTCTGGTCCTGTCGACTGACTGACCCAAGATATTCAGACACTAACAGTATGTACCCAGGGTTGGCAAATGCCTGTGGAATGGCTCTTTCACTGGGTCAATGTTCTGCCAATCAGTCCGGCCTTTTCACTTGTCAGTTCACTAGATCCTCTCTGCAGGAAGCCGAGCCATAGAGCAGGGGCAGGAAGAGGCGGGTGGATGGACAGTAAGACCCAGCGGTGCCCCAAATGTTCAGGGGCCCTACACAGCTGCATGTTCTGTGTATGGGTAAAATGGTCCCTGTTTCCATGGGTCTCCCCCACATCCCACAAAGCGCACCCCGGTTGTCTTGGGTGCTGCGGGGTCAGGAGGGTGACTCATTTGTCACCCTGTGAGGCCGCAGGATTATTTTAAGCCATGGACAGAGAGAAACAAGTTTTACCCCCTGACATGCCAGCATCTTCACCACTCCCAGGGAAGGCTTTCTGTCTGCAAGGCCAGAGCTCAGGGCTCAGGCCTGGGACTGGCCTATGCTTGGCTCCCTCGTTTAATAATGGATTAATAATCGCCTGGGACAACTTGATGGTTTCAGGCCAAGCTGGTGACCGCTCCCCGGGAGACACCATTCTCCAGGAAAAACCTGCACCCACGTCCTTTTACTGCTCCAAGGTGCCCAGGCCTGGAGTAAATGCGCAGACTTTCCTGGTCTTATTCTGGCAGCGGTTCTGAAAGACCAGGGCTACTGTTCAGTGCTTAAATGTCTCCCAGGAGCAGCCGACATCCCTGTCCCAAAAGGGCGCTGGAACTAAGCATCAGGGTGGGCGCTCCTCTGGGACTCACACAGCCCACTTGTCCCGGCACTAACCCCCCGTATTTAGTGCCGGGCCGGCCGGCACTAGCACAATCTCGTCACTCGGGAGAAAGTTGAGAAGAAAACAACAAAGATAATCGGGGACTGACGGGTGAGGACTGATGAGCGTAGGTACGTTTGTATAGCGCACAAACACACACACAACGCATGCACACAACTAAGGGTCTGGTGGCCAGAGGGGAATTCTTTGGAGTGGTACAAAGGGGCGTCAGTCAGAACAATGGGATTCCACTTACCTTACAGTACACGGAGAGGCCACACCCAGACTGGGCCCCTCTGTGTTGGGCACTGCACAGACAGGAGAGGAAATCTTACAACCGAAATAAGGGAGGAGGTTCACCTCTCTCTCTTCAGTACAGGATAGGCACCAAGAACTAGGAACTGACCCCAGCCCACCGCGCCGTCCTGCCTCTCAGAGTTAAGGAAGGGACATTTAAGAATGAGTCTCACCAAACACTTTGTAGCTGCGAGCCATGTGGGAAGAGCCCCCGGGTCACTGTGTAGGAAAGACATGCTGCACAAAGCAATACAGCTGGGATGCGCTGTGGGCTGAGGTGTGTTCTGGCCTGGCCTTTTCTATTTCTAAATCTAGTAGAGTCCTGTGTGGATACACAATGGCTACATCTAGACTGGCATGATTTTCCGCAAATGCTTTTAACAGAAAAGTTTTTCCGTTAAAAGCATTTGCGGAAAAGAGCATCTAGATTGGCATGGATGCTTTTGCGCAAAAGCATTTTTGCGGAAAAGCGTCCTTGCCAATCTAGACGTGGTTTTGC